>NC_137837.1:44357598-44957598 GCF_948465745.1 Chenopodium album | reverse complement strand
GATTTCTCTATTCGTTCATTTTTCCTAAAACTAATAATCGTGTTCTAGATCCATTTCGACAGCATAACGACTGCCGATAGGAGAAAACACAAAAATCGAATGCCACCCATACTTATGGGCTATGATACCTGCAGTCAAACTCAGTAAATGGGGGCTTTTAACACCCACAAAAGCCATCCTATAAAAGTTTTAACTAAGCATTCAAGAGATTATATTTCAAAATCTCAAAGAATCAACTATTCCAAGACGAATAATGGTAATACCAACACAATTATCGTCTACCAAACAATCTTGAAGTTTAAATATGGCAAAAACAAGCTAAGTATACACTTCGCGCCATTTTTTTAATTTCAAAATTTGCAAAATGTGAATTATGAATGTAATACTAGTTCTAATATTACAATCTACTTCATAATCAACAAGTATAACCAAAATGAGCAAGAAAAGCAATAGATTCGAGCAAAATTCGAACAAACAGAGCAAGAACAAACTTAAACAAAGAAATGCTCATACAAGGTTCAATACTTAACTATTTTTCATGAAATTTGTTGCAAAACACTCCTTAAACATAGCATAACAACATGGAACAAACAATTTCATGAATAATGGACCGAATCAAAAATCCCCAAATTCAAAATTTGGGTTTTTACGATTCGAAAAACCCTTAAATGCCAGCCAAGAATGAACGAATTTAAGCAGAAAACTTACATTGGATTATGGCAAATGTGAATTAAGAGCGAGATTTGCTTCCTTTTGCTTCGAAAATCGCAAAAATGGAGCTATTTAGAGTTAAAAAGAGTCAAAAATGGAGGAAGGAAGGAGAGAGAGAGCGAAATGAAAAATCGCATTCGCGATTTTCTTTTTGCTAAAATGAGTAACGCGCGCAAGTCCAGAAGTTGCGCGTGACATAGCAGCGCAACTCAGAACGATGCGCGTTCCTGGCCAGCGTGACCCACTGAGTTGCGCGCAAATACTCGTCACTAAAATGACCGGTATCCGGATTTTGATCCGTTTGGTCATTTTTTCAACGGTTTTTGTTCGTTATTAGACGTAATGGCGCACAAATTATCAAAATCCTTTTAATTGCTTTGCATTTTTAGTTTATTTTCTTCTTTGTAAGTTTTTTGCATCATTTTGCATGCACACCGTACTTTGTGACTTCCCCAAGCATACGTTTTGAACGTTTTTCGTAAGCGTGCCTTAAGACGTTCCGTGGTGGTGCTTTATGTAAAAGCACACATAGACAGGTTTGTCATTTTACAGTACTGACGTTATAAGTGTCAGGGTTTTCTACTTTTACACGTCCAAAGCAAAAGGAAGGCGTTTTCATGCAGCGTAAAAATGCAAATGGCGTAGCGTATAGATTAAAATTGTACGGCGTAGGTGTTGCGTAAAATTTCACCTCAGCCGAAGCTTTGCGAGATCTACCTCTCGGAACTAAAAGGTAGACTATTTACTGTAGGCGTTAGCTCACGAGTCGACAGGCGTGCCGAACCTTCAGCAACTGGCACTTCTTGAATGGAAGCAAATACGGTAGTTAGTGAGCTTACTAACTTGCCGGACAGTTAGGGTGTCCGTCCACCCCCTGTATAAAGAGCGACGAGATAGTGTCGCACCCATGTAGTCACGTGACCCCAGTCCTGAGACACGTGTACTCATCTTGTGGACAAAATTGCTGAGAGAGTTGCTGACTTTCATCTCTCTCACTGGATTTGGATATATGCGTCCAGTCAGACATGTATTTCTATCTTTTGGACATCCGGTTCGAATACGGGACCCGGCTCGAATGCCGGATCCTTTTCGGTTCGAATATCGAAAACCCCCTTTTTAATCTTTTTACTTTGTTAAAGTCAGGCTAATGTTTCAATGACATATCGAGGGACTTTAGACCAACGATGACATGAATGAGAGGAAATCATCCCCTTTTATTCTTTATAAAACCGATCTTTTCTCATGACTTGACATCACCCAGAATACATTTACTTGTAAAAGTATTCTACAATTACAAAGGATCAATCTAGATTCTTTAGCGCGTTAAGACTACGGAAAGCTTTCTCTAGCCTTAATAGCTACTTGTTTCAAACACTTAGCAAACCGAGGGCTGTTTTGACATCGTTAAAGGTTATCGAAAGATTCTCTAATCTTAGAGAACCTCGCAGAATGAGTCTCGGATTTTTCCTTGACTACTTTGATCATCTTCTATCCTAGACTCGATCAAAGTGGGTGCTAACTGTAGACATCTACTTTTGGCCTCCTATCCCGACTGGAAGTGCAATGACGATAAATAAAGCCATCTTCGTGTTGGATCAAAGTGAAGAATACTTATGGATAACAGGTTAAGCCACAAAACACAAAAGACTAGCCCGAATAAAATAACAAGGCCAATACAAGGTCCAATTAACAAAACCCGATCATAATTAGGCTTAAGCTCGTGCTTGAAACCCAATAATGACAGATTTAGGAGCGTCTAGGTTAAAATTTAAGCTGCCGCAAAAAATGTCGCGCGCATCTCACAAAGTCGCGCTCAGATGTCACGCGCAACTTATTCAGTTGCGCGCAGCACTCCGCGCAACTTCTAGAGATGCGCTCGCGAAAGATTCAGAATATCAAAATATTTGAAAATTGAATCTTACCATAGATCTGCGCGCAAGACAAATAATTGCGTGCATCATCCGCGCGCGACATATTCACTTGCGCGTGACAGCCGCGCGCAACTCATTTAGTTGCGCGCGACACCTGCTACGGCAGAATGCTCTTAACCCTAAACCTAATCATTCCCTATAAATAAGACCCTAACCCGTGGCTTAAACACACAGAAAATAACATAAAATGCTTGTAGAATACTTGTGAACTTGTGCTTCCTAACCCTCTTGTCCTAAACACTCACCCCTTTTATACCTTGTTACTACGGTGGAGGTTCCCCAACAATAAGGAATCCATAAGTGTTTTAAACGGAGATCTAGCAAAGAGAAGTGGTAAATTTCTCGAGCACTTAGTTAAATCACATTTATTTTCTTGTCTAAAAGAACCTTAATTAATTAATTAGTGTTGTTTGATCACCTTTAAAATAATTATTTAATCAATTCCATATAGCATCTTTCGTTAAATAAACATTAGAATTGAATAAAATAATTTTTGGTTGATCACTTAAGCCAAGGCGAATATTGTTTATTTTCTTGTTCTTTTCACGAATTTAATTAAATAAGAATAACGACCTTACGATGTAATTCCTACGTGAATTGATGTGTGTAAATAAAATCAACTAACATAGTTTTAGGTATCACGTTCCGTATATTGTTTGGTGATAAATTGTGCAAAGGAAGAGCTAGTACAGACCGCACTAGGGCTAGGATCGCAATTCCCCTCTAAAGGGAACGTTATCTTAGTACCCTCGCTCCCGAACTAATTTCTGGTTTATGTAGAACAATTTGGGCATGGGTAAACTTATGATTCATGATAAATATCCCTTGAACTCTACTTGGGAGAAAGGCATGAACGAGGTTTATGGGTTTTCCTAAAACTCAATGGCGACTCCTACTTGTTCCTTACAAAAAAGCGTGTATGATAGAATCATTTTTAATTCAAGGTCCCCCAAACAGTCAGGAATTCAAATCCTAATACACCCTAACAAGTGTAAAGTCCTAGGCTTTTAAAGGGCCATGGGCATTTAAGGAGAGTACCCCTTAGACGGGATCACCCTCCTTACACTAGTAATACTCCAACGCCACATCCTTTTTGGTTTGAGGATCCATCGAAATATAAAGTCCAAGCATCATCCTCCGTGACCATCAAGTCTTCGTCTGGAAATTTCATTGTCGTGTATCGGCGTTGAATCTTCTATTGGAAAGTCCGCTAGAAAATCTGAAACCACAGATCCTTTGATAGTTTTTTAAGGCATAAATCTTACATCGAACTGGGATAAGTTGACTATCCATCTTGATATGCGCCCATTGAGTGTAGACATCTCGAATAAATACTTGAGTGGATCTAATCGGGAAACTACAAAGACTATATGCACGAGCATGTAATGTCTTAACTTGGTTGTGGCCCACACCAATGCGAGGCACAATTTCTCAAGTGGTGTATAGCGTACCTCATACTCGAGCATCTTTTTACTTAGATAGTAGATTTCATTTTCTTTGCCTTCTACTTCTTGTGCGAGCATGGCTCCTATTGTTTCTTTGGTGACTGTTAAGTACAACCTAAGAGGTATTCCGGGAAGTGCTGGTGCCAATACGGGAGGATTTGCGATATAGGCTTTGATTTTTTCAAAGGCTTTTTTACACTCGTTATCCCATATTATTGGTACATTCTTTTTAAGCTTTTTGAATATTGGCCCACATATTGTTGTCAATTTTGATATGAACCTACTTATGTATTGCAACCGGCCAATAAATCCTTTAATTTGCTTCTCGGTTTTGGGCAGTGGCATTGACATGATTGCCTTGATCTTGGTTGGGTCTATCTCTATTCCTCTAGAGCTTATGACATAACCCAAAAGCTTGCCTAAGGTGATTCCAAAAGCACACTTGGATGGGTTCAACCTCATGTTGTATTTTCTTAGCCTTTCGAAAAATTTTCTCAAGGCTATTTGATGGCCTGGGCGATCTTTTGACTTCATAATCATATCGTCCGCATATACCTCAACTTCTTTATGCATCATGTCATGGAGCAAGGCAATCGCTGCTTGTTGGTAAGTAGCACCCGCGTTTTTCAACCCGAATGGCATTACCGTGAAGCAGTAAGTACCCCATGGTGTTATGAAGGTTGTTTTCTCCATGTCTTCTTCTGCCATGAGAATTTGATTATACCCCGCGTATCAATCCATGAACGAGAGAAGTGCATGATTCGCTGTATTATCTACCAAAATATCGATGTGTGGTAAAGGGAAGTCGTCCTTTGGACTTACCTTATTTAGATCTCGATAGTCGACACACATTCTTACCCTTCCATTCTTTTTCGGAACTGGGACGATGTTGGCGATCCATTTGGGGTATTTGGATACCGTAATAAAACCTGCAGTTATTTGTTTTTGAACTTTTTCTTTTATTTTAAGAGCTACGTCGGGTTTCATTCGATGCAACTTTTGTTTTACATGTTTCATTCCTTGAATTAGCCGTATGGTGTGTTGAGCTATTTCTCTATTAATGCCTGGCATATCTTCATATGACCAAGAAAATACATTGATGAATTCTTTAAGAAGATTGATTAAATCGGTTCTTTTCTTGTTCATTAATTGTTAATCCGATTTTAACTTCTCTTTTATTAGTTGAATCATTTGAGATATCAACCGTCTCAGTTTCCTCAATTATCGGCATTTTCTTTTCAAGTATTTCCATTGCATTAATAAGTTCATTGTCATTTTCATTGTTAGTTAAGCAATGCTCGTCATCTTGGGTTAAAGAAAATCACGAGGAGTAAGAGGAAGAAGACATATTATTAAACTCAGAAATCATTACATCGAAAACAGATATGTCCTCAGGGACTTGATTGCTAACTATCCTTAGAGAAGAGATAGAAGAAGGGGGTGCTACAACTAAGGACTTAGATGACTCTACAGGAAAAGACGCTGAGTCTGACTCTGAATCAAACGACTCTTCGAACATCGGTCCTTTCCCCGTTGTAATGGAGATTCTCCTTCCACTTGGAGGTGTCACCTTGACTGTCTTGCGCCACCCTTGTAGTGATCCTTCCGCTGGATTGATGAGCTTTGAGGGGTCAAAGCTTTCGCTTTGTAGGACTGTTTGGATGAGCGAGGAGTTATCCTCTATGTACGTCGGCTCATCTTTTTCTCGCCCAAATAGTAATCCCATGACATTAAAGTCAAAGAGTGGGGGTGCTTTCTCCTTAGGGATAGGAGTTGGGATTTCATCTAGAAAATATCAATCTAGGAAAATTTTGAATCCCGGTTGCCTTATTCCATTTACGACAAAAGGTTCGGGAAATTCGTAGCATGGATAGTCCTCTCCTTCTTTTATGAATTGTCCATTGAGAGTAAGAGGATATTGATCCATTAGGATTGTTTTCTTTTGGATGCGAGCGTTCCTACGTGCCTTTGAATTTTCCTGGGCTCGCTTGAGATCTTCCGGAGCCGGTTCGAAACCAAGTCCGAAAGTGTCTAATTTGGGGAGGCTAGGTGATTCCAGCGATTTTGCTATTCCTTTCTTCTTTCATATAGTCATACCAGGAAAATGTCCTTGTTTCTTCAGAATAGCGTTCACTATCATATTGGAGTGGGGGTTGTCGCAGAGAGGGGTCCTTTCATCCTCCTCGATTAAGGAGACCTCTTCATTAAAGCCCCACAAGTCTTCATCGTCTTCATTATGCTCCACATTAATGATGGGATTTTCTATAGCTTTAATCCTCACGGGTGAAGCATCGATCATGATAGGAATTCCTCCAACTATGCCCTTTACATCTTGGTGGAGCGATGAACGGACGGCCTTTAGGTCATGAAGCCAAGGGCGTCCCAGCAGTAAGTTGAATGAGGCTTTTATATCTACCACTTGAAATGAAGTAGCGTGTTCTATCGCTCCAGCCATTATATTCATGGTAATCTTGCCAAGAGCTTGACGACAAGTGTTATCATAAGCTCTTATTCCTTGTGTTGATGGGGTTAAGTCTTCATCCCTTATGCCTAGCATCCTCTCAGTTCTGAGTGGACAGATATTAATGGTCGATCCATTGTCTACAAGAGTCATAGGGACGTTAACTCTCTTGCAAACTACTATGAGGTTTAGTGCCTTATTGATCGCGGGTTAGATAGGTTATTAACCTACTACCCTAACCAAATTAATCATTTATAATACCTAAACTTACACTAAACTAGTTAGTGGCAAGTAAAGGGTCGAACCCAAAAGGACTAAGTGTATTAATTTGTGCCAACTAGACTACTAGGAAAGGTCGTGAGATAGAGAGAGGTTAAACTAAACACGACTAAGAACAAACAATTGAAACTAGGGAAAGTGGAATCCAATCACATCAATGTATTAAACAACATCATACAAATAGATGAAATGACCTCGATTAGGAACATCAACACATTTAACTTACTCTCGCACAATTAACAATGTTAATTATCCTACTAAACTAATTCACTCTCGTGCAACTAGCCTAGCAAAGGTATGGAAGAATTTAGGGCTCTTAAGAAACTCACTCTCGCACAAATGATTGAAAGCACAATTAAGAGCATAGAATCGATTAGCTAGAAAGATTCTAAATCATAAAAGCATAACCCATACACAATACTCAAGAAACAATTTCATACTAATCACAATCAATCATTCAATTCATTAATATAACCTTCATCTAATTCCCTAGAACAAGACCTAAGCTAACATAATGAAGAAAGACATGGAAAACTGATAAGTGAATTTTATGTCACTTTTAGGGCGTTTATTAAGTCGTTTTCCGGCTTATTTTCCAATAATTTAACCCTTTTTTATCCTTTATTTCTATTATTTGCTTATTCTCGCCTTTTATCTTTATTTTGAGTATTTTTGTAATTTTAAATAGTTTTTAGTTTATTTTCGTGTTTTATTTTATTTTTCTTACTTTTAATGTTTGTAGTTTAAGTTCTTAGTTTTTATTTTTAATAATTTCTCTTTTTATCTCGTTTTCTTATTTATTTTAGTTTCGTATTTTATTTTATTTTACTTCGTTTTATTTTATTATTTTAGTTTTTGTCCGTATTTCTCTTGGTTTGTTTTGGTTGTGTAGGTATGTTTTCGGGTTGAAGCACGGATTTCAAAGTCAAATGGTTTGCATTGGAAGTTCGGGACCCGAGTCAATCAAGTTCAATAAAATTCTTACAAGTCGCTGCCCCTAACCTCTTACTGCTGCAAGCTTATCATACACAACACCAATCCTTAACCTCCACCACACAGCTTCTCCCCTGCTGTTTCCATACACCCACGCAACTCCCTTACCACCACACACCACTAGCCACAACAACAACAACAATAACAGCAATGGCAGCAACATCTCTTCGCAACCCACAGCACCAATCACCACCAAACCACCTCCAATCACACCAATCTCCAGCCACGCACCCACCTAACAACTCCCCTACTCCACCACGCAACTCCAATCAGCCCCGTTACCAGCCCACATCTACCAACTCACCCACGCATATCCAACAACCAATACACCACCAAGAACCACCTCCGTTAGCCACAAATCAACCACCAACAAGACCCCCACACCTAGCAGCCGCAACAGCTACACCAACCAAAGCAGCAGCACCTGCATCATCACGCAATACGCCTCAAATCCGCAAACAACCGCAGCTCCTCCACTCCTCTATTGCCCTACAATCTCTGCTACACCAAAATCGGCCAACACAGCAGCAAATTTCAGCCACCATCATACCAATTTGCGCAAGAAATAGAGCAAAATCAAAGTAAATTACGAATTATCATGGTGCGAGCAAACCAAAGGAGTTCTGTCAAAGTTCGAGTCAGAAACTTTTAAGGTTTTGTAATTTAAAGAGGTGTGGTCGAACACACCCATGGTTCGACCAAACCAACCCCGTAGTTCGGCCGCACCAACCCATGGTTCGACCAAACCATTTCACGAGCTTCGCACGTGACTTTTAATGAAAATAGAACGGCAACGATGTGATGATGCTTGATGATGATTTTTGATGAAGGGTGAAGATGATGCGTGATGGTGATGAAAGTTCAAAGCAGCCACGAAATGGGGGAATTGGGGGTCTGATAATTCGTGGGGTTTGGTGGGAATTGTAGGAATTTTTTAGTTTATTTTTCCATTTCATTTTCTTTTATTTTATTTTATTTTTAGTTTTGTTTTTTTTGGTTTTTAGTTTAGTTATTTTAATTGTTTTAGTTTAGTTTTATTTCTTTTTAATTTCTTTTATATTATTTTAGCTTGTATTATAAATACCCCTTTTGGGGCTATTTTCTAAAAAGCTTTTGAATCAACATTTTATTTTAGATAGATGAGATTAGTTTAGCCTTTATTTTCACTCTCTTAGGGTAAGTTTAGGAGTAGTGTAGAGAGAGAAAGCTTGGATTTCCATGGAGTTTTTGAGAGGTTGAAGAAGCAACTTTGTGGAACTTCTTCTCATCTATTCAATGAGCATTTTCTAACTTTCTCTCATCTTTATTTCTTTGCGTAATTCTTAGTTTTTGCTTTTTGTTTGTTGATTTGAGTAGATTAATTAGTTTATTTGTTTAATCTTGTTTTTATTCTTATTTTACCTTGTTTTCCATGTCTTTCCTCATTATGTTAGCTTAGGTTTTGTTCTAGGGAATTGGATGAAGGTTATATTAATGAATTAAATGATTGATTGTGATTAGTATGAAATTGTTTCTTGATTATTGTGTATGGGTGATGCTTTTCATGGATTAGAATCTTTCTAGCTAATCGATTCTATGCTCTTAAATGTGCTTTCAATCAATTGTGCGAGAGTGAGTTGGTTGAGAGCCCTAAATTCTTCCACACCTTTGCTAGGCTAGTTGCACGAGAGTGAATTAGTTTAGTAGTATAATTAACATGCTTAATTGTGCGAGAGTGAGTTAAATGTGTTGATGTTCCTAATCGAGGTCATTTTCATCTATTTGTATGATGTTGTTTAATACATTGATGTGATTGGATTCCACTTTCCCTAGTTTTAGTTGTTTGTTCTTAGTCGTGTTTAGTTTAACCTCTCTCTATCTCACGATCTTTCCTACTAGTCTAGTTAGCACAAATTGATACACTTAGTCCTTTTGGGTTCGACCCTTTACTTGCCACTAACTAGTTTAGTGTAAGTTTAGGTATTATACATTTCTAATTTTGTTAGGGTTAGTAATCCCAACAACCTACTTCCTCCCTCGATCAAATTTTGGTGTCGTTGTCGGGGACTAAGGCGTTCTTTAGTTTGTGTTGATTAGATTAGCTAGGTTCTTGTATATAATTTGATTTTTGTTTGCTTTTCTTTGTTCTTTGTATAAAAATGGCATGCTTATCTTTTCCTCAATTTGATGGTGAACCCTTCTATGCTTACTTTGAAAGACTAGATGGTTTTCTTAGTTACCATGGGTTTTCTCTTAGTGATGCTTGTGGTATAGCTTATTGGGGCATGAATGAGTATACTAGGGGAATGGTTGAGGACATGAATAATGGTAGATTTTGTCATTTGTCTATGCATGACGCTTGGGATTTCTTCACATGGCTTGCTAAGGATTCTTTTGATAGAGAATCTTACGTTTCTTGTTTTGATTCTCAATGCCAAGATTCTTTTAATTTTTGCATGAATTCTCTTGATACTTCTTATGTGCCTTGTGATAATCCAAACACCTTTCCCCTCTTATGCTCATTTTGATGAGGTTTGTGCTAATTTTGATGATGTGCAATTTGACTTTGATCATGAACCTCAACCCAATAACATTGATGCCCAAATACTTTCTCAAATGCAATATCTCACCCAAGAACTCAAAGAGCTTCAAGAGTAACAAAAATTGAGAGAAGTGAGGCTTGACCAAGTGATGAGTTCTTTGGTTGATGTAAATGGATCTGAGGCACCTCATTTGGAGTGTGAGAGTGTTGTTGAGGATGATGTAGGGCAAGGGTGTGAAGTTGAGGGGAGATTTTCTTGTGATGAGAGAATTTTTGAGGATTTTGATCCTTTTCATTCCCCATTTGAGCTTGATTGCCATCCTTCCCCTTATTCACCCCCTTTGAGAGCTTCCCTTGGTGAGGATGTGAGTGAGCCATCTTCATGTTTGAATGAGGGAGTTCATGAGGATGATAATGGTGAGTTTGAGAAATCAAGAGAGATTGAGAGTCCCTTGAGTGATGGTGGAGGAGTTGTGGATGAAGAAAATGTCGATTTTGAGGATTCCAACCCCCTTCCCCATCTTGATGAGTCTACCTTGCATGTTGGTGACCCTTATATCCATGAGTGTTTGGACTCATTTGAGGTTATGGCTAGTATGTTCATTGAAGGTGTAACAAAACATTATAGCCTTTAGAGAGAGTTCATTGGCAATGCTTCATGGGAAAGAGATGAGTTTTAGAGAAACCTTTATCCTTTCATGCATGGTTTAGAGACTCTAGGCTTTGAGGATCTTGAGGGAGTTGTTGTTCATCGTTGTGATAGAGAGGAGGATGAGGTTATTTCTATTGGAGAGTTTTTGTTTGAGGGAGATTTGAGTCATGAGTGTTCTTTTGAGGATTCTATGATTGATTTTCATGCCCTCATTGTTGATGCGAGGCTTTGTGAGACCATTGTTTCTCCTCCCCTTCCTCATGTCCCTTTCTCAAGGAAATTTGACCACATCTCCTACTATCCCATGTTCCTCCCTTCTTTTGTCAAAGAGCCTATTGAGGACCTTCTCTTGTTTGATGAGACTCTTCCTTTTCTTTCTCCTATTATTGAGCAAATGGGTGATTGTGCCACCCAAAAAGATTTTGAGGAGGTTTTGCCTTTATATTCTTTTCCTTATTTCTCTTCTTCTTTCTCTTCTTATTTTCTTGATTTTTCTTTTTATTTTTCTTCTTTCTTTTGGCATCTTCCTCTTCACTTACGTGCAGTAATCTTGTTGCACGTCCTCCTTCCTTCATTTTCCTACTTGTTATCATACGAAATGTGTAGTAGTGCATTTGATAAGCTCTTGCGTTCATTGCAATATTATTTACTAGAGCGGTCTCGCTTGGATGTTAAACAAGCCTTTCTCGGGAAGTAACCCAAGGTTTTTATTGCTTTCATTTTCTCTTCTTTTTAGATTAGATTTTCTCTCATTGAAATGTTTGTGTGCCTTTTGCTAGATACATGACTTGATATACTCTTATGCATTGGTTTGGATCAAGAAACAAGGAAGTTTGACTCCTATTTTTGCTAGCATATGGAAATCGAGATTCAATTCAAGAGGAAATCGGCTTTGAAAGGTTAAATTGGGTCAATTGTGGGTATTTACACCCACCTATATCCGGTAATATCTTTCTTAGCTCTTTCTCTAATGGTTGTTGACTCGTTGGACGTGTGTTGGTTTGTTGGATTGATTTCTTTCTTTTCGCCTCCCATGGATTATTTGGTTTATGTTTGAGTATATTGTCTCATTCAAGCTTGGAGGAGAGAATTCTATCATGTTTGGTGGGGCGTTGATTCATTTATGCCATGCACTTGAGTATATGCATTTCCACGTCTTTTCTTTTATTTTGAAAAATCCAAAAAGATTTTTGTTTACTTTCATGGTAATTTTGGCAAAATGTGTTTTGTGTATTCTTATTTTGGACATTTTGTTTTGGGACTTGAATCCTTGAATGTTTTTGTTCCTAAGTGGTAAATGTATGGACGGTTTGAGAGTGTTATTTGTTGACTCTAGGATACTATATGCTAAGGTAGTCGGGTTAAGAACTTTTAGGGGTCCATGAAGCCTTAGTTCACGGGAATGTGGTAAGATGGAGTTGCTCTCTATAGTGGATTTGAAACCCTTGGTTGGTATTTGTTTTGTTATAATCCCTTGTGAGTTTTAATTGTTCTAGCCTTCATCACCTTGTTGAGCGGCTATGCATGTCTTAATCCTTTTTTTGACCTCTAGCTCCCAAGATCGTGACCGAGCCACTCTAGGGGAGGAAAAGGGCACCTTTTCTCATTTTTCTTTATCTTCTTTTTATTTTGTTACAAATTTGGTTTTCTATTTTGCATCGACCTACCTATTAACTAATTTGAGCCTAATGTTTCCCGCTCTTGTTTAAACCGCGTTACAAACCTAATGGCCTATGTTTACCAACCCTTTTAGTTAGTGAAGCATTGGCATGTGAGGTTTGAGTTTTGAGTTTTGAGAGTGTTGAAATTGAAAAAGACATTTTGTGAATTGGTTTAAGTACGGTATTGAAAGTTGAGCTTGAAAAGAAAATGCAAAAAAAAGTTTGAGAAGAAAAATGTAATTCAAGAAAATCAAATGAAGTTTCAAGAAAAAGTCGTCCATAGTTAAAAAAAATAATAAAAAAAAAATAATAATAAAAAACACAATAATATTTTAGCTTGGATTCGGTTTATTTCCTAGTTTAAGCATTGAGGACAATGCTTCGTTCAAGCTTGGGGGGAGCGTTTCTTCTTTTTTTTGTATTTATTATGTGTTAGTGTTAAGTAAGCTTGGGGGAGATGGCATTGTTGGTATTTTTCTTTGATATTTTGTGACTTCTTGAGTTTGTTTTTGAGAGTAGGACACTCTTTTGCTTCACTTAGGAAATATCACCAAAATTTTCAAATTTTTACCCCGCCTTAACCCTTAGCCTTACGTTACAACCAATAAAAGACCCTTAGACTTTAGTGGGGTTAGGTCAAAGAACGGTGGAGGGAGATAGACTTCAAACCTATGGAGAGAGTATGCATAGTTGAGAGGTCGGGATTACCTTCTCAAAGTTTTTCATTTCTTTATATTTTTCCGGTTCCTTCGTGGAATCATGAGAAGCTAGCTTAAGGGTTGATTTGAAGCTAGTGGAGAGAACGCGGCCCGATTGGTTGGGGCTAGGGTGGATTGAGTCCTCATTAGTTCTTTATGCTTAGCATATGTTATGTTTCAATCAACCATTGACATCTTGGAACGTGCATACATTTATCTACTTAGAAAGATTTGCATTCATTGGTGTTTGTTCCTATCTCTTGTCCAAATATGAATTTATGTTTTCTTTCTCTTTTTATGTTTCTTTTTCTTTACTTTTTATTGCCTTGTCTTGGTTTTTATTTAGAGTTGTGGGTTAAACTCTTAGGACACCCTCACGAGAGCATACTCGTCCTCTAGGGCAATCTAGGGGTTTAAAGGGCTTGTCTTTAGTTGCTAAAATTGACCATGATTCCAACGAAATGAGTTAGTTTACATTCTTGTCTCCTTTAGTGTCTTAGTTTTGCTTGAGTAATTCACTCTCCTTCTCTCGTGTTTCATGTTAATTTGCTCGAGGACGAGCAAAAGGTAAGTTTGGTGGAGTTTGATACGTGACTTTTATGTCACTTTTAGGGCGTTTATTAAATCGTTTTCCGGCTTATTTTCCAATAATTTAACCCTTTTTTATTCTTTATTTCTATTATTTGCTTATTCTCGCCTTTTATCTTTATTTTGAGTATTTTTGTAATTTTAAATAGTTTTTAGTTTATTTTCGTGTTTTATTTTATTTTTCTTACTTTTAATGTTTGTAATTTAAGTTCTTAGTTTTTATTTTTAATAATTTCTCTTTTTATCTCGTTTTCTTATTTATTTCAGTTTCGTATTTTATTTTATTTTACTTCGTTTTATTTTATTATTTTAGTTTTTGTCCCTATTTGTCTTGGTTTTTTTTTTTTTGTTGTGTAGGTATGTTTTCGAGTTAAATCTCGGATTTCAAAGTCAAATGGTTTGCATTGGAAGTTTGGGACCCGAGTCAATCAAGTTCAACAAAATTCTTACAAGATGCTGCCCTAACCTCTTGCTGCTGCCAGCTTATCATACACCACACCATTCCTTAACTTCCACCACACAGCTTATCCCCTGTTGTTCCCCTGCACCCACGCAACTCCCTTACCACCACACACCACCAGCCACAACAACAACAACAATAACAGCAATGGCAGCAACATCTCTTCGCAACCCACAGCACTAATTACCACCAAACCACCTCCAATCAAACCAAACTCCAGCCACTCACCCACATAACAACTCCCCTACTCCACCACGCAACTCCAATCAGCCCCGTTACCAGCCCACATCGACCAACTCACCCACGCATATCCAACAACCAATACACCACCAAGAACCACCTCCTTCAGCCACCAATCAACCACCAACCAGACCCCTACACCTAGCAGCCACAATAGCTACACAAACCAAAGCAGCAGCACCTGCATCATCACGCAATACGCCTCAAATCCACAATCAACCGCAGCTCCTCCACTCCTCCATCGCCCTGCAATCTCTGCTACACCAAAATCGGCCAACACAACAGAAAATTCCGGCCACCATCATACCAATTTGCACAAGAAATAGAGCAAAATCAGAGCAAATTACGAATTATCATGGTTCGAGAAAACTAAAGGAGTTTGGTCGAAGTTCAAGTCAGAAACTTTTGAGGTTTTGTAATTTGAAGAGGTGTGGTCGAACACACCCATGGTTCGACCGAACCAACCCCGTAGTTCGACCGCACCTACCCATGGTTCGACCGAACCATTTCACGAGCTTCGCGCGTGACTTTTAATGAAAATGGAACGACTACGATGTGATGATGCTTGATGATGATTTTCGATAAAGGGTGAAGATGATGCGTGATGGTAATGAAAGTTCAAAACAGCCACGAAATGGGGGAATTGGGGGTCTGATAATTCGTGGGGTTTGGTGGGAATTGTAGGAATTTTTTAGTTTATTTTTCCATTTCATTTTCTTTCATTTTACTTTATTTTTAGTTTTGTTTTTTTTTTGTTTTTAGTTTAGTTATTTTAATTGTTTTAGTTTAGTTTTATTTCTTTATAATTTCTTTTATATTATTTTACCTTGTATTATAAATACCCCCTTTGGGGCTATTTTCTAAAAAACTTTTGAATCAACATTTTATTTTAGATAGATGAGATTAGTTTCGCCTTTATTTTCTCTCTCATAGGGTTAGTTTAGGAGTAGTGTATAGAGGGAAAGCTTGGATTTCCATGGAGTTTTTGAGAGGTTGAAGAAGTAACTTTGTGGAACTTCTTCTCATCTATTCAATGAGCATTTTCTAACTTTCTCTCATCTTTATTTCTTTGCTTAATTCTTAGTTTTTGCTTTTTGTTTGTTGATTTGAGTAGATTAATTAGTTTATTTGTTTAATCTTGTTTTTATTCTTATTTTACCTTGTTTTCCATGTCTTTCTTCATTATGTTAGCTTAGGTTTTGTTCTAGGGAATTGGATTAAGGTTATATTAATGAATTAAATGATTGATTGTGATTAGTATGAAATTATATTTTGATTATTGTGTATGGGTGATGCTTTTTATGGATTAGAATCTTTCTAGGTAATCAATTCTATGCTCTTAATTGTGCTTTCAATCAATTGTGCGAGAGTGAGTTGGTTGAGAGCCCTAAATTCTTCCATACCTTTGCTAGGCTAGTTGCACGAGAGTGAATTAGTTTAGTAGGATAATTAACATGCTTAATTGTGCGAGAGTGAGTTAAATGTGTTGATGTTCCTAATCGAGGTCATCATGTGTATGATGTTGTTTAATACATTGATGTGATTGGATTCCACTTTCCCTTCTTTTAGTTGTTTGTTCTTAGTCATGTTTAGTTTAACCTCTCTATCTCACGACCTTTCCTACTAGTCTAGTTAGCACAAATTGATATACTTAGTCCTTTTGGGTTCGACCCTTTACTTGCTACTAACTAGTTTAGTGTAAGTTTAGGTTTTATAAATTTCTTATTTGGTTAGGGTTAGTAGTCCCAACGACCTACTTCCTCCCTCGATAAAAAACAAGGTAAAATAAGAATAAAAACAATATTAAACAAACAAACTAATAATCTACTCAAATCAACAAACAAAAAGCAAAAACTAAGAATTAAGCAAAGAAATAAGTTGAGAGAAAGTCAGAAAATGGTCATTTAATAGATGAGAAGAAGTTCCACAAAGTTGCTTCTTCAACCTCTCAAAAACTCCATGGAAATCCAAGCTTTCTCTCTCTACAACTACTCCTAAAACTAGAGAGAGAAAATCTTAATCTAACCCTAAGAGAGAAAATAAAAGAGACTAAACTAATCTAATAGTAGGTAAAATAAAATGTTGATTCAAAGTTAAGAGAAAATAACCCCAAAGGGGGTATTTATAATACAAGTTAAACAAAATAAAATAAAAATAAATAAAACTAATTAAAACTAAATTAAAAAAAAAAAAAACAAAACTACAGTAAAATAAAATAAAAGAAAATGAAATGGAAAAAGAAACCCCAAAACCCCCAAAATTCCCACCAGACCCACGAAATCCCACCACTTTCTCCATTTACTTGTTGATTTCATTTCCTTCATCGTCATCACCACGCATCATCACCCTCCATCAACCATCAACAACCTTCATCAACAGTAATCATCAAGCATCATCCTTCACCTTCAATATCAACCGTTCGATCTCATTAATTATCATGTGCGAGGCTCGTGAAGTGGTTCGGTCGAACCATGGGTTGGTGCGGCCGAACTACGGGGTTGGTTCGGTCGAACCATGGGTGTGTTAGACCACACCTGGCCTCTTCAATTTACAAGACTTTGAAAGTTTCTGACTCGTACTTCGACCGAACTCTTATTGGTTTGCTTGAAATTGATTAATTTGCCATTTGCTCTGATTTTGCTTTATTTCTTGCGCGAATTGGTAGGGTGATGGCCGAAATTCAGTGGCTGCGGTGGTCGGAGTCGTGGTTTGGTGAGGTTTTTGCGGCTGGTGAGAGTGGTTCATGTGAGGGATGTTGCGGGGTGTTGTTGGTGGGCTGAGAGCTGCGTGAGGTAGCAGGGGATTGGGGTTGTGATTGCTGTTGCGGATTGTTTGGTGGTGTGGTGAAGGTTGTAGGTGGAGCTGGTGGTTGTTACGGGAGTGATTGGTGGTTTAGGTGGTTTGGATGGCTGCTGTGGCTGCGTGGTGGTTGATTGGAGTTGCGGGTCCGTGAGAAGAGGAGATGGTGGCATAGGTTGGTGTTGCTGGTTGTTGTGAGTCACGTGGTTGATTGGAGGTGGTGCGAGTAGGGTGAGGTGGCTGGTGGAGTCGGATTGATGGGTGGTTGATGGTGATTTGCTGCGGCTGGTTGTTGTTGGTGGTTCAGGGCGGTAGATTGGAGGTGAGTTGGAGTTGTTACAGGCGTTGTTGTGGCTGTGATAGGTGGGTGCATTTGATGGTGATTTTGGTGGCTGGTGGAAGGTGCGGTTTATGGGAGCAGGGGAGCTACTCTTGTGGTTGTTTGGTGTGTGGAAGTGGCTATTGACTTTTGACATGAATTCGGAAACAGAAGTCACTTGACATAAAACGCGAACAGCTACACACAAAACCGAAGAAAGGGATTAAGAAAAATAAAATAGAACTAAGTAACCCGAATACACCTACAACCAAAAACCAACACGAGGATAGAACAAAAAAATATAATAAAATAAAACGAAGTAAAAAAATTAAAAAAAATATTAAAAAAAAATAAATGACTAAATTAAAACAAATAAGAAAATGTGAGAAACTAGGAACTTATTATATAACAAGAACTAAAAACATAAAATATAAACATAGAAAATAAGAGAAATTAAATAAATTAAGAAAATAAGCTAAAAACTATTAAAAACTACTAAAATACATAAAATAAAGATAAAAGACAAGAATAAGAAAATAATAGAAATAAAGGATAAAAAGAGTTAAATTATTGGAAAATAAGCCAAAAAGCGACCCAATAAACTCCCTAAAAGTGACATAAAAGTCACTTATCACTTATAATTCTTGTCACCTTCTTGAGGTAAATCCTTGTCGGAAAAGGTGATCAAGTTGATAGGATTAGAGAGATCACTCGTACGGAAGTTAGCCAACCCCTCAGGAGTGGTGTCAGAATCTATCCCTATCTTATCCAAGGCATTCATCACTGCCAACCTATGCTCTCGAGATGTTGCTAGAACCTTCCATACATTCATTTCAACCTTGGTTTTCTTGAATTGTTTGACAATATCATTGTCTTCTATGATAGGTATGGGAACTTGCTGCGTAGTTTGTATAGGTTGTGTTAAAATGGGAGGTTGCATTCTCCCAGATCTCGTGAGGACGTCTATAGATGAATCATCTTCAACCTAGAAATCATCCATGGAATATGACACTGAAGGTGGAGGTCCTTCCATGTCTTTTAAGTAGACATATTCTTCATCACTATCCCAAACCCCATTAATTCTTATGTCTTCCTCTTGTGGAATTCGGACTAGATTTTTGTCATCAATCATTTTCTGAATTAAATCTTTAAATTTAAAATAGTTGTCAATAGTATGACCCCCTGATTGATGGTATTGACAGTAGAATCTATCTGTCCTTTTTAGCGATTTAAATGGTCTCGGTTCGAGAGGTTTGACCTTGCCATTCTCGGAGAGCGTTTTGAACATTTTAGCGTATGACATCCCAATTGGAGTATAGAGTCTATTACTCTTCTTGGGTCTGTCGATTACTTGTAAAGAGAAGGGTTTCCCAGTTTTCTCGCTAGCTAGAGGCAATGGGATTTTGTTTGCTTCCATGAGATCTTAAATGAGGTTTTGAAACTTGTAGCATTCATTTGTGGTATGACCATTTCCTCGATGGTACTTGCAATAGGAATTGGGATCCCATCTTGAAGATCGCTTTTTGGTGTTGGATCCTCGATAGGGCCAATAGGTTTGATTAGTCCTTGATCAAAGAGGCGATCAAAAGTAGCATCATAAGTCATTCCCATGGGTGTGAACTCTCTCCTAGGTTTATTTTTCGTGGCTGGAACATTGTCACACATTTTCTGAAGCTCCTCTAATTGTTTCTTCGCAACTTCAAGAGCTTCATGTAGCAAGTTTGATCCCTCCAACATGGACAATGTAAGCAACCGTACATCCTCTTTACTTGCTAGTTCTGGAAAGTCATCCATGGCATCGAAAAAGATCTCCTCCTCTTCTTAGATAGCATGGATTTCTTCGATAGGCTTGATGAGAGATGAGGGATCAACCTCGTTTTCTTCATCAGAGATGGCCAAGGAGTGAGCGAGAGGTGCATTGTCAATGCTTGGCTTCTTACTAGCAGGAGGCAATGGCAGTTTATTGTTATCGATTAAATATTGGATAGCCTCCTTAAGATTCCAACAATTTTCGGTAAGATGGCCCCTACCTTGGTGATATTTGCAATGTGCATTGGGGTTCCAGTTAGTTGTCCTCTTCTCGACCGGTGGGTCCCCAAATGGTCCAATAGGAGTTATAAGACCTTTTGCATTTAGTCGGTCAAATGCGGTGTCATAACTCATACCTATATGAGTAAAGTTCCTCCTAAATGGTTTCTTTTGTCCTTGATTATTCATAGCAAGGACTTCACTTAAGTTAAAGGTACTAACATTGTTTGAGTGGGTGGACTTGGAAGAAGAAGAATTTTCGTTCTTCTTGCCTTTCCAGCCACTGTTGGAGTTATTGTTAGCAGCCTTCAGCTTAGCCAGGTCGTCTTCAATATTAATTCCAATGTCATAGACAACCTTGAAGGTATGAAGATTAATCTGGTATTTGAGATGCTGGAGTACTTTTCTTGAAGGTTTTTTATGAATAACCTCACAGATTCTTTTTCGCTTGGTACTTCAATCATCTTAGTAGAGGTTTCTCTCCATTTGTTGAAGAAAGAAGTGAAACCTTTATTCTCCTTCTGCTTGAGAATTTCCAGTTCCATAAAGTCAGTTTCAACTTGAATGTTGCACTTGTACCTATCAATGAAAGCATTTAATATAGACTCCCAAGTAGAGGTTCTTTCTTTCTCAAGAGAGAAGAACCATTGTTGGCAAACGGTTTCAAGAGATAGAGAGAACAAAGAGGGAAACACCTTCTTGTCAATACACTTAATGCTCATTATTGTTTCGAAGGCTCTGAGGTAAAAATAAGGGTTGTCAGTCGCTTTGAATTTCGGGATGTCATTGGCATTAAACTTCTGCGGAACAAGATCCTTGTCCACCGAGACCCCTTGTGAGCTAATTTCTTAAAACTTATAATCACTAGACAGTTTGCTCAGACTTTCTTGCATGAGGTCCATCTGTTGTTGCTTCACAGGATCATCGATTTTGAGGGTTAAAACCTTTAACGCCTCAGTCACAGTAATCAATTAGTTCCTAAGCTCATTAACTTCCTCTAAAGTTGCCATTATTGTCTTAGCTTTTCTTTTACGAGCGATTGGTTTGTCGAAAAGTTGAACTTGAATAAAAAGGTTGTCTTTGATCAAACGCCCTTCCTTTCTTGACCACGAGCTGTAAATTAAACCATTTTTGTTTTAATGACTTGACTCAAATAGACTTTGACATTACGGGTTTTTAAAAAAAAAAAAAAAAAGCAAAAATAGGGTGCATATTAGGGTGCATATTTTTGGAAAAAATAAGGTGTACATTTTTGGGAGTTAAGTATAGGGTTCAAACAAGTGGTTTAATTTGAGGATTAATATCCGACTTACTCCCCCTAAAAAAATGACAAAAAATACGCGCATACAAGACTCTTTTAGACATGGTCAAAGTGTGCATTAGTGTTTGCTTTATGTGGTGAGTGTAAGTGACATGCTTTGACTCTTGTGTAATACCATGGGAATTAGTGCTTAGACTCGATTAATGACTTGACACAGTATTATTACCAGTAAAAATTAACCGAATTGACTAGCAAACTGTTTAATTAGACATAAGGTGATGACTCGAGCAATAAACCGAACTGTCGCAAAAACGACAGGACTGGCGCCTCTCTTTGCAGTGTAGCAACAGACGACATGACTTTCGCTAGGCGCTACGCTCCACAGAGTGGCGCTGCAGTTTTAATCTTGGCGCCATTGCTAGAACGTCGATCTGGTACTGCTTTCGGTATTATTACTCTACAAGGTACGTCTAAAGTCGTACTAAGTCAACTTTGATTAAATTATTAGACTTTAATTACTCAAGGTAATTAATTAATTAATTAGGCAAACTTGTTTTAGTCATAAATCAGTTTATTTAATCTTACCACAAGTCAAACAAACGGTTAGGAAAAAAGATATAGAGTATGCACAACCAATAATGCACAACTAGTCAAGTAGGCACAACATAATGCAATGAGTTTGCAACCTAACCATGGCTTTAGTTCTCTAAAGTTTAGGATGTGGGTTAGTCAAAAGAGGGTCCATGGTCCGGATGCACCGCCCGGAAGCCTAACCGTGAAGGGTTGGCGCGAGTGGATGGGACACCGCGAGTTAAGAAAAACTCGATTCCATGGTTTGGTGAATTCAACATTCTCGGATGTACCCTTTGTTGCTC
Organism: Chenopodium album; assembly: GCF_948465745.1. Taxonomy (NCBI): domain Eukaryota; kingdom Viridiplantae; phylum Streptophyta; class Magnoliopsida; order Caryophyllales; family Amaranthaceae; genus Chenopodium; species Chenopodium album. Next base: position 44,935,676 of record NC_137837.1, on the reverse strand, counting down.
AGAGCGTTCAATCAGGTAGATGGAGCATGAATTCCCAGAGGGTTATGTCCATATGTAGAACACATATGGGTTTAGAAAAGTGAGAAAAACTCAATCAGGAAGTAGGATCGAGAAAACAGTGCTAAAATTGGTCGAAATTAGAACGCATATTTTTGGCTCGATATTGGAAGAACTTGGCGCCAGCAAATAGAGGCCAGCGCCACAATTTGGCTTTAGCGCTTGGCGACAATAGCTGTCGCCTAGAGCTAATGCCAAATAATTGGCGCTAGACTTTGTTCCCTGACGCTAGTTCCTACATGCCTCAGCAGCTTTCTGCGCTCGATAAAATTTTCCAGTTTCGCGCAACATTATTTCGATCCTAGATGTGAAAGATATTCCTCAAATTTCCTACGTGTAAAAATCCGATGTTTTAACTCATTATAGATGGTCTTTCCAATGAGATCTTTTTTATGCATATGATAATAATGTTAATCAAAATTACGCACATGAAATACTTAGAACTTTTCGTGTCTCATCCACTCATTCTAAATCATTGCTAAAATAGATTTTAGGAATTAAAATAGAAATCCTCTCAAGTGGAATAGCCAAAAACTGTAGGGAATATTTCAAGCACTACCCCTAGCTTGAACCCCACTGTGATCATACACTAAAGTACGGTGGCGTCCAAAGGGAAAGAAGATAGAGCAAAAGAGTCGCCAACAAGTTTTAGGAACTTGTAAACCGTTCACGAGGTGAAGGTTACACCCCTTAACGATCCAAGAGATCGTCAACTCCAATAGGTCTGGAACCATGACTGGTAGTTCGGGGATAAAGGTACAAATGCAACCTAAAAGAGATTGAACCTGCCCTAATAATAGGCCTCTACTTTATTCTGAACGTATTCATGTGCGCTTTCTGACTAACATGCAATCAATAGGATTAACCCTAAACCTGTTTATCTATGTTGGTTGAATATTAATGCACAAGCAAAACTATTATTGGAAATCACTTGAATTATAATCAAATTAATCTAAACAAGATTATTAATTATCTTATTAAGCGTGATTACAAGTACAAAATTCTCTTTAAACATGCATAAAAGGTGTGATTAAGCAATAACAATAAATATAATATCAAGCAACATAATAATAATCATAACAATAATTATAATAATTAATATTAATAATCATCATCATAAAATAAATATGTTAAAGCATAATAATAGCAAGATCCTAGGCATGATACTAACAAGACTAATAACAAACCCTAGCATGGCACTAAGCATATAAAAAGTCAAATATATAGCCCTAACATGATACTAACATCATTATTAGGAAAGAACATAGGAAGCATCGCAGGAATTATAATTGTCATATTTGATAATAGAAATTATAATTGTTACCCTAAGCATGATACTAAGAATCATTGCTGTCATTCAAAACATAAAATTAAGAAAAACAACCTAACATGATACTAGGAATCAAAATAATAACCTAGACCTAATTTATATATCATAATAACAATAAAATCAACAAATCAATTAAAGCACTTACTTGGATGCCTCGTATCTCTTTCTAATAACAAAATACACACATTAGTAACTTCAAGGAAAATAATTAACAATTAATTAAATTAGATAATTGAAAGAGAGATTTGGGACCAAACCCTCAGAAATTAAAACCATATACGTCTAGGGCGAAGGCAACTTCGAATTTGGCTAGGTGTTTGTTGGTCTTTTGAATGCGTAATTTTGTATGCAAAAGGGTTGGTTTAGAAAAGAGAAAGAATAAGCTTTAGCTTAGAGAGAAGAGAGAATTAGAAAGCTAGAGAGTTTATTATTGAAAACGGAGGTTTTAGGAGGCTATTTATACAGAAAATCATCCAAACGGATAGAAAAACAAATCAGAGTTTCGACGAGGATAAAACAGGTTAGCGCCAGAAGCTAAACATTAGCGTCAGGCGCTAAGGCTAGCGCCAGACGCTGATCCCTGTTGTCAGGCGCTAGAAATTATTTTCACGAGTTTTCTTAATTCTGATAAAATTTAGCCGTACAGAAGGGCAAAATCGTATTTTCCTTAAAAACACTCTTTTGTTCTGATTAAAACTCTAAAAAGTCAACCAAAGTCAATTTATCAATGCTAATTGAATTAGGAATGGAAAGAACCTTCTAAAAGAATATAGAAGACTAAAATAAATTCAAATTGCATTAGGAAATATAAATCCATATTAGGCTCTCCTCTAGATCACTGGGCCGCATATAAGTATCAAACCGGGCCCAGTTAAGTAATTTGGCCATAACTTCCTCATTATTCATCGGAATTGGGCATATAATATATCGTTGGAAAGCTATTTTCAAGCCCCATATAACTACATCATTATTGGACCCTTTCTATAGACCAAAAAAAAACTGGATTGGCTGTTTTCTTAAAATAGGTTTTCAAAAACAGAGAGAAGAAAAAAGAAATAAAACCATCCGCAACACTAGACTTTCTACACTTTCACTTCATTCGATTATGATGCGACGTGAAAGGTACTCATCACCGGGTTTGGTTTTGGGGAGATACAAATGGGTGTCTACATATATCTATTGGAGTTAACGATCTCCTGGATCGTTAAGGTGTGTAACCTTTACCCTGTGAACGGTTTACAAGTTCCTACAACTTGTTGGCAACTCTTTTACTCTAGCTTCCTTCCCTTTGGACGCCACCATGCTTAAGTGTATGATCACAGTGGGGCTCAAGTGTGGGATAGCTTGAAATATTCCCAGCAACTTTTCCTTTGGGTTCGACCCTTACTTGCCTCTATACTAGTATTTAGGTTGGTTAAGTGTTTATAAATATAGTTTGACCAAGAGAGGATTAGTTTCAACGACCTAGTTTACCCCTCGTCAAAATGGCGCCGTTGCCGGGGAACGGTGTCTATGTTTGAGTGTTTTTAATTACTTGAGTTTAAGACTTTGTATATACTTTTCTTTTATTTGATTTTTATTTGTTTTGTGGAAAAAAATGGCATGTCTATCATTTTCTCAATATGACAATGAGCCTTTTTGTGAATATTTCCATAGACTTTAGGAATTTCTTGATTATAATTGTTGTAATCTTTGGGAATCTTGTGAGATTTGTTATTTTGGTTACAATGTGCAAACTAGGAATAAAATTGAAAGCATGCATATGGTGAATTTAGAGCATTGTAAATTGATGATGATTGGGATTTCTATGTTTAGTTTGCTAGGGATACCTATAATAGGGGTAATCATAATTCTAATGTTGATGTGAAATGTGTTAAATCTTTTAAAGTTAGCATGATTTCCCATGATTTGTTACATGATCCCATTAGTGAACCTAAAATAAACGCTTCAAACTCTACTTCCTGTTTTGTTCATGATGATGAGGTGCGTGCTCAAGTTGATGCTATTGGTGTGTTTAAATTTTCTTCATTATTTACCATGCCTTCTTGTGATGTGCTTTGTTCCCTCAATGATGAATCTTATATGCTTGATTATGCCCCCCACTCCCCTATTTAATGAAAATGCTCATGTTTGTAATGATGATGATCCTACCTTTGGTTGTGGCTCTTCTTCTATTCTTGATCCTCAAACCTCTTCACCTTTTCATTCTCCAAATTCTTGTGATGAGTCTATAATCCCCTATAGCCAAATTGATGAAACTTTAAAGCAGTAAGAGATGAATCCCCTTCTCTGTCATCCTCCTCTCAAATCCCAACCCCCAACCCGTCAATTTCACATCATTTTCCTTGATTTCACTCAAATTTTCATCAAAATCGTTTTCTTTTCTCCATTTTCATCAAATTAAGATCATCTTTCTCGTTGTTTTTCTGGAAAAATTGGTTTCTTGAAGCACTTTTAATCTTGATTCATGCTTGGTCTGTTTTTGGTGTTCTTGTGCTTCATTTGTGTCTCAACTTTGGTATAATCCTAATCCTTGCTCTATTTTTGTCAATATTTATTGATTTTGTGCATTGATTTGGATTTACCTTGGTTAAGTGCTGAATATAATGATTATGGTTATTTGTATGGTGATTTTGGGATCGTTTTGAGTGATTTGGGCTTATTTTTTATATTGATTGTTAATTTTGTTGGTTGTTGTTTGGATTTTGGTTGCTGTCTTTTTTGAAATAGGTACTTTGTAGTGTTTGGTTGTGTTGTTAAATTGTGTGAAATGTTGGTGATAGTATTGGTGTTGAGTAGTTTTTGGTGTGAATTCCTTTAAGTTATTGGTTTTATTTGATTTGGTGATTATCGATTTGTTAAGAAAGAAAAAGAGTAGCAAGATGCGTTCTCACCAATCTCCCGGTCAATCTTCTCAAGGCCAATACTCCCATGGACAATCTTCCCATAGCCAACCTCCTCCCAACCCCTCTCCTCAAGATAATACCCCACCTCCACCTCTACCTCCTCTCAAATTTTATAACCAGTTTAAACAAGCTCCAATAATATACAACAAAATGAAAACTCAGAAGTTTAGGTCAACCCGCAACTATCATCATGACAACATGGTCAAGTTAGGAATTGATTCCAATCTTGACATCCTTCTCCCAAACCTCCATTTGAATGAGTTTGGTTAATCTTCTCCTAAAACATATTTTGAACCCATCATTGAGTTTTCTCCACATTTGAATACAATAGGGTGGAGGATACTGATTTTCTCATCTCTTTCCAATTGTTCAATGTCAAGCATACATTAACCCTCCACGAATTCAATGAAGCCCTTGGTTTCAATCCTCATGCCGATATTTTTGAGCAAATCCTTTCCAACCCGGCTGCTTATAATGAGGTTGCATGATGGAGAACCATTGCTAATAAGAGAACGTTTGACACCAAGAGTTTGCTTCCTAGTGAAATTATTCACCCGACCCTTAGGATTTTTCATTGGTTTCTTGATTATGTTGTTTTTTAACAAGAAAGACCTTATGAAACTTTCAAGGGAAGAGAATATGGTTCTTTGGATGGCCACCAAGTTAAATTTTGGGCCTAGGGTGAATTTTGGGTACATTTTTATGGAGTGTTGTAGGGCGATAATTAGTGGGACCAAAACCGGAGAGATTCATTGTGGAGGAATGGTTACAATGTTGGTTACTCATTTCAAACAAGAGGGGTTCTTGAGGTCTTGCACTCCGGTTGGAGAGAGTAAAGACGTGTTACTAGATTTGAAGCAACTCAACACATTACGCTTCATCACTAGTATGAGGAACGCTAATGTATATTCTGGGTTAGTGCAAAATGAGCACTATTTCTTGCTTCCAAACCCGAATGCAACTTCTATTAGTAGAGAGGCTAGGAATGTTTGGATTATCCCTAACGATAGGGGCAAGTGGTAGTTGATATGGTGGAGGAGGAGGATGAGGATGTGAATGAGGAGGATGATGATGGTTACAATGGTTGTGGAGCGAAAGAATAACAACAATAACAACAACAACAATTCAATCAACAATCACGAGGAAGAAGACAACAACGACAACAACATACTACCAACAAGATCCCTATCTTCGGGAGATGACAGTCATACGACAGCAAATGGAGCGCATGCAAGTTATGTATGCCGTACACCAAAAATTATCTTTTCAAACTAGCGCCTTGTATGATGCTAGTGTATGTAAGGGGTAGGTCACTCCACTGGTTAACTACTCGTATGTGCCAGCCCAACTAGGGCACGTGCCATCTTGGGGTGGTGACAACCTCGCTACGTACCCTTATTAGCAACAGGTATCAGACCGCGATGAGCCTTGACACGATTTCCCCGACGAGTCCGGTCATTATGACTACTGGGTTTTCAGAGGTAGTTACTATAGGGGTGATCCCAACTACCCCTATGTTCACCCCACTCACCCCGATCTTTGCGTTCAACCCGAGCCATATGACCAGTTGACTATATCCCAACTTGACCTTTACAAAGGTCATTATGGGTGGCCACCCGGTTATACCGGTGGTTGGGTTCCCTGTGGCCCCCCATCGGTCTTCTCTTATGATGGGTTTTGGTGGGTTTTCTTACTTCGCTTTTGGTAGTCCGGTTGGTATGTTGTTTGTTATGTTGTCTTGATTTTGATGATGATGTTTTGGGACTTTTAACAATGATGATGATGATGGTTTTTCAAGGATTTTGTACATAGTTTTCTAGTAAGTTTTCTTTTATTTGCTTTTGTTTGGAAGTTACTAACAATTTCATTTTTGTATATAGTCTTTTTCTCTTTCTCACCTTGTTTTGCTCAAGCTACGGTTTTTGGAGCTTCATGAAGGTGGTTATTCTTTCACCTTGGTTATTGTAGCATAGCTTGGACGCTCGGTGAGACCCTTCTTATTGTATCTTTTCACCATTATTTCATTACTTTTCTTGGATTCTTAGATTAGGATTAGTTTTAGGATGAGTTGATCGTTCAAGGATGTTTGTCTTGTAACACCTAGCGTGTTTGGGGTCATTGGCGTTGTTGCCGAATGACCGCTTGTTTGACGATTGGGTTTTACTTGCAATTTCTGTCATTCTTGTGCTTTTCTCTCTAAGCTTCCTTTTCTTTCTTTGATTAAAAAAAAATTTAATTGCATTTTTTAAGCTATACTTTTGTTTTTTCTTGTTTAGCTATTATCTTTAGACATTTCACAATTTGGAATTTTGCCTTTGAATGTATGTTTTCCTATGTTTTATCGGTGTGCATGCTTTGAGAGTGTTCACGGTTGACTCTAGGATGGAGTATTCTAATGTAGCGGTTCAGACCTTTTTGGGCCTTGTAGCCGGATTCTTTTGGTTTGTGGTAAGACGAAGTTGTTTCCTTTGGTGGATTTGACAACTTTAGTAAGTTTTTGCTACAACCGTGTGAGGATTTTTCTTTTTCAATCCTTCATCATATTTTAATTGTGCGGTGTGGATCCTTGACCTTTGCATACCTAATCTTGAATCTTGACTCATAATTCTAAAACATGAGACCAAACCAACTAGGAAGGACAAAGGCAACTTTTCGGGGTGGTAATTTTTTATTTCTAGGATTTTCTTCTTTCTTTCTAGTTTTTTGGGTTTACATTTGCCTTCTTGCTAACCATTTGCGCCTTTTCCCTTCTTTTCAAGCCACATCTTTAGAACTTTGAGCCTTTTATTTCTTTTTGTTCCATTTTTAGATTTTGTGAAGCAAATGGTCATGTTTTTGGAGTTTGTGGTCTAAAAGGTTGGATATTGGTTTTATTTATAAGCAAGCTCGTCTTTTGTATATATTGTGAATAATGGCAAGTTAATAAAGGAAAAGTCGTCCAAAGATTAAAAAAAAAAAAAAAAAAAAAAAAAAAGGCAAGGACATAATAAATGCAACATTGAAAAAGCCATCCAAATTTAAAAGGGAAAGGACAACAGCTTTGAAAAAATTAAAATTACAAAAAAAAAAAAAAAAAACAAAAAAAAAACAAAAAAAAGTGAAAATGTGAAAATGAGAAAATTAAAAAATATTTTGATGTGATTCTTTTCCCTTTTTAAGCATTGAGGACAATGCTTCCTTTTAGCTTGGGAGAGATGCATTTACGCTTTTTGTATATATGATTGTGGGTATAGCTTTGAATAAGCTTGGGGGTATTAGTTTGTTTTTGTTTGGTGACTTCTCGGTTTTGGTGCTGAGGTTTGGCCAATTTTTGCTTCATAACCTAGGTGTACCACCAAATTCTAAATTTTAGGCCTACCCCTAACCTTTTTCCCTTACGTTACAACCTTTGGGATAGTCCTTTCGACCTAGTGGTTGAGTCATAAACCGAGGGAGGGCATTATGAATTAAAGCCTAAAGAAAAGGGATGCAAGGTCAAGATGTCGAGAACCCTCAAATTTTATTCTTTTCCGGTTCCTTCTAGAAACCATAGAGACGCTTACTAAGGGAATATTTGAAGCCATTGGGAGAACGCGGTTACATTGGTTAGGATGAAAGTGGATTGCGCCTCATTAGTTCTCTACATTTAGCATACCTTATGTTTCAATTAACCGTGGATATCTTGAAGAATGCATACCCCTATCATATAGAAAAGTGTTCATTCACTTGCATTTGACCATTTGTGAAGGTCCTTATCAAGAGCTATTTGTTTAAATTTTTTATTTACCTTCTTTTCTTTTAAATGATTTTGCCTCGTTTTATTTCAAAGAGTTATGGGTTAAGCTCTTAGGAAACCTTTACTAGACCTCACTCGTCCTCATAGGCGACTTTTGGGTTTAAAGGGCTTGTTGTAGCTAAAAAAAAACCGTGATTCTTGCGTTAGTGACTCTTAGTGTATATTCTTTTTATCTCTTTTTCCTTTTCTTTCCTAAATAAGCCCTTCTTATTCCTTTTTAGCTTTTGTTTTTCTCAGGACGAGCAAAAGTCTAGCTTGAGGGAATTTTATGAGTGTCATCTATGGCACTCATAGGGTAGTCTTGTAGGATGTTTTAACCCTATTTTCATAGCTTTCTTATTTTGGTCTTTTCTTCTTTAGTTTCTCTATTTCTTTCTTTATTCGTGTTTTACTTTCCTTTATGTGGTTTTCTTCGTGTTTCCCTTTTACATGGCTCTTTTTCTCTTCTATTTTCTCTCTTTGTTTACTTTTGTAGGTGCTTAAGGAGTTGGCTTTGCAAAGGGATCAAGAAGAGCAAAAAGGGCTAAGCAAAGAAGAAGTAAGCTCCTTGGAGAGGGCTTGGAGAGGGCACGGAGAGGGCACATAGCCTATGCCAAAGGCCGTAGGCGCGAGTCTTGAAGGCCGCGGGGGCGGAAAATGTGCGAGAAAAAGGAGATTTTTGGAAAGAACTCTCCGTGCCCTGGCCGCGGTCTACCTGCGGGCGCGGAAAATTTGGAGAGACCGCTCCTATAAGAGAGAACGTAGGCCCCTGATTTCACTTGGTAGCAGAGCATTTGCCACGCTTTTAGCCACGGGCGTGGGGGTCTTCGCCACGGGCGCTGGTGTTGCCCAAATTGCCCACAGAGTTAGGTATGGGTCTGTATCCAATTTTTTGGCCCGCGGGATATTCTAGGAAAGGGAGCGGCCGATCAGATTTCCTTCTTTGTTTATAAATACTCTTGTAATTCCTTTTCAAAGCTAACTTTTAGATAATTTTTCATTTTCTTAGTTTTTAGAGAGAGAAAGTAGAGAGAAGTTAGAGAGAAAGTAGAGATAGAAATTCTTGGATTTTGATTTGTATTACAACATTGCTTCAATCAAGTTTGGATTTCTTCGTCATATCAATGAAATTTTATGAGATTTATTTGCTTGGAATTTACTTTTATTGCAATTTCCTTTAATGCTTGAATGTTTGATTTGAATTTTGATTTAGGTTTGGGAAATTGTTGAATGATTGAATTCCTTTTTTATTAAACTTGAAATGAATATGTTTGTGATTGAATTTGTTTTTTCCTTTAATTTCACCGTGATTAGTGAGTAGATTAGTTGATAGGGAGAAGGGGAAGTATTCTTGATTGATGATCTTTGCTAGTTGATGATCATTGATTGATTGAATTGTTGCAATTAAATTGGTTGACATAGTTGTACATGTGATTAATTAGACTAGGAGTGATCAACCTAAAAGATTAATCTAGATTGCATTACAAATTTCAATGACATGAACCCTTGATTAGAGAATTGCTTTAATTGATTGAATTTGATTGTGATTTTCCTTGTTAGCCATTCATAGTGATCCCTAGCTTGGCTTATAGGAGATAGCTTTTGAATCCCTTTGGTTGCAACTATTGTTTGTCCCTTGTAATGTTTGAATCAATTGAGTGATCTGTCAATTAGCATAATCATTGAGGTTGCATGTGGAACCTATATCCCTAGTGTTTAGCATATTGAATCCCTCGATTTGTATTTTTTTTTTATACTTCAGTTACCAACAACAACCATTTATATTCTTCGAATTAGCTTAACGTAGACTATAGCATAGTACCTACTTATTATTCCTTTGGGTTCGACCCTTGCCTTATTATATACCTGTATTAGGTTGGTCGAGTGTTTACAAATTAGGTTTGGCTCTAGGGAGAGGTAGATAAGGAAAATTTTCCTCTTGTCAACGAGCGTGAATCCGCCACGGTGTCCCCTCTAGCGCCCTACTCGCCAAGGTCCTCAACCTCGCCTTATCGAATATATGCCGTGGAGGGCGAGCTGGAACAACAAAAGTCTCTGAAGAGTGTTGAATATCCACTCTCTCACCTAGATACACTACAGCATCATACGTCCCCTAAAAGTAGCGACGTTGAGCGGTGTATTGCGCAGCAAGCACAGAAATGTCAAAATCAACCCACGACCGAAACTCTATGGCTGACTCCTAAAAAATGCATACTCATAAGATAAATCCTTCTAAAGATATAAAATGGAAATCATTTGAAGAACATACCGAGAGGATCAACTCTCGAATGCGCCTAGAAGTAACATCCGCACTTTGACGACCTCCCTAACTTGCACCAATGGGGAGCTCGCGAGGTGAAGGTTTTGCCGGCACAAGAGATGGAAAGTACTCGTAGAACCAAACCTACAAAAATAGAGAAATGACAATGAATGCCAAAACAGATCTAGAGCTAACATTAAAAGAAATAAAGGTTACCTCTACGACTCTCTAAAAGCCGAAAAGCGCGATGTCTCCCTCAAAAGAGCTTTGACGACTACCAAGTCGGAGTCCGACTAGTATGTCCGCGTAGGCCAAAATGACCCAATCATACGACCTGACCGTAGCAAGGTTGCGAACAGTAGGCAGGTAGTAGAGTAGCACTTGACTACCTCTGTCATGTGAAAAGGTCCCTGGCAACAAGATAAGAGCAAAAATGCGCACCCGCTGCTCCTGGGTGGTCGCATTGTCCTAAAATGTCGTCGCAAGCATGCTCCGGCGAATGCATCTAGTGCTAAGCTGCGTCAAATCAGCCTCGGCACGAGCCCGAATGGTGATAGGGCCCAACAGCTCCAGTACCTCTGGATAAAAGACAGCGATCTCGCCATCGAAAGGGAGCGGGACCGAAGTGAGCTTGAAACCCCTAATGAAACTTAAGTGAGTAGGGGTAACAGTCATCTCACCTGAAGGAAAATGGAAGGTTTTGGTGGTGTCCCAAAAGAACTCCACCAAAGCTCGGACTACATAGTGGCTCTGTCCAACAGAATACATAGCCCGAGTGGCTCGCAGCAAAGGAGTCAAGCCACATGACTCCCACAGAAGGCGTAGACCATTATCGTCGCGGAAGTAAGTACCTACAAGAGTCGATGGTTGTGTTGCCAAAACCATTGCTACGGACCCTCCCGCTAAGAATCCCTCGTCGGACGCGCTTTAAAATGTGGAACTCAGGCGCGTTGTACAGAGTGTGCTCGTCCCACTCTAGAAACCTCCCTAGAGAAGAAGAGGTGCCTACGCCGGCGCTAACATGATCATCCTCCCGATGGGCCTCCCTAGAGCGAGAACGAGAACTCGATCCTCGTCGTCTAGCCATGCTATATTATGCAAAATACAAGAAAATTAAAGTTCTATAGTATCTAAGGTTCGCTTAGCCCCATGATACTATGTTGGCAAAAAACAGAGAACATAGTACTAAAACAGAGTATAATTTCAATCCGTGCATAAAAAAAAAATTCAACAGTCAAACAATTTCTTGCCAAAATATTATAACAAATATTGTGATAAATTTTTACAAGAATGATAGCAAAAACCCGAAGAACAAGTTACATTGTTCTCACGAACTCAAAAGGTTCAATAAATGTCAATTTTCTCATTCACCAAATTATGTAAAATAAGTCTCAAAATTCTCTAAACATGATATAAACATTAATCCAGCACTTTCAAGGCTTAAAATGCGATAAACAAAGAGAATTAAGCATAATTAGGTTCGATTTTTTCGGATACCCGCGCACAATCATCTCCGAATTCAGCAAAAATTGAGTTAAGTTTAATAAAAACTTACATGGATCCATAAAATAGATGAAATGAGCTTTGATTTGCAACAAATTTTAGCAAATTTGGTGGACAAACGAGCAAGGACGATTGATTCGAAGCTTCGAGCAAACGCGAATATGCAGCAGCAGCAGTCAAGGCAAATGAAGAAGAAACAGGTTTTATTTCAAAAACCCGACACCAGTGCATGACGACGAGTTTTTCGCCAGGCGCTGACCTCCGTCGCTTAGCGACGCAGCTAATTCCTGGCGACAATGCATTCTAGCGTGCGCAGGTGCGGCGAGACAACACGTGGCCCTCATAAATGACTATGTGGACCTTATGCAGCAATTTCGAGTTCCTTGGTTTGCTAATTAGCCCATATAAGCAATTTGATATGATTAAGTAATCGGCTCAATTACAATAAAAGTACGTAATCAACTTGATAATAGATCGTCTCACTTAGCTTAAAGCGCCTAAACATTGGCCCATCGCAAAGGCACCGACATATTGGTTCATAAACAGCAGAATTCTCTGACGTAATGGTTCACAAGCAGCAAAATGCGCCGACGTACTGGCACCGCAAAAATTTCAGCAAATATCACAGCAGCAAAGTTCAAGCGAGCTTCGAAGATCAGCAAGCGTTAGTCTTCAGTAATTTTCTTCGGAATATTATCACAACAACTAAAGATGGTTGCAAGCGGAGTTATCTTCGACGGCGTTCCCTAGCTTGCGGAGGGTTGTCACAGAAAACTGAGGATAACTTCAAGCGAAGTTATCTTCAATTGCGTTCCCTAGGACATAGAAGGTTGTCAAAAAGCAGGAGGTGGCTTCAAGCGAATTTATCTGTGATCGTATTCCCTAGGATGTGGAAGGTGATCATAAAACAGCGGAAATTGGAGGCAGCTGCAAGCGTGGTAGTCTTCAGGTGGTATCCCCTAGCTTAAGGAAGGTCGTCACGTGTGCTCGACGGTGCAAGATACGCGTTTCTTAACTCTCTTATCTGTTTAAACTAACGCTAGTTTGCAGGTAGAACATTACAAGAATGATTTAGGATCGCCAAACGTTGTGAATTATTCTCCGTCCTTATCGCTACTTTGACTTTTGTTTTCGAAACATAAGTTTCTCTAAACTCATTCAAAGTGGGGGGTTTCTATAGACACCCAATTGTGTCTCCCCAAAATCAAACCCAATGATGAATACCTTTCACATCATTTGATTATCGAACGAAGTGAAAGTGTGGAAAGTCTAGTGATGAGGATGTTTTATTAAAATATTTCTCTTTCTGTTTTCAAAAATATTTCTTTTCTTACTCTATTTTATAAAAATAGCCAGTCTAATTTTGTTTGGTCCATGATATCGGTACAATAATACTGTAGTTGGATTGGGCTAGTAAAGATCTTTCCAATGATATATTATAATCCCAATTCCGATAAATTATGAGGAAGATATGGATTAAATTAAATTAGGCTCAATGATTTTTAATGTGGCCCAATGATCTTGAGGAGGGCCTATTAATTATTATTCCTAAAGTGATTATGATTGATTTTAATCTTCTAGGAATATCTAGAAGGTTCTCTTGAATTCTAATGAGGTTAAGATTGATAATTATATTTTTAAAGATGTTTTATTTTGAATAAAATATAATAAATCTGATTTTAAATCTGCTTAGACGCAGAATTACATGTACTGTAACCGGCTTAGAAGGTAATTCCGCGTATAAAAGTGCATTGACTTTTAAATCAGTGCGAGACGACAGAGTCGTCATCAGGCGCTGACTTTCGTCGCCTGGCGCTGGCCTTCGTCGTCCAGAGACGAGCTTTTCGTCTGGCGCTGACTCCTGACATTTGCGATAGGATGTATTTTATTCCAAATATGATTTTCTTTGATCCCGTGCTATTTTTCCTATAAATAGGGGTTGTATCTCCCTGTTTTCAAATCATCTACATCTATCATCTCTTTTTATCTCTCTAAAATCTTGAAGCTTTCTCTCTCTATTCTTTTTCTAAACCATCCCTATATCAAAATTCCTCACTCATTAGTTCTAGAAACACCTAGCCAAGTTCGAAGTTGCATTCGACCTAGACGTGAAAGGTTTGAAATTCATGAGGGTTTGGTCCCAAATCTCTATTTCAATTATTTTATTTAATTCTTTGTTTATTACTTTTCCTTGAAGTTACTAACGTGTGTATTTTGTTATTATAAAGAGGTACGAGGCATCGAAGTAAGAAATTTAATGGTTTTATTGATCTTTTAATATAGAAATAATGCTTAGACTATTTTATTGATTCCTAATATCATGTTAATATGTTTTATTGTTTCCTAGTATCATGTTTAGGGTAATAACTAAGATTTCTAATATCATGTATGCTTTTATGATGCTTGCTATTTCTTTCCTAATATCATGTTAGTATCATATTAGGGCTTTGATTTCTTTTGTTTAGTGACATGCTAGAGTTTGTTATTAATCTCGTTAGTATCATGCCTAGGATCTTGCTATTATTTATATGCTTTATTGTTATGATGATTATTATGTTGCTTGATGCTTATTATTGTTATTGCTTGATCACACCTTTTATGCATGTTTAAAGGAAATTTGTACTTGTAATCACGCTTAATAAGATAATTAATAATCTTGTTTAGGCTAACATGATTATAATTTAAGTGATCGCCAATAATAGTTTTGTTTGTGCATTAATATTCATCCAACATAGATTAAACAGGTTTAAGGTTAATCTATTGATTACATGTTAGTCAGAAAGCGCACATGAATACGAGAAGAATAAAGTATAGGCCTATTTCAAAGGCAAGTTCAATCTCTTTTAAGTTTTATTTGTACCTTCATCCCCGAACTTCCAGTCATGGTTCCAGACCTATTGGAGTTAACGATCTCTTGGATCGTTAAGGGGTATAACCCTCACCCTGTGAACGGTTTACAAGTTCCTAAAACTTGTTGGCGATTATTTTACTCTAGTTTTCTTCCCAATTGGACGTTACCATGCTTAAGTGTATGATCACAGTGGCGCTCAAGTGTGGGATTCTTGAAATATTCCCTACATCGACCATCCTTCTTCTTCCGAAAACACCTACTCTAGTAACGATGTTTATACCTTTGACCTCAATGAAGTTTTAGCCATTGATAATCAAGGACCTTGAAAGCAACTAAGGAAGGAATTCACTCTTATGGAGATTAGCTACGATGCTGCTTTCGATCGACTCCTTGCCAAGGGACTCATAACTTCCATAGGACCTATTCAAGATCCCCTACCTGAGAAGAGGTTGCCTAGTTGGGATCTAAATGTACATTGCAAGTACCATCAAGGTAGGGGTCATACTACTGAGAGCTGTTGGAAGCTAAAAGAGGTCAGCCAATATCTAATTGATAATAACAAGCTTCCCACACCTCTAAATGGCAAGAAGACTAGGTGATGATAAAACAAAAGACATGAGGCGAGCTTCAACGACAAGATCTCGTGACCTCTTTTTTTCTATTTTCTTTTATTCTTTCTTTCCCCAATCAGTCTAGCATAGGTACCTTTTATTTTCCTTAGATTTTATTCTTAGAACTTTTACCCTTTCACTTTTTAAATAAAATGAGCTTTTATTTTCTTTCATATGATCATTGCATTAAAAAAATCCACGCCGAACTAAGCACAAGGTATACTTATGATTAGATATGCAAACCGTATTTAGATTACAAAGATACATCACGATGCTCAGATAGTATTTAAAATTTATGGGCCATACTAGTCTATATATAACAACATAATATCATATATAATATAAAATGTCATATAATAAATAACTTTACATGCTTGTCTAAAATACAACATCGAATGTTCATAATTAAGTCAATGCATTTCCTAAAATATCTCATATTTTAAATCATAATTTGATAATATCATTTATTTTTCGTGACCAATTAGAAACTATAATATATCTTAATTTAGGCATGAGATAGAATCAAATCACTTTTTAATATGGAAAGATAAATCATATTTATTCTTCCGTGATTATCCTAACAGCTTTAGGAGTATCCATCCTAATTATTACTTGCCAATCAAATAATTTTAGAATCAATTATATCCTAATCTAATTATAGGATAATCACATTATTTAAATTAATTATTATCCTTTTGGAATATGAGCAGAATATCCAAACAAATATTATCCAAAATTAAACACTTTAATTATGGATAATCACCAAAATTAACAACTAAAATATGGATATTATCAAATTAATCAACTTTTGAAATAATTTTTAACGAAAATAATATTTTTTTAAAAAACTGTGCGCCACCCTGATGAGTGTCATTTATGACACTCATTGGGTAGTGTTTTAGGATATTTTCACTATGTTTTTGATGCTTTTCTTTTACCATTTTGGTCATTTCTCCTTTAGTTTCTCTATTTCTTCTTCTTTCGTGTTCTACTTCCCTTTATGTGCTTTTTCTCGTGTTTTCCTTTTATATTGTTATTTTTCTCTTCTATTTTCTTTCTTCAGTTTCTCTTGTAGGTGCCTAAAGACTTATCTTTGCAAAGGATTCAAGAGGAGCAAAAAGAGCCAAGCAAAGAAGTTTCAAGCCTCATGGAGAGGGCTTGAAGAGGGCTCGGAAAGGGCGCTCAGCTTCTTCTCTTGGCCGCGGGCGCAGGACCTATGGGTCGCGGGCGCGGGATTTGTGTACCATTTTGGTGATTTTGGGCAGGAACTCTTCGTGCCCTTGCCGCGGTATAGCCGCGGGCGTGGAGATTTTGGAGAGGCCGCTTGGAGAGGCCCCCTACTTCACCTGGAATAGGGTATTTTTCCGCGCCCTGAGCCGCGGGCGTGGGTGGCAACGCCGCGAGCGCAGGCTACAGTACCTGCGGGCGCGGGTTTTTCCCAGATTTTTCTGTGGAGTTAGTCATGGGTTCCGTACGCATTTCTGCGCGTCTGCAAAGTCTTCTTGGAGAGGTCGCAGCCGATCAGTTTTTCTTCTTTGTTTATATATATTCTTGTAAGTCCTTTTAAAAGCAAACTTTTAGATAATATTTCATTTGCTTAACTTTTAGAAAGAGAAACTAGAGAGAAGTTAGAGAGAAAGTAGAGATTGTAATCTTTGGACTTGATTTGTAATTCAACATTGTTTCTTCAATCAAGTTTGTGATTCTTCTTCATATCAATCAAAGTTTGTAAGATTTCTTCCCTTTGAATTTACTTCAATTGCAATTTACTTTTATGCTTGAATGTTTGGTTGGGATTTTTATTTAGTTTTGAGAATTTGTTGATTGGGGGTATTTCCTTTTGATCTAGTTTGAAATGAATGTGTTTGTGATTGAATTTGTTTTAGCTTTAGATTTCACCATGATTAATGAGTAGATTAGTTGCTAGGGAGAAGGGGAAGCATGCTTGATTGATGATTTTTGTTAGTCGATGATCCTTGATTGATTAATTGTTGCAATTAAATTGGTTGACGTAGTTGTGCCTGTGATTAACTAGATTAGGAGTGATCAACCTATAAGATTAATCTAGATTGCATTGCAAATTCCAATGACACGAACAATTGATTTGGGAATTGCTTTAATTGATTGAATTTGATTGTGATTCTCCTTTTTAATCATTCATAGTGAACCCTAGTTTTGTTTATAGGAGGTAACCTTTGATTTCCTTTGATTGCAATTATTGTTTGTCCGTTGCAATGTTTGATTCAATTGGGTGATCTATCAACTAGCATGATTGTTAAGCTTGCATGTGGAACCTATATCTCTAGTGTTTAGCAATTTGATTGAATTTTTTTATTCTTGTTATCCTAGAGGACATGCGGAGGGTTGACAAAAGATTTCCCTATTACAATCGGATTGCATCAAGGGTCTGCATTAAGCCCTTTTCTTTTTGCAACGGTTCTAGACGAATTAACTAGACCAATTCAAGATGAGGTTCCATGGTGTATGCTGTTCGCAGATGATATCGTTTTGGTGGATGAGACTAAGGATGGGGTTAATGTCAAGTTGGAGCAATGGAGGCAAAGGTTGGAATCTAGAGGGTTTAAGCTAAGTCGGAGTAAGACTGAATATTTGGTATGTCGTTTTGGCACTCAGAGGGGGACAAGCAATGAAGTGGTGAGTTTGGATGGAAAGGATTTGACCATGAGTGAATGTTTTAAGTACCTAGGGTCGATCATCCAGAAGAATGGTGACATTGATCAAGACGTGACCCACAGGATTAAGTCAGGGTGGCTTAAATGGAGAGCGGCCACGGGAGTGCTATGCGACCGCAGCATTCCCTTAAAGTTGAAGGGAAAATTCTACAGGACTGCCATAAGACCAGTGTTGCTCTATGGTACAGAATGTTGGGCTTCTAAGAAAGAGCATATTAAAAAGATGGAGGTTACGGAAATGCGCATGTTAAGGTGGATGTGTGGAAACACTTTAAGAGATAGAATCAGAAATGAGGTTATTCGCAAGAAAGTAGGTGTGGCGGGCATTGTAGATAAATTAAGGGAAAATCGTCTGCGTTGGTTTGGACATGTAAGACGGAGACCCGAGGGGGCACCGGTGCGAAGAGTGGAAGAGTGGGACCATGGAGGGATTAAACGAGGAAGAGGGAGACCAAAGATGACTTGGTTGGAAGGAGTGAGGAAGGATATGAAGTGCATGGATTTACGTGAGGATGAAGTTTTGGATCGTAAGGGATGGAGGAGAAAGATTTATGTTGATGACTACACGGAATAATCAAATTTGGTTCATGTTAGCCGACCCCACTTTTGGGATTAAGGCTTTGATTGATTGATTGATTGATTGATTGTTATCCTAGTTCCATACTCAACCATTGACAATTCTTCGATTTAGCTTAACATTAGACTATAACATGGTTTCGATTCATTCCTTTGGGTTCGACCCTTAGCTTGCCTCTATACTCGTATAAGGTTTGTTAAGAGTTTACAAATTTAGTTTGACTTAGGGAGAATAAGATGACGACCTAGTTCCAACCCTTGTCAAAATGGCGCCATTACCGGGGAATGACATTGGTGCTTTGTTAAAGTTGTTGAGTCTATTTCATTCTTAAAAAAAAAACAAAAAGATTTTTCTCTTTAAAGCTACACTTGTAGCCGTGCTACTAATCAATTTTTTGAGTTGTATGCATAGAGCACGTGGTCATTCAATTCACTAGTGCCATTTGATCCGGAGATCGAGAGGACTATTACAAGACTAAGGGTTTCTAGGCGATCTTCTAGCTCTAGCAATTCAAGTAAAGAGGAACCGCAACAAGAGGAACAAGCAAGAATGGGAGAGAATCTGAGAGTGGCATTGAAAGAATTGGGGATTCCCGGTGCATATAGATTTGAGAGTGGAATTGCTCAACCTACAACTCCGACAAAAAATTTTGAAATTAGGCCGGCTATGATCACTTTGATAAAGAGGCGACAATTTAGTGGAGCCAAGCATGAGAGCCCGCTAAATAATCTCAAGGAATTTGAAAAATATTGCAATACTATCAAGGTGAACGGAGTTTCCCAAGAATTCATCCGCCTCAAGCTCTTTCCCTTTTCTCTCATTAGGCGTGCTTTGGAATGGCTAGACAAGGAGGTTAAGCCGAATTCTCTGACTACATGGGACGAGGTTACAAAGGAATTTCTAACTCGTTTCTATCCATAAAAGAAAACGGCGAAGGCAAGAGCTTTGATTCAAGGCTTCAAACAAAAGCCAAGTGAGAGCCTCTATGAAGCATGGGAGAGATATAAAGAGTATCAAATGGATTGTCCTCACCACGGGATTCCAACCTATCAAATTATTCAAATTTTCTATGGAGGCCTAAGTCCCAAAGAAATTCATGCCTAGATGGAGGAGCCGGAGGTCCCATCATGAAGAGGAAGGAAGAAGAAGTGGTGTACATCATTAAGGATGATGTGAGGTACTATAGAGATTGGCAAGATGGTGAGAGACAATCAACCAGCAAGAGTAGCTCTTCGGTGTACTCGGTTGATCATTTGAATGCAATCAACAATCTCTCCTCACAAATGGCAAACTTGGGGAAGGAAGTAAATGCAATCAAGGAAAAATTGGAGAGTTCTTCTTCCCAAGCTCAAAGTCTTCCCTCCCAATTTAAGGGGAGAGTTACTCCTTCTAACTCTAATCCCCCTCCTTCTTCTAGTAACATGCCTAGTGGTTGTTTGTTTTGTGATGTGTGTGGTTCATATGATCATGATTCTAGTAATTGCCCTCATGCTTTTCCGGAGAGTAATGATGATTTTGACAATAATGAGAGTGAACATGTGAACTATGTGTCAAACAACAATAATGTGCAAAGGTTTGATAACCAAAGAGGCCAATGGAATAGGAATTACCAAAACCATGGTAATTTTGACAATTATAACCAAGGTGGTGGTTATAGGAACCAAGGGAACTAAGGTTCTCAAGGTAACTATAACAATCAAGGTTATAGTGGCCAAAATCAAAACCAAAATTATGGTAATCAAAACCAAGGTTATGAAAATCATAATCAAGGTGGTGGTAACCATAATCAAGGTTATGGTTAAAATCAAAATAGGGGTAATTGGAACAATCAAGGGAGAGGCAATTTTCAAAATAATTCTCAAATAGGCCCTCCACCCGGATTTGCTCAAAAGACTCAAGTTGATAATTCCTATTCACAATACTCTTCTTCTAGGACTAATTTGGAGGAAATCATTGAAAATAAAACAAAGTTGTTGAGCACTTACATGGCCGTAAGTGACAAAAAATTCAATAAAGTGATGACTCATAATAAGATGCTTGAAAACCAAATTTCTCAACTTGCTAATGCTTTGAAAGACCATGCTAGTCCTTCTTCTTTACCTTCCCAAGGCTTAGATCCTAAGAGACCCGTGAATGCTATTGTTACAAGGAGTGATAAGGTTCTTGAGGAGAGTTTGCCTAGGAAGAGTGGAACTAAGGAGGTCCCTAAGGAGGTCTTGGTAGAGGATAAGAGAAATGGTGCATCTTTGAGTGAGGTTGTGATTTAGACACCTAGAGAGGTGAGAGTGAAGAAAGAGATTATGAAACCCAAGCTTCCATATCCACAAATATTCATGAGACATAAGTTGGATGAACAATTTGGAAGATTTATTGACATGCTTAAGCAACTTCATCTTTCTCTATCTTTTACCGAAGTTGTTACCCAAAATCCCAACTATGCAAAATTCCTCAAAGACATTTTGAGTGGTAAGAGGTCTTGTGATGTAATGGAGACGGTCAACTTGACCGAGAATTGTAGTGCAATTATAATGACCAAAATGCCACCCAAGTTGAAAGATCCCGGAAACTTCTCTATCCCTTGTGCCATTAATAAGATGCAAATTGATAATGCCTTATGTGACTTAGGAGCTAGTGTTAGCTTAATGCCATATTCGGTTTATCAAAGACTTGATTTAGGGGAACTTATGCCTTCTAAGATTACCTTGAAATTGGTCAATAGATCAATTAAGATTCCGAAGGGGAAGGTTGAGGATGTTCCTTTGAGAGTAGGGAAGTTTGTAATTCCAGTAGATTTTGTGGTGCTTGAAATGGATGAAGATGCTACCATTCCCATTATTCTTGGTAGACCTTTTCTTGCTACCTCGGGTGCTATGATTGATGTTAAGAGAGCAAAAATTCTACTCAAGGTAGGAGAAGAGGTTATTGAATTTGACTTGAATGAAAGAATGAAGTATCCATGTTCTTCTTTAGAAAATTGCATGTTGATCAATTCTCTTGATCTTGTTGTATCTTCCATGTATGAGCAGTTGCTCACTTCTAATGATCCTCTTGATATTGTTTTGTTGAACAAGGATAAGATAGGTGCTCCTATCAAGGAAGTGGCAATGTATGAGGATTTGCTAAATGGAAGCATTGAGGAAGTGGATAAGCATATGTGATTGGATATTTCAAGAAAAGAAGCTTTGCAAGCCGCCACTTCAAAGGAAGGTGAAGGTATACCAATGGTTGAGGTCAAACCTCCTCCATCACACCTTAGCATCAAGGGATCAAGATGGAGCGGTCCCAATTCGGCCAAGAGTGGTTTTCCAAATGGTTTTGTAGAAGTCTTGACAGGGTAAAGTCGTATCCCCTAATAAAAAATAATTACCTAAATCACTAACTAAGGTAGATAGAGAAGTAGGGTCGAACTCCATAGGGAAAAAAGCCTTTTTAATTCTAATTAATTAATATAATCTAAATTATCTAAGTAACCAATATTTTGAATGTGAATTCTATACTACGAAGAATGAGTTTAGGGAGAAAAGAATCAATAATAAGGAAACCTAGGGTCACGGGTTCACCAATAATTAATATTCCGGGATAGAACGAAGTAATTAATAATTAACAATGCATAGATAATATGATTAACAGGCTCTCGCAATTTATTAACCAACATAGATCTAACAGGCTCTCGCAATTTATTAGACCCAAGTTCCTATTAAAAACAGCCTTTAATATTAAATCAACATCTGCTCGATTCATCAATTCAATATTGCTAAACATTCACAATCAAATTACATCTGCTCGATTCATAATCTAATTGCAAAGAATTAAAACAATTCAATAAGAAATTATCATGCAATATCAACAATCAATATTAACAAACTATCCCTTCATATTAATTATGGCTCCCCATAAACCCTAGAATTAAACTACTCACTAATCATCATAATTAAACCAAACAAATAAATAAATAAGAACATGAACAAGAAAACAATTGAAATAGCTGAAATTAAAAAGGGAAGAAATTGTACCAAACTAAATCTGGAATTAATGAAGGAATTAAGAACAAGAGTTAGGGAGAATTTAAGAGAGAGAGAAATACTAAGTAGAGAGAGAAAGTCTAAGAGAAAGAAGGTACGTAATTAATCCGTACAAAACGTATATATACTTCTCCTAAAACAAGAATTAACTAAACTTAATCAGACACTAGGAAAAACACGCGCCCGATCGGGCGAAGGGGCGCCCGATTGGGCCCACCTTTTTTTCTACGCCCAATCTAAAGTGCCGCGCCCGATCGAGCCTACGCTCACCCGATCGGGCGCGCCTTTCCTTGATAGCCTTCATGCGCGCAGCCGCCCGATCGGGCGTATGCTTGCCCGATCGGGCCCGGTCTTCATCTTCAAGGCTTGGACTTCGATTGGGCTAGATTTCTCGGCCCAATCCATATTTCCTCTCGGGTCTCGAATACATGGTCCAATTGCCTCGTGATCCAAATAACCGAGCCCTTAATCACCGGCTCGATGGCTCTAGCCGGCCTTGGGCTCCAAAAGTGGTCGTGTTCCTCCAATGCTCGTAGTTGCTTCATAAAAATCCCGGGAAAGTGCTCCAAAGGTGCAATTCCCTGCAAAACTTAACCAAAACTACGAAAACACTAGAAAACACATATTAGTAATAAAAGTGGCCCTAAAGGGCCAAAAACACTACTAATTATGACCAAGGGACGGGGGTAAAATACTATATAAAATAGACATATCAAACTCCCCCAAGCCAAACCTTTGCTTGTCCCTAAGCAAAGAGCTCATCAATGAATATATAAAACATACTTCACCCCAATAAACAAATCAAAAGCCAACGATTCAAGGTAAAATTAAATAAACATGCTTCAACATCAATCAATCTTATTCATCTAATCACCCCTCCTCCCCAACAATTGTCAAGTAAAGCAAACCACAAGAGCATATAGAATTAAAGACTAGTGCTCACACACTCGACTCTCATTTATGTGGCGAGTAAAGAATGTACTCGATTGCTCTCCATCCAACCCCTTTAATGTGAACAATGCCCTCCCAACTCACACTCTCGTGTGTATAAAACAATGAACGCTCAATCCTACTAGTCGACTCGAAATATGCCAAATCATAACTTGCATTGAAAACCAACACTTTCACATTTACATAACTTCTATGCACAAGGTCGGAAGGTCTTTTAAGCTTGTAATGTAAGGCTAGGGTAAAGGTAGGAAAAATTTGGGATTATGTGAGAGAAAAGCTATGCATTAAGGGAGCCAAATCCTAATAAATCCATGATCAAAAATAATGATCATACACATCTCCAACATAAACAACTCCAAACAACAATCCACCAAATATACTCCAAAAAATAAAACTATCCCAACACTCACAATTTCACTCATAAAAATATGATAATGTAGAACAAGAGTGAATAACAAACTTTGAACTCATAACTTGAAATATTTACATTGAAACTCAACTTTTTTTTTTCTTTCTTTTGATTAACCTTCACTTAGAACATTTGAACATCAAGCATTTTTTTTCCTCTTTTTTTCTTAGAAGTTCACTTTCTTTTTTTCAAATTTCTCACTTTTTTTCTTTGAACTTCTTTTTTTTCCATCACACTTTTATTTTTCTCGAATATCTACAACTTTCAACCTCATAAAAACAAAAATATGATCAAAACAAATTACTTCTCAAAACCCACCCAAATTGTGCAAATAAAGTGCACACTGCAAACTCCCTCACCTCACTCACTAATAGCTCCCCCAAGCCAAGCTTGGGACTAGTAACCAATGTAGCAATTAAGGCTTGTAATGTGGCTATAAACAATAAAAGGGCACAAGCAACAACATGGGTGACAAGAAGGGAACAAATGTATCTAAATACTCTGAAGGCTACCTAAGAGAATGAATTCCTTCGTCCTCCTCATGTGCATAATAAAAAGTCATGAAACACTACTCATAGTTGCAAATCAATACTCAAATTCATTGACACACCAGGAATTATGGAACTATCACACATTTCCTAACCAAATCAACTAGTCAAGCACTATATTCACAAGTAGTTGGACAAAATTGACGCATGTTTAGGAATCCAAACAATTAGACTTCAAATCATGACCAACAAATCCACAATATTCATCATCAAATACCAAGAATCAAAACAATTTTCTCAAGTATGGGGCACAGGGAAGCATGATTTACAATTCATTGGAACGTATTTTTTATTTTTATTTTTTTATTTTTTCAATTTTTTTGTATTCTTATATATAAAGAAAGCAATAAAAACTACACTAGGAAAGCAAGAAATCTAACCTAGAAAGCAAATAAAGGGAGAGAAGGAAGAGAATTTCCAAGTGAAAGAACACCCCCCAAGCCAAATCAAGCAATGCCCTCATTGACTTGGGAGAGTAGCCTACTCCTCATCCTCATCCATCCTAGAATAACCCCCGCCATGGCTAGAACCGGCTCCTCCATGGCTAGAACCACCACAATACCCCGAACCACCAGTATAGTAGTTAGGGTCTACATTCCCCCCAAACCCACCAAAAGGAGCATCGGTCCCATATCCATGGACCGATGAATAGTCCACATGGGTACCGAAGGCACTTGGGTCCGTGTAACCCCCTTGGGGGTATTGGAACCAATCAAGGGCAAGTGAATCGGGGGGAATAGCCCCCGACGGGCATAATCATCATACATGGGGTATAAACCCTGCCCTAGGTTCCTCTCCACAACCCCAACCCTAGCATCTAGGGCTCCTACCCTAGAGTCCAAATTCCTAACCATACCCTCCATCCTCCCTTGCCCACTCTCTATCCGATCCAATTGGCTTCTAAAAGCCAAAAAGTCATATGGGGCATTAGGGTCGATGTTGTAGTTGGTTGAGGAAGTGGGAATGTTATGTGTGTA
This sequence comes from Chenopodium album, assembly GCF_948465745.1. Lineage (NCBI taxonomy): Eukaryota > Viridiplantae > Streptophyta > Magnoliopsida > Caryophyllales > Amaranthaceae > Chenopodium > Chenopodium album. The sequence goes on along the minus strand of NC_137837.1, from coordinate 44,910,227 downwards.
GTGTTGGGGTGATGGTCGGTGGAATTGTTGTGGTGGTGAGGGAGGTGCTTGGTGGTGTGCTTGGGCCTCCCCTTGGTCTCCTAATTCAAAGGTATAGGAGGGAAGACCCTTCTCGAATTTGGTCGAGGCCGGGTTAGGCAAGGTGAAAGCGTTGTCTTTCCTACCCGACTCCCTATGAATCACCCACCAAGTCTCACCCCCTATCACATTTATCCAGTTAAGGCCTCCTAAGTAGGGTGCGTCCATTAAGGTTGGTCTGGCTACCTTACCATCATCATCAGGGGTCCAACTAAGGTATTTGACCGCAATGTGGGTTACTAACCCACCAAAGTAAATTGGGACCCTAGACCTACCCGATTCGGCCGCATTGGCTACCCTCTGAAAGTGTTGGGCCATCCTATGAACTATGTTAAGCTTGTCACACTTAGGAATCATGTATGATCCCAATAGTTCTAGTTCATCTCTCCTCACATTAGCCGGTTCATGCCTCCCAAAGATGGTGAGGCCAACAAACCGTTGCCAAAGTTTTGGCACGGGATGTTGAATCCAAGTGCCCTTGGCATGTTGGAGGTTTAAGTTAGGATTCCCTGTTAGAGCACGGTAGACAAAAGTAATGTTGTCTTGGGGTGGTTCAATTGGTCTATTGGCTTTCAATTCAAACAATTTTCCAAAATCCTTCAAGGACAATCTAATATCTTTATTAAACAAATGAAATTGAACATGAGAGATTAGAGCATTTGATTTTATGACGTTAAAACTAGAAATGAATTCTAAAGTCAAATAATCATATGTATCATAATGTAATTGGAACAAGCCACTCATGCCAATTCCCTTGAACAATTTCTCAATATATTTATCAATTCCTAGTCTAGAAAGCGTTGGATGATGAATAAAACGGGTAGGAATTACCTGCCGCGTGACGAGATTGAGCATCCTTTGCCTTTGCTCTTAGGTGGTGATGACCACCCTCTCCCACCCCGGAATTTGCAGCTCCGGGTCAATGGTAGGTGCTTGTTGCCTCGATCCTTCACCCCGAACAGTCCTAGACCTCTTGAAAGCCATTTTAGAGTGAAAATAGTAGGAATTGAAGCTTTCTCTCTCTTAGGGTTTGAGAAGAAATTGAGAGAAAGTGTTGAAAATTTAGTGTAGATTGTAGAGGAAGATGAGAGGAGTTGGAAAATGTAAGAAGTTTCAAGTTTGGATGGAAGAATTGGAAGAGATCTTGGATTAAAGTGTGAGTTGAAGGTATGAAAATGGAGGTTTTAGAGAGAGAAAGTGAATAAAGGAGATGAAATAAGGAGAAAATGAGGAAAGAAAGAAGAGAAAAAAAAATAAAGGGGAGAACGGCCTGAAGGCGCGCCCGATCGGGCGAGCCTCGCCCGATCGGGCGAAAGTGCGAAATTCCAGAATACAAGTTGCGCGCCCGATCGGGCGCGAACGCGAACTAAAATTCGCCCTTTGCTCGCCCGATCGGGCGAGCTTCGCCCGATATTTCTTTTCTTCTCACTCGATGAGCGCCCGATCGGGCGACCGTGCCCGATCGGGCGAAAGTTAAACTCGTTTCCAGCTCTCCTCTCGCGCCCGATCGGGCTAATTTTTCCCCAATTTTTGCCTCACTTGCGCGCCCGATCGAGCAAGCCTCACACGATCGGGCCCGTACCAAGCCCTGCTTTCCGATTTCGTTTCTTCTTCAAAAAATTTCTAAGCCTTTATACCTGTCAAATTCATACCTGTACAACAACACTTAAAACTGGTGAAATATCACTCTCCTCGCCTCTCTAATAAAAATAAAAGTAGAGAAAAGGAAAACTAATCTAGAAAGCATAGAATACGGGTTGCCTCCCGCAAAGCGCTGGTTTATATAGGTCCCGCACGACCTTCTTACCAAGTATAATTCCTAGGACCCTTTACCTAATGCTTGATCGGGTGGTTTCTCACCCGGTCTAGCGATGTTTAGGCTGCGATACGGCTTCCTGACATAACCTGTGGGACGCCAAGTCGCCTTATGTAGTGGATTCTCCTTGACTTGGAATGGGGGATTTTCAATGCGACGCACTAAAAACCCTTCTTCGATCGAATGTTGCTTCAAATTTTCATTGCGTTCAACACTTGCAACTCGATCTGGCGGAACACTTACCGTAGGCTCGGTTCGCACAACTTGCTCGATCGGTTCCACTTGTTCATCCTCGAAACCAAGACCAACATTGTAGAGTGCTCTTTCTATTGCATCGACTTCCTTCTGCCATTTGTCTATCTCATCTAAAAGGGATGCAACACAAAATACCGCCTCCAAGGGATCTTTTTCAAGAGCTTGGGGCTTGTTAGAATAATTTACAACCACATTGACACTGAAACATTTCTCCTCAGTCATGGAGCTTTTGGGGGCATTATTCAGATTAAAAAAAACTTTATCGTCCCCTACTGATAGTGTTAACTTACCACTTCTAACATCTATGACTGCTCCTGCAGTGTTAAGGAATGGTCTACCCAAAATAATTGGGGTTTGCATATCCTCAGCCATATCAAGAACAACAAAATCCACAGGTATATAAAATTTACCTACTCTGACGGGAACATCCTCTAAAACACCTAGGGGGTATTTGAAAGAACGGTCGGCCATTTGCAGAGTTATATTGGTAGCTTTTAATTGACCCATATTCAACATAGAACACACAGATAATGGCATGACGCTAACACTAGCACCCAAATCACATAATGCATTATCGATCAAGAGATTACCAATATGACAAGGGATAGAAAAACTACCCGGATCTTTTAACTTAGGTGGAGACTTATTTTGAAGTACGACACTGCACTCTGCAGTGAAAGCTACTGTCTCTACCTCACTAATAGACCTTTTTCTCGTCAATATTTCCTTCATAAATTTTGCATATGAGGGGATTTGTGTGATCAATTCAGTAAAGGGAACTGTTACCTTCAAATCTTTTACCACCTCCAAAAACTTACCAAACTGCTTATCAAAGTTTGTCTTCAATTGACGATTGGGGAAAGGAAGTTTGATAATTTGCTTTTGAGCATTCTTATCTTTGTCTGGAGTAGCCACCTTTTCTGGAGTTTTACCCTACAATGTAGAATTAGATATGTTAGTATTATCCTCTAGCCCTGCAGGGCTAGCAACTACATTGTTTGGTTTAATGGAATCAAGATTAGCATTATTCAATAAAATAGGTTCATCAACTCTGGGCATAGAGGGCCCTTCATAGTTTGAACCACTCCTTAGAGTAATTGCAAATGCTTGATCCGTAGGCCTAGTCGGCTGTGCCGGCAGGGCTCCCTGTTGGCGTGCTTGTAGAGTGGCGGAGAGTTACGCAATTTGATTATCTACAATTTTATTATGCGCTAAAATTTGATCGATTGTCGTATCTATGCTCTCCATGTGCTTTTGCATATTGACCAACATTGCTCTAATTTCCCCCAAAGAAGGGTCGGAAGATGAGGGAAGTTGTTGTGGTTGATTCTTCTGGCTAGCATTTTGGTGATAATACTTCTGATGTTGTTGCTGTGGCACCTGTGGTTCTTGTGGTGGTGGATTTTGAACATTAGTGCTCCAGTAGTAAAGGTATGGATGATTACGATGCCCAGGATTGTAGGTGTTGGAGTATGGGTTATTCTGCCTATAAGCTTGGAAGGCATTAACTTGCTCCACGGAACTCCTGCAATCCTGCTCCCAATGACCTACAATACCACAATTTTCACAAAAGGCCTCATTAGAATTGTTATTAATTGCAGAAACATTAGCTACATTAGCAGTGCTAAGATTATCTAATTTTTGGCAGATTGAGGTCAGTTGAGCTTGCAAAAAGGATACAGAGTCGACAATATGTTTCCCTTTGTTAGAAAATCCTCTAGGATTCCCATATTGGGAATTGTGTATCGCCATATCTTCAATAACGTGACCTGCATCATCAACATTAATATTCATAAATCTCCCACTAGCTGCAGAGTCTAAAATTATTCTGGGAGAATTTCCAATGCCGTTATAAAAGGCTTGGATTAACTGCCATTGTGCTAAATTATGGTGGGGGCATTCTCTTTGTAAGTCCTTGAACCTCTCCCAAGCCTCATATAAAGACTCATCGGCTTCTTGGGCAAAGTTCTGAATCGCACTCCGTAGTACTGTTGTTCTCTCTGCAGGATAATACTTATTATAAAAATTCAAAACAAGAGTTTCCCAGTCAGTTATACCAAGTGTAGTTCTATTTAAGCCATTGAACCATAATTTAGCTTTTCCAGTTAAAGAGAAGGGAAAGAGAATCTCCCTGATTTGGTCTTGAGTGACCCCGGCTTGCCTGATGGTTTTGCAATATTGACAATAGTCGGCAATGTGAAGATTCGGGTCTTCACCCTTTGCTCCACTGAATTGCTTCCTCTCTATCATTGTTATAAATTGGGGTTTGATTTCGAATTGAACCCCATCAAGAGCCGGAGTAGGGGTGAGATGTGGAAAATCCGTAAGCTTTGGTTGTGAATAATCACTAAGCTTCTTTGGAGCCGCCATCTCTGATTCTGTGTCTGATGATACCTCTAAATCGCTAGAATCAGTTGGAGGATCGCGGTGATTATTATTAGTATCACCAGAATCCGCCAGGATTTGCTTGTAGAAGTTTTTCTGTCTATGGAAGGAACGTTCGAACTCAGGATCGAATGGGATATAACCTGATCTGGAACACCTGGGCATAAACAAAAACTAGAAGCAAATATGAGATTTGTCTCAGAGAACTGACGTTCTCTGAGACAAAAGAGAAATAATCTAGACTACAAAAACAATCAGGAAAAAAAAATAAAACCGTTTCCCCGGCAACGGCGCCAAATTTTGACAGGGTAAAGTCGTATCCCCTAATCAAAAATAATTACCTAAATCACTAAGGTAGATAGGGAAGTAGGGTGGAACTCCACAGGGAAACAAGTCTTTTTAATTCTAATTAATTAATATAATCTAAATTATCTAAGTAACCAATATTTTGAATGTGAATTCTATACTACGAAGAATGAGTTTAGGGAGAAAAGAACCAATAACAAGGAAACCTAGGGTCACGGGTTCACCAATAATTAATATTCCGGGATAGAACGAAGTAATTAATAATTAACAATGCATAGATAATATGATTAATAGGCTCTCGCAATTTATTAACCAACATAGATCTAACAGGCTCTCGCAATTTATTAGACCCAAGTTCCTATTAAAAACAGCCTTTAATATTAAATCAACATCTTCTCGATTCATCAATTCAATATTGCTAAACATTCACAATCAAATTACATCTGATCGATTCATAATCTAATTGCAAAGAATTAAAACAATTCAATAAGAAATTATCATGCAATATCAACAATCAATATTAACAAACTATCCCTTCATATTAATTATGGCTCCCCATAAACCCTAGAATTAAACTACTCACTAATCATCATAATTAAACCAAACAAATAAATAAATAAGAACATGAACAAGAAAACAATTGAAATAGCTGAAATTAAAAAGGGAAGAAATTTTACCAAACTAAATATGGAATTAATGAAGGAATTAAGAACAAGAGTTAGGGAGAATTTAAGAGAGAGAAAAATACTAAGTAGAGAGAGAAAGTCTAAGAGAAAGAAGGTACGTAATTAATCCGTACAAAACGTATATATACTTCTCCTAAAACAAGAATTAACTAAACTTAATCAGACACTAGGAAAAACACGCGCCCGATCGGGCGAAGGGGCGCCCGATCGGGCCCGCCTTTTTTTCTACGCCCAATCTAAAGTGCCGCGCCCGATCGAGCCTACGCTCACCCGATCGGGCGCGCCTTTCCTTGATAGCCTTCATGCGCTCAGCCGCCCGATCGGGCGTATGCTTGCCCGATCGGGCCCGGTCTTCATCTTCAAGGCTTGGACTTCGATTGGGCTAGATTTCTCGGCCCAATCCATATTTCCTCTTGGGTCTTGAATACATGGTCCAATTGCCTCGTGATCCAAATAACCGAGCCCTTAATCACCGGCTCGATGGCTCTAGCCGGCCTTGGGCTCCAAAAGTGGTCGTGTTCCTCCAATGCTCGTAGTTGCTTCATAAAAATCCCAGGAAAGTGCTCCAAAGGTGCAATTCCCTGCAAAACTTAACCAAAATTACGAAAACACTAGAAAACACATATTAGTAATAAAAGTGGCCCTAAAGGGCCAAAAACACTACTAATTATGACCAAGGGACGGGGGTAAAACACTATATAAAATAGACATATCAAGTCTCAATAAAAGTTTTTCTTTCTCTGTTCAAGGCTAATGGCAATCGTCTAATGAAGTATTTTGACGATGCTTTTGTTGGTTTTCTGGACTCATTGTTTCTCCGATAACCACCTTAATTGGTGGAGGACATCGAGCTAACGACATTAACCAAAAGCGCTACCCGGGAGGCAACCCGGTTTTCTAACCTTTCTCTTTGATCTTACATTTCTCTTTATTTCCTCATTTGAGAACTTTTCTTATTTCTCTCTATTTTGGTTTGTTCTTTTGATCCTAGATACCATGGGATTGGATCAGAGAAAATTTCCAACAATTTTGGTGCTACTTCAAGACTTCATGAGTAGCCACACTTCGTCATAAGAAACGAACTAGAGCAAGTTCAAGCAAGCCTAGGTATGTTGTTCCACCTCCGCCCGAGGTTGAAGAAACTTATGGCATTGAATTTTCAAAAGAATCACATTGGGATTGCTTCAAGCGTCTATCCAAGAGAAAGATTATACCAACGAGATTCTACGATCAAACGACAACCAAGTTTCTAGGGATTGATGAGGATGTTCTCCTTCTTGCAGAGGGCCTTAATCTTTTAGAGTTATTGGATTTGAGTGCCCCTACTTATTCTAGGGTGACTTATGAATTCCTTTCTTCTCTCTAAGTTGTCCATGAACCAGGTGCAAATTACTGAAAGATTTTGACTTTCCAACTCTTAAAAAATGATCACTCATTGACGGATGCTCAACTATGTTCATATTTCAAGTTTCCTTGGGCCGAGGATCCGGATCATTGTATCTATTCGGCTCATAGTAGTATGGCAAGTTAGCATGGATATGATGAGCAACGTTGGTGGAGAAGTATCTCGGAGGAAGGAAAGTATGATCCTCAAACTTCAATGTCCGCTTCCATTATACATCCAGCTATGTGGTATTTCAACCGAATCCTCACATACGCTCTTTGCTCCAAGGACTCTTTGGGAGCTATCTTCAGTGAGGAGCTTTTTTGGTTGTGGATAGCCAACCAAAATGACTTTAAGATTGAGTCAGTGGATTTCATGGAGCATTTGATCTCTCGATTCTTGGATATTCGTGATGGAGTTTTCCTATCGGGGTGCATCTAATTGGGTGGGATGAATTCTATCCAAGCTCTTTGCATCAATGATAATTACAAGACCATGTTAGATGAGTTTCCCCTGATTATTGATCCTCGAGAAAAGTCTCCCTCTCATTTCCTAAACATCTCCGCCCTAGTGAATCAAAAATTTCTTGATCGAACAAGGAAGATGTTTTCTTTTGTAAAGTTTCTCGATATAAGGAATGGTTCCTCATCCCTTTCAAGGAGGCAACTACTCGGCCCAAGGAGAGAGATTCTTTGTCCTGGAGGCCCCCTGATGAGTGTCATTTATGGCACTTATAGGGTAGTCTTTTAGGATGATTTCGTCTTCCTTTTTATGCTTTCTTATCTTATTTTTGGTCCTTTTTCCTTTAATCCCTTTCTTTCTTTCTTTCCTTGTGTTTTTCATGTTTTCTTTGTGTTTTCCTTTTAGTTGGTTCTTTTTCCCTTTTATTCCTCTTCGTTGTTTGTTCTTGTAGGTACCTAGGATTTGTCTTTGCAAGGGAATCAAGATGGGCTATATTGAATAAGCAAGGAGGAAATAATCAGCTTGGAGAGAGCTCAGAGAGGGCGTGGAAAGGGCATCAAGCCCTGCCAGTCTGCCGCGGGCGCGGGTACTAAAGGCTTGTGGTTGAGACACCAAGAGAGGTGAGAGTAGGGAAAGAGATTGTCAAACCCAAGCTCCCTTATCCCCAAATATTCATGAGACACAAGTTGGATGAGCAATTTGGGAGATTTATTGATATGCTCAAACAACTTCACCTTTCTCTACCTTTCACCGATGTGATCAACCAAATGCCTAATTATGCCAAATTCCTCAAGGACATTTTGAGCGGAAAGAGGACTTGTGATGTTGTGGAGACAATCAATTTAACTGAAAATTGTAGTGCGATCATCATGAACAAAATGCCACCCAAGTTGAAAGACCCCAGAAACTTTTCCATCCCTTGTGCTATTAACAAGATGCAATTTGATAATGCCTTATGTGACTTAGGAGCTAGTGTAAGCTTAATGCCATATTTGGTTTATCAAAGACTTGATCTAGGGAAACTCTTACCTTCTAACATTACCTTGCAACTAGCCGATAGGTCAATCAAGTTTCTAAAAGGTAAAGTGGAAGATGTTCCATTGAGGGTTGGGAAGTTTGTGTTCCCGGTGGATTTTGTTGTTTTAGAAATGGATGAAGATGCTACCATTCCAACTATTCTAGGTAGACCCTTTCTTGCTACCTCGGGTGCTATGATAGATGTAAAGTGTGCAAAGATTTCCCTAAAGGTAGGAGATGAGGTCATAGAATTCGATTTGAATGAAAGCATGAAATATCCAAGTTCTTCGTTTGAAAATTGCATGATGATTGACTCTCTTGATCATGTTGTGTCTTCCATTCATGAGAACTTTCTCACCTCTAACGATGCTCTTGAGAATGTTTTGTTGAACAAAGACAAGCTAGGTGTACCATGCAAGGAGGTAGCATTGTATGAGGAATTTCTTAATGAAAGCATGGAGAAAGTGGATGAACAATTGTGCTTGAAGATCTCAAGCCATGAAGTTTTGCAAGCGGCCGCAACAAAAGAAGGTAAAGGTGTGCCTATGGTAGAGCTCAAACCTCTACCATCACACCTTAGGTATGAATTCTTAGGCCCAAATTCCACTTACCCCGTAATTGTTAGTGCATCCTTGAGCGAGAGCCAAGCTCAAGCGTTATGTTGTGTCTTGAGAAAACACCAAGGTGCTTTGGGCTATACTATCGATGATCTTAAAGGTATAAGCCCCGCTTTGTGTACGCACCACATAACGCTTGAGGAAGGCACCCTTCCTTCTATTGAACGACAAAGAAAGCTACACCCTTAAATGGGAGAGGTGGTGAAAAAAGAGATCACCAAGCTCTTGGATGCGGGAATCATATTCCCCATCTCAAGCTCTAGGTGGGTTTCTCCCGTTCATGTCGTTCCTCAGAAGGGGGGTATGACCGTAGTCAAGAATGAGAGTGGTGAGCTCATTCCAACTAGGACGGTCACCGTTTGGAGGATGTGTATAGACTATAGACGTCTAAATACATCCACCAAAAAGGATCACTTTCCCCTTCCATTCATTGATCAAATGTTAGAGAAACTAACAAGGCACAAGTTCTATTGCTTCCTTGATGGCTATTCGGGACTTTTCCAAATTCCAATCCACCCCGAAGATTAAGAGAAGACAACATTTACATGCTTCTATGGGACCTTTGCCTATAGGAGAATTCCCTTTGGCCTTTGTAATGCCCCCGCAACTTTCCAAAGGTGCATGATGAGCATTTTTGGAGAAATGTTGGAGGAAGAAATGGAGGTATTTATGGATGATTTCTCCGTAGGTGGGGTTTCATTTGAAGAGTGCCTAGTTAATCTTGAGAAATGTTTGGCTCGATGTGTAAAGGTTAATCTTGTCTTAAATTGGGAGAAATGCCATTTCATTGTGGATGAAGGGATAGTGCTTGGTCATAAGATCTCTCATAAAGGAATAGAGGTGGATAAGGCGAAAATTGAGGTTATTGAGAAGCTTCCACCTCCGGTGAATGTCAAGGGAGTGAGATCATTTTTGGGTCATGCGGGTTTCTATAGAAGATTCATCAAGGATTTCTCACTCATTGCTAAGCCCCTTAATGATCTTCTTCAAAGAGATGTTGAGTTCGTTTTTGATTATAAATGCTTGGAAGCATTTAATATATTGAAGAAGGCCCTAATCTCTACCCCCATTGTTCAAGCCCCAAGATGGGATTTACCCTTTGAATTGATGTGTGATGCTAGTGATTGGGAAATTGGAGGTGTTTTGGGACAACGTGTGGACAAGAAGCTTTATGTCATTTACTATATGTCCAAGACACTAAATAGAGCTCAAAAGAATTACACAACAACGGAAAAAGAATTCTTGGCCATTGTTTACTATTTCGAGAAATTCCGGTGTTATTTGTTGGGTTCCAAGACACTTGTCTTCACGGATCATGCGGCTCTCAAATATCTCTTTGCCAAGAAAGAGTCCAAGCCAAGTTTGATTCGTTGGGTGCTTGAATTACAAACTTTTGAAATAGTGATTAAGGATAAGAAGGGTGCGGAAAATGTTGTGGCGGACCATCTTTCTCGCCTTGAGGGTGATCAAATTCATGATGATGGTCTACCAATTGAAGATAGAATGCTTGATGATGTCTTGTATGCCATTAAGGTTAAGGATCTCCCATGGTATGCCGACTTGGTGAACTTTCTAGCATGTGGGGAGTTTCCACCTTCTTTCTCCAAGAACCAAAAGAAGAAGCTCAAGAGGGAGGCAGGACATTACTTGTGGGATGAACCAATCTTGTATAAACGCGGGGTGGATGGCTTGCTTCGGCGTTGTGTCCCGAATGAAGAGGTGCCAAGTGTTCTAAAGATGTGCCATTCGGATCCAAGTGGCGGTCATATGGGCGTTTCAAAAACCGCCACTAAGGTTCTTCAATGTGGTTTGTGGTGGCCGCATCTCTTCAAAGATTCATAGGGCTTTGTAAAGTCATGCGACCGATGTCAAAGGGTTGGGAATATCTCCAAGAGGAATGAGATGCCTCAACAGCCCATTCTTGAGTTAGAGGTGTTCGATGTTTGGGGGATTGACTTCATGGGACCATTCCCATCTTCATATGGTAATCAATTCATACTTGTGGTTGTGGATTATGTTTATAAATGGGTTGAGGCCATTGCCTCCCCTGCTAATGACCACAAAGTAGTGTTGAAGTTGTTCAACAAAATCATCTTCCCAAGGTTTGGCGTACCTAAGGCTGTGATAAGCGATAACGGATCTTATTTTGTTAACAACGCCTTCCAAAAGATGTTGAGGAAACATGGAGTGCATCAACGGTTCGGCCTTCCATATCATCCTCAATCGAGTGGCCAATTCGAGGTCTCCAATCGTCAAATAAAGCTCATTCTTGAGAAGACGGTTGCAAGGAATAGAAAGGATTGGTCGGACAAGTTAGATGATGCTCTTTGGGCTTATAGGACGGCTTTTAAGACGCCCATTGGTACCACTCCATATCGCCTTGTCTATGGCAAGTCTTGCCATCTCCCGATGGAGCTTAAACACCGTGCTTTATGGGAAATCAAAAAGATCAACTTTGATTTAGAAAGTGCGGGGGAGAAAAGGTGGTTGGATCTTCATGAGCTAGAGGAGCTTAGACTTGATGCTTATGACTGTGGTAGCACCTACAAAGCTCGTTCCAAAGAAGCTCATGATAAGCTTATTGAGAAGAAGGAGTTTTGTGTGGGTGATAAAGTCCTCCTCTACCACTCGAGAATGAAGTTATTTCCTGGAAAGCTCATGTCAAAATGGAGTGGTCCTTTCTTGGTGAAAGATGTTTTTGCTAATGGCACCGTGGAGATTTCTCCTTTGGATTCCTCATCTTCTTTCAAGGTTAACGGTCATCGGCTTAAGAAATATTTTGATGGAGTCTTTGTAGGTCTTATTCATAAAATGATTCTTTTCAAACCACCTTAAGCGGGGTGGTAAACGCCAAGCTAACGACGTTAAACAAAAGAGCTTACAGGAGGCATCCCGGATTCTCACCTTTACTCTCTTTTCCTTTCTTTCTTTTATTTTTGGTATTTTGTTGATTTTTGCTCTTACCCTTCCTTGTGTTTTTGGTTTGTCTTGTAGGGTGCCTTCATTCATCATATATGGACTAAACGTGTTTGTTGAGGGTGATAAGAGGTTTTAGAGTGCAGGGGAGAGGGCACCCCGCGGGCTTGGAGAGGCCTCGGGTGCCATTGCTTTCAATAGTGGGAATCGGATCAGTAGCTCTCCGCGGGCTCTCCGCAGGCGCGGGTGCCTTAGAGAGAGCGCGGGGGAAATTTAGAGAGGGCGCGGCTCAATTTCTAAAATTAGATCAGGAACTCTCCGCGGCCTCTCCGAGGTCTCTCCGCGGGCGCGGTAATTTTGGAGTCGGCGCGGGCGAATTAGAGAGGGTGCGGCCCATGGTTAGGTATGAAATTTCCGGATTTTTCCAGAAACTCTCCGCGGTTGCCCCGCGGTCTCTCCGCGGGCGTGGCAATATTGGAGCGGGCGCGGCTTTGTCGAGAGAGGGCGCGGGGATCTGGGTTTTAATTAGCCCGGTTCCTCTCTCTTTCTCTCTCCTCTCTTATTTTCCCTTTCACTCTTAATTTTCCCCATTCTCTCTCTTCTTCCTCTCAAACCCTAACCCCCAAATCATCTCTTTCCCTTAATTTTACTCAGATTCACCCTTATTTTCTCTTAAATTTCCACCCAAACTTCCTTCATACTCCATTTTCATCAAGTTTGCTCTTCTTTCTCGTGGTTTTCTTCGGGAATTTCGAGTCTACTCGGTTTTGTGCTTGATTTGAGTCTTCAATCTTGGTATACTTCTCACCTTTGTTTTATTTTTGTCAATTTCAATTGATTTTTATGCATTGGTTGTGAGTGGCCTTGATTAAGCCTGAGTATGATGTTTTTGGTTGTTTGTACGGTGGTTTTGGAATTATTTTGGATGTTTTTGTGCTTCTTTTTTGTGATAGATTGTTAATATTGTTGGTTGTTGTTGGATTTTTGGTTGTTTGTTTCTTGTAACAGGTACTTTGTAGTTTGTGGTGGTTTTGGGTGGTCTTGTGAACGGAGGTTTGTTCACGTTGGTTGTAGTGTTGAATTTTGGTGTTTTTTGTGATTCATTGTGTTGGTTGAGCTTGAAAATATGGATTTGTTGAGGAGAGGTAAGAGTAGCAAGAGAAGTTCAAACCAATCCCTCGGCCAATCCTCTCATGGCCAACCTTCGAACACCGAACCCCCTCAAAACCAAACTACTCAAGATAATGCCCCACCTCCTCCTTTACCCGCTCTCAAATTTCATAATCGGGCTAAACACACCCCTATCTATAATAAAATGAAATCTCGAAAATTTAGACCGTCCCGCAACTATTTTCCCGAGGATATTGAAAAATTGGGTGTTTATGCCGATCTTCACATTTTGCTCCGTAATCTTGGTTTGGTTGAGTTTGTAAAGTCACCCCCCCCCCCGAACTTATTTGGAACCATGCATTGAATTTTTCTCCACCTTTGAGTTTAATATGACGGGGGATACCGACTATATCATCTCTTTTCAACTTTTCAATTCCAAGCATACCATGAACCTTGCGGAATTCAACAAAGCCCTTGATTTCAACCCAAATACCGACATTTTTTAGCCCTTGGTTGCCCTTCACAAGACCGAATACAATGAGGTTGATGGTGGAGAGCCATATCTAGGAAGAAGTCGTTTGACTCTAAGGAATCGCTTGTTAGCGAGATCATTCACTCGGCTCTTCGTATTCTCCATCGGATTCTTGGGTATACAGTGTTTAGTAAGCAAGATCTTGGGAAGCTTTCGAGGGAGGAGATCTTGGTGCTTTGGATGGCTACAAGGCCGGATTTGGGGCCAAGGTTGAATTTTGGGTATCTTTTCATAAATTGTTGTAAGTTGATCGCCAATGGGAAGAAGACGGGTGAGATTCATTGTGGTGGTATGATTACTAGATTGGTGTATTATTTCAATCAAGAGCGTTTCCTGAGGTCTTGCACTCCGATAGGAAAGAGTGAAGACATGTATTTGGATATGAAGCAACTTAACACCTTGCGCTTCATTTCTAAGACTAAGGGAAACGGTGGGTACTCTTGGCTAGTGCGTAATGTGCACCACTGTATTCTCCCAAACCCAACTGCCACCTCAATCACTCAAGAGGCTAGGATTGTTTGGAGGATTCCCGAGGATGACGGGAGGGTTGAGAATGTTATAGAGGAGGATGATGGTGATGAGGACGATGATGATGATGATGGGCATGATGGTGAAGGTGGAGAAGGAGAAGGTGGTGAAGATGAAGAAGATGAAGAAGAGCAACAACAATAACAACAACCGCAACAAAGAGGAAGAAGAAGACAACAACATCACCAACAAGACAACCAAGGAGATGCATATCTCCGTGAGATGGAGGCTATGCGTGAGCATATGGAGCGCATGCAATTGAGCATGCAAGGTATGTATTCGAACCATCAAACTTTGTCTTTTCAAACTAGCGCCATCTTGGGGTGGTGACAACCTCTCCACGTACCCATATTGGCCCGGGGTTGCGAACCCCGATGAGCCAAGGCATGACTTCCCAGATGAGTCCGGTCATTATGACTACCAGGTCTCGGGGGGGAGTGATTATCGGGGTGACCCCGACTATTACTACGTTCAGCCCACTCACCCCGAGCTCTGTATGCAACCGGAGCCTTTTGACCAATTATCCACATCTCAACTTGACCTTTTTAAGGGTCGCTATGGGTTCCCTCCCAGTTATACCGGAGGTTGGGATGTGGATGATGGTGGTGCCGGCCCTAGTGGCCACTAGTTTCCCCATTGGTTGTTTGATTCCCTTTTTGTTTCCTCCCTTTTAGCTTTGCATGTTTTTAAGCATCGCGGTCGATGCCCTTATTTTGTACGGGGGGGATCAAATAGGATATTTTAGGGTAGGTTTTTGGGGAGGCACCTTGGACTCTTGGGGATGTGTTTGAAAGGGCTTTGATGGATTTCTTTTGCTTCGCTCTTGGTAGTCTCGTTGGTATGTTGTCTATCTTGTTGTTTTGGTTTTTATGATGATGTTCTGTGGCCCCTTCTATTGATGATGATGATGGTTTCTCTGGTTCTTTGTACATAGTTTTCGCGTAAGTTTACTTTTGTTTGCTTTTGTTTGGAAGTTACTAACAATTTCATTTTGTATATAGTCCTTTTCTTTTCTTTTTCTCACCTTGCTCATAGCCACTTCTTTGGTCTTCGATGCTTCTTAGAGGAGGTCGTTCTTGCTCCTTTATTATTGCAGCATAGCTTGGACGCTTGGTGAGGCCTTTCTTGTTTTATCTCTTTACTTTTCTTCTTTTACTTTTCTTGGTTGCTTAGATTAGGATTAGTTTTAGGAGAGTTGAACGGTTCGAGGATGTATGTTTATAACACCTAGTGTGTTTGGGGTCTTTGGCAATGTGGCCATTTGACCGCTTGTTTGTCGATTGGGAAATACGTGTTATGATTGCATCTTTGTCCTTCTCTTTGTTCTCCTACTTTTCCTTTATCTTGGTTTTCCATATTTTATTTTCTTTTCTCTTCTTTTTGTTCTTGGTTTTGTACATAGCTTGTTGAGGCTTTATTTTTCACTCTTTCATTTTGGTTTTTGGTTGACTTGGATTTGTAAACAATGGACTCTTTCTTTTGGATAATAACCTTCCTAGGTAGTCATGGTATGCACGGTTTGAGATTACGTTTGGTTGATTTTAGGATAAAGCATGCTTGGGTAGTGGTCTAGAACTAGGGGGATCATGAAGCCGGATTCTACTTGTTTGTGGCATGTTGGTAGTTGCTCCAAATCTTCGATTTGACAACCTTAGTGAGGTTTTGCTACACCCATGTGAGATTCATCCTTTTTCAAGCTTTCTTCATATTCTTGCATGAGCGGCGTGGATCCTTGACTTTCGCAAACTTAATCTTGAATCTTAACGTCTGATTCCTAAGACCGAGACCGAACCACCTAGGGAGGACAAAAGCATCTTTTCGGGGAGGTATTTTTTCCTTTTTCTAGGATAGTTTCCTTATTTTTACTTTTGGATTTGGGATACATTTGCCTATTTCACTACCACAAAAAGTGGAAAAAAAAAAAACACATGATACAGAACTGTTAAGTTGTATAGGCGTTCTTTAGAAGTAAATAAAACGCCTTTGATAGAGAACAACTTTATAAGTTGAATCAAATAAAACACCCCGAAGTAAGAACAGTTTAATTTTGTTTACCATAATTAAAATATAAATAAAATAAAATATGGATTTACATTACAGAACGTTGTTCTAAGTTAACAGTTCCCCTTGATTTGTCAGTTTATATTTTATTTCAACCACCCTAATATTAAAAACCTAATTCTCCTAACTTCCTAGTGCCCCTTAATTAGCTTCTACCACCTCTTTCTCCATTTTCTCTACAACTCCTCTTCTTCCATGGATCTTTACTTGTCTTCATTCTTAGATCCTCTATGCTTTTTTCCTTCTCCAATAAAATGCAGAGGTTTTTCTTTCTCTATTTACTTCCTCTCTCCATCTTCCAATTAATTCCTTTTCCCCCTTTTCATTCGAGTTTCAATTCGAAACCATTTCCGAACCCATGAGGTTCTTTAAACCCAAATCAAAACCCACGAATTTCTTTCTCCATGGCAAACGGTTCCCATGAATCTCATCACAATCAGATTTGTTCTCATCTGATAATGATTAGCCGGAGAAACCTAAGCACCGCTAGCACCAACATCAACGCCATCATTGCCACTACCACAATCGTAGAACTCCATCACCTTCGTTGCATAGCCACCACAGCAGGATGTTTAGATTGTATCGTCTTACTTAGCAAGAGCATTTTAAATTCGAATTTCGAAAGATACGGAGGTAATCAACACTTTTTTTGAGCAATATTAACTTAATTTTGGATATGAGATTTTATTAGTTCTTGTTTTTATAATTTAAAGGGTAATAATTATTTCATCGGTTTTTATTATATTCTTCTACCTGATCAATAGGATTCTTAGGATAAGGGAATACAATTTTTGTTGTATTGATGAATTGTGTATGAAATGGATATGGAATTTTTATAATTATACTGTTGTTCTTTTATAAAAAAAATTCAACCAATTTTTTTCTTTCAAATTTACCGAATTTGTGTGCATGCTTAGCTAAACCTCTTTGAAATCTAATACACTTTTGTTTTTACAGAGACTTAAATAATATGGATTTGAAGCAAAGGAGCTTGATACAACATCAATTGATTCTGTCATATCAACTGGCCACCGGGATAATTTTAGAAATTGGATATTGTTTTTAGCATTATATTCTAAATTGAAGTTATGAATTTCATTAAAATACATAGATTTTGTACCAGATTTCATTTTTTGTTGTTATGTATGTATTATTATTGAATTAATATCTTAATTTATTAGTCATTTTGTAAATTCTCGATCAAAATTAATAAAGAGTTAGTTTTCATGCTTAAGATCTATCTACTTTCGGTATTCCAAAATACCAGTATTTCTGGAATTTGAAATTAATGATTCTGTATAATTTTAATCGTTTTAATTTTTTTTTTGAAAAAAAGGGAATGAAAAGAGAACTGGTATTTGAGATAGGCGTTCTTTATTTATGGGCATAGGAACGCCTCATAAGGTAAGCGTTCCCTTTTGCTTTTTTCTAACTATTTGGCACATAGCATTGGAAACGCTTATCTAAGATAAGTGTGCTATATTTTATTGGATATAAAATGCCTCCAAAAGGCGTCTTAAAAACTTTATAAGGCACCCTAGTTGAAGAACGCCTCTAAGGCGTCCTATATTGTCTATTTAAGGTGTTCTATATTGGCTATTTTGTAGTAGTGCTTGCTAGCCCTTTGAACTTTTTTCCCTTCTTTTCAAGCCACATATTTAGAATTCTTGAGCCTTTTGTTTCATTTTCATTTTCTCTTGGTTTTTGTGAAGCAATGGTCAATGTTGGAAGATTGTGGTGTAAGAGTTTGGATTTTGGTTCGAATTGGTGAACAAGGTTGAGTTGTTTATATTTGGAAAGAAATGGAAAATGCCTAAGTAAAAGCTTTCCCAAATAAAAAGGCAAGGACTAATGCTTTGATAAAGTAAGAAAATATTCAAAAAAAAAAAAACAAAAAAAAAAAAGAAAAACCATAAAAATTCAAGTGTCTTTCTCCCTTTTATGCATTGAGGACAATGCTCCTTTTAGCTTGGGGGAAAAGCGTTTGCGCTTTTTGTTCTTATGATTGTAGATTGTTGCTTTGAATAAGCTTGGGGGTGTTAATATGTTTTTGTTTGGTGATTACTCGATTTTGGTGTTAAGATTTGGCCAATCTTTGCTTCACAATTTAGGTTAACCACCAAATTTTAAATTTAGCCTACCTTAACCCTTTTTGCCTTACGATACAACCTTTGGGAAGACCTTTTGACCTAGGGGTTGAGTCATTCATCGGTGGAGGGAATCATGGGTTATAGCCTAAGGAAAGGGGATGCGAAGTCAAGATGTCGAGTAAGCCAAAAATTCGATCTTTTTCCGGTTCCTTCGTGGAATCTATGAGACGCTCACTAAGGGGAGATATGAGATTAGTAGGGGGAACGCGGTAAGATCGTTTGGGATGAAAGTGGAGTGTGACAACTAGTTCCTATGCTTAGCATATTTATGTTTCAATCAACCTTAGGTATCTTATAACGTGCATACCATTACTTACTTTAGAAAGGTTGTTATTCATTTGAACTATAGTCACTTTGTAAGTCCATTTCACAAAGATTTTTATTTTTATTTTGTTTTTCTTTATTTGCTGTTTATTTTTGTATTTTGCCTCATTTTTCCTTCTTTTGTTTGTTTAATAAGAGTTATAGGTTATCTCTAGGAAACCTTTACGAGAGCATCACTCGTCCTCTAGAGCGATCTAGGGGTTTAAATGGCTTGTCTTTTGTTGCTAAAATTGACCGTGATTCCTACGAAAGTGAGTTAGTGTATATTCTCACCTCTTTCTTTTTCTTTTCTTATTTTGAATAAGCCCTTGTTTTTTTCCTTTTTAGCCTTTGTTTTGCTCGGGACGAGCAAAAGTCTAGCTTGGGGGAATTTGATGAGTGTCATTTATGGCACTCATAGGGTAGTCTTTTAGGATGATTTCATCTTCCTTTTTATGCTTTCTTATCTTATTTTTGGTCCTTTTTCCTTTAATCCCTTTCTTTCTTTCTTTCCTTGTGTTTTTCGTGTTTTCTTCGTGTTTTCCTTTTATTTGGTTCTTTTTCCCTTTTATTCCTTTTCATTGTTTGTTCTTGTAGTTACCTAGGATTTGTCTTTGCAAGGGAATCAAGATGGGCTATATTGACTAAGCAAGGAGGAAATAATCGGCTTGGAGAGGGCTCAGAGAGGGCATGGAGAGGGCATCAAGCCCTGCCAGTCTGCTGCGGGCGCGGGTACTAAAGGTCGCTGGCGCGGGCTCATATGCACAAAATTGGCAGATTTCGACTAGGAACTCTCCGCGGGCGCGGGTAGTTTAGAGATCCCGCTCGTACCAGAGAGACCGCGACCCTCTGATCACCCTTTGGGAGCAGGGGATTCGCCGCGCTTTTGCCACGGGCGCGGGTGCTTTTGCCGCAGGCGCGGGTGTTGCCTAGAAAGCCCGCGGAGTTTTTAATGGGTTCCGTACCCATTTTTCCGCGGGCGCAGGGTTTATTTGAGAGGGCGCGGGAATCCCGTTTTTCTTCTTTGCCTATAAATACACTTGTAATTCATTTTTGAAGATAACTTTCAGATAATTTTCATTAGCTTAATTTTAGAGAGAGAAGTTAGAGAGAAGTTAGAGAGAAGTTCTTGGTATTGGATTTGTATTTCAACATTGGATCAATTGTGCTTGGATTTCTTCATTTTCAATCATTAATGTTAGTAAGATTTTCTTCTTCTAGTTCATCTCTTACTTGATTGATTTAGTTTCATCTTTGATTGTTTGTATTGCTTGGATTTGAATTGGATATTGTAGTTGATATTGCTTTCTCTTGATTTTGATTTAGAATGATGATCAATGCTAATTCTAGTGATTTGTTCTTGAGTTACACCATGATTAGTGAGTAGATTAGTTGCTAGGGAGAAGGGGAAGCATGCTTGATTGATAATTTGTGTTAGTTGATGATCTTTGATTGATTGAATTGTTGCAATTAAATTGGTTGACATAGTTTTGCATGTGATTAATTATATTAGGAATGATCAACCTATAAGATTAATCTAGATTGCATTGCATTTCTTAATGACATGACCCATCAATTTGAGAATTGCTTTAATTGATTGAGTTTGATTGTGAATTTCCTTGATTAGCCATTCGTAGTGACCCCTAGTTTGGCCTCTAGGAGATAGCTCTTGAACTCTCTTGATTGCTACTATTGTTTGTCCTTTGCAATGCTTGAATCAAACGAAGAAATTGTCGATTAGCACGATTATTGAATTAGCCTGTGGAACCAATATCCCTAGCATTTAGCTTATTGAATTACTTGATTAGTCTAATTTTGCTATCATAACACCAACCATTTTCTCACTTCAATCTCCGAAATAGCTTGATTTAGGCTAAAGATAACACCAACTAACTCCTTTGGGTTCGACCCTATACTTACCTATACTTGTTTTAGGTTGGTTTAGGATTTTATAAATAGTGTTTGATTTTGGGATAGGCAATTAACGACAAGTTTATTCCTCTATCACCCCCGGTGCGAGATGTTCATCCCTATATCCGACGAAGGACAAATTGTACAAGAGGTCGTTCAACCAATGCGTGCTCATCGATTGCTCATTCTCTTCCCCCGGTTAAACCGGGAGGTACACCTACTTTTTCCCCCTCTCCCACTCCTTCTACTTTTGATATGTCAACAATTCATGCCAAGCTTGATTCTATTACTAACATTTTGTACTCCATACCTTCTGTGCAACCCCCTTCCCTTGGTTATGATTACCATACGTATCGATTATATGATTTGCATGTTCGGAGGGGGGGGATAGAACCTTATGTCAACTATACGTACCTCCCGGTCCAACAAACACCTGTCCCTCAATGGGAGCCTTTTGATCCTTGTGTGGGTCCTATAATTTGTTACCCTTATTGGGAGGGACCTCATATTCACCCTAGTTCTATCATAGGCACTACCCCGGGCACTTACGGCTATAGGCGACTCGGTAGTTGTGATTATGCATATGATCCGGCTAATCCTTCGCCTTTTCTGGACCTTGAGACTTTTGGTAGGTGGGTTAGGTCGGGTGAGCCGATCTTAGATGATTGGTCTCATTATTTTGAGCTTGATAGAATTAGGAGGGAAAGTCAGTTGAGGTGTAAGGCTCCCATGGAGGTGAGCGAGATGGCAAGCTCTAGTCATTTGATGGAGACCGGTGAGGGGAGTTCTCATTCTACCCCTTACCATAGTGCGGAATGATGCTACCATGCCCCCCCTTCTTTTGTGCTTTATATGATGTTTCTCTTTTTCCTATTTATCTTTAGGTTTAAAGTTAGGGAGGTGGCCCATTTTAAGCTTGGGGGTATTATATGTCGTTTGTTGTTGTGCTTTGTTGATTTTCCCCCTTGCTTTTATAGTTCATTCCTAGTCTCATCTGCTTCTGGTGTCGGTCTCTGAGTCCTTGTGTTTTATGATTATGATGTGCTTCTATTGATTTCTCTGCCCGGCTTTTTGGATTTTGTTGTTTGATTTGCTGATTGCTATCTGATGCGTTTCTCTGTATCTCAGCTATGATGATTCCTGATGATGATTATTTGATATCTTGCTTCTTGTTACTGTTTCGGTTTGATGTTTCATAGGATGTTACTCCTGTTGCTATTTGCTTTTTCTTTATTTACATTTTTTTTATTTTCTTCGTTTTCTTTTGTTCGATTTTGTTTGGAAGTTACTAACAATTTTCTTTGTATATAGTTCTTTATTTCTTACCGTGATTTATTGCTTAAGTTTTGGATTTCAACGATGCGTATGGTGCTCTTACACCTTGATTTATGAAGCATAGCTTTGGCGCACGGTGAGATCTTTTTATATCTCTTCTTTTTCTTTTCTTGGTTGCTTAGCTTAGGATTAGCTTGAGGATGAGTTGAATGGTTCGAGGATGTTTGCGTTGTAACATCTAGTGTGTTTGGGGTCATTGGCGTTGTTGCCGAATAACCACTTGTTTGACGATTGGGTATTACTTGTCTTGGCTTGCATTCTTGTGCTTTTCACTCTTTATTTTGACTTTTAGTTCTTTTCCTTCTTTCAAATAAAAATAAAATATTATTTAGTCTATTCTTTTTCTTTTTGCTTGTTTAGCTCTTTTCTTTGGACATTCTACATCTCGGAATTTTGCCTTTGCATGTATGCTTTCCTATGTTTAACTGGTGTGCATGTTTTGCGAATATTTGCGGTTGACTCTAGGATAGGGTATGCTAAGGTAGCGGTTTAGACCTTTTGGGGCCTTGAAGCCGGATTCCGTTGGGTTTGTGGTAAGACGGAGTTGCTTCCTTTGGTTGATTTGACACCTTTAGTGAGTTTTTGCCACATCCATGTGAGTTCATTATTTTTCAATCCTTCAACATATATTTGCATGAGCGGCATGGATCTTTGACTATTGCGGACCTAATCTAGAATCTTGACTTATAATTCTCAAACTCGAGACCGAACCAACTAGGGAGGACAAAGGAATCTTTTCGGGGTGGTAATTTTTCATTTCTAGGATTTTTATTTCTTTTTAGTTCATTGGGTTTACATTTGCCATCTTGCTAACCATTTGAGCCTTTTCCCTTCTTTTCAAGCCACATCTTTAGATCTTGAGCCTTTTGTTTCATTTTCGTTTCCATTATTGGTTTTTGTGAAGCAATTGATCATTATTGTTGGAGTTTGTGGTGAAGAGGTTTAGGTACTTGGTTCTCTTGAAAGCAAGTTTATGTTGTGATATTTGTGTAAATAATGGCAAGTGAATAACGTAAAACCTGTCTAAAGTAAAACAAAAGGCAAGGAAAATGCAATTGCATATTTGTAAAAGTCGTCCTAAGTGTAAGAGCCATGGACAATTGTTTTGTTATGAATGAAATTAAAAAAATAAATCAAAGAAAAAAGTGGAATATGAGAAAATCCAAAAATATTTTGATGTAATTTCTTTTCCCTTTTCAAGCATTGAGGACAATGCTTCATTTTAGCTTGGGGGAGAAGCGTTTACGCCTTTTGTATATATACTTGTGGATATAGCTTTGAATAAGCTTGGGGGTGTTAGTTTTTTTTGTTTGGTGACTACTTGATTGTGATTCTAAGAAAGGGCCTGTTCTTTGCTTCACTTTTAGGGATACCACCAAATTTTAAAATTTTAGCCTACCCCTAACCTTTTGCCCTTACGTTACAACCTTTGGGAAAGTCCTTTCGACCTAGTGGTTGAGTGATATACCGAGGGAGGGCATTATGAGTTAAAGCCTAAGGAAAAGGGATGCAAGGTCAAGATGTCGGAAAACCCTAAAATTCTATTCTTTTTCCGGTTCCATCGAGGAACCATAGGGACGCTCACTAAGGGAAGATTTGAAACCATAGGGAGAACGCGGCTAGATTGGTTGGGATGAAAGTGGATTGCGCCTCATTAGTTCTCTACGCTTAGCATACCTTATGTTTCAATCAACCGTTAATATCTTGAAGCATGCATACCCATTCCATAAAGAAAAGTTTTCACGCATTTGCATTTGACCGTTTGTGAAAGTCCTTGTCAAGAGCTATTTGTTTGAATTTTTGTTTTACTTTCTTTTCTTTTTAAATGATTTTTCCTCATTTTGTTTCAAAGAGTTGTAGGTTAAGCTCTTAGGAAATCCTTACGAGACCTACTCGTCCTCATAGGCGACTTTGGGGTTTAAAGGGCTTGTTGTAGCTAAAAACAACCGTGATTCCTATGTTAGTGAGTCATAGTGTATATTCTTCTTCTCTCCTTCTATTTTCTTAAATAAGCCCTTCTTTTTCCTTTTTAGCTTTTGTTTTGCTCGGGAAGAGAAAAGTCTAGCTTGGGGGAATTCGATGAGTGTCATTTTTGGCACTCATTGGGTAGTGTTTTAGGATATTTTCACTACGTTTTTCATGGTTTTCTTTTACTATTTTGGTCATTTCTCCTTTAGTTTCTCTATTTCTTCTTCTTTCGTGTTCTACTTCCCTTTATGTGTTTTTCCTCATGTTTTCCTTTTATATTGCTCTTTTTCTCTTCTATTTTCTTTCTTTGGTTTCTCTTGTAGGTGCCTAAAGACATAGCTTTGCAAAGGATTCAAGAGGAGCAAAAAGATCCAAGCAAAGGAGTTTCAAGCCTCATGGAGAGGGCTTGGAGAAGGCTCGAAGAGGGCGATCCACTTTTTCTCTTCGTCGCGGGCGCGGGACCTATGGGCCGCGGGCGCGGGATTTGTGCACCATTTTGGTGATTTTAGGCAGGAACTCTCCGCGCCTGTAGGGAATATTTCAAGCATTAACCCCTAGCTTGAACCCCACTGTGATCATACACTAAAGTACTGTGGCGTCCAAAGGGAAAGAAGATAGAGCAAAAGAGTCGCCAACAAGTTTTTTTAGGAACTTGTAAACCGTTCACAAGGTGAAGGTTACACCCCTTAACGATCCAAGAGATCGTCAACTCCATAAGGTCTTGAACCAAATAGGGTTTGGGGATGAAGGTACAAATCCAACCTAAAAGAGATTTAACCTTCCCTAATAATAGGCCTCTACTTTATTCTGATCGTACTCATGTGCGCTTTCTGACTAACATGCAATCAATAGGTTAACCCTAAACCTGTTTATCTATGTTGGTTGAATATTAATGCACAAATAAATCTATTATTGGAGATCACTTGAATTATAATCATATTAACCCTAAACAAGATTATTAATTATCTTATTAAGCATGATTACAAGTACCAATTCCCTTTAAACATGCATAAAAGGTGTGATCAAGCAATAAAAATAAATAAATATAATCAAGCAACATAATAAATCATAATAAAAATAATAATCATAATCATAATCATAATCATTATCATAATTACCATAATCATGTTAAAGCATAATATTAATAGCAAGGTCCTAAGCATGATACTAACAAGATTAATAACAAACCCTAGCATGTCACTAAGCAATAAAAATCAAAGCTTTAGCCCTAACATGATACTAACAAAAATATATATTAGGAAGAACGTAGGAAACATCATACTTTTAATCATACTTGATATTAAATTTACCCTAGACATGATACTAGGAAGATCATAATAACAACCTAAGCATGATTTCTATATCATAATATCAATTAAACCATTAAAGTACTTACTTGGATGTCTCGTACCTCTTTCTAATAACAAAATACACACGTTGGTAACTTCAAGGAAAATAATAATTAACGATTAAATTAAATAATTGAAAGAGAGATTTGGGACCAAACCCTCAGAAATTTAACCTTTCACGTCTAGGGCGAAGGCAACTTCGAACTTGGCTAGGTGTTTCTAAGTCTAGCGAATGCGGGATTTTGTATTTGAGAAAAGGCTAGTTTAGAAAAGAGAGAGAGAGTAATCAAGAGAATCTTGATGAGAGTTGGTGAATCAAAACAGAGTTTTTAGGAAGCTATTTATAGAGAAAATCAGCCAAAAAGATAAAAAAAACCAAAATAGAGTTCTGACGCGCAAAATCAGGTTAGCGCCATAGGCTGACGTTAGCACTAGGCGCTAACGCTAGCGCCAGGCGCCAAGCGTAGCGTTAGGCGCTACTGCTGGCGTTTGGCGCTAACTAAGTTTTTGACGCGTTTTCTTAAAATCAGATAGAAATTGCCGTACAAGAGGATAAAATCGTATTTTCCTCAAAAACGTTCTTTTACTCTTATTAAAACTCTAAAAATTCAACAAAAGTCAATTTATCAATGCTAACTAAATTAGGAATGAAAAGAACCTTCTAGAAGAATCTAGAAGACTAAAACCATTCCTAATTGCATTAGGAATGATAAATCCATATTAGGCCCTCCTCTAGATCATTGGGCCGCATATAAGGCTCAAACAAGGCCCAGTTCAGTAATTTGGCCATAACTTCCTCAATATTCATCGGAATTGGGCTTATAATATATCGTTGGAAAGCTTTTTTCAAGCCCTATCCAACTACACTACTATTGGACCCATATCATGGACCAACCAAACTGGATTGGCTGTTTTCTTAAAATAGGTTTTCAAAAACAGAGAGAAGAGAAAAGAAATTAAAACTTTCCGCAACACTAAACTTTCCACGCTTTCACTTCATTCGATTATGATTCGACGTGAAAGGTACTCATCACCGGGTTTGGTTTTGGGGAGACACAAATGGGTATCTACAGAAGCCCCTACTTTTACTTAGTTTGGATAAACGCAAGTTTGGAAAACAAAAGTCAAAGTATCGATAGGGACGGAGAATGATTCAGAACGTTCTGCGATCCTAAATCACTCCTTCAACGCCGATACCTGCAAACTAGCGTTAGTTAAATAGATAAAAGAGTTAAGAAACGCGTATCTTGCACCGTCGAGCACACGTCTCTGAAAGTAACCGATTTGTTGCTGCTTTACTGTTTTGTTGACCTCCTGCAAGCTAGAGAATGCCATCCCACTTGAAAACCGCTACGCTTGTAACTGCCTCCAATTTCCACCTTGATAATATTCCACAAACCAGGGAACACTATCGAAGATTGCTTCGCTTCAAACGATCCTCTTCCGCTTTGTGACCATCCTCCACATCTTAGGGAACACAATCGAAGACAACTTCGCTTGAAATTACCTTCAGTTGTTTGTGACAACTCTCCACAATCTAGGGAACGCCATCTTGCTGTTTCGATGTTCACTCGTCTCTAAACAAAGAGCTTCTTTTTTTTGGATATGTTCACGCGCCTCTGAACAAAGAGCTTCTTTTTTTAATATGTCCCCGCGTCTATGAACAAAAGAGCTTGAAAGGATTGTCCACGCGTCTCTGAACAAAAGAGCTTGAATTTTTATTGCGATAATATTCCGAAAAAATTTCCGAAGACCAACGCTTGTCGATCTCTAAAGCTCGCTTGAACTTTGCTTCCACTATGCCTGTACGTCGGTGCTTTTGATGCTTGTGAACCATTATGTCGGTGCCGTTGCTATTTATGAACAAGTATGTCGGTGACTCTGTTATTTAGGAACCAGTACGTCGGTGCCTCTGCGATGAGCCAATGCTTAGGCGCTTTAAGCTAAGTGAGACGATCTTTCGTTAGGTCGATCACTTATTGCGATTGTAATCAAGCCGACTACTTAATCATGTCAAATTGCTTATAGGGGCTAACTGGCGTACCAAGGAACCCAAAATTTGCTGAAGGAGGTTGAAATAACCATTTAGAGTGGCTGAGCATTCTGTCGCTGCTGAAATATCTCTGGCGCCAAGAATTGGCTCTGT
This sequence comes from Chenopodium album, assembly GCF_948465745.1. Lineage (NCBI taxonomy): Eukaryota > Viridiplantae > Streptophyta > Magnoliopsida > Caryophyllales > Amaranthaceae > Chenopodium > Chenopodium album. The sequence continues at coordinate 44,882,912 of NC_137837.1, read as the reverse complement.
CGCCAAACGCTGGGATCTAGCGCCAGGCGCTGAAATCTGTTGTCACATGACACTGGAGTCGGGTCTTCCCTCTTCTGCTCTTGTTGCAGCTGTTGCTTGGTTTTGCTCCGAACTTTGATCTTGGTTTTTTCCTTTCAACCAAATCCGCTCAAATCTTTTGTAAATTAAAGCTCTTCTTTTCCAATTTACTGATCAATGTAATTCCTCTTATCTCGGAGGAATCTCCTGTGTCATATTTGCGGTTTTTTCGAAAAAAAACCGGGAATGTCCTAGCTTGCTGTGATGTACCTGCATTTATATCTTTGACTATAGGACTTTGCTTATCTTTCTTTAGGGTTGACCTAAGACTTAGTGTTGCTTAACTCATTGACTTGACATGACTTAAGGTATAAACTTGACTCGCTGTAATTGACTCGAGGTTGACTCGACTCGAAGTGAAATGACACGTGTGACTCATGACCCGTGTGTGCATTGTAATATGATTGTGTGACTCGAAAATGCAAAAAAAGCAAAAATTTTCCGTAATTTTTGTGGAGGGTACCGACTTTCTCCCGAAAAGAAAGACGCGAAAAAATAAAGAAGCGAAGTTTTTGAAGGTGCATGTTGAATGAGCTTAGTCAAATGTTGTTTGATACTATCTCTCAAGGTGCAAGAATTAATCCATTCTAGGCTATCTCAATGGTTGACTCAATGATGAAAGTATTTCGGTAACTTAGGCACGGAGGCTAAGCACTTCATACTTCGTGATGCAATGACAATTTATGATTGATGAGCGATTTTGATATGACAAGGCATGCTTCAACGTTGTATTATGATTTCATGACAAAGGGTTCCTAAAGGAAGTATATTTAGTCATGTATTTGTGTAGTGTGTGAAAGTGATACTAAAGTTAGGCTGCAAGGGCTAAGTGTGTGGAAAATAATATTATTTCAAGAAGAGTCAAATGATGGTGACTCTTAGGCTAGGTAATCTAGTGATGTAGGGATCAAGCCCCCAAGTCTAGCTCTAAGTAGATAGGGATGAGCATTGGATATCCCTTTATATGATCATGGTGTGTGAATGTGAATATGAATGCATGTTTATTACGACCGCTCCTCGATGTGAGGTTGCCTACGTATCCGTTAGGAATCAGGCCGAACGTAGCTCTAGCCGGACCTCACACAAGTGTGTGTATACCTCAATAAGGTCTTTTTAAGGGTTGTAACATGGTTAGGCTAAAGGTTATAGAAGAAGGGGATAAAGGCTCAAGGCCGTCGATAAGCCCCCAAGGTGTGCAACCTTGCTTTTGAATCTTTATATTTTTATGCTTGAGGTTTGCTTCTCTTTTCTCTCTTTTTTTTTTTTTTTGCTTTAGCATTTATTTTTATTTTTATGAGTGTGGGCAATCCCGATCATGCGGTCTATCACTCACTTGGCATTCATGTTTCTCAGGCACGGTACCGAGCACTCGATAAGAGACGCAATCTGAGACGTGTTCATATCAAAGACATGTTTATGTCAAAGACATTGGAACACTTGCCCTTTTGTACACTTTTATTATTTTCTATTTCTTTTTTATTTATTTTGATCTTTTGAAATCACTCAAGCTTTTTATGATATTGAAAACTGCATAAGTTGCACACTATCCCATCCCAAGGTTAGGTAGATGTGGGTTGAAAAATGAAAGGTCTATTGTTAGACAAGGCTCAAAGTGTTTTATGAAGAAAGGATTGTAAATTAGAAGGGTGAAAGGAAATATGATGTGGCTACAAGGGGTGCCTCAAATCATTGGTATACCTTGTGCTTAGCTTGACAATGATTTTTTATTTTTATTTTTATTTTTATTTTTTAATGCATTGTAATGAAATGATCATATGCAAGGAAATAAATACTCATTTTATTAAAAAGGAAAAAGAAAGATCCTACAAAATTAATCTAAGGGAAAAGAAAGGTGCCTATGCTAGACTTATTGGGGGAAACGGTAAATAAAAAAAGAAATAGAAAAAAAAGGTCATGAAATCTCGTCGTTGAAGCTCGCCTCTTAGCTTGTCCCTTGGCTTATCATCACTTGGTGTTCTTGCCGACTGGAGGTATTGGAAGCCTGTTATTGTCGATCAAATATTGGATCGCTTCCTTTAGCTTCCAACAGCTCTCAGTAGTATGACCCCTACCTTGATGGTACTTGCAGCGTACATTTAGGTTCCAACTAGGCAATCTCTTCTCAAGTGGGGGATCTTGAATAGGTCCAATAGGAGTAATAAGTCCCTTGGCATGGAGTCGATCGAAAGCATTATCGTAGCTAATTCCAATAGGGGTGAAATCCTTTCTCAGTTGCTTTCTAAATCCTCGATTATCCATGGCTAAGATCTCATTAAGGTCGAAAGTACCAACACTGTTACTAGAGTAGGTGTTTTTGGAAGAAGAAGGATAGTCGTTCTTCTTTCCTTTACAGCCACTATTTTTATTTTTACTAATCTTGGCCTTATTGTCGCGCGGGGGAACATGAAAGAGATTTGAATCAATGAGATCTTGAACACAATCTTTGAGGGCGAGACATGCTTCGGTGGTGTGACCACGACTTCTATGGTATTGACAGTAAGAATTTGGATCCCAATTGGGAAACCGTTTTTCGGGTGGAGGGTCTTGACTAGGACCAAAAGGGTGAATAAGACCTTGATCGTGAAGATAATCAAAAGCTTCATTGTAAGTCATTCATATTGGTGTGTATTCTTCAATGGTCCGTTTTGCTCCTGGCTTAGGAGCATTATGTTCTTCATTAAATCCTTGGCGAGAATTTTGTTCGATAACCGTCACCCGATTTGCTAGTCCTTCTACCACATTCAAGAGCATGGCAACGACATCTTGCAGTTTTCGAACATCCTCTTTTAGACTTCACGAGTCTTCCCTGGTATTATCTAAGAAAAGACTTTCATCCTCCTCAATTATGGCCACTTCATCGAGAGAGGTTATATAAGCTATCTCGATCATGGGCTCACCTACAGGTGTGATAAGAAGTGATGGATCGAAGGATGTTTGATCTTCTTCAATGGCTAGAACCTCGGAAGTTTATTGTAATCGATCAGATCTTGAATAGCTTCTTTGAGTTTCCAACACTTCTCAGTGTCGTGACACTTTCCTTGGTGATATTTGCAGTGCTTATTAGGGTCCCACTGGAGTGGCCTGGCTTCTGAAACTGGATCTTTGATGGGCCCTATGGGCATGACTAGTCCTTTGTGATGTAGCTTCTCGAAAGCTGTTTCATAACTCATACCGAGTAGAGTGAACACTCTTTTTGACCTTTGGATTCGCGATCTATAGGTGTTCGTAGCATGTACTTCATTAATGGGAGATGAAGAAGAAGGATGGTCGTTCTTCTTTCCTCTCGCACTATTATCTTTCAGAAGATCATCTTCAATGACAATGCCTATATTATACACAGCCTTCAAAGTATTCAAGTTGTGTTGGTATTTTAGGTGCTTTGAATACTTCCCTTGGAGATTCTTGATAAACATCCTCACAGATTCTTTTTCGGTAGGAACCTTAACCATGTTAGCGGAAGTTTCCCTTACTTTGTTGAAGAAAGAAGTGAACCGTACCCTTCGTTTTCTTTTTGTTTTAACATCTCAAGTTGTTTGTGGTCTGTTTCGTCTTGAATGTTACACTTATATCTATCTATGAAAGCATTTGTTATGGAATCCCAAGAAGAGGTTTTCTCTTTGTCAAGGGAAAAGAACCATTGTTGAACGGTCTCAAGGGATAAAGAAAACAAAGAACAAAAGACTTTCTTGTCAATCCCCTAAATATTAATTATAGTTTCAAAAGCTCTTAGATGAAAGTAAGGGTTATCTGTTGCCTAGAATTTTGGGATGTCGTTGGCATTGAACTTATGCGGAAAAAGTTCCTTGTCCAGCGAGACCCCTTGTGAACTAATGCCCTGAAATTTATAGTCACTAGATAGCTTGCTCAAGCTTTCTTGCATGAGGTTCATTTGTTGTTGCTTCACATGGTCATCAATTTTGAGGGTTAAAGCCTTTAACGCCTCAGTCACGTCAGTCAATTAACTCCTAAGTTCATTGACCTCTTCTTGACTTGCCATTATCTTTTTAGCTTTCTTATTTTGACGGATCGGTTTATCAAAAAGTAAGACTTGAATAAAGAGGTTATCCTTGATTAATAGTCCTTCTCTCCTCGACCAAGTAATGTGGAAAGGGAATTTGGGGATATTCAATGTTAATTGTTTGACTCAAACTTTATTCAACATGCAATGGATAGAAGAAGGTAGAAAAATGAGGGTGGTGATATGGAGAAAGCATGTAGGTGGAGAGATGAAAAAAATTAGGAATAGAATATACCCCCAACTCAAATAACGGAAAAAACCGCCTCATGCATGAACCTAAGACATGGTCATGGTGTGAAAAGAGTATGTACAAAGTGTGTGCTAAGACTAGTGAGTGTAGGTGACATATTAAGACTCGTGTCATGACCATGTGGCTATACTATGTGACTAGACTCAAGCAAAGACTAAGTTAAGACCTCACGTATATGCATTATACTGGACAAGCTGTGGTATTTTAGTCATAACATTTGATCAGTGACTTTGATTGGGATGAAACCAACGCCAAATTAAAGATAAAACTCGGGGCTACAGATCCATAGGTTTAACGACTCGTAGTTATTCCTAGAACTCCGTCTATGACCAAAATAAGTTGACGTTTGTGCAGTATACGAGAATAATAATCCGGGTTGATTTAAAGGAACTATGAGTCGATTTTAGGTATATTTTTTAGCTCAAATTAATTAATTAATTAAACAAAGTATTTTAGTCATTAATTAGTTTATTAAGTCTTAACACAAGTCAAACAAACGGTAATGAAAAAAAAAACACACATAGAGTATGCACAACAAATATTGCACAATTAGTCAAGTAGGCACAATATGATGCAATGAGTTTGCAACCTAACCATGACTCTAGTTCTCTTAAGTTCGGGATATGGGTTAGTCAATAGAGGGTCCATGGTTAATTGTCCGGATGCACCGCGCGGAAGCCTAACCGTGAAGGGGTTGGCGCGAGTGGATGGGACACCCTGAGTTTAGAAAAACTCGCTTCCATGGTTTGGTGAATTCAACATTATCGGATGTACCCTTTGTTGCTCAGAGCGTTCAATCAGGTAGATGGAGCATGAATTCCCAGAGGGTTATGTCCATATGTAGAACACATATGGGTTTCAGAAAAGTGAGAAAAACTCAATCAGGAAGTAGGATCGAGAACACAGTGCTAAAAAATGGTCGAAATTAGAACGCATATTTCTGGCTCGGTATTGGAAGAATTTGGCGCCAGCAAACAGAGATTGGCGCCGGTTTTAGGCTGTAGCGCTTAACGACAGAGCTGCCGTCTGGCGCTACAGTCAAAATTATGGTGCTAATCTTTGTTCGCTGACGCTAATTTCTACATGCCTCAGCAGCTTTCTGTGCTCGATAAAATTCTCCAGTTTCGCACAGTGTTATTTCGATCCTAGTTGTGAAAGATATTTCTCAAATTTCCTACGTGTAAAAATCCTATGTTTTAACTCATTACGGATGGTCTTTCCAATGAGATATTTTTTTTGCACATGACAATAATGTTAATCAAAATTACGCACATGAAATACTTAGAACGTTTCGAGTCTCATCCACTCATTCTAAATCATTGCCGAAATAAATTTCAGGAATTAAAATAGAAATCCTCCCCAGTGGAGTCGCCAAAAACTGTAGGGAATATTTCAAGCATTAACCCCTAGCTTGAACCCCACTGTGATCATACACTAACGTACGGTGGCGTCCAAAGGGAAAGAAGATAGAGCAAAAGAGTCGCCAACAAGTTTTTTTAGGAACTTGTAAATCGTTCACGAGGTGAAGGTTACACCCCTTAACGATCCAAGAGATCGTCAACTCCTTAAGGTCTTAAACCAAATAGGGTTCGGGGATGATGGTACAAATCCAACCTAAAAGAGATTGAACCTGCCCTAATAATAGGCCTCTACTTTATTCTGATCGTACTCATGTGCGCTTTCTGACTAACATGCAATCAATAGGTGATGAATCACATTTATATAGGATTTATAGGCACGTTTATGCTAAGTTTATAGTTACTTTTTTGGTATTTTAGTCGGTTTTTAGGTCGTAAATACATGAGTTGTTTATTTTGTACTCTATTACGCTCCGTTTGTGTTTTTCTTAATGTTTCAGGTGATTTGATAGACATTTGGACGCTTTCGTAGTGTTTGGAGTTGATTCGGATGATATTTGGATGGAAGCCGATGAATTGAGTTTATTAATTGGAAATCCCATGTTTGTGGATGTTGATTTTGATTAATATGTGCATGAGACATAAATATAGCATTCACAAGGGTCGTTATGTACTTTACGGAAATGAATTTGAGTTAGAAACGAAGAAAAACAAAGGTTTGTAAAGTGGCAAAACAGAACTTTGATCACTCTTTTGCTCATAACTTGAGTTTTAAAGATCGGATTGATACGATTCAAATTGCGTTGGAAACTAGACTTGAAGTTCTTTCCAATGATAGGTCACACGTCCAAAGAAGCTTCCTAGAACAGAAGATATGGCCGTTTCAATCTGAGCAATGCAATCAGCGACGAGGTGTAACACTGCAGGGCTGGCTGCGCCTCTGCCCCGCGCCCACTCGGGGCCACCTGATGCTACTGCCAGGCCGCGGCTAGGCCTGCGCCTGCAGGTCTGGTCGAGCAGCCCTTGAAGCCTCGAGTAGCTTCGTCGTCCCACATCGTACTTAGTCTTCGTGCCATGTCATCCTTTATCATCCAATAATATTGCAACTTATGTATATACTATTTTCTTATTTCTTTTCTTTAATTATTTTTAGATTAGATTTAGGAAGTTTACAAATATCCCAAGGGATTAATATTTTCCCGTATGACTTTATATCTTCTATTATTTTACGTTCTTTTTAGTTTTCTCTTTTGAACCCTAATTTCTCATGGCAGCTCCATGGATTCTTCCATGGATGATTCTTGGGTTTATTATTTCAATTCATTGAGGTATTTTATTTCTATCTCTTATTTTTAATTATGTTTTATTCCTTAGATCTAGTTTTAATTATTTCTTTTATGCTAGAGTAGTTTATTTCTAGGGTTTGGGAATCCATGTTTATACAATGAATCTTAATTGATAATTTTAATATTTTGATTATTGATTTCTCTAATTGATAGTGTTCTATTGTTAATCTTGCAACCTGACCAATTATTTGATTAATTCATGTTAATAAGAGTTTGAATCGAAAGATCTTACTTTTAGATGCTTCCCTACAATTAGCAATTCTGATTATGTTAGCGACCGAACTACATATGTTGAATTGAGAGCGTTAAGACCCGACCGTAGGCTTAGCAATTGCTCTAGATGATTGATTGATTGAATTGTTATTGATATTTGATAGATTTAGAACTATAAACATGGTGAACCATAACCCTATGTCTTTTTATTAATTATTTTATCCCTCTTTTAATTTAGACTATTTTTCTATCCCAATTTCATGACCCTACTTACCCTACTACATTGTTAGTTGGTTTTGTTAGGAATTTATTTGACAGGTGTACGACAACCTATCAAATTTTGGCGCCGTTACCGGGGAGACGGCTTAATTTTATTTAGCTTCTTATTTGGTGAGACTAATCTGTATATATATTTTTTATTATTTTTATTGTGTATATACTTACTTTTTGTTTTACTCTTATTGTGTTTTCATGGAGTGGTATGATTATAATTCGTATGGGATGAATGATCTTAATTATCAAGGGCAATATGATTATAATTTTGGGTATTGTAATGTTAATGTTTCTATGTTTGATGCATCATATGATTATCAAAATTCACAAAATATATGCATTAATTCCTGTGAAAATTCTTATTACCCTAGTGAGTCTTATATGCATGATTTTAATTCCTCTTACCAACCCCAAGTGGATAATTATACTCAACCCAATTCATCGGAGTGTAGGGAACTTTTCAATATGATGAATGAGTTTATTGTTTATCAGCATGAAGAGCTTAATGAATTGATGCATGATTATCAACGTATTTCAAAATCTATTGAATTACTTGCTGTGCAACAATATACTAACCAACAGGTGATACATGATGATAACAATATTGGTTTTGAGGATTGTATTTCAGTGGAGGAAAAAGCTAATTTGACTCATGATATTTACTCCCCATCAAGTGAAAGTACAATAGAGGAGAATAATTTCCCATCTATCTATGATTCCGATGGTGAAAATTTTTGGAATGATGATATAGAGGTAGTGGAGAAGGAAGAACAACCAATTATCGTGAAGTCCTTGATTGAGAAACCAATGGTTTTGGATCTTTTGGTAGTCGAAGATTTTGTTGACAAGCTTATTCATGAAGGTGAAGTTGAAGGTAAAAACATTTATGTTAAGCCTAACCCATCTCCCCTTCATATCCCGTTTTCCCATAGGCTTGATCTAGTTCCTTCATTCACTATGTCAAATCCTCCATACTTTCTCAAAATGTCTCCATTTCATGATACACTTGGTCATGTGGACCTTGATGATTATTCAAAAAGGTATACATGGCCTAAGGGGAAAGCAGGGGTAAGGTGTATAAATTCTTTTTCTTTTTATTTTAACTTTTCTTTTTCCGTTCATTTTTCTTTTATTTTTTCTAACCCCCTGTATTTCAAGATCTGTGTGCTTGCAGTCAAGCCATATGCGGTGCACAATGATATGTTTGCAGGGGCGTTTGATAAGTTACTCAAGGCATTGGATTCTTCCGATTGACGAATTGAGTAGGGTCGTGCGGGACCTTAAAAACCAGCGCTAATCGGGAGGCAACCCGACTTTCTTTTCATTTTTTTTATCTCTTTTTTTTGTTATTTAAATAAAAATGCTAATGTGTGTTCAAGTGATGAAATCTTTTGCTAGGTACAAACATACCTATGCTCCTTAGCTACGTCGATTACCCAATTACAACTACCAATTGTGGTGGAGGTGTTTATACCTTTGACGCTCCCCTCGCTTACCCACCCCTTTGTGAGTTGTGTCTCTCCCTTATTTATGCTTTAGTTCCTCTTTGTTCACATTGAGGACAATGTGATGTTTAGCTTGGGGGAGGATGATTATAATAATCACTTTGTGCATGTTAGTTGTGTTTAGTTTTTTTTTTTTTTTTTTTTTATTGCTTTCTAGGTGTTGTATGGTTTGTACCATTCATTAGGAGTGGGAGTTTACATACAACGAAAAACAATGTATTGCTTTCTTAGTTTTTTTTAGTTGTTTTGATAGTGCATACTTGTGTCTATTTTTCATATTTTTGACTTCGAACCGTGTGCGGATTTGGTTTGACTCTCTTGAGCTTCTTTTGATCTTAGTTATAATTCTAAAATTCAGTCGGTTTGTGCTATACATTGCTAACTACTTGACATTATGTGAATCAATTGAATGGTTTGTGGAAAGATTGGTTGTCCCATATCAAGTACAGCTAGCCAATTCTCTTGCTAGGTCACCTTACTTTGTGTTTGTGTGATTGATGCAATTTGTTATTTCAATGACTTTGGCTTGAGATTTATTAGTAATTTTATTATGATTCACGCATGCCGCACATGATAAAGGCCATGTTCTTTAGGTAACCTTCAGATGATATTTAGATACATTTGTTCCCTTTGCTCACCCATATTGTTGCCTTGTCCATTTATTGATATATAGCTACATTACAAGCCACTTTAGCCCCATTGGTTACTATTCCCAAGTCTAGCTAGCTTGGGGAGCTTATTGATGTGGTGTTGTTGTTTGAGTGTCAAGCTTTAATTTATGCAAAATATGGTGGAATATATATTGAAAAAAAAAATTATTTCTATAGTTGAGAAGTGTTACTTGGAAAAAGAAAGAAGGAAAAAAAAAGAATAAAATAAAAATAAAAATAAAAATCTTGTTTATGTGTACTTCATTGAAAAAGCCGAAGAAATGAAAGAAAAAGGCAAAGAAAAAGGAAAAAGAAAGAAAAAATTATTCATGACGATGTATAGTTGATTTCAATCTTGGTTTTTATTATGTTTGGAGAAAGTTGGTGATGTCAATTGGAGTTAGATCATTATATGATCACGTTTATATTTTTGCTCCCCAAGTTGGCTTTAATTTATCGCGTTTAACCCTAAACCTGTTTATCTATGTTGGTTGAATATTAATGCACAAATAAATCTATTATTGGCGATCACTTGAATTATAATCATATTAACCCTAAACAAGATTATTAATTATCTTATTAAGCATGATTACAAGTACTAATTCCCTTTAAACATGCATAAAAGGTGTGATCAAGCAATAAAAATAAATAAATATAATCAAGCAACATTATAAATCATAATAAAAATAATAATCATAAAAATAATAATCATAATCATAATCATAATCATAATGATAATCATAATTATCCTAATCATGTTAAAGCATAATATTAATAGCAAGATCCTAGGTATGATACTAACAAGATTAATAACAAACCCTAGCATGTCACTAAACAATAAAAATCAAAGCGTTAGCCCTAACATGATACTAACAAAAATATATATTAGGAAGAACGTAGGAAGCATCATACTTTTAATCATACTTGATATTAAAGTTACCCTAGACATGATACTAGGAAGATCATAACAACAACCTAAGCATGATTTCTATATCATAATATCAATTAAACCATTAAAGTACTTACTTGGATGTCTCGTACCTCTTTCTAATAACAAAATACACGCGTTAGTAACTTCAAGGAAAATAATAATTAACAATTAAATTAAATAATTGAAAGAGAGATTTGGGACCAAACCCTCAGAAATTAAACCTTTCACGTCTAGGGCGAAGGCAACTTCGAACTTGGCTAGGTGTTTCTAAGTCTTGCGAATGCAGAATTTTGTATTTGAGAAAAGGCTAGTTTAGAAAAGAGAGAGAAAGTAATCAAGAGAATCTTGACGAGAGTTGGTGAATCAAAACAGAGTTTTTAGGAAGCTATTTATAGAGAAAATCAGCCAAAAAGATAAAATAAAAAAAAACCAAAACAGAGTTCTGACGCGCAAAACCAGGTTAGCGCCATACGCTGACGTTAGCGCCAGGCGCCAAGCGTAGCGTTAGGCGCTACTGTTGGCGTTTGGCGCTGACTAAGTTTTTGACGCGTTCCCTTAAAATCAGATAGAAATTGCCGTACAGGAGGATAAAATCGTATTTTCCTCAAAAACGTTCTTTTATTCTGATTAAAACTCTAAAAAGTCAACAAAAGTCAATTTATCAATGCTAATTAAATTAGGAATGAAAAGAACCTTCTAGAAGAATCTAGAAGACTAAAACCATTCCTAATTGCATTAGGAATGATAAATACATATTAGGCCCTCCTATACATCAATTGGCCGCATATAAGGCTCAAACCAGGCCTAGTTCAGTAATTTGACCATAACATCCTCAATATTCATCAGAATTAGGCTTATAATATATCGTTGGAAAGCTCTTTTCAAACCCTATCCAACTACACTACTATTGGACCCATATCATGGACCAAAAAAATTGGATTGGTTGTTTTCTTAAAATAGGTTTTCAAAAACAGAGAGAAGAGATAAGAAATTAAAACTTTCCGCAACACTAAACTTTCCACACTTTTACTTCATTCGATTATGATTCGACGTGAAAGGTACTCATCACCGGGTTTGGTTTTGGGGAGACACAAATGGGTGTCTACAGCGCCCTAGCCACGGTCTAGCCACGGGCGCGAAGATTTTGGAGAGGTCGCTCCAGATTAGAGAGACTGCGGCCCCCCTGCTTCACCTGGAACAGGGTATTTTGCCGCGCCCTGAGCCGCAGGCGCAAGTGGCAATGCCGCAGGCGTGAGCTACAGTACCCGCGGGCGCGAGTTTTGCCCAAATTGCCCGCGGAGTTAGTTATGGGTTCCGTACCCATTTCTGCGCGCCAGCGGAGTCTTCTTGGTGAGGGCGCGGCCGATCAGTTTTTCTTCTTTGTCTATATATATTCTTGTAAAATTCTTTTAAAAGCCAACTTTTAGATAATATTTCATTTGCTTAGTTTTTAGAGAGAGAAACTAGAGAGAAGTTAGAGAGAAAGTAGAGATTGTATTTGGATTTGATTTGTAATTCAACATTGTTTCTTCAATCAAGTTTGGGATTCTTCTTCATATCAATCAAAATTTATAAAATTTCTTTCCTTTGAATTTACATCAATAGCAATTTACTTTTATGCTTGAATGTTTGGTTGGGATTTTGATTTTATTTTGAGAATTTGTTGATTGATTGTATTTCCTTTTGATCTAGTTTGAAATGAATGTGTTTGTGATTGAATTTGTTTTAGCTTTAGATTTCACCATGATTAGTGAGTAGATTAGTTGCTAGGGAGTAGAGGAAGCATGCTTGATTGATGATTATTGTTAGTTTATGATCCTTGATTGATTGATTGTTGCAATTAAATTGGTTGACATAGTTGTGCATGTGATTAATTAGACTAGGAGTAGTCAACCAATAAGATTAATCTAGATTGCATTACAAATTCCAATGACACGAACAATTGATTGGGGAATCGCCTTAATTGATAGAATTTGATTGTGATTCTCCTTGTTAATCATTCATACTGAACCCTAGTTTGGTTTATAGGAGGTAACCTTTGAATTCCTTTGATTGCAATTATTGTTTGTCCGTTGTAATGTTTGAAGTAATTAGGTGATCTATCATCTAGCATGATTGTTAAGCTTGCATGTGGAACCTATATCCCTAGTGTTTAGCAATTTGATTGAATTCTTGATTCTTGTTATCCTAGTTACCATACTCAACCATTGATAATTCTTCGATTTAGCTTAACATTAAACCGTAACATTGTTTCGATTCATTCTTTTGGGTTCAACCCATAGCTTGCCTCTATACTCGTATAAGGTTTGTTAAGCGTTTACAAATTTAGTTACGACCTAGTTCGAACCCTTGTCACACCCACCGGCCACCGTGTGGTGGTTAGCTGTCTTTTAAAGCAACCACTGCCGCAAGGGCAGCAGCGACTAGCAACACTGCTGTGGCTGCAAGCCATCGTGCCTGGCCAGCATTTGCTAGTTACAGTGGCTGATTGCTGTTAGCAGCCACTTTCGCACAAGGTAGCAGCAGCAGCTGCCCTAGCATGGTTGCGGCAGTGGTCGTGCAACACTTTCATGCTGTTGTCCAGCCACTCCGGACCACCTGCCCTCCCTCCCTCTTAGACTGACCCCTGTTGGCAGCCACCGTGGCTATGCCACCCAGCCATGGCTATCGGCCACCTTAAATAATTTTTTTTGTTATTGTTTTTAATTTAATTAAAATAACCTTTTATTGATATTAAATTAAATTAGTCCAAAATTTAAAATTAAATCTATATTCAATTTTAAAATTAGGGTTTATCATAAATTTGATCCAAATTTAATTATAACACTTAAAATTAAATTGATGATCATACACAAAACATTTTTATGCGTGAATCAATTCAATCAAAATTATGAAACATAAAACAATTCGAATTATTTCAAAAACAAACACAAAAATCAAAATTTAGGGCGTTTAATTTTCTAAAAATCCAAAAATTCTAGGTTTAAGGTTCGAAAAATTCGAGTATTATAGGGTAAAATTCAGTCCTTTTCATGGCTATTTTGAGCATAATTAAATCAAATTTAATCAATTCCAAGAGTTAAATCACATTTAATATAATAATTGAACCATAATTAAATTAATTTCTCCCTCTTAATTGATTATAAAATTATTAACATGGACTTCAAATAATCGTATTTATATCATCAAGCATGTTCAAGCAAGAGGCTAACTGATACCACTGTAGGAGTTAATAGGTACTAAAAGCGGGAAAAGGTTCGGCCGAACTCAAGGTAAGTTTGGTCGAACTTTTGGGTAGGTTCGGACGAACCTAGGGATGGTTCAGTCGAACTGTCCTGCTCCTGGTTCGGTCGAACCTTTGGAGTTCGACCACTGCAACAAAACTGACAAAATCGGGTTTGAAACTGCCATAATGGTTTGGTCGGACTTCCTTGGTTCGGCCGAACCACTTCAATTCTTCTTGTCTTCAAGTGTGATGATGGTTAGTCCCGAATGGTGACCTCCAAGAAGCTTGTCCTGACTTCGTGTCACGACACGTGGAACGTCTTCCACTAAGTTCCATGCACCCGCTTCAAACCCCTCCCCTTCAAAAGGAATTTCCCTCATTTCCGGATCATCATCACCAATATCATCTTCAAAAAGAAAAGGAGCAAGATCACCAACATTAAAGGTAGCATGAACTCCAAAGTCTCTCAGTAGTTTGAGTTTGTAAGCATTAGGTCCAACTCTCTCCACAACTTCAAAGGGGCCTTCGAATCTTGGCATGAGCTTGTTCTTTCTCTTAGCCGGGAATCTTTCCTTCCGAAAATGGAGCCACACAAGATCACCTACATTGAATTCCCTTGGCTTCTGGAATTTGTTTTCTCTTATGTAAGGAATATTTCAAGCATTATCCCAAACTTGAACCCCACTATGATCATACACTTAAGCAAGGTGGCGTCCAGAGGGAAGGAAGCTAGAGCAAAAGAGTCGCCAACAAGTTTTAGAAACTTGTAAACTGTTCACAGGGTGAAGGTCCAATACGTATGGAACCATGACTGGAAGTTCGGGGATGAAGGTACAAATCAAACATAAAGAGATTGAACTTGCCCTTAAAATAGGCCTTTACTTTATTCTTCTCGTATTCATGTGCGCGTTCTGACTAACATACAATCGATAGGTTAACCCTAAACCTGTTTAATCTGTGTTGGTTGAATATTAATGCACAAATTAATCTATTACTGGCGATCACTTGAATTATAATCAAATTAACCTAAAACAAGAATATTAATTATCTTATTAAGCGTGATTACAAGTACAAATTCCCATTAAACAGACATAAAAGGTGTGATCAAGAAATAACAATAAATATAAATATAAATATAATATCAAGCAACATAATAACAATAATCATCATAATAATAATAACAATCATGTTAAAAATAAGGCATAATAATAGCAAGATCCAAGGCATGATACTAACAAGATTAATAACAAACCCTAGCATGTCACTAAACATCAAAGATCAAAGCTTTAACCCTAATATGATACTAACATGATATCAGGGTAGAAATAGGAAGCATCATAGAAATCATAATTGATATTAGAAATATTAATTATTACCCTAAACATGATACTAGGAAGAAATAAAACATCCTAACCTGATACTAGGAATCAAAATAATCTAAACATGACTTTTATATCAAAAGATCAATAAAGCAATTAAATTACTTACTTTGATGCCTCGTACCTCTTTCTAATAACAAAATACACACGTTAGTAACTTCAAGGAAAATAATAAAATTAAAGAATTAAACTAAATAATTAAAATAGAGATTTGGGACCAAACCCTAAGAAATATCAAACCTTTCACGTCTAGGGCAAAGGCAACTTCGAACTTGGCTAGGTGTGTCAAGTGCTAATGTATGAGGAATTGTGTTTGTAAAAGGCTAGGCTAGAAAGAGGGAAAGAGAGAATAATCTTTTAGCTTAGACAGAGAGAGAAGAATTAGAGAATTCTGGTTATTGAAAAACGGAGGTCCAGGGACCTTATTTATAAGAAAATAGTCCGGAATCGATAGAAAAGAATCAGAGTTCAAAAAGGAATAAAACACCTCCCTGTCGCCAGCGACAAACCTGTCGTTTGGCGATGTAGAAGGTTTTTAACGCGCTTTCAACACGGAATCTATTTCTCGATAAAATTGAGTCGTAAAATCCGTGTTAAGGGTAAAATCGTATTTTCATATAAAACACTTCTTTTATTCCAAATAAAACTCATATCATAATTATCAATCCTAATCCTATTAGGATTTAAGAGAACCTTCTAAAAGATTCTAGAAGAATATAATCAATCCTAATAGCTTTGGGAATGATAATTAATAATAGGCCTCCTCTAGATCATTGGGCCAAATATAAGAACCAAACCGGGCCCAATTTAGTATTTTGGCCATAACTTCCTCATTATTCATCGGAATTGGGCTTATACAATATCAGGGGAAAGCTCTTTTCGAGCCCCATCCAACTACACCATTATTGGACCCTTGTCATGGACCAAACTGAACTAGACTAGCTATTTTCATAAAATAGAGCAGGTTTTCGAAAATAGAAAGAAAGATTTTTTATAAAAACAAACCACAACATTAAATTTTTCACACTTTCACTTCATTCGATAATGATTCAACGTGAAAAGTATTCATCACTGGTTTTGGTTTTGGGGAGTCACAATTGGGTGTCTACACCTTGCCTTGTAACTCTCATTTGCTTTCTCAATTCTCTTCTTAACATCTTCATGAAGCTTTTTCATCGTTTCAACTCTATCTTTTTCCTCAAAGCTCAACTCCTCTTGAGGGATACTAGGCAACAAGTCAAGTGGTAGGCGGGGATTATAACCATACACTACTTCAAATGGTGTTTTCCCGGTAACTATGCAATGAGAGCGGTTGTAAGCAAATTCAACTTGAGATAGCTTAAGATCCCAATCTTTCATGTGTTTGCTAATGATAGCTCGGAGAACGGTTGACATGGTATGATTAGTTACCTCGGTTTGGCCGTCGGTTTGAGGATGACTAGAGGTACTAAACAAGAGTTTGGTTCCCACTAACTTCCACAAAGTCTTCCAAAAGTAGCTCAAGAAATTAGGATCTCGGTCCGACACAATACTTTTTGGAATGCCATGAAGCTTCACCACTTCTCTAAAGAACAAGGTAGCCACATGAGAAGCGTCATTGGTCTTGTAACAAGGAATGAAGTGAGCCTTCTTGCTAAAACGATCAACCACAACAAACACGAAATCATTTTGCCTTTGAGTGCGAGGGATAGCAACCACAAAATCCATACTAAGATCATCCCAAGAGTGACTAGGGACCGGAAGAGGAGAGTAGAGTCCTTCACGAAATTGACTCTTAGCCTTGTGACAAGCCCCACAACGAGCTATCACATCTTGCACATCACTAAACATCTTGGGCCAATAAAAAAAGTTCTCTAAGAATGTCATATGTTTTTGCAACCCTAAAGTGTCCGGCTTGTCCTCCTTGATGAGCTTCTTTAACAAGCAACTGTCGATGAGAGCATTTCGGAACACAAAGCTTGTTTCCCTTGAAAAGGAAACCCTCTTGCACCATGAATGAGCCATCGACCCCTTCCTTACGCTTCTTCGTCAACCCACTAAAATCCTCATCATCGCTATACAACTCTTTAAGCAACTCAAATCCTAAAAACTTTGCATCAAGAATAGTGATCATACAATGCCTCCTAGAAAGAGCATCGGCGACAACATTGCTCTTCCCTTCCTTGTACTTAGAAGAGAAAGTGAATGATTGGAGGAATTTAACCCATTTGTCATGCCTTGCATTGATTTTATGAGAACCATTGATATGCTTGAGAGATTTATGATCGGAGTGTAGCACAAATGGTCTAGGCCTCAAGTAATGTGACCAATGATCAAGAGCCCTTACAATAGCATAGAACTCCTTTTCATAGTTACTATATCTCTCATTCTTGCTCCACCAAGCTTCTCACTAATATAAGCAACCGGTCTCCCTCCTTGCACAAGAACCACTCCGACTCCAACCCCACTAGCATCACATTCAACTTCAAAGGGTTGATCAAAATTCGGAAGAGCTATGATTGGAGCCTCACACAAATTCTTCTTGAGGGTCTCAAAATCCCTTCGAACCAATAGTTTCCACACAAAAGTACCCTTCTTCATGCATTCGGTCACCGGGGCCAAAATAATGCTAAAATTCTTCACAAACCTTTGATAGAAGGAAGCTACACCATGGAAACTCCTAACTTGAGTGAGAGTAGTAGGAGTAGGCCAAGGTTGAATGGCCTCCACTTTACTAGGGTCTATTAAAATCCCTACATTAGAAATCACATAACCAAGAAAAACAATACTATCCACCATAAAATTACACTTTTCCAACTTGGCAAAAAGCCGCCTACTTCTCAATGTTTCAAATACTTGCCTGACAAAGGGTAAAACTAGGTCGTCATCTAATTCTCCCTTGGTCAAACTAAATTTATAAACACTTAACAAACCTTATACAAGTATGCGATAAGTCAAGGGTCAAACCCAAAGGAATGAATAGGAACTACGCTATAGTCTATTTTCAAGGTAAATCGAAAGAATATCAATGGTTGAGGTTGGTAACTAGAATAACAAGAATCAATACAAATAAAAGAATTCAATAAATATGCTAAACACTAGGGATATAGGTTCCACATGCAAGCTCAACGATTATGCTAATTGATAGATCACTCAATTGATTCAAACATTGCAAGGGACAAACAATAGTTACAATCAAAGGAATTTAAAGGTTATTCCCTATAAACCAAACTAGGGTTCACTATGAATGGCTAACGAGGAGAATCACAATCAAATTTAATCAATTAAAGCAATTCTCAAATCAAGGGTTCATGTCATTGAAATTTGCAATGCAATCTAGATTAATATTATAGGTTGATCACTCCTAGTCTAATTAATCACATGCACAACTATGTCAACCAATTTATTTGCAACAAATCAATCAATGAATGATCATAACTAGCAAAAATCATTAATTAAGCATGCTTCCCCTCCTCCCTAGCAACTAATTTACTCACTAATCATGGTGAAATTGAAAGACAAAACATATTCAATCACAAACATATTCATTTCAAGCTAAATCAAAAGGAAAATTAATCAATCAACAAAATTCTCAAAACTAAATCAAAATACAAACCAAACATTCAAGCATTAAAGAAAATTGCAATTGAAGTAAATTCAAAGGAAATAAATCTCACAAACTTTCATTGACATGAAGAAGAAATCCAAACTTGATTGAAGAAGCAATGTTGTAATATAAATCAAATCCAAGAATTAAAATCTCTACTTTCTCTCTAACTTCTCTCTAGTTTCTCTCTCTAAAAACTAAGCAAATGAAATATTATCTAAAAGTTAGCCTTCTAAAGGATTTACAAGAGTATTTATAGACAAAGAAGAAAAACTTATCGGTCGCGCCCTCTCCAAGAAGATCCCGCGAGCGCGGAGAAATGGGTACGGAACCCATAACTAACTCCGCGGGCAATCTGGGTAAGACCTGCGCCCGCGGCGAAGACACCAGCGCACACGGCTCAGGGCGCGGCAGATGCCCTGTTCCAAGTGAAGAAAGGGGAGTCGCGGTCTCTTCAACTTGAGCGGTCTCTCCAGATTCTCCGCGCCCGCGGCTAGACCGTGGCGAGGGCGCAGAAAGTTCCTACCAAAAATCATCAAGTTGATGCACTTTACACGCTCCCGCGGCCCTCAAGACCCGCGCCCGCGGCAATGAATAGATACATAGCGCCCTCTCCGAGCCCTCTCCAAGCCCTCTCCAAGAGGCTTGAATCTCCTTTGCTTAACTCTTTTTGCTCCGCTTGATTCCTTTGAGAAGCTAACTCCTTAAGCACCTACAAAAGTAACCAAAGAGAGAAAATAGAAGACAAAAAGAGCAATATAAAAGAGAATCACGAAGAAAACCACATAAAGGAAAGTTAAACACAAAGAAAGAAGAAATAGAGAAACTAAAGGATAAAAGACCAAAATCATAAAAGAAAACCATGATAAATAAGGAGAAAACATCCTAAAATACTACCCTATGAATGCCATAAATGACACACATCATTGCCTCAAATTTTTAACATCATCAAGTTCACATTTTCTATAAACAAGTCCGTCATCAAAATAAACAACAACAAATTTACCAATGAAGGGGCGAAGTACCTCATTCATGAGCCTCATGAAAGTGCTAGGAGCATTAGAGAGCCCAAATGGCATAACTAGCCACTCATACAAGCCTTGCTTTGTCTTGAAAGCGATCTTCCACTCATCTCCTTCACGCATGCGAATTTGATGGTATCCTATCCTCAAGTCAATCTTCGAAAACACCTTAGAACCATGTAACTCATCAAGCATATCATCAAGTCGGGGAATAGGGAAGCGATACTTGATGGTGATGTTATTGATGGCCCTGCTATCCACACACATCCTCCATGTACCATCCTTTTTCGGAACCAAAAGAGCCGGAACCGAACAAGGGCTAAGGGATTCCCTCACAAATCCTCTTTCAATCAACTCACCAACTTGTCTTTGAAGATCTCTTGCTTCATCAGGGGTACACCTATAAGCCGGTCTATTAGGGAGTTGTGATCCAGGAATAAAATCGATTTGACCTCAGTTCCCCTAATAGGTGGCAAACCGGGTGGGAGATCATCGGGAAAAACATCATGGTAATCAACCAATACATCCTTTACAAGGGGGTGGATTGGGTTCTCTCGCTCACTCTCTTGTGTTTCCCTAAGAAGACAAATAAAGACAAGGTGTCCTTGATTTATCTCATTTCCCATCTCATTTTTCCCAATGAGAAGGTTCTCTTTGATGGTGTTTCCCGTACCCAAAGGTTCTTTGTGTTTGATGGTGGGGGATAAGTGGTTGAGTACAATCTTCCTCTTATCCATCATGAATGAATAAGTGTTATATCTTCCACCATGCATTACATCTCTATCAAATTGCCAAGATCTACTAAGAAATACATGACAATCATCCATAGGCAATACATCACAAATTACCTCATCCTTATATAGCTTGCCAATTGAGAAAGAAAGAAGAGTTTGTTTCGTTACCTTCACCTCATTGTGATTGTTAAGCCATTGAAGCTTGCAGGGAGTAGGATGATCAGTAGTTTCAAGATTGAGCTTGCTCGCCAATGTTGTTGAAGCCACATTAGTGCAAGAGCCACTATTAATGATAAGGTTGCAAACTCGATCCTTAATGGTGCAACAAGTTTGGAAGATGTTTTCCCTTTGCTCTTCCGCCAAAGGGGTAGAAATGGAGTGAAGTGCCCTCCTCACAACAAGGATTTGACCCTCATCAGCTTCAACTAGAACCTCATCCTCTTCATCATATATAGGGTCCTTAAAATCCCTCTTTTCATCTTCGTACTCATCATCATCCATTTCACAAATCATCATAGCTCTAATATTTGGACACTCATTAGCAAAATGTACATAACCTCTACACTTGTAGCAAGTCTTCCGATTGCTCATCTTGTTGTGATAATCTTTTCTAGAATAGTGCATGGGAGCCTTGCCTTTGTCATCCTTGGCAATGGGCTTGCTTGTCTCACCCTTTGGAGCAAAAGAACTTTGAAGGTAGGCTTAGTATACCCACTAGCACTTCTCACCTTCTCATACTTCTCAAACTTCAAAGCCTTTTGCACCACTTGATCAAAACTTCCATGGGCATGCACATCAACCTTTTTCCCAAGCTTTCTTTCAAGACCACCAATATACCTAGCAATCTTATGCTCCGGTGCTTCTTCAATTCCACTCATGATAGAAAGTTTCTCAAACTTCCTAGTATACTTCTCTACCGACATAGTTCCTTGCTTAAGAGAGTTCAATTTAAGATAAGCATCTTGCAAATAATCTTTAGGCACAAAGGCCTCGTTCATAGGTTTCTTCAATTTCTCCCAAGAAGTGATTTTTGATTTTCCATCTTTCCTCCTACGATTCATTAAGTTCTCATACCACAAAGAAGCATGTTTTTTGAGTTTAAGGATGGCCAATTTGAAACGTTTTTCATCATTATAACCCTTATATTCAAACACATTCTCCATATTTCTAACCCAATCAAGAAATTCATTAGGATCAAGATTAACTTCAAAGTCCGGAAATTCCAACTCGATATCTTGGTCACGGTTGTCCTCATGGTGTCGTTGGCGGTGTTCCCTTCTCCGATGAGGAGAGTGAGAGTCATCTTCTTCACTAGGGCTTCTCCTTCTTCTAGGACTTCTTCTATTCTACAAAACCTCAAGAAGTTTATCAAACTTCCTTTCTAGAGAATCCAATATAGAATGTTCATTGTAACTTTCATCATCTTCAAAATAGTATCTGTCACCCATGTTTCAAGATAGAAAGCTTGTATTTTTAAGAGAAATTTCAAATTTTTGTGGGAAAAGATGAGTTCTTTTGAAAGGGGGAAAGAGAAATTCAAAAGGTAGGATCTTTCTAGGCTAATAACCTAGGCTCTTGATACCAAATGATATGAAATAACCAACAAAACCCAAGAAAAATAGGGAGGAGAAATCAAGTAACAACAAGTTCAAACCAACAAAATAAGGCAAACCTATCTCAAAATCACAAAGATAATGAAATAGGGGGTCTTAATCAAAGCCAACACTAGGTAAAGCTAGGATTAAGGTGTAACCACAAAGATTACAAGGTAGCAATAACAAAGAAAGCAAGATAATAAAAAAGATTATGGTAGAGAGAGAGAAAGTCTCTTTGATTACAAAATCAAGCAAAGTTCAACATTAATTAAAATACAAAAATGTCTTAAAATAACTTAAATAATTCGCACAAGTTGACAGAAAAATGGGAAAAGGTTTGGGCAAACTATGGGTAAGTTCGGTCGAACTTGTGGGTAGGTTCGGCCGAACCAAGGGATGGTTCGGTCAAACTGTCCTGCTCCTGGTTCGGTCGAACCTTTGGAGTTCGACCACTGCTGCAAAACTGACAAAATCGGGTTTGAAACTACCTAAATGGTTCGGTCGGACTTCCTTGGTTCGGTCGAACCTCTTTAATTCTTCTTGTCTTCAAGTGTGGTGATGGTTTGTCCCAAAGGGTGACCTCCAAGGAGCTTGGCCCGACTTCGTGTCACGACACGTGGCACGTCTTCCACTTCTTCCACTAAGTTCCATGCACCCGCGTCAATATTCATAATCACCTAAACCAAGATCACATGCATAACACACAAGACACATAATCATACCTTTGAAGAGTGATCTGTACGTACCTATTCAATTGGCAAATTAGGGAGAGAATAGAGCCCCAAGCGTTGTTCCTCTACTTTGTCCACGGGATTCGAACAAGTCGTCCACCAATACACGATTGGTCGAGTAAAAGGGAAAAACCACGATCACCACCTTCAACGGACAACCGACCACCACACGAACCACCATTGGCGCTGAGGAGGTGGAGAGATCCGTGAGAAAGAGAGAGAAAGAATATGAGAGGGGTTAGTTTCGTGTTTGCTAACTAGGGTTTGATCTTACCTATTACTGGATTGTCTGTCCAAAACCTAGGCACCTAGTCTATATATAATACTGTTATAATTAGACTAGGTTACGAAGCCCAATTCCCTCCATAACTCTCTACATGGTCGGCCACCTAGAGTGATGAGGCCTATCATGGGCCTCGTCCTTTAATGATCAATCTAGGCCCTTTGTGTTACCTTATAAGATCCGTCCAATGAGGCTTTGGCCTATTTTACTAGACCAAATATCGTTAGTACCTCTAGCTATGATATAACGACAACCCAAATGAACAAACTTAATTATCTCCATTGTTAGATCCATTTATATATCTAGTAATTACATATGATGAAGACATAAAACCTTCACCTTGAGGGTCGAGTCAACTCCGGTGGAGGGAGATAGTTTTAAAACCTTTTGAGAGAGTATGCATAGTTGAGACGTCGGGATTACCTTCTCAAAGTTTTTCATTTATTTATCTTTTTCCGGATCCTTTAAAGAATGATCATGAGAAGCTAGCTCAAAGGTTGATTTGAAGCTAGTGGAGGAATGTAACCTGATTAGTTAGAAAGAGGGTGAATTGAGTCCTCAATAGTTCTCTATGCTTAGAATATTTTATGTTTCAATCAACCATTCACATCTTGGAAGGTGGTTACATTTGTCAATTTAGAAAGGTTTGCATTCATTGATGCTTGTTCTTATCTCTTGTCCAAATATGAACTTGTATTTTTCTTTTTCTTTTCCTTTTTATTGCCTTGACTTGGATTTTTTGAAGAGTTGTGGATTAAACTCTTCGGAAACCCTCACAAGAGCTTACTCGTCCTCATAGGCGACTTTGGGGTTTAAAGGGCTTGTCTTTAGTTGCTAAAATTGACCGTGATTACTACAAAAATTAGTTAGTGTACATTCTTATCTTCTTTAATGTGTTAGTCTTGCTTGAATAAAAATCTTTATATTTCTCTCTTTTCTTTTTGCCTTGCTCGAGGACGAGCAAGAGTTAAGCTTCGGGGAATTTGATAAGAGTCATTTATGACACATTTTAGGGTAGTTTTCTCCCGTTGTTTTAGATTTATATTGGTAATTCTTGGTTATTAGTATTCCTTTTAGTCTTGTTTTGGTTAATATTGTCTTAGTTTATGTATTTAGGCCTTAGTTGTGTAAAATATGCTTTTTGCTCGGTTTCTAGCTTTATTTGCGTGCTTTTCTATGAGATCTTTCATTCTTTTCTCTATTAGTCTATTTATCAAGGTAGTTAGCACATTCTTTGATGTTGATGTCCCGAGAGAAGGCCGAAAATTTAACTAGAAAAAGTTTTGCAGCAAAGAAGAGTGACGAAGCAAGCACAAGTATCTCTTAATCTCCCAAAGAAGGCAGCAAGCACCGCAAAAGTAGCAGCACCGCAGCAACAAGAGCAGCGCATCCAACAGTGCAACAGCCCAACCTGCCAAGGGCGTGGACAGGCGTGCTTCCATCCTTGTCCAACTTCTTGGGGAAGGCTGGGAGATACCCTGCCGCGTGCGCGGTTTTCAGGATCTTCTTCGCGTTTTAGTTCCCGAATTTTCTTTTTTTTTTCTCTTCTTGTATATATATAGGACGAACTTCTTTAGACTGGATTCATCCAAATTATTCAAGTTTTTATATTTTCTCTCTCCTGTAATTAGGATTAGGGTTAGCTTAGGATTTTCTCTATCTAGTTAAGGATTAGTTTTAGAGAAAGAAAGCTTGGATTTCAATGGAGATTTGAGAACTTGAAGAAGAAACTTTGTGTATTCTCTTCTCAATTATTCAATGAGCTTTTCTAACTTTCTCTCACCTTATATCTTTCATTAGTTCTTGTTTATGGCATAATTCCTTGTTGATTAGAGTAGATAATTAGATTAGTTATTATAGGGAATATTTCAAGCATTACCCCTAGCTTGAACCCCACTGTGATCATACACTAAAGTACGGTGGCGTCCAAAGGGAAGGAATCTAGAGCAAAATAATCGCCAACAAGTTTTAGGAACTTGTAAACCGTTTACGAGGTGAAGGTTACACCCCTTAACGATCCAGGAGATCATCAACTCCAATAGGTCTGGAACCATGACTGGTAGTTCGGGGATGAAGGTACAAATCCAACCTAAAAGAGATTAAACCTGCCCTAATAATAGGCCTCTACTTTATTCTGATCGTATTCATGTGCGCTTTCTGACTAACATGCAATCAATAGGTTAACCCTAAACCTGTTTATCCTATGTTGGTTGAATATTAATGCACAAATAAATCTATTATTGGCGATCACTTAAATTATAATCAAATTAACCCTAAACAAGATTATTAATTATCTTATTAAGCGTGATTACAAGTACCAATTCCCTTTAAACATGTATAAAATATGTGATCAAGAAATAACTATAAAATAAATATCAAGCAACATAATAATAATCAATTATATATAAGTTATCCGTCAGTTAACAAATAACATTAAATAATTCGTAAATTAACAAATTACGTGAAACAATTCGTAAATTAACAAATTACGTGAAACAATTCGCTAATTAACAAATTACGTTAAATTATATAATTCGACACAACAATAATCATAATCATAATCATAATTATCATAATCATGTTAAATCATAATATTAATAGCAAGATCCTAGGCATGATACTAACAAGATTAACAAAAAAACCCTAGCATGTCACTAAACATTAAAAATCAAAGCTTTAACCCTAACATGATACTAACATGAATATTAGGAAAGAAAATAGGAAGCATCGTAGGAATCACAATTGATATAAGCAAATCACCCTAAATATCATACTAAATAAAACATCCTAACATGATACTATGAAGCAATAAAACAACCTATGCATGATTTCTATATCATAATATCAATAAAACAATTAAAGTACTTACTTTGATGCCTCGTATATCTTTCTAATAACAAAATACACGCGTTAGTAACTTCAAGGAAAATATAAAATCAAAGAATTAAATTAAATAATTGAAAGAGAGATTTGGGACCAAACCCTCATTAATTAAAACCTTTCACGTCTAGGGCGAAGGCAAGTTCGAATAACGCTAGGTGCTTCTAAGTCTTGTGAATGCGGAATTTTGTATGCAAGAGGGTTGGTTTAGAAAAGAGAGAGAGAATAAGTTTTAGCTTAGAGAGAGAAAAGAATTAGAAAACTAGAGAGTTGATAGTTGTTGATGGAAATTGATTATTGTTGAGAATTGATGATTGAAAACAGAATTTTAAGAGACTATTTATAGAGAAAATCAGTCGGATGGATAAAAAAAACGAATCAAAGTTTCGACGAGAATAAAACTCGATTAGCGCCAGACGCTGGTCATTAGCGCCAGGCGCCAAGCCTTAGCGCCAGGCGCTAATGCTTGTCGTCATACGCTAATAATCAGTTTCACGTGTTTTTGTTTTTATCATATCTTTTGATACAGAAGTCTAAATAAGACATATAATATGTCGTTGGAAAGATCTTGATGTCTAATTTCCAACCCAATTGGAATCAGATTAAAATAATTTGTATATAAAAAGATATGGCCGAAATAGTTAAAGGGTGTCAGTTTTGGATAGAGTTTCATATCTCATTCATATCTTTTTCGTTATAACTCGGATTTAATATTATAATATATCATTGGAAAGATAATTTCAAGATCTATCCAACCATATAAAATTTGGATAAAGATTATCAGGCACAAAAATAAAATCTGAATATATTCCACTTCGTACAAAACAAGGATTCTGAAAAGGAGTAGTTTTATTCAACTTCTAACTCTTTAAAACATAATTATCAATCCTAACTCCATTAGGATTTAAGAGAACCTTCTAGAATATTATAGAAGACTATAATCAATCCTAATAGCTTTAGGAATGATAATTAATGATAGGCCATCCTCTAGATCATTGGACCGCATATAAAAACCAAATCGGGCTCAGTTTAGTATTTTGGTTATAACTTCCTCATTATTCATCGGAATTGGGCTTATAATATATCGTTGGAAAGGTCTTTTCAAGCCCTATCCAACTACACCATTATTGGACCCTTATCATGGACCAAACTAAACTAGAATGCACATTTTTCATAAATAAGGTAAGAAAAGAAATATTTTCAAAAATAGAAAGAAGAGATATTTTAATAAAAACATCCTCATCACTAGACTCTTCACACTTTCGCTTTGTTCAATAATCAAATAAAGTGAAAGGTATTTATCACTGGGTTTGGTTTTGGGGAGACACATTTGGGTGTCTACAGTTATTTGATTCTTGCTTTAACTCTTGTTTTAGCTTGTTTTCCATTTTTTTTAATCATGTTTGCTTAGATTTTGCTCTAGGGATATGAATGAAGGGGATATTGATGTTTTTAATTGATTGATTGTGTTTGAATTGTGATTGAGGTTTGATTGTGAACATGGATAATGACTTTATTTCTAAGGGTCTTTCTCGCTAATTGCCCCTATGATTTTTTTCCATGCTCTTAATTAATTGTGCGAGAGTGAGTTAATTGAGGGTTTAATTTCATCCATGTTTAGGCTAGTTTAATTGCACGAGAATGAATTAATCTAGTCGAGTTAATTAGCATGTTTGATTGTGCTAAAGTGAATTAAGGCCCTGTTCACTTCACCTTAACAAAAATAATATTCAGTAAAATTATTTTTAGTTCAGTAAAAATAATTTCAGTTCAGCAAAAATAATTTCAATTCCGTAAAAATAATTTCAGTTTAGTAAAATTCAATAAATGTCAAGTAGAAATATAATAGATATTCAGTAAAAATAATTTCAATTTAGCAAAAATAATTTCAGTTTAGTAAAAATAATTTCAGTTCAGTAAAAATAATGTAAGTTTGGCAAAAATAATTTCAGTTCAGTAAAAATAATTTTAATTTAGCAAAAATAAGGTGAAGTGAATGGGGTCTAAATGTAATTATTTCTCCCAATTAAGCCCTTGATCATTTATTCACATTTAGCTGGTTAAATTCATTAATATGCCTCGATCCTCCTATCCCTGGTGCTTTTATCGTTTGATTTTATTTGTCTTGTGGTACTTAATTTTCTTTCTCATCTTCACACGCGCCCTAGTTGTTTAATCGACTTAAATCATTGACCCTTAGTCCTTGTGGTTCGATCCTTTGCTTTCCTTATACTTGTATAAGGATAGTAAAGTGTTTAAAAATATTGTTTGATTCGGAGGAGATAGTTCGTGACCTATACTCCTACCTATTATCACTTCAAAGTAACCTTAGGAACACATCTGGTCTTCTGCTTCCCTTTACGGGCCTAAGCAAAATGACCAAGCTTTTTGTAGGAAGTACATACAAACCACATGACTCCATTCATACTTCAAATCCAACATAACCTTGTCATCCTTCTCATTCAAAAAATTCACATTGTCTGGAAGAGATTGGTCCACTCTTATCAAAAAGAACTCTAGCATACTGCAGTTTCTGTCTTTCTATAGTGGCGTATCCATTTTAACCTAGTTTCCAATCGAACCCACAATTTTCTTCAAGGATTCCCCCCCCCCAATACTTCAGATTTGAGTTCCTGATTTGAAGCTAAATTTGAATTATTTTAATTAAATTCCTCCTGGGATATTGTCAAATCAAGATCCCATGCCTTAATAAAGATGGGTTTGTATTCAAAGCACACTTTGGGTCAATTTATCTCTTTATCTCTGTTTTCCATAGTTAGGAATCGGACAATGAAAATTCCCTTATCCTTTAAACACACCTTATCAACCCCCAAATTCCTCCAAATTCTTCTGAAAAATCCCTTCATTACGATAATGGGAGGATTTGCCCGACAAAGATAGCATGCAACAACAAAATTTTAAAAATTGATTTCTTCATAAATATCATCCAAATCAGTTTTAATGTAATCAACATTCGAATTAAGGTGTACATTATCAGCAATTTTTAGATTGTTCATCATTCATCTCAATTAAAGCATCAAAATTTTCTAGTAAATTTTTAGAAGTAGAATCAACACGAAAAATAGAGGGTTGGAAATCTGGGTTACCTTGCTGAAAGTGCAGCTGGTACTCAAGAAGGGGGGGGGTTGAATTGAGTACAGGGCAGTGTTAAGAATTATTGGATTTTCTTCTCTATTTATGTAGGGGGACCAGGTGATGAACTGGTCCTGCAGCGGAAACAGAAAATTCAATAAATAATCAACACAAAGATTTAACGAGGTTCAGCTCAACTCTGAGCCTACGTCCTCCACTACCCTAATTACTTTTATTAATCAACTCTGAAAAACAAAAGCAATTACAAATGATCACACTCGTGATCCCCACACCTAACTCTAGGTGTCACTTCGCACTTGAACTCACAAGCACTTGCACTCACACTCGTAAATGCTACCCAATCACTAACCTCTTAGTGATTCAATACAAACCCTTTGTTTCCCTCTAAATGCTTCCTACTCAAAGCTTACAAGAGATAATTACAAAACAATCCTTACTGTGTGCATAAATAGTTTGTAAGAGATGAACTAACTATTTCCCTTAGAGTGTATTTCGAGCTTTCAAAGATAGAGAAGTTTTTCAGAAAAGCTCACTCGAAATTCTGATCGAGTTTATGCTTTTATAAGGTTGGGAGATGAATTCTTTCGTGATCTTTTCAGATCATAACTTAGGTAAATAGAATATCTTTTATTTTGTAAATAAGAGATATTCTAAGATATTATTCTACTTTCCATAAATGGGTAGAATAATATATTCTAAGTTATATGCGAAATAATTCATCTCCAACTCTGCATAAACTGAATCAATTAGTTTAGTAAATATTCTCTAAGGATAGGAAATATATATTCCAGAAAATATTTACTGAACTAATGTCCAGGTTCATGAAACAAGCTACGAAGCAGCTGTTTCCCAACCTGTTAGTGTCCTAGAGATCAGGTCAACTTTTCCTGATCTCTACAACACTAAATATTCTAAGTAAGGGATACAGATAGCTCACGTACAAACATCCATGCACACTTAACATTATAAAGACTACAAAGATCAACTATCCTAATCTGAGAGACTTCATAATCTTCAAGTCTTGACGGCCTTCCTTGATAGAACATTCTGATACAGATTTCTTGAATGCTTTGATTCAAAAGAACTTCATATTGCCTCAAGTACTTGGGATAGCTGTTCCTGTTCAAAATGTCAGTTGATATAATATAAAACCAACAAGAACCAGCTAGTCAGCTGTTTGTCATCACTCAAAACCTTAAGTGACTCAACAAATTCCCCCTTTTTGATGATGACAAACACTTTGAAGTTTCCTGCACCTGCACGTTAGTGAGAAACAGCAAAGTAAAGAAAGTTCTAATCTACACTTAAGAAGACAAGACTTTCTACTAGACTTTCTACACAGGGGATATCTTGTGTAAAAGACTTATGACACTGATGACTGACCAGGATAGCCATCTTCATTTAAAAGAAACAACTTGTTTTTGGATTTTTGGAAAAAGACACTGAAACAGTTAGTTAATCTAACTGTTCTCTCTATTTTAACTTGTTTTTGTGATTATCTGACTCAAGGAAATAAAAGACTCAATCTAATTGTCTAACAAGGCCTTTTCAGAAACTTCAACCTGCTTTTCCCCCTTTTGGCATCATTAAAAAGCATTCAAAAAATAGAATTGCACACCAAAATATCGCAAGTAAGCCAAAAATCAGTAGTTTCAACCACTGATCAATCTCAATGCTGTAGGGTAGCACAAACAGGTTATTCAATCACATGAAACAGAAAAAGCTTAAAACTGTTCAGGATTACACACCAGAAGGTTAGAAACATAATAGAAACCACACTGCATGAAAAACAGTCTAGCAGTGTGGGGGAACAGCAAATATTATGGCAGTTAATGGAAGGGGAGGGGGAGACTGAAGTGATCATTCATCATCATCTTCATCCTCTTCTTCATCCTCTGGGTTGATCTCCTCCTCGAAGTCAGAACCTTCCTCAGCTGTCTTTTCTTCTTCCTTCTTCTCCTTTTCCTCTGTCTCTTCTTCTTCTTCCTCATCAGATTCATTTTCCTCTTCTTCAGAACCTTCTCCTTTTTCAGCATCAGGACCCTTCTCACTGGAGGATTCCTCATCATCCGTCTCAATGATCCTACAGTGTGTAGAGTCAAACTGCATCCCAGACTCTGGGGGCAACAGGTGATCAATCACCCTGCAAATAGTGAGGAATTTCCTGTTGTTCATAAGCTTATCAAGCTTCCTTTCTTCTTCAGCCTGCACTAGACTGGCAGCCAACTTTATGATCCTCTCATCCTGCCTTTCCAACTTGGCAAGAAGCATTGCCACATCCTCAGGAGTGATTTCCTCCTGGTTCCCTGCATCCCTTGGGCTACTTTCTTGACCTACAAAAGTCAGCCTCTTTCCAGAGTAGTCAATCTTCTTCTGAGTGAGTATTTTCTTGGAGAACAACTGAAGACTCACCACCTCACCAGAAAAAGAAAACTTGGGATTCTGCTCCTTGATGATTTTGCAGATAAAAGAACCATAAGGCAGGGAGTTGTGGGATGAAGCATGGCAGTACAACATGTGCTCCATCATTAGAGCAGGCAGATTAACCTTAACCTTTTTCAGGATCAGATAGATCAGGACCATGTCCATGATCCTAACAGTACCTCTGCCTTGACCCTTGGGCAGAAAGACCTTCAAACACATGGAGTGCAGAACCAACATAATTGCCTCCCTAAAGTCACTAGGGGAACCAGCTTCTTCCTTCTTTCCAAACAAAAACTGAGTAACCTCCTCAGGTGTTACTCCTCCCATTAGGGGCCACCCATCACTGCTATATCTACCAAAACCATCTCTAGGTATACCCAGCAACTCAGATAAAACAGACTCAGAAACATGTACAATACTACCAGAAACAGTTGATGCCACAGACATATCAATGTTTTGCTTTAGATTAACAAAGAACTGACGAACAGGACCAACAAAAGCATCATTTAAATCATTAAACAGAGACATCCATCCTTGGAACTCAAGAAGTTCCTTAACTTGACTCAAAGCAGGAATATCAAAATATTCATTCTCAACACCACAACCAGATAACACAGTCCTAGAACTTAAAGAAGTTGCACCAGTACTGGGGTTAACAGGTTGTTTACCTTTAGCAGCCTTGGAGATACGGGAAACAGATGATGTTGCTTTCCTTTTCTCTCCTCTCTTAGGCTCAGATGGTGTAGTCTCCTTCTCTTCTGAGCCCTTAATGACCTTTGAAGCAGCCCTAGTCTGCCTTTTCCTTACAGAGCCAGTAGTGGTACCAGCAACCACCTTGGTCACCACTACATCTAGATCCTCCTCCATCTTCTTGTCCTCCTTCTCCTCATCCAATCCTTCATCAGCCACTTCCTCTAACTGTTTTTCAAGTTTCTTGGCTATCTTTTTAACAGGTTCCCCCTCAGAAGGTGATTTGGGGTTTGAAGAAACGGTTTCAGTTATTTGAGTGAGGGTTTCGATGGATTTCTCTTTTGGGGCCTTTTTGGATTTGGATTTTTGTGGAGAAGGGTTTAAAGTTTTAGTCTTTGATGGTGAAGCAGGTTTTTCCTTCAAGACATTCTCTTTTGAAGGAGTTTGTCTCAAGGGAACGGCCTTGATGGGTTCAGTTTCAGAGGGGTTGATTTCTGGTGTTGCTTGTGAAGGAGTCTGCTCAGAGACGTTCATAAGAACATCCTTGATTGTTTCTTGAGATTTTGACGAGGGGGAACTAGCCAAACTTGCTTTGGAACCTCCTTTCCTTCCTCCTTTCCTTCCAGTTCCAGCCTTTCTCACCATTGTTGCTTGTCTAAGCTTTGAAGAATTGATCTTGTGTAGAGAGAGAAGTTGAGAATTTTTGATGAATGATGAATAATCACGGAGCAAGGAAAGGGAAGCAAATATATAGCAAGAGGAATTATAGAGACAATCAGAAATAAAATCAGAGGATCAGAAGATATTTGGAAGTTATTTTAATTTGGAAATAACTTCCATAAATGAACAACTGCCCATAATTGCAACTGTCAGAACAAATTGCCGTTGGAGGAAAATAACTGCCATATTTTAAAGATTTTAAAATCAAATAAGAATATAAAAAATATTTTCTCACGGTTTAATTTGAAATTAATTTCAAAATTAATCCGTTTGTATTTGCTGCTGTTTCCTCTGCTGGTAGGGTTACTGAAACAGTTGCTTATCTGTTCAATATGGCCTTCAATCCTGAAAGTGATTAGCTGCAATATTGCTCACATAGAGATAAGCAATTAACATTGAGATAATAGACAGATTGCAAAGGTATGATGCACGCACACATTTAAAGAATACTTAATTAGCCAATCATTGGGGAAAAACAGCTGAGAGAGGTCTCTTAGTTTGACCTAGTCAGACCTAACATGACTCTAAACTTGCAGAAAGACTCTTTACCCAATGGCTTAGTGAAGATATCTGCAATTTGTTCTTCACTGTTGCAAAAACTCAGCTCTACAAGACCTTTCTCAACATTATCTCTTAGGAAATGATGTCTTATCTCAATATGCTTTGTCCTGGAATGCTGCACAAGATTCTTAGAAATGTTAATAGCACTTGTATTATCACATAAAATAGGTACATTTTCATAGAAAATACCAAAATCTTTCAACTGGTTCCTTATCCACAACAGCTGGGAGCAGCAAGCTGCAGCAGCTATGTATTCAGATTCTGCTGTGGATAAAGCAACAGAATTTTGTTTCTTTGATCCCCATGAAATCAAGCAGGGACCTAAGAAATGTGCCATACCAGATGTGCTCTTTCTGTCTACTAGGAATCCAGCATAATCTGCATCTGTGTATCCTAATAGTTCAATTGAACCACCTTTGGGGTACCACAAGTACAGATCATCTGTTCCTACTAAGTATCTAAATATTCTCTTGACAGCCTTTAGGTGAGATTCTTTGGGATTGCTTTGAAAACGTGCACACAATCCCACAGAAAACACTATATCTGGCCTACTAGCTGTCAAGTAGAGAAGAGAACCAATCATACCTCTAAACAGTGTAGCTTCCACACTCTCTCCTTTATCATCACTGTCTAGCTTTGCATTTGTAGGTATTGGAGTTGCATATGATTTACTGTCTTGCAATCCATACTTCTTGATTAGTTCCTTTAGATACTTCTGTTGATGTATCATGATCCCATCAACTGTTTGCTTGATCTGCAATCCTAGGAAGAATCCTAGTTCTCCCATCATGCTCATCTCAAATTCACTTTGCATCAGATCTGCAAACTCACTACACAAAATTTGATTAGTAGCACCAAATATTATATCATCTACATATATCTGTACTACAATCAAATCAAAATTCCTGGTTTTGATAAAGAGGGTCTTATCAACCGTTCCTCTTCTATAGTCATGTTCCATCAGAAAGTTGGACAACCTTTCATACCAAGCTCTAGGAGCTTGTTTAAGACCATAGAGCGCCTTGTCCAGCTTATATACATGATTTGGGAATTGACTATCAGCAAAGCCAGGGGGCTGCTCAACATATACTTCTTCTTTCAAATAACCATTAAGAAATGCTGTCTTAACATCCATTTGAAAGAGCTTAATGTTCTTATGAGCAGCAAAGGCAATCAAGATCCTTATTGCCTCAAGTCTAGCTACTGGGGCAAAGGTTTCATCATAATCAATGCCTTCTTGCTGATTATAACCTTGCACGACCAGTCTAGCTTTGTTTCTGACTATAGTACCCAGATCATCTAATTTGTTTCTGAAGACCCACCTGGTACCTATGACTGACCTGTTCTCAGGTCTTGGCTCAAGATGCCACACTTTATTTCTTTCAAATTGATTTAATTCATCTTGCATAGCCAAAACCCAATCAGGATCTTTTAAAGCCATCTTGTAGCCAGTTGGTTCTATATTAGATAAAAATGAGAAAAATGCACAAAAGTTTTCATAAACTGCTCTCCTAGTCTGAATGCCTTTACTGATATCACTCAGAATTTGTTCAGTAGGATGAGAAGATTTATATTTAAAAATGCTAGATCTAGGTGCATTCTCATTTAATCCATCAGAACCATCATGCATCCCTGGTTCATTTGTGCCATCGAATTGGTTTTGCACAGATGGACCAGTATGCTGAGATGTTCCCCCTACCTCCCTTACCTGGGTGGAAAACTTGTCCTGAAAGTTTTCTGTTCCCCCTGAGGTGTTGCTTTCTCCATTTACTTGGGGGCCTTCATCTCCATCCTCATGAGTATCCACTTGTTGAGGATCTCCTTCATTGTGACCAAGTCCTTCACCAGCAGCATCTGGTGAACCAGTATGTGAACCTGGTTTTTCTAAGGAAACATCAGTTGATTCTCCTGTAAAATACAAAAGTCCTATCTCATCTAAGTCATCAACCTGCACATTCTCACAACACATATTAAATTCATCAAAGACTACATGAACACTTTCTTCAACACACAAAGTTTTCTTATTGAATACTTTATATGCCTTACTGTGAGAAGAATAACCAAGGAAAACAGCTTCATCACTTCTTGGATCAAATTTATCCAAGCTATTCTTACCATTATTATGCACATAACACTTACAACCAAAGGTTCTGAAGTATGCTATGTTTGGTTTCCTTCCTCTAAGAAGTTCGTATGGAGTCTTCTTCATTTGAGGCCTTAACATCAACCTATTTAACATGTGACAAGCTGTATTTACAGCTTCTGCCCAAAAAGACTTGGGGAGACAACTCTCAATGAGCATTGTTCTTGCCATTTCTTCCAAAGTCCTGTTCTTCCTCTCAACTACTCCATTTTGTTGAGGAGTTCTTGGGGCAGAGAAATTGTGAGAAACTCCATGTTCCCTGCAGAACTCTATGAAGCTAGAGTTATCAAACTCTGATCCATGATCAGATCTTATGGCACCCAGTTGATGATTGATCTTGTTCTGAACCTGCTTTACTAATACAATAAACTCATCAAAAGTTTCATCTTTAGAAGACAGAAATAGAGTCCATGTGTATCTGGAATAATCATCAACAATGACACACACATATCTAGAACCATTTCTACTTTGGACTCTCATGGGTCCACATAAATCAATATGAATAAGTTCTAGAGGTCTGCTGGTACTGATAGTTTTCTTTGGCTTAAAAAAGGATTTGACCTGTTTCCCTTTAGCACATTCTTCACAAACTCTATCTGCTTCAAACTTGATGTTAGGCAGGCCTATCACCAATTCTTGAGACCTGAGTTTGTTAAGAAGTCTAAAGCTGACATGTCCCATCCTTTTATGCCAAAGCCACTGGTCCCTATCAGAAACAGCACTCAAACAGATGGACTTGTTCTCAGGGATTTGGTTTAAATAAGTAATGTAAACGTTTTCATGTCTGAATCCCTGGCAGACAAGTTCATTTGTTTGCAAATTCACTATGTGACAAAGGTTGTCTTTGAACTCAACTTTATTACCTTTATCACATAATTGTGAAATACTCAAGAGATTATGTTGTAAACCATCAACATAATATACATCACTAATAGCATGGGAAAGTGACTTACCAACCTTACCAATTCCAAGAATGGTACCTTTGCTGTTATCACCAAAAGTCACCTTTCCCCCTTCATGAGCTGTAAGTGAGAGAAACTGTTTCCTATCCCCTGACATGTGTCTTGAGCAGCCACTGTCCAAATACCAGTAGGTATTGTCTCTCACTTCAGCCTGCACAGGAAAAATTTAAACATTAGCTTTAGGAACCCAAATCTTTTTGGGTCCCTTTCCAACAACAGATTCAAGCACGTCTTTTCTAACCCAAATCTGTTTAACATTTTTCTCATTTTTATCCAATCTACTTTTCCTGTCTTTACACTCATATTTCTTATGGCCATTCTTGCCACAATGATAGCACACATGCATGTCTTTTGCTAAGACATACTTACCTTTCTTATACTTCTGTAACCATGTAGTATCTCTGGGAGACCAGTTCCTCCTGTTCCCCTTCCCAGTATAACCAAGTCCCCTTCTACCACTGTTTCCAGCAGTTAAGGTTAACTGGTTCAATGAGTTCTGGGATTGGAGGACTTTATCCATTCTCTTCTTAAATTCTATGAACTCTCTATCCTTTAAATTCATTTTCTCATGCAGGGATAAATTCTGGTCAACAACTATCTCAAAGTCAAGCTTAGCTCTTTCAAGCTCAGCTTGCAATTTTGAAATACTTGAATCATGCAAAACTACAGGATCACATGAATTAGTCTTTCTAAGCTGGGCTAACTCAACCTGCAAGCTACAAATTTTAGCTTCACATTCATCATGCATATTACTAGAAACAGTTTCAGAACCAGTACTTTTGCTGTCCTTAACTAGGACATATGCTTTATATAGTTTCTCTACATCATCAACTAACAAGTTGAATCCTTCTAACAGTTTAGACCTATTCAGAGCACTTGCCCTAGATTTTATACTATCAAGGTCGTACAAGTCATCATCACTATAATCAAGCACGTTAATGACACAACTTGTAAACTGTTTCTCACATTCATCATCACTGTCATCACATAAACCCATATCAGATTTTATTCTCTGAATTTCAAGTTTGCTTTGATCTAAAGCAATCTCTAGTTCAGCTACTTCCTGCTTCAAGTTAGCACAGACACTTTCCAACAAATCACAACTTGAATTAGCAATATCATATTCTTTAGACTTTTCTTTAAACTTTCTCTTAAAATCATGATAAGCAATTCCAAGTTCTAAACATTGATCTAAAGCACTACTAGCACATTCCATCAAGTTTTCTCTATCATAAAAGAGCATATCCTTTTTGATCTGATCAATGTTTACCTGATGTTGATCCAAGGGGTGCTTCTTTGCCATGAGGCAGTGGACATCTGAGCTGGTTCCTCTGCTGTACCTGGTATCTTCTTCTGAACTTTGATTTAGTATTGCTGTCATACATACATCTGACTGACTTGAATCATCTCCCTCTTCATCACTGTCTGTATCTCCCCAGACAGCAGCAACCATGGCCTTTTTGTAGGCCATCTTGTCTGCTTCCTTGGACTGGTTGTCCTTCCATTGAGGACAATTCTTCACAAGGTGTCCCTTCTCACCACACTTAAAGCATCCTGTTGCAGAGAAATTGTTAGATTTTTTATTTGATGCATTATTAAACTTACCCTTGATGAATTTTCCCTTCTGGTTTCTGAAACTTCTTTCAAACCTTCTAGCCATCATTCCTATTTCATCATCCTCATCTTCGACTGTTCCCTTTAGTGCAATTCCTTTTGCTGGTACCTTCTCTGACTTAGATCCAACCAGCATTTCATGGGTCATGAGGGAACCTATCAGCTGTTCAACTGATAGAATTGAAAGATCCTTTGCCTCATAAATGGCTGTAACCTTGGGAGTCCATTCACCTGTCAAACTTCTCAAAATCTTTCTAACAAGATCTTCATCAGTAAAGCTTTTACCAAGAGATTTTAAATCATTTACAATAGTCATGAATCTACCAAAACAAGTATTAATATCTTCATCCTTAAACATATTAAAAGATTCATATTTTGACATAAGTAAATCAATTTTAGACCTTTTTACCTCACTGGTACCCTCAAAGGCAAGTTCAAGGGTATCCCAGATCTCCTTGGCAGTGGTGCATGCTGAGATCCTGTTTGTCTCATTCTCAGCAATGGCCTGTTGCAGTATTGACATAGCCTTAGCATTTTTCTCCAGCTTTTTGTAATCAGTGGAGATGTATTCATCTTCAGTCTTTGGGACTAGCTTCCCTTCTGGATCAGACTTCTCAATGGTCAAGGGACCATTCTTAACAACCAACCAGCATTCATAATCAATGCCAATGATGATATTCTTGATTCTGTTCTTCCACCATGCATAGTTCTTCCCATTGAACTTTGGTGTCTTGTTGTCATATCCCATAGCATTCATTTCCTGAGTACTCATGATCTACTTCTCTAGGTGTTACCCTTACAAGAAGCCGAGGCTCTGATACCAATTGAAAGTGCAGCTGGTACTCAAGAAGGGGGGGGTTGAATTGAGTACAGGGCAGTGTTAAGAATTATTGGATTTTCTTCTCTATTTATGTAGGGGGACCAGGTGATGAACTGGTCCTGCAGCGGAAACAGAAAATTCAATAAATAATCAACACAAAGATTTAACGAGGTTCAGCTCAACTCTGAGCCTACGTCCTCCACTACCCTAATTACTTTTATTAATCAACTCTGAAAAACAAAAGCAATTACAAATGATCACACTCGTGATCCCCACACCTAACTCTAGGTGTCACTTCGCACTTGAACTCACAAGCACTTGCACTCACACTCGTAAATGCTACCCAATCACTAACCTCTTAGTGATTCAATACAAACCCTTTGTTTCCCTCTAAATGCTTCCTACTCAAAGCTTACAAGAGATAATTACAAAACAATCCTTACTGTGTGCATAAATAGTTTGTAAGAGATGAACTAACTATTTCCCTTAGAGTGTATTTCGAGCTTTCAAAGATAGAGAAGTTTTTCAGAAAAGCTCACTCGAAATTCTGATCGAGTTTATGCTTTTATAAGGTTGGGAGATGAATTCTTTCGTGATCTTTTCAGATCATAACTTAGGTAAATAGAATATCTTTTATTTTGTAAATAAGAGATATTCTAAGATATTATTCTACTTTCCATAAATGGGTAGAATAATATATTCTAAGTTATATGCGAAATAATTCATCTCCAACTCTGCATAAACTGAATCAATTAGTTTAGTAAATATTCTCTAAGGATAGGAAATATATATTCCAGAAAATATTTACTGAACTAATGTCCAGGTTCATGAAACAAGCTACGAAGCAGCTGTTTCCCAACCTGTTAGTGTCCTAGAGATCAGGTCAACTTTTCCTGATCTCTACAACACTAAATATTCTAAGTAAGGGATACAGATAGCTCACGTACAAACATCCATGCACACTTAACATTATAAAGACTACAAAGATCAACTATCCTAATCTGAGAGACTTCATAATCTTCAAGTCTTGACGGCCTTCCTTGATAGAACATTCTGATACAGATTTCTTGAATGCTTTGATTCAAAAGAACTTCATATTGCCTCAAGTACTTGGGATAGCTGTTCCTGTTCAAAATGTCAGTTGATATAATATAAAACCAACAAGAACCAGCTAGTCAGCTGTTTGTCATCACTCAAAACCTTAAGTGACTCAACACTTGCACATTCAATTTGACCTTCAAGCTAGCTTTCACTGCACTCACCCAGTTAGAAAATTTCTCTCAAACCCTCACTCCTCCAATTCTTCCATTGAAGCTTTTGGTGAAAGAATTTGCTCCTCCATGAATTTTTCAATTTTTGGGTTCACATTTGCGTCCTCAATTATTTCTCTATTATCACTCTTCTTTTTATTCTTCTTCATATTCTTGTGTTTTTGTGTATATTTTTGTCTGTTTTGCACAATTTTCGAGGGGAAGATTGTGTATGTGTGCCCATTGCCATGATTGCCAAGCTTGTTCAGAGGAAACGCACACTTTCTCTCTTACATATCAATAGTTGCTTTTAGAACAAAGAAGAAAGAGTATATGAGAAAATGTGAAAAAAAAAAAAAAAAAAATATACTAAATA
This sequence comes from Chenopodium album, assembly GCF_948465745.1. Classification (NCBI taxonomy): domain Eukaryota; kingdom Viridiplantae; phylum Streptophyta; class Magnoliopsida; order Caryophyllales; family Amaranthaceae; genus Chenopodium; species Chenopodium album. The sequence goes on along the minus strand of NC_137837.1, from coordinate 44,842,180 downwards.
TTAATCTCCTTATATAACTCTAACTTAAGTTAGGCGTGAAATTTCTCTTCAAAATGGGGTAATCAACAGCTAGCACAACTAATAACGTTGGGTTTACGTCATAATGTACAGTTGAATAAACACCTTAAATTGGAGGGCACATCCTATAATTTTGAAAACACGTGGGCACATATAAGAAACTCAACAACCAACGAGGGTATAGCTTAGAAAAACCCAAAATTCAATTTGAAACTTGCATTGGCGGGAGGAAAAAATGCGAAAAAGTCAGAGAAGATAGTTTGAAGTAAAATCCAAGGTAATAATTTCTACCAAAAAATGAAAAAACAAAAAAGACACTTCTTTGGCTACATAATATTCGAAATTTTTTTAATTTTTCACATCTTAGTTGCAACTTTTTGGCTATACAAGATCTCCCTGAGCATTAAACATGTATATTACTTTTCATTATCAGTTTATTAAAAAAAATGAACTAATCTTATCTATGTGCACCTGTTTGAATTCCGATACTTTCAAATTACAGTACATTGACATGGGATTCTCAGAAATATTCAATCCAGAATTTTACAGACTTCTTTCTTTAACTGCTGTGAATGTCAATGTGGCACTAGTTGAAGCTCCAGATGAAAAGGTTGAATTGTTCATGCTGTCTGAGCTGGAGTATAAATCTTTGTCAACAGACGTAGTTCTGGTATCAGCGTTGTCGTGGGTGTTCCGGATTGTAACTTCAGAAAGATCAGAGAGCAATCCTGGTGCTGTTATCTTCATTTCATCGATGCACTTTTCACCTGTCAGCATTTTCACCACAGAGGACATGGCTGGTCGAAGCTTGGGAGCATCTTGGGTGCAAAGCAGGCCTATCTTAAGGAACCTGCAAGCCTCCTCTACATCATAGTGCCCTTCTAATGATATATCCACCAGTTCTACAAGCTCCCTTCGCTGATAGTATTCCCATATCTGTGACAAAACATGTGATTATTAATAGAAAGTGTCACAACACAGAATTCATAAATGATGCGGCTAGTTAATACAAATTGACTCCTATATCCATTGTCACTCTACTTGACTTTTCCCTTATATGCCCCCTTTAGAAGCAAGTCAATTACATTGAGATGCAGGTGCTGATCTTTTTCTCTAAGCTAGGTTAACAACCATATGCTCGTCAATCTGCCAATGCAGAGAAGTGGTAAAGACAGACTTTTTGGGTGCTAAGATCCAAAGTCGAGAGGGAAACAGCCCAGATTGTACGCTAAGGTCATGGCAGTGGGAATTGGGAAAGTTGGACCAATCACCAATTGTCACTATTGAACACAGCTCCATTACAAACACATAGATTCCTTGCCACCCCATCAACCCATGAAATGAAAAGCAGAGGAACTACAAGATAAAGTAAGAGATCTACTTGTTTTAATCCAAAGTGAATTAAAGCTGAAATTGAGCAGTTGTGACTTTCAACATAATTAAGTGTGAACACAAAAACATTATCTTCAGCCAGATATCAAAATATGAGTAATATATACGAGTATTCATACAACCATATTTCGTAAAAATTGTAAATAGAAAAAGATTTTTAGTCATTGAACTTCCATTCCAACAATGCATTGAACAGTTTCAATAGTCACCAAGATCCTACTCCTACCTAGTAATGCTCGTAAAGGTTCATGTTGACATTCTGTAGATCTCAGAATCAAATAATCTATCATAAGCTAGGCTAATTAACTAGCTTTTGAGAAGATATTAAACAAAGTGATCAAGACACATGAAATTATGAATAATCATTTCAACTATTATTCTTTCACAGAAGTTACATCTACTGTTGAATAAACTCTTACCCGCTCTAGAAGATATCTGTCTCCTTCTGGCATTCTCATGTTCGTGTTACATCTTCCACTGACAATTTCCACCAGGAGAACACCAAAACTATATATATCTGCTTTTCGAGTCAGTTGCCCCCTTACTGCATATTCTGGAGCCAGATAGCCTCTGGAGAAGAAGAAGAAAGAATCACAAAATGTAGAGGAGAGCTAAATAATACACATCTATAAAAGATATTATGGAGAATGTCATCATGGTATACTTTTTATAAACCAATTGATTGAATAAAATAAATATATAAAACTCTCGCTGCATGATTTAAGTACTGATACATGCAAAGATGACAGTTAATGAATGTGGTGTAGCAAGTCGAATTTTAAACCTACAGTTTCCTTAGTTGTTTGCTTGAATAAAAGTATAAGAAAATCTTGGGTGAGATTATCCGAAAACTAATTGGGAGACATTGTTTAATAAAACCTCCCAAAGAAGTAAGAACTCACCACTAAGATAGAAAATAAGGTCACCCTGGTCTGCTGGTCTCACAATAACTTCAGTCCCATTGCACAAGAGACTGTTTAAAAATAGAGTACACAACGTAGAAATCATGAAGAACTGATAAGTTTTGGGAGAGAAATAATATCGATAGGGATTCTTGAGAACATAGGGTCAACGTTGATGCTTGTTTCCACCTTTTTTCTTTATAAAGCAACTTAAACAATCTAGAAAACAAGAGCCAAATGGATAATAACCTAAACTACCTAGGAGTTTGTCTGATTTGGTGTATCTAAATGGAAGTTTATGTTCTTGTATTGTTAGAGATTCTTTGAAAGGAAAGAGCGCAGGACCAAAGTTCAGCAGCGATTTTTGATATGGTAATTCACTACTTCCTATATTACTTCAGTATTTATAGAGAAGTGAGCACTAAGAACAAAGATTTTAGCAGCACAGAACAACACCAAATCTGGCAGAACTGAGGGCAGAGGTATATTGATATATTTACCTGACCAGACCAAGCATTTGGCATAAAATAGGAACATATGATCGTTAACAATGTGTTAAAAATTGATTACCTAATTTGCTTCATATTATCCATTCTGAGTTCAAGGAATTTAATGAAGATTAAGATCAAACAAAGAATAAGTTCTCACTCACAATGTGCCAGCGACCCGTGTACTAACATGAGTGGCATTGGGTGGCATAAGCCTCGCAAGACCAAAATCTGAAATTTTGGGAGTGAGGTCTTTGTCGAGCAGGATATTGCTTGCCTTGATGTCTCTATGCACTATATGTGGACGTACTTCTTCGTGAAGAAAAGCAAGCCCACGAGCTATTCCTACGCAGATATTCCAACGTATTCTCCAAGTAAACTTAATGCTACAGTTTCCCCTGCCTATGATTACAAAGCTTAAGTTATTATCCTTGAGATACTTGCACACTTAAAATTAGTAACAGATGAAGAAATTTCCCCGTAAGTATATGCATAAAATCATTGCAAACACACCCTTCTAGAATCTGTCATTAGAAAAAGTACCTTATATGAATATGATGAGGGTACTAACTACTAATATGGACAAAATGTGTAAAAGTTACCTAGTAGAGTCTGTGCAAGGCTGTTGTTTTCTAGATAGTTGTAAACGAGTATTCTATGGCTCCCCTCCACACAACAGCCATACAACTTGACCAAGTTTTCATGCTGTATCTCTGAGATCACCTTTATCTCAGTCAAAAACTCACGAACCCCTTGCTGCGATTCAGCCGACAGAACTTTGATGGCAGCAACCTTTCCATGTTTAAGCTTTCCCTGCAAACAGAATATATATATTTTAAATTGATTTGACTTCAAAGATGTCGATTAAACAAATTCTCTCTGCGTTCATAAATATTATTTTGCTGATAATGTGATAGCATTATAAAAGTTGTCACCTTATACACAGACCCAAAACCACCTTCTCCAATTTTGTTGGTTATACAGAAGTCATCAGTAGCAACTTTAAGTTCTTTGTAGCTGTATAGCTTTACATTCTGAACTCCTGCAAATTCTGCCATTAAACAAATCAATCAGAAATCCTCAAACAAGAGAAAGTGAAACTAGTGCAGTTAATAATCTTGATAAGCATGGATTTCAATATGTTTCGAGTTTCGACTCACTGGACATAGACATCCTATATAATAGTATAATATTTGTAGACCCTCTACTATTTCATGAAACTTCTTTAAAATAGAAGTTGAATTGGAAGCACCTCAGGAACCTTACGTAAAAAACATATTACATATATATTGGGAAAAAGATATAAAATTTTAATAATTACATGCTATGACTAAATACTAAGCGTTTACCTTCAGCAGCAGCAGCAGCAGGAGTTCTTACAGCAGACTCTACTCTTTTACCAAACGAGCAAGGGAAACAAGGCATACTATGTAACCACAACGAAGATATTTTTCCTTATAACCAAAAGTTATTAATACAAAATTACCAAAACACCTGCAAAATAGAATTTTGCTCAAACATTAATTAAATACCACAAGCTGGAAAATAATAAATACTGCATATTATATACGTAGTATAACAGTACACATGAAAAATCAATAAATAATTCGATTACAATTCATTGCAAAGTTTAACTAGATTGCTATGCTAAAACTATGTTGTAACAAGGAGGCAATAATGAAATTAGTAGGTGTCCTTAAATGAATATTGTACATAGTTATCACTATGCCTGTATATAAGTTTTACCTATGTTTAAGCCATGTGTGACACTACGGTGAGATGGGTTATCAAGAAACATCAGTTCTTAGCAGATATTTGCGCTAACTGCACTAAACTGCACATAATACCTAGAAGAAGGGTCATTCAAATTACTGCCTTAAACCGTTAAATACATAGAACAGCGAGCAAGAGACAAGCGTAGACCAAAATTCCGAACTTTGAAAAATAAGAACCTTAAGTTTGGTGCACTTAATACCTAGAAAGAAAGCAATTCAAATTACTATTTAAGCACACTCAGACAATGAACAAGTCCTTATGAAAACCGAAATCATTAAAATTGAATCTAAGAACCTTACTTTTCTCAACTAAGTCAAGAAAACAAATTGGACTAACAAAATTTCTTCCGTTCTCAATCTTATACATTTTACACTTTTTTTTTCTTTTTTTTTGAAGGGTACATTTTACACATATTAATCATATTACTAACTACAGAAATTCATCATATTGCAAACTACACAAATCTATACATGTAATTTAGATGGCTCAAAATAATTTAAAGCTTTAAACCCCTCATAATAACAAGTAAGAATGTAATGAGATAGCTCAAAATAATTTAAACCCCTCAAAATATCTGCAAAACTTGAAGAATCTAGCTCTAAGTAATTTAAACCCCACAAAAATTCAGCAGAACTTGAAGAATCTAGCTCTAAATAATTTAAACCCCTCAAAAATTCTACACAACTTGAAGAATCTAGCTCTAAATAATGTAAACCCCTCAAAATTTCTGCACAACTTCAAGATTCTACATTTTAGTGCACCTTTTTTAATTCTAAAACAATCTCAAACAAAACAAAACTTTGACCAGAATTTCAACAGAACTTAAAACTCTTATATGAGTTACATATCGAACTATCATTTGAAGCCAACCAAACCCCATAAACAAAACTATTACATAGAAAACCAACACAATCCCAAAATTTAATATTCCACCCAATCCAATGTCAATCCATCATCAACCCATCATCTACATAAACCATCTTCGGATATCAACTAGTTAAGTTAGTTAAGTAATACCTGAGATCAAATCCCTTCTATATCATTGCCTTTCTAATCATAACTTTACACTCTACAAACTACACAAACATAAATGAAACCAAAATCATAGAACTTACTTTGAATGCTTGAATTGATTATGAAAGCTGTTCAATTTCTTTGCACAAAAAAAGGGAGAGGAAGAAAAGTCTTCAAAATGTTTCCGTACAAATTAAGGTGGTACAATTGTAAACTTGGGATTCATTAGCAGACCAAAGAAATGTTAACTAATTCAAAAAAAATTAAAAAAAAAACACGGCAAATGTGAAAAGAAAATAAAAAAATAAAAAGCAAAGTAATAATGGTCAACGGAGGAATGCCTGAAATTCAATGTCTGCTCATCAGAGTAGGAGAAAGTATGGAAGACAAGTGTGATTAATATTTTATGTTTCTTTTCAACAAATTGACCAGGCTGTTGACCAGCTAATACGGTGTGGATTTGTATTAAGTTGTTAGCCAGAATTTTTTTTTTTGTTTTTTTTTTTTTTTTGTCATTCATTGATTTATATAGTATCATTAGTTCAACTTACTTCCTGGTTCTCATGATATATACGTGTCTCATTCAACATATTGGCATTAAGTTAGAACTAGTTTTGTGTCCGTGCTATGCCCTGGTTGTTTATTGAATTATAAAATAAATTTTTAATCTTTATACGATTTGTCAAAAAAATATTATGATACAAAAAATAATTTATTAATTTTTAAGAATTATAATCTAATAATTTTTTTAATAAAATTATAATTGAATTTGTACATTTGAAATATTGGTATTTTATCGAAAATAAAACTAATTTTATTCTAAAATTTTATTCAAATAGAATTTTAAATTAACTTTTTTATTTATCTTATGAGGTCTATTTAAATCTATCCAACGTGGCGCGACACTTGGCAAAAAGTTAGAACGCCAAGTGTCGCAACCTTGTGACCTGGCTAAAAGTTTAGCTTCATATATTAAACTAATTTTATCCTATAATTCTATCCAAATAAAATTCTAAATAAACTTTTTTATTTATCTTATGAGCTCTATTTAAATCTATTCAACGTGGCGCGACACGTGGCAAAAAGTTAGAACGCCAAGTGTCGCAGCCTCGTGACCTGGCTAAAAGTCTAGCTTTATATATTAGTTATATGATGTTATTAAATGTTGAGAATCTTGGTGTTCACTTACCTTTTTTTTTTTTTAAACTTGTAAAGAATTTTTATTTTTATTTTTTTTTTTTTTTGGGAAGAAAGAATAATTTTTCTATACTTAATATCCTTTCCTTAATGTTTGCTACTAGTCAATCAAAATTTACTTTAGTTCAATAAAAGATTAAAGATATCAAATTGTTTATTTGCTTAAAGGATAACAAATAATAATGGGAAATTCTACATAATACCCCTGAGGTATGACTATTCCAGGTTGTGACCCTCCCTTTTAAAAGTTCCACGATATAACTTTAAGGTTCCTTAAGTGATTAAGTTGTACCCCTTTCGTTATCCTTCCGTTACATGTTGCCATTAGTGGGGCCCACTTTACACCTATTTAATTTTTTTCGCGATTTTCGTGCTTAAAAAATGTCCCATTAAAGGTTTTAGAGGTCATTTTAGGCCTAAAGGGATCAAATTGAGCTTGGATTTTGCAAAAAAAAAAAAAAAAAAAAAAAAAAAACGTAAAAGCCTCGTTTTGTGAATTTGAATTCTCATAGTCAAATCTAGAATTCATAAAACAGGGCTTTTACGTTACATTTTTGCAAAATCTGAGCTCAATTTGGATCGTTTAGGTGCTAAAATGACCCCTAAAACCTTTAATGAGACATTTTTTAGCACGAAAATCAAGAAAAAAAAATAAATAGGTGTAAAGTGGGCCCTACTAACGACAACATGTAACGGAGGGATAACAGCAGGGGTACAACTTAATCACTTTTGGGACCTTGAGGTTACAGCGTGGAAATTTTCAAAGGGAGGGGTATAACGTGGAATAGTCAATACCTCAGGGGTATGGTGTAGAATTTCCCACAGATAATTTAAGGATCGGTTATGTATGGATTTGATAATATTAATAGGATAATGCATGATTATTATAATCATGATTATGAAAAATCTTTGTAATCTTTTTTTATGTTGTATAATTTTTTTTACAAAAGATTTTACATACCCCAGGTTCACAGTGTATTTGGGTCCACTTTAGCCTAATTGGGTCTGGTCTCACTAGTAGAAAAAACGTCATTTGTAACTGACAAAAATGGGCTTTTCGTAACCAACTTCGTCCGTTACATATACCGGGGTTACAAATACTATTAGGCTTTTGTAACCAACACTGTTAGTTACAAAAAGTTGGGCAATTGTAACGGACTTTCTAAATGTTAGTTACAAATACCCCATTTTATAGCCTAATTTGTCAGTTTATTGTAACTAACATTTTGTTAGTTACAATTAAGCTGTTATTTGTAACTATCATTTTAATTGTCCGTTACAAATGCTTATTTTCGATATTAAAAAAAAATACCTAGCAAAAATGCTAGGTTGAGATGTCTTGTTGAACCTGAACCTAACCCCTACCCCCATGAACCAAACTGGCCACTCCTATTTCCCCAACCACCACCTACATACTCTACCACATTATCTCAAAAAAAAAAAAAGTAAAGTAAAATTACAATTGTATCAACAAATTAATTATAACCATATTGTATTAAAAATAAAAACAAGAGTAACTAGATCTATATTCTAACATAAATTAAAATTGAATCTAAAAACAAGAGTGACTACGCTGCCCCCAACGACCCACAAATCATACCACCCTAACTTGTACGGTCGTACCCCTTCCCCCCACCCACGACCGTTGCAAACACCACCAATACCCACCAAGCACCACCACCAACACGCAAAAAAGAAGATCCATCATATACAAATATATATAAAAAAAAAATTATACACAAATATTACGAAATTAAAACATAAAAAATTAAACAAAAAAATTCAAAAATTAACAGAAATTATATACAAAAAAAAAAAATCCAAAAATTAGAAAGGAATAAATAATTCATCTAAAACTTATAAATTAAAATTACAATAACATCAAAAAAAAATATTTACAATTAGAAATTTAAAATAAACAAACCTAGATCTAATGTCTAATATAAATCAAAATAAGACCTAACATCCAAAAACTTTGGTTGACAACGAAGGCATGCGTTGGATGGTGGACTATTAAGCGGTGTGTGCAAGCGCGATTGTTGACGGAGGATTGACGGTGAAGCTCCATTGTTGACGATTATAACTCATAGGTGGCGGTGTGTGCTTATGGATGCTAGTGGAGGAGTTGCTAAGACATTGGAAAGAGAAATGAAGGGGACAGAGAGATTCGAGAAGAGAGGGGAAAGAAGAGTGAAAGAGGAGGGCGGGTGCAGAGAACAGAGAAGAGAAAAAAAAAAAGAAAATGAGAAAGAAAGAGAAGGGAGGAGGAGAAAGAATAGAAATGAGAGAAAGAAGAGGGGGCGGCTATTTGAGTGGTAGTTAGGGTTAAGGGAGTAATGGGCTTGGGCTAAAAAATATCCTTCTTATTCGTAACCAACTATATATTGTTAGTTACAAAATAGATGTATTTGTAACCAACATTGTGCTGTCCGTTACAAATAGGATATATATGTAACCAACTTTATGTTGTCCGTTACCAATACTATCCTATTTGTAACAGACATAGCTAATGTTGGTTACAGAAATAGTATTTGTAACTAAAAAAACTTTGTTAGTTACAAATGAGGCGTTACAAATAGCATTTTTTCTACTAGTGTCTATAAATGATTCAATTAAAGCCCAAGGTCAAGGGCCAAAATATCCAATCCATGCCAAGTCAAGTCAAGGGCGTGGTCAGCCCACTTGGCCTCAAGCCCATTTCTCCTCATTATGTAAGGTATAAAAGCCTTCACTCCTCTTACATTGCATTCATTCACATAAGCCTCAAGCAATTAATTCTCTTGCATAACTTTCTCTCTCTACACATTGTACTGACTTCGGCATCGGAGGGGCCTTCCTCGGCACAACCCCCGAGGCCAGTTTACATGTGTTCGATGTGCAGGAAACCCTCGGCTCAGCATTACTTGGACCGAGCCAGTCTTCAACCACTACAAAGTACCTTCGGCAAGATCCCATTGTTTTCACCCGAAACAATTTGGCGTCGTCTTAGGAGGAGAGTTCATGGGTGGTGGGGGAACCCTCGGCATAACCCTGCCTTCAGTAGGTGATGAGTGTCATTTATGGCACTCATAGGGTAGTCTTTTAGGGTTATTTCTTTCCCCTTTTCATGCTTTCTTCTCTTATTTTTGGTCCTTTTTCCTTTAGTTTCTCTTTTTCCTCTTTTCTTTATGATTCTCGTGTTTTTATCGTGTTTTCCTTTATTTGGCTCTTTTTCCCTTTTATTTCCTTTCTTTGTTTACTTGTGTAGGTATTGTGAGAATCACTTTGGCAAAGGATTCAATTTGGGACCTTAATGATCAAGCAAGGAAGAAGCATTTGGCTAGAGAGGGCTTAGAGAGGCCTTGGAGAGGCCTCGGAGAGGTTTCCAAGGCAAATCCAGCAGGCCGCGGGCGCGGGTCATCTTGCCGCGGGCGCGGGCCTATGTTACTCAAAATTGCCAAAACTTGGCAGGAACTTGCCGCGGTTGCCCCGCGGGCTCTCCGCGGGCGCGGGTAAAATGGAGAGGCCGCTCCATTCAGAGAGACCGCGGCCCCCTGATCAGGCTTTGGGAGCAGGGGATTAGCCGCGGGCGCGGGTTTCACTGCCGCGGGCGCGGGTCTCTGTTGCCGCGGGCGCGGGGTCTGCCCAGATAGCCCGCGGAGGGTTCCGTACCCATTTCTCCGCGGGCGCGGGAGCTGCCGATTTCTTCTTTGCTTATAAATAGAATTGTATTTCCTTTTTGAAAGCAACTTTTTGATAATTTTCATTAGCTTAGTTTTAGAGAGAGAATCTAGAGAGAAGTTCTTGGATTTGGGTTTGTAACTCAACATTTGATCAATCAAGTTTGGATTTCTTCATTTTCAATCATCAATATTAGTGAGAATCTCTTCCTTCTTTCATCTTTTACTTACTTGCTATTTGATTTTTGCTTGTTGCTTGTTCTTCTTTGGATTCGAATTTGATATTGTTGATTATTCTTGATTTCTCTTAGATTTTGATATAGAAATGAAGATTAAAGCACTTTCTAGTTATTTGTTCTTGAATTTCACCATGATTAGTGAGTAGATTAGTTGCTAGGGAAAGGGGGAAGCATGTTTGATTAATGAAATTGCTAGTTTATGCTCTTTGATTGATTGATTTCTTGCAATTAAATTGGTTGACATAGTTTTGCATGTGATTGATTAGACTAGGAGTGATCAACCTATAAGATTAATCTAGATTGCATTGCAACTCTTAATGACATGAACAATTGAATTGAAAGTTGCTCTAATTGATTGGGTTTGCTTGTGATTCTTCTTGATTTGCCTTTCATAGTGACACCTAGATTGGCCTATAGGAGATAGCATTTGAACTCTCTTGATTGCTACTATTGTTTGTCCATTGCAATACTTGAATTAATTGATTGAGCTCTAAACTAGCATTATCATTGAACTCGCATGTGGAACCCATATCCCTAGTGTTTAGACCTTTGTTTTACTTGATTAGACTTGCTTTATTTTACCATAGTGCCAACCATAATATCAACTCCATCTTCGAGGTAGCTTGACTTAGACTCTAGTTTTCATCATTGCATTCCCTAGGGATCGACCCTTAACTTGCCCTATATTCATATAAGGTTGGTTAGGTGTTTACAAATTTTGTTTGACTTGGGGGAAGGGTAGATAACGACCTAGTTTTTTCGTTGTCAAAATGGCGCCGTTGCCGGGGATTGCTATTGGTGCTTAGCTTTTGTTGTTGAGTCTACTTCATTTTAATTGAAAATAAAAAAAAATACAAAAAGATTTTGTTTCTTTAGGCTACACTTGTAGCCGTGCTACTAATATTTTCTTTGAAGTTTTGCATGCATAGAGCTCGTGATCGATCCATTGTGCCTTTTGACCCGGAAATTGAGAGGACTCTCTCAAGAAGAAGAATAGCTAATCGATTCTCCTTGGGGTATAGTTCTTCAAGTGAAGAAGAGATTGAAGAAGAGCAAGACATGGGAGAAAATCCGAGAGTGGCCTTGAAGGAGCTAGGAATACCCGGTTCTTATAGGTTTGAGAGCGGCATAGCTCCGCCTACAACATCGGCAAATGATTTCGAGATTCGGCCGGCCATGATCACCTTAATTGAGAGGAGGCAATATAGTGGGGCTAAGAATGAGAGCCCGTTGAACCATCTTAAAGAATTTGAAAAATATTGCAACACCATCAAAGTCAACGGAGTTTCTCAAGAGTTCATACGCCTCAAGTTGTTCCCCTTCTCTCTCATAGGAAGATCCTTAGAGTGGCTAGATAAAGAGGTGAAGCCCAATTCCTTGAGAACATGGGATGATGTTACAAAGGCCTTCTTGTCCCGTTTTTACCCTCAAAAGAAGACGGCGGAGGCAAGAGCCTTGATTCAAGGGTTCAAGCAAAGGCCAAATGAAAGCCTTTACGAAGCATGGGAGAGATACAAAGAGTATCAAAGGGAGTGCCCTCACCACGGAATCCCAACATACCAAGTGGTCCAAATCTTCTATGGCGGTTTAAGTCCCCAAGGCAAGTCATGCCTTGATGGGGGGGTCGGGGGTCCTATCATGAACAAGACCGAAGAAGAAGTGGTGGACATCATTGAGGACGTGGTGACGTACTATAGAGATTGGCAAGATGGGGAGAGAGACTCTTCAAGCAAGCAATCTTCTTTGTACTCGGTAGACCATCTAAATGCGATCAACAACCTTTCCTCCCAAATGACAAACTTGGGAAAGGAGATGACCGCAATCAAAGCCAAGTTGGAGAGCACTTCTACTTCATCCCAAGCTTCGAATCTTCCCTCCCAATTTAAGGGGAGAGGTACTCCTTCTAACTCTCAACCCCCTCCCTCTTCACATAATATGCCTATGGGTTGTTTGTTTTGTGATGCATGTGGATCGTATGATCATGACTCTAGTAATTGTCCTAATGAATGTGTTGATGAGTTTGATAACAATAGAGTGAGCATGTGAATTATGTGTCAAATAATAATGCTCAAAGGTTTGATAATCAAAGAGGTCAATGGAATAGGAATTACCAAAACCAAGGCAATTTTGACAACTATAATCAAGGTGGTGGTTATAGAAACCAAGGGAACCAAGGTTCTCGTGGTAGCTATAATAACCAAGGTTATAGTGGCCAAAATCAAAGCCAAAATTATGGTAATCAAAACCAAGGTTATGGAAATCACAACCAAGGTAGTGGTAACCATAATCAAGGTGGTGGTAACCATAATCAAGGTTATGGAAAAAATCAAAATAGGGGTACTTGGAACAACCAAGGGAAGGGCAATTTTCAAAATAATGCTCAAAGAGGTCCCCCACCCGGATTTGTTCCAAGGAATCAAGGAGAAAATTCCTATTCCCAACCTTCTTCACCTAGGACCAATTTGGAAGAAATAATTGAGAATCAAACCAAGTTGTTGAACACATACATGGCCGTTAGTGATAAGAAGTTCAATGAAATGATGACCCACAATAAAATGCTTGAAAATCAAATTTCTCAACTTGCTAATGCTTTGAAAGATCATGCAAGCCCTTCTTCTTTACCTTCCCAAGGTCTTGATCCCAAGAAACACGTGAATGCTATTGTTACTAAGAGTGGTAAGGTTCTTGAGGAGAGATTGCCTAGGAAGGGTGAGGATAAGGAGATTCCTAAGAAAGCCTTGGTTGAGAATGAGGGGGATAGGGCATCATTGGATGAGGTTGTGGTTGAGACACCTAGAGAGGTGAGAGTAGAGAAAGAAATTGTGAAACCCAAGCTCCCTTACCCACAAAAATTCATGAGACACAAATTGGATGAGCAATTTGGGAGATTCATTGATATGCTAAAACAACTTCATCTTTCTCTACCTTTTACCGATGTGATCAACCAAATGCCAAATTATGCCAAATTCCTCAAGGACATTTTGAGTGGGAAAAGGACTTGTGAGGTTGTGGAAACTATCAATTTGACCGAAAATTATAGTGCTATCATCATGAACAAAATGCCACCCAAATTAAAAGACCCCGGAAACTTCTCCATCCCTTGTGTCATTAACAAGATGCAAATTGATAATGCCTTATGTGACTTGGGAGCTAGTGTTAGCATAATGCCATATTCGGTTTATCAAAGGCTTGAACTAGGGGAACTCTTACCTTCTAACATTACCTTGCAATTAGCCGATAGGTCAATCAAGTTTCCAAAAGGTAAGGTAGAAGATGTTCCATTGAGGGTTGGGAAGTTTGTGTTCCCGGTGGATTTTATTGTGCTTGAAATGGATGAAGATGCTACCATTCCAATCATTTTAGGTAGACCCTTTCTTGCTACCTCGGGTGCTATGATTGATGTGAGGAGTGCAAAGATTTCCCTTAAGGTAGGAGATGAGGTCATTGAATTTGATTTGAATGAAAGCATGAAATATCCATCTTCTTCTCTAGAAAATTGCATGATGATTGATTCACTTGATCATGTTGTGTCTTCCATGCATGAGAACTTGCTCACCTCTAATGATGCTCTTGAGAATGTTTTGTTGAACAAGGACAAAGTAGGTACACCATGCAAGAAAGTGGCATTCTATGAAGAATTGCTTAATGGAAGCATGGAAGAAGTGGATGAGCAAATGTGCTTGAAAATCTCAAGCCAAGAGGCTATGCAAGCGGCCACATCAAAGGAAGGTAATGGTGCGCCTATGGTAGAGCTCAAACCTCTACCATCACACCTTAGGTATGAGTTCTTGGGCCCTCATTCCACTTATCCCGTGATAGTTAGTGCATCCTTGAGCGTGAGCCAAGCTCAAGCGTTATGTGGTGTTTTGAGAAAGCACCAAGGTGCTTTGGGGTACACAATTGATGATCTTAAAGGGATAAGCCCCGCCTTATGCCAACACCATATAACACTTGAGGAAGGCGCCCTTCCTTCTATCGAACAACAAAGAAAACTACATCCCCAAATGGGAGAGGTAGTTAAGAAGGAGATCACCAAGCTATTGAATGCGGGAATCATATTCCCCATCTCTAGCTCAAGGTGGGTCTCCCCCGTGCATGTCGTTCCAAAGAAGGGGGGCATGACCGTGGTTGAGAATAAGAAGGGTGAGCTCATTCCAACTAGGACGGTCACGGTTTGGCGGATGTGTATAGACTATAGACATCTAAACACATCCACCAAGAAGGATCACTTCCCTCTTCCATTTATTGATCAAATCATTGAAAGACTAACAAGGCACAAGTTCTATTGTTTCCTCGATGGATATTCGGGATTCTTCCAAATCCCCATTCACCCCGATGATCAAGAGAAAACTACCTTCACATGTTCCAAATGAAGAGGTGCCTAGTGTTTTAAGGATGTGCCACTCGGACCCTAGTGGTGGGCATATGGGTGTTTCCAAGACCGCTACCAAGGTTCTTCAATGTGGTTTGTGGTGGCCGCATCTCTTCAAGGACTCATGGGGCTTTGTGAAGTCATGTGACCGATGTCAAAGGGTTGGGAATATCTCCAAGAGGAATGAGATGCCTCAACAACCCATTCTTGAGTTAGAGGTGTTCGATGTTTGGGGGATTGACTTCATGGGACCGTTCCCATCTTCATATGGTAATCAATTCATACTTGTGGCTGTGGACTATGTTTCTAAATGGGTTGAGGCCATTGCCTCCCCTACTAATGACCACAAAGTAGTGTTGAAGTTGTTCAACAAAATCATCTTCCCAAGGTTTGGCGTGCCTAAGGCTGTGATAAGCGATAACGGATCTCATTTTGTTCACAACGCTTTCCAAAAGATGTTGAGGAAACATGGAGTGCATCAACAGTTCGGCCTTCCATATCATCCTCAATCGAGTGGCCAAGTCGAGGTTTCCAATCGTCAAATAAAGCTCATTCTTGAGAAGACGGTTGCAAGGAATAGAAAGGATTGGTCGAACAAGTTAGATGATTCTCTTTGGGCTTATAGAACGGCTTTTAAGACGCCTATTGGTACCACTCCATATCGCCTTGTCTATGGCAAATCGTGCCATCTCCCGGTAGATCTTGAACATCGTGCCTTATGGGCTATCAAGAAGATAAATTTTGACTTAGCTAGTGCGGGGGAGAAGAGGTGGTTGGATCTTCATGAGCTAGAGGAACTTCGATTTGATGCTTACGATTGTGCTAGCACCTACAAGGCTCGCTCCAAAGAGGTTCATGACAAGTTGATCGAGAAAAAGGAGTTTTGTGTAGGTGACAAAGTCCTCCTCTACAATTCAAGGATGAAGTTGTTTCCCGGAAAGCTCATGTCAAGATGGAGTGGACCATTCTTGGTGAAAGATGTTTTTGATAATGGTGCCGTGGAGATTTCTCCTTTGAACTCCTCATCTTCATTCAAAGTTAATGGTCATCGGCTCAAGAAGTACTATGAGGGAGTGTTTGTTGGACTTGTTCACAAAATGATTCTTTTCAATCCACCTTGAGATGGTGGTGCACGTCGAGCTAACGACGTTAACCAAAAGCGCTTACGGGAGGCAACCCGGATTCTCATCTCATTTCTTTTTCCTTTCTTTTCTTTTATTTTTCCTTGATTGGTTTTTGATTTTATTTTTGAGTTAGTTTTGTGTTTGTCTTGTAGGTCGGGCATTATCATCGCTTGTTGGAAAAAAAAGGGGTTTGAAGAAAAGTTAAGAGTGCTGGGGAGAGGGCTCCCCGAGGGCAAGAAGAGACCTCGGGGGAAATTTCTCCTCTTGAGGCAAATTTATAATGTCATTTTCAGGGACTTCCCGCGGTTGCCCCGCGGTCTCTCCGTGGGCGCGGGAGGTTCTGAAGAGGGCGCCCCCTGTTGGAGAGGGCGCAGGCCTCAATTCGACCAAATTTGAAGCTTCATTCCAGGAAGTCCCCGCGGTTGCCCCGCGGTCTCTCCGCGGGCGCGGAAGGTTTTGGAGAGGGCGCTCCATTTTTGGAGAGGGCGCGGCCTAAATTCAAGCAAATTTGGAACCCCATTCCAGGGACTTACCGCGGTTGCCCCGCGGTCTCTCCGCGGGCGCGGGAGGTTTTGGAGAGGGCGCGACAAATCAGGAGAGGGCGCGGCACCCCATCAGGTACAAAAATTCTGAAATTCCAGGAAGTCCCCGCGGTTGCCCCGCGGTCTCTCCGCGGGCGCGGGAGATTTTCCGCGGGCGCGGCATTTTCGGGAGAGGGCGCGGCGAACTGGGTTTAAACCCGGGGCACGCCTCTCTTCTCCCTCTCTCCTCTCTTATTTTCTCCTCTTCTCCTTATTTTTCCCCTTTCTCTCTCTACCTCCTCTCAAATCCTAACCCCAACACATTAATTTCCCACATATTTCTTCACCTTTTGCCCAAATTTTTCACAATTTCTTCCACTTTCCTCCATTTTCAACACTCCTCCTCTTCTTTCTCGTGCTTCTTCGGGAAATTTCGGGTCTTTAAAGTGCTTTGAGTTTAATTTGAGTCTCCAATCTTGGTATACTTCTAACCTTTGAAATATTTTTGTCAATTTCGATTGATTTCTTTACATTGGTTTGTTTACCTTGAATTTGAGCATGATTTTTGTGTTTTATGGTTGATTTATGGGAAAATTGGTATATTTGGGTGATTGTTACTTTTTCTTGTTGATTCATGATTATATTGTTGAATGATTGTTGATATTGTTGTTTGTTGTTGGATTTTGGTTGTTGTGTTGATTGGAACAGGTACCTTGTAGTTTGTGGTGGTTTGGTTGGATTTGTAAGGAGGTTTTTGAGTAATTTTTGGAGGAAGTTGATTTGTTTGAGGGAGTTTGTTGTGTTCTTGTGACTTGTGTGAATTTTATTACAATGGATTTGATAAGACGAGTAAAAAGTAGCAAGAAGCGCTCAAACCAATCCCCCGGCCAATCTTCTCAAGGCCAACCCTCAAACCCTCAACCTCAACCGCATTCCACAAATCAAGATGATGCTCCTCCTCCTCCTTTACCCCCTCTCAAATTTTGGAACCGGTCTAAACAAACCCCCATCTATAACAAAATGAAAGACCGGAAGTTTAGACCCTCCCGGCATTACTTTCGTGAGGATATGGCCAAGTTAGGAATTGAAAATGACCTTGACATCCTCCTAGATAACCTTAGCTTGGGTGAGTTTCTAAAATCGGCCCCTAGAACCTATTTGGAACCTTCCATTGAA
This sequence comes from Chenopodium album, assembly GCF_948465745.1. Taxonomy (NCBI): domain Eukaryota; kingdom Viridiplantae; phylum Streptophyta; class Magnoliopsida; order Caryophyllales; family Amaranthaceae; genus Chenopodium; species Chenopodium album. The sequence continues at coordinate 44,824,302 of NC_137837.1, read as the reverse complement.
TTTTTCTCCACATTTGAGTTCAATAAGGTGGGGGAAACCGATTTTATTATTTCCTTCCAACTCTTCAATGTCAAACACACCATGAACCTAGCCGAGTTCAATGTAGCCCTTGGTTTCAACCCCAATGGTGATATCTTCGAGCCCCTTATCTCCCTTGTCCAATCTGAGTATAATGAGGTTTCTTGGTGGAGAACCATAGCCAACAAGAGGGAGTTTGAGTCGAAAAAGTCTCTTGCTAGTGAGATTATCCATCCGGCCCTTAGGATCCTTCACAGAATTCTTGGGTATTCGGTTTTTAATAAGCAAGATTTGGGGAAGTTGTCTAGGGAGGAGATTATGGTGTTATGGATGGCTACCAAGCCGGAGTTAGGGTCAAGGATTAATTTTGGCTATATCTTCATGAATTGTTGCAAGGATATAATGCATGGGGTCAAAACGGGGGAAATTCATTGTGGGGGCATGGTGACACGTCTTGTGTCGTATTTTAAGCAAGAGGGGTTCTTGAAGTCTTGCACTCCGGTTGGAAGGAGTGAAGACGTGTGGATTAGTTTGAAGCAAGTTAACACATTACGTTTCATAACTAGCACTAGGAGAACCGGCACCTACTCTTGGCTAGTGAGAAATACCCACCATTGCCTTCTCCCTAACCCGGCCGCCACCTCCATCCTTCGTGAGGCTAGGAACATTTGAATGGTCCCTAGGGACAATGGGAGGATTGAGGATGAGATGGAGGAGGACGATGAGATTGATGGGGGTGATGAGAATGATGAGGAAGAGGAGGAAGGAGGAGGAGATGAATATGATGAAGGGCAACAACAACCGCCACTACAACAACAACATGAGCATTTTCATGATGATGCTCAAGGAAGAAGAAGAGAAAGAAGACAACAACAACAACAACAACAACAGCAAGGTTTCCAAGGGGATGCTTATCTCCGAGAGATGGAGGCCATGAGAGACCAAATGGAGCGCATGCAATTGAGCATGCAAGGTATGTACTCGGACCACCAAACTTTGTCTTATCAAACTAGCGCATTGTATGACGCTAGTGTGCGTAGGGGGGAGGTCACACCTCCGGTCAACTACCCTTATGTGCCGCCCCAACAAGGGCCGGTACCTTCATGGGGTGGTGACAACCTCCCTACGTACCCATATTGGCCTGGGGTGGAGGACCCCGATGTGCCAAGGCGCGATTTCCCCCCTTATGATTATAGGGTCTCGGGGGGGAGTGATTATCGGGGTGATCCCGCATATTACTATGTTCAAACCCATCACCCCGAGCCCCTTGTTCAGCCTGAGCCCTATGACCAATTAACCCGATCCCAACTTGACCTATTCCAGGGTCACTATGGTTTTCCACCCGGTTACACCGGAGGTTGGGATACGGGTGATGATGGTGCCGGCCCTAGTTGCCAATAGTCCCCTTCTGCATGTTTGTTCCCCTTTTTGTTCTCCCCTTTCCCTTTTTTGCATGATTATAGGCATCGCGGTGGATGCCTTCATTTTGTGAGGGGGGAGGGTCAAAAAGGATGTTTTATGTTGGTTTGGGGAAGCACCTGGGGCTCGGTGGGAAGTCTTTGATAAGGCTTTTGGTGGATTTTTGTTAATGGTCTCGTTGGTCTGTTGCTTGTTGTTTTGGTTCATTTCTTGATGTTTTTTGGGAGTTTCTTGAAAAAAAAAACAAATAAATAAAATTTTTGATGATGATGGTTTCTCTAGGTCCTTGTATATAATTTGTATCTAAGTGTTTTATTGGTTGCTTTTGTTTGGAAGTTACTAAGCCTTTTTCTTTAACTCACCTTGCTCGTAGCCTATGTTTTGGATTGCGGAACCTTTTGGAGATGCACATTCCTACTCCTTGGGTACTTTAATTTAGAGCGGATGCTTGGTGAGGCCTTTCTTATTTTACCTTTTTATTTTCACTTCTTCATTTTCTTGGTTGCTTAGATTAAGATTAGATTTAGGAGAAGTTGAACGGTTCGAGGATGTATGATTTTAACACCTAGTGTGTTTGGGGTCTTTGGCGATGTGGCCATTAGACCGCTTGTATGTCGATTGGGATAAATGTGTTATGATTGCATCTTTGCTCTCTTCCTCTTTCCCTTTCTTGTCCTTGTCTAAGTTTTCCATTCTTTTCTTTTCTTTTCTTTTAATCTTGTTTGTGTGCATAACTTTTTGAGGCTTTATTTTCCCTCTTCCTCTTTTTGAAAATTGGACTTGTATGCACTGGACTTTTGCTTTTGAATAATGGTCTTCTTAGGTAATAATGGTATGCACGGTTTGAGATTACGTTTGGTTGATTCTAGGATAAAGCATGCTAAGATAGTTGTCTAGAACTAAGGGGATCATGAAACCGGATTCTACTCGTTTGTGGCATGTTGGTAGTTGCTCCCTATCTTTGATTTGACACCCTTAGTTTGTCTTTGCTACAACCATGTGAGATTTATATTTCTTCAAGCTTTCATCATACTCTTGCATGAGCGGCATGGATCCTTGATTTTCGCAAACCTAATCTAGAATCTTAGCGTATGATTCCTAAGACCGTGACCGAACTACCTAAGGAGGACAAAGGCAAATTTTTCGGGGAGGTATTTTTCTCTTTCTAGGATAGTCCCTTTTTGGTTTGGGATACATTTGCCTACTTGTTACCCCTTTGAACCCTTTTCCCTCTTTTCAAGCCGCATAATTAGATATCTTGAGCCTTTTGTTTCGTTCTCCTTCTTTTTGGTTTTTGTGAAGCAAGGGTCAATGTTTGGTGATTGTGGTCTATGAAGTTGGGGTTTTGTTCGAATTGGTACACATAATTGAGTTGTTTATATTTGGTAAATAATGGCAAATGCTTATGTAAAACCCGTCCTTAGTAAATAAAAAGAGCAAGGACTAATGCTTTTAAGAAGTTCAAGGAAATTCAAACAATTTATTAATGAGAAAATTCAAAAAAAAATAAAAATAAATAAATAAATAAAAAATGAAGTGTCTTTCTCCTCTCTATGCATTGAGGACAATGTTTCTTTTAGCTTGGGGGGAAAGCGCTTGCGCTTTTTGTTCTAATGATTGTAGATTGTTGCTTTGAATAAGCTTGGGGGTGTTAATACGTTTTTGTTTGGTGATTACTTAAGTTTGGTGTTGAGATTTGGCCGGTCTTTGCTTCACAATTTAGGATAACCACCAAATTTTAAATTTTAAGCCTACCTTAACCCTTCTTGCCTTACGTTACAACCTTGGGGAAGACCTTTGGACCTAGGAGTTGAGTCTTTCATCGGTGGAGGGAATCATAGGTTATAGACTAAGGAAAGGGGATGCGAAATCAAGATGTCGAGTAGCCCAAAAATTTGATCCTTTTCCGGTTCCTTCGCGGAATCTATGAGATGCTCACTAAGGGGAGACATGAGATTAGTAGGGGGAACGCGGTAAGACTGTTTGGGATGAAAGTGGAATGTGATAACTAGTTCCTATGCTTAGCATATTTATGTTTCAATCAACCTTAGGTATCTTATAATGTGCATACCATAATTCTCTTTAGAAAGGTTGTTATTCATTTGAATTATAGTCTCTTTGTAAAGTCCATTTCGTAAAGATTTTGTTTCCTTTTTCCTCTTTCTTTTCCTTCTCTGGTTTGTCTCTTGGGGGATTGGTGGAGAGTTATGGGTAAACTCTTAGGATACCCTTACGAGAGCATCACTCGTCCTCTAGAGCGATCTAGGGGTTTAAATGGCTTGTTGTAGCTAAAAACAACTGTGATTCCTACGACAGTGAGTCTTAGTGTAAATTCTCGCCTTTCTTTTTCTTTTTGCTTCGAATAAGCCCTTCTTATTCCTTTTTAGCCTTTGTTTTGCTCGGGACGAGCAAAAGTCTAGCTTGGGGGAATTTGATGAGTGTCATTTATGGCACTCATAGGGTAGTCTTTTAGGGTTATTTCTTTCCCCTTTTCATGCTTTCTTCTCTTATTTTTGGTCCTTTTTCCTTTAGTTTCTCTTTTTCCTCTTTTCTTTATGATTCTCGTATTTTTATCGTGTTTTCCTTTATTTGGCTCTTTTTCCCTTTTATTTCCTTTCTTTGTTTACTTGTGTAGGTATTGTGAGAATCACTTTGGCAAAGGATTCAATTTGGGACCTTAATGATCAAGCAAGGAAGAAGCATTTGGCTAGAGAGGGCTTAGAGAGGCCTTGGAGAGGCCTCGGAGAGGTTTCCAAGGCAAATCCAGCAGGCCGCGGGCGCGGGTCATCTTGCCGCGGGCGCGGGCCTATGTTACTCAAAATTGCCAAAACTTGGCAGGAACTTGCCGCGGTTGCCCCGCGGGCTCTCCGCGGGCGCGGGTAAAATGGAGAGGCCGCTCCATTCAGAGAGACCGCGGCCCCCTGATCAGGCTTTGGGAGCAGGGGATTAGCCGCGGGCGCGGGTTTCACTGCCGCGGGCGCGGGTCTCTGTTGCCGCGGGCGCGGGGTCTGCCCAGATAGCCCGCGGAGGGTTCCGTACCCATTTCTCCGCGGGCGCGGGAGCTGCCGATTTCTTCTTTGCTTATAAATAGAATTGTATTTCCTTTTTGAAAGCAACTTTTTGATAATTTTCATTAGCTTAGTTTTAGAGAGAGAATCTAGAGAGAAGTTCTTGGATTTGGGTTTGTAACTCAACATTTGATCAATCAAGTTTGGATTTCTTCATTTTCAATCATCAATATTAGTGAGAATCTCTTCCTTCTTTCATCTTTTACTTACTTGCTATTTGATTTTTGCTTGTTGCTTGTTCTTCTTTGGATTCGAATTTGATATTGTTGATTATTCTTGATTTCTCTTAGATTTTGATATAGAAATGAAGATTAAAGCACTTTCTAGTTATTTGTTCTTGAATTTCACCATGATTAGTGAGTAGATTAGTTGCTAGGGAAAGGGGGAAGCATGTTTGATTAATGAAATTGCTAGTTTATGCTCTTTGATTGATTGATTTCTTGCAATTAAATTGGTTGACATAGTTTTGCATGTGATTGATTAGACTAGGAGTGATCAACCTATAAGATTAATCTAGATTGCATTGCAACTCTTAATGACATGAACAATTGAATTGAAAGTTGCTCTAATTGATTGGGTTTGCTTGTGATTCTTCTTGATTTGCCTTTCATAGTGACACCTAGATTGGCCTATAGGAGATAGCATTTGAACTCTCTTGATTGCTACTATTGTTTGTCCATTGCAATACTTGAATTAATTGATTGAGCTCTAAACTAGCATTATCATTGAACTCGCATGTGGAACCCATATCCCTAGTGTTTAGACCTTTGTTTTACTTGATTAGACTTGCTTTATTTTACTATAGTGCCAACCATAATATCAACTCCATCTTCGAGGTAGCTTGACTTAGACTCTAGTTTTCATCATTGCATTTCTTAGGGATCGACCCTTAACTTGCCCTATATTCATATAAGGTTGGTTAGGTGTTTACAAATTTTGTTTGACTTGGGGGAAGGGTAGATAACGACCTAGTTTTTCCATTGTCAGTAGGCTCCCTTATGTTGATGCCTGGCATTGGCCGGACTGCAAAGTTGTTAGGGCCCAACACTGTCAATCTCCTTCTCCTCTTCCTTAGAGGTTGCTCGTCCATTTCAGAATTCGAAGTTTCAGAATCTGAAAGATCTTCAGAGGTGAATGGAGCCTTCCCTTCTCTACTGTCTCTGACCCCTGGCTCAGCAGACTTCAGAGAACGAAGGGGGGCAGAAAGTTAATAAACTTCATTAAAAAAACAAATGCCAAGTCAGGGTTAGGAGAGCTTGCCGAAGCCTTCGGCAGAGGAGCCTCTTCAGATTGAGCAGCCCCAGAAGTACCCTCCCCACCGTCAAAAGCTCTAGCTACTTTGGCAACTTCTTCGGCAGTCTTGGCAGCCTCTTCCTCTTCGGGAGACAATTGAAAGAGGGGATCTCTCTTCGCCCACCAAGGCTTTTGGCTCAGGTACTCTTGGGCTGGGAAAATTTGAAACCTATGTGCATGGAGGTGCAAGGCACGGTCTTTCAGGTCTGTGATCTTCGGCGCGTTGTTAGTCACTTTTCTCTCAGTAGTGATCCCTAAGCGCCGATAGTCAATTTGGGCCTACCCTCGTGCAACACTGAAAAGCAAAAAAATCAAATTGTCAGCATGCTAAAAAGTTAAAGATATGTAAAAGAAAAAAGGCAAGAAAGCTAAATCCTTGACCCCAGCCAAAGATACTTACAGTCTCTGTACTTCGGCTGAGGCCGACAGCAGCCAACAAGCGTTCTTGAAACGCATAAAAAGAGTTCGGAAGCCACGTCTCCGGCACGTGTTTCATTCAGCCAGTCCCTCTTGGGTTATCCTTTTTCCCGAAGACCTTCAGCTGGCCATAATCAGGGTGGTTAGCAGCCTCAGGTTCTTCAGGACCCAGGTCCTCCATAGCAGGATTAGGTAGGTACAGATATCGGGGGGCACCAAAAAAGTTGGGGTGATCAGGATCTGAAGGGGCCCTGACCCAGATCCATTGGTCGAGCCAATCCTTGTCCGAACTTTCGTTCGGCCAGACAGTTAGGTATCTCGGCAGGCTTTCATTACGCCACCACCCACTCCCATGTTGGCCATACTCACTCTGCGAGTTCTACACTAGCCTATGCAGCCTATTAAAACCGTGCAAATTCAGCTGAAAGTCGTAGAATATGCATACCAAAAGACAGGTCATCACCCTTCGGATGCTGATCGGTGTCAACTGACACAAAGATATTCGGTATTTTATTAATAAGTCCCTCACAAAGGGATGCAGAGGGAACCGAAGCCCATACTACAGTTGCCGAATGTACACCCCCACATAGCCTGGGGGTAAACGATGAATTATGTCAGTTTCAACTGGCATTCGGCACCAATACCCTTCTTCTTCCAATATACCATAAACTAGCTCAACCTGTTCGGCGAAGCGGTACTCCTCCCCATTCTTGACCCACCAAGTGTAGGAAGGGTTTGTCATCAAGCCGTAATTGGCCAGGACATCCACCCATTCGACGGCTTCGGGAACCAAGTCCCACAATACGACCGCTGGAGCTTCGTCCCTGTCAATGGTACCCGCCTACTCCGTTTCACGAGGAGGCGCTGTGTTTAAAGGTATGGTGGCGATTCCCTTTTTGAGAGCCGGCTGAGGGTTCTCACCACCTTGGTTGGTGATTCTGTCCCTCGAATGCCTAACGTGGCCGCGAGCTCTGCCTCTAGCCATAATTTTGGGTCGCCGGAAAACGAAAGAGAAATCAGAAAAACAAAGGGTACTTCGAAAATTAGAGAAATACGAACCAAATTCGAAGAAAATTACCTTGAATCGAAGTGAAATTTTCCGATCTACAAGTTCGGAGTGACGAATTTCGGCTTTGATGTTCAGTTCTCGGGGGATTAGCGAAGTTATAAAGGCAGAATTAAGGGTTTGCGCGAGTGTCAGAGTGCGAATTGGTGAAGAAATGAAGAAAGAAGAGTGCGAAATCGATTATATTTCCAAAAAATGGGAATTTTAGGAGTCCGCTCCTTAATCTCTCTTTAATCCTTCATTAAGTAACCGTTAAACACACTCCCTCCAAATTAACTTCCCATTATCCGTTTAACTTCCTCAATTATTATCCAAATGATGGTTATTTCCCAAATGACTGTTTAAAAATTTAAATCTTTTGATTTAATTAAATCATTTACTTCCCTCCATTTTTTATTAAGTCCAAACCCGACCCGTCATCCTTCCTAATCGGGTCTGGGGAAAGTTATTTGGGTCCAATTTAGCCTTGTTGGGCCTGGTCCATAAATGATTCAATTAAAGCCCAAGGTCAAGGGCCCAAATCTCCAATCCATGCCAAGTCAAGTCAAGGGCATGGTCAACGTGGTTAGCCCACTTGGCCTCAAGCCCATTTCTCCTCATTATGTTAAGGTATAAAAGCCTTCACTCGTTTTACATTGCATTCATTCACATAAGCCTCAATCAATTAATTCTCTTGCATAGCTTTCTCTCGCTACACATTGTACTGACTTCGGCATCGGAGGGGCCTTCCTCGGCACAACCCCCGAGGCCAGTTTACATGTGTTCCCTGTGCAGGAAACCCTCGGTCCAGCATTACTTGGACCGAGCCAGTCTTCAGCCACTGCAAAGGACCTTCAGTAAGGTCTCATTATTTTCACCCGAAACACAGTGAATATATGTAAATCGAGTTTCTTGCACTTGCCATTTAATTTTCTTTGAGACGCCACTTTGCCAGATGAAAGAGAAATTGAAACCATGGATAAGTGATGATGGAGGCGTACTTAACTCCATTGATAAATAAATAATATGGAGAACTTAAAAGTTAATAAATATAAAATTAAATAAATTGATGATGAAAATAGCATTTCAAACTCTCAATTTGGGGAAAATAAATATTAGGAAGTTATCACTAAACGTAATTATTCAGCTTTTTTTAGATATTTGTTTGTTTAAATTTTGAATAATTTGTTGAAAATCATTATGTAGTAAGTGAAAATCTAGAAATCAAGTTGTTCCTCATATATTAGAAGAAAATTAAAACAAACATCTAAACTCAAAATCCAACCCATTCTTCTAATTAATTAAATAACAGAACAAATTCATATAAACTCTTAAAAAGTTACCCTTTTATCCATAAAAGTTACTCTCAAACTCAATTAAGTTAACCATTTTATCCATAAAAATCACTCTAAAATTCAACTAAGTTACTTTTAATCTCACAAAAAGTTACCTCGAATCTCACAAAAAGTTACCCTTAAAATATACAAAAGTTACCTATAAATTAAAAATTAAAACATCACTGTATCAAAAACATACACCAAAAACATACAAAATTAAGAAGATCAATAATCTTTAGCACTAGTTTCCAGAAAAAAATAATTAAAAAAAAAAATAAAGCCGAAAATAATATTAGCATTTCAAACTCTCAATTTGGGGAAAAATAAATATTATGAAGTTATCACTGAACGTATTTATTCAACTTTTTTTTAGATATTTGTTTGTTTAAGTTTTAAATAATCTGTTTAAAATCATTATGTTGTAACTCCAAATGTAGAAATCAAGTTGTTCCTCATATATTTAAAGAAAATTAGAACAAACATCTAAAATCAAAATCCAACCCATTCTTCTAATTAATTGAATAACGGAACAAATTTATATGAACTCTAGAAAAGTTACCTTTTATCCATAAAAGTTACTCTCAAACTCAATTCAGTTACCCTTTTTATCCATAAAAGTTACTCTCAATTCAATTAACTTTAATCTCACAAAAAGTTACCATTAATCTCACAAAAAGTTACCGTTAAAATATACAAAAGTTACCCATAAATTTAAAATTAAAATATCATTATATCAAAACCGCAACACAAAAACATACAAATTTAAGAAGATCAATAATCTCAAGCAACTAATTTCTAGAAAAAAATTAAAATAAAATAAAATAAAGCCAAAAACAAGTACTCCGTAGTCTTCATCTTCGTCTTCAGCTTTGGCTTCGTCATTGCATACTTGCAGGTTGCAGTGAATCACCAAGGAAACAAGAGGGAAAAAAAAGAAGAGAGAGAAAGCTTGGACAGTAGAGAGCGAAAAAATTGAAGAAGAGAGATAAAATTTTCAGATAGAAAGAAACAAATGAATAAGGAGAGATAAAGGTAATGAAATGAATTTGGGTTGGTAAATGTCCCATGTGGCACGTGTGGTAAACCACCATTTTTCCTCTTTCTTTTTGCCATTCACTAACTTATTATACACCCGCCTTAATAAAACATTTGTGTGTATATATATACATAATAAAATTTTATTTTCCCCTCATTGTTTAAATTTCATTCAGTTTTTGATACCTATGAATACAATGATAATTTTTTCCCTAAATAGGGAGATTACAACATATCCCTCACAATTTTACATAGGTAACCTAGACATAGTATAAAACATGGATCTTTCTATCCATTAAATAAAAAATTGCAATTAAAATTAAGAAAAAGATAAAAGATAATGACACCAAAGCATCTTTGCATCTCAAAGATTTGTCTTCACTTTTTTGTTTGCAATGTCTATCATCTTCTAGGCAACGAGTATGTAAGCTTTCTGTGTACAGTACTTATGCAATTTTATAAAATCACGTTATCATTAAGCTGTCTTCCTTAAGATTATGTACTTCCTTAGTTTTTTTAGTAGACACCTTTCTATTATCACACTTCCCAACGCATATTTCTAACGACTAATATCTCTAATAATCAAGATTGTAAAATTATAAAAAGTGGATATTAATAAAATATACATTGAAATGATTAAAACAAGATCCCACATGAAAATGTTTTATCGTATTTATAAATCACAAAAGTGAGTCAAAGCGTGTTGTGTGAATAGTGTAAAAGTCAAACGGTGACAACTAAAGAAAATGGATGAAGTAATATTTAATGAAAACTTGTTATCATAGACATATTGATTTTTCTTTTTAACTTTACATTTTAGTTATTTTAAGTAATTACCCTATAAGTTTTTTTTTAAAAAAAATTATTTATTTACATAATTTTACCATTGTATGTTTTAAGAAAATATAAAATTTAACATAAAATCACACAATACCCCGTTTGACGTCATGGGCCTAAAACTGCCTTCACCTTGCTTACTGTACCCCCGAAGTTAGGTAGTGAGATAGAGAAAGAGGTAAAGGGAAGCAAGAATGAGAGGGGGGGGGGAGGTTGCTTGAGGGTGGTGCAAAGGAGGGTGGTGTGATGTTGGTGGTCAGTGGTTGTTTACTGAGCATCGATGACACTTATAGCGGGGCCACGATGGTTACCTGAGTTGCAGGAAGAAAAGGAAGCCTTAGGGTTTTTTTTTAATGTTGAAGAAGGTGAAGGTGGCCAGTGGATCCTGCATGACGTTACAGGGGAGATGATTGTATTTGTTGTTAAAATTTGGACTTTAATTTTACAAACATGGTGGTAAAATTAAAATAAAAATATGAGGTGGTAATTACTAAAATGACCAAAATGTAAGTTACTAAAAAAAATGATAAAACCTTCGCATATATATACATTTAACAATGAAATAGAAATAAGTTTCATCAACAATATGTTACACTTTCATATCAAAATATTGGCATGATAATTGTAGCTTGTGCATGACACAAATAACATCTAATAGAAACTAAAATGACCCACACATTATTAAAGACACAATATGTTCATATGTAGCCTTGTACGTTTTAGGCGTCATTTGAAGTACGCCTACGGTAGCATGTTGTGAATATGCATGACACTCTTAGGAAGTGGGAATTGACATATACAATTAGGGACAAGGAAAGTAGGGAGCCGTCAACAAGTTTTTAAGGAACTTGTAAACCGTTCACGGATCATTTAAGGGACAAAAAAGGCAACAACGATTGACACGTGAAGGTTACACCCTATTCATAATCCATGAGATTACTATCTCCATATGGTTCGGAACCACGAAAGGAGGATCAGGGATGATGGTACGAAGTGAGTCATGGAGTAACATTTGCCCGTATTGGCCACTACTCGATTCTTATAGTGAAAAGTGATTCCTACGATCTCAAAGACATATAAATAAAATATTTAATTTGCTCCAAACTATTAATAAGCTAAATTGGTTGAATATTAATGCAACATATAATTCTAAAAAATATGTGATCACTTCATTTAACAACAAGATTAAAAAAGGAACCTAAACCGGTCGTCCAAAATATCTTATTAGGCATGATAATTTTCAATTACATATTCCCTTTAAACATGCAATATGGTAATCAATAATAATAACAGAATATACATTAATATTGGAAGCAATTTTACCATAATAACATTAGTCAAATCAAATAATAATAAACCTAATCATGATACTAGCAACAAGAATAAAAATAAGTAATTAAATTAATTAATTACTCACATTATGCGTGTTCCTTTAAATTGCTACATCATGAATAAATTGTTAGTAAATTCAATAAAAATATAAACCAAATTGAAACAATTAAATAAAAGTAGAGTTGATTTGGTCCAAACCTTCAGTTAATTCTACCTTTCACGCCTTGGTTTAAGGACAAAATATCGGGTGTTGTATGGACTCATTGGAGTGCTAAGGAAGGAGTGATGTTATTAGGAATATATGTTTAAGGCTTAGAATATGAGATAGAGAGAAGAGAATGATTTTTGGTGTAGAAAAGAGGAAGAGAGAATGATTTGGTACCCCGAACTTCAGAAAGGAGGCTCGTATTTATAGAGGAAATGAGTAGATGGATCACACGAAACTCTAGAAAAGATTAAAAAAACCCTAATTTGGGGCGCCGTGACACGGTCAATGTCTGCCATGACACGGTACTGATTATTGTGTCGCGGTGCACTATTTTGCCCTAAAATGATAAAGCACGTGAAGTTGTGTACGCGGAGAAAACACGAAAAAAAATCCCATGTCACGGCAAAGGATGTGTGCATGTGTCACGTGACACGGAAAAGGATGCTGCGACATGGCAATGTCCACCGTGACGCGGCACATGGTGTCGTGTCATAGTGTAAAATTTTTCTAGATTTGTGTCAGCGCGTGAGAAAAGAAGCGCGGAAAAGACACGGGAATGCACCGTGTCACGGTATGCGACACTATGCAAAATACCGTGTCACAGTACCAGGCAGCGTCACACATCAGCAATTGCCGTGACACAACAAATGTAGTTATTGCGCAGTAATTCCGGTTTTTAAGGCATTTTTAAAAGTACGATAACTTTTGATCCGTAACTCAGAATAAGGCATATAATATATCATTGGAAATCTTATCAAGTATAATTTTCAACCTAATTAGAATCACGTCAAAATAATTTGTATATTTTATGATATGGCCGTTTTAAAGAAAGGGTGTTGGTTTTGGGCCGAGTTTACTATTTCTCTCATATCTTTTTCGTTTTAAATCGGAATTGGACTTATGATATATCATTAGAAACATTATTGAAAGGCCTTTAAAACTAAAAAATAATTGGATCAATATTATAGGGCCAAAAAATTAGTTTCTCTCGGTTTAGTGATGTGGATACGAAAAGTGCAAAGTAAGTTATGGTTTAGGGAAATGAGCTAGGAATTGAATTAGTTTATGAAATGTATTGGGAATGAATATGGATTTATACACTCCAAAGATCAAATATTTAACCCGACCAATAATGAGGGTGAAATGTTATTCATCATCGGGTTTGGTTTTAGGGAGACATTTTTAAGTGTCTACACATGTACACCATGTAAAAGAACTTGTAAAAGAAGATTAATTTGTTCCAACCCTTCATAAAATTTGATGCAGGTATCCCAATAAGAATCAATGACTCGAGATCACAATGTGAATCCATAAAAACTCCGTGCAAAATCGATAATGATTGTTGCGATCCATGTGGAGTAAAGAGATATCCTTCTGTCATTTATAGATGTGTTCTTTATGGTTATAATGTACAATGTTGTTGTTTAGCGACAATCAATTAGTGATGATTAGTACAATTAAAATCCTTTTATAAAAAAAATGCATTGTTACACCTAATAAAATTGTAATTCTCCTATTTTTACTATTGTTCAGGTTATGATGATAAATAGGATAATTGATTATTATAATCATGATTATCATATATCTTTAGACCACTATCATCTTGTAATATTTTGTATACCCTTTGTAATTCTTCACATGGATATCAATGTTATTATTAAAACTCAAAGGCAAGAAGTGTCATATCGCCACGTACCACTTTCTTTTTTTCATTTAGACACGTCATCGATTATGATTAAACTGCCACATAATATAATCGATTACATGTACTTGTTAAATATGTATCAATAAATTGTATGATAAATTAATTAATTGTATTTTGAATAAATTGTAAAATAATTTAATTAATTTTCATCACTCAAAATAAGTTTTGTAACCAATTGTATTTATTTTGAGCTCAATTAGAACGATGAATAATTACAATGTATTTAAATTGCTTTGACCCACTTAATTTGTAACCGGTATGTACTTAATGTGATTTATTTATTGAAAATTTTCCTATTAAAGTTTAAATATACCAACGTAAAAAAAGTATTTAAGTAATATCCACATTCTTCCATAATAAAAAATAGTAAAAAAAAAAAAAAAAGAGAAGAAAGAAACTCGGGGCATCGCCTGGGTCACTAACTAGTTTATAGGTAAACTTAGTAAAGTAATAGTTATGATTTTCCACATCAATCGTATAATAGTTAAGTTGAGCAAATATTTTTCTCAAATCAACACTAAAATGAAAAAGGACTCTTTTAGCAAAAGTGAGATTAAAAAAATGTCAAACCATATTGTTTACTCAAACAATTTAACAAACTCATATACATACAGAAATGTAGTATATATAAACAAGAGTAACTAATAAATTCCATTCCACCCACAACATATCATTAGTGTTGCTTGCCACTTAACGCTATTGATACATTGACTAGTAAGTAGGATATTATTTTGGGTTTTTAGTTGTGTCCTACAGCAGAGTTACAACTCCAAGACTAGTCCACCGCACGCCCGGTACCCGTAGAAACAGAAGCTTTGGTTGTTCAGAGTTTCGCGTCCAAAGGTTAAGTTAGTACTAGATGAAAGAGAAGGCTGAAAGTGAAAGTGATTTCTTGGATCCAGAGATACGAGCAGTAAATACCGTTGTAAAAATTGATGAATAGTAAAAATTTGATTTTGCTCCCACTGTATGTAATAAATGTCACAATTTATAGAAGTGTGGGAGTGTGTGCCCTCCTTCGATAATTTAACCTAGGTAAATTATGGTCGCGCCGTTTTTACGACACCTCGAGACTTGGTCCTGAAAGTCACCATTTTTCTAATGATGGGGCGCTAGTTGTCTTATCCTGGTTGGCTTAGTGAGAGTTGCCTAGAGTAACATATGCCATGTTCTGATCGGTCCACGTGTCTGATGAGTGTCATTTATGGCACTCATTTAGCATATTTTAGGATGAATTTTCTCTAGTTTGTGCTTTCTTAATTGTTTTTCCCGTTTTCATGCATTTCTTAGGTTATTTCGCTTTTTCTCTTTTATTTGTTTGCTTTTTTTTAATTTTAGGAGATTGGTGATGTTCAAGGAGCTCAATAGCTTTTTCTCGAGATTTGTAAGGCTCAAGATGCAAGCCGATCTCTCACTTTGAAGCTCAAATGTTAAAGGGTGCAAAGTCCAAGTCTTCTAGGCCACGCTCTCAATCTGCATGGGCATCAAAAATGGTGTTGAACCCACCGTGGAGGCCCTTGTAAACTGCCATCCCCAATGTTCATCAAGTTGAGCGCATAGAGGCATCAACGGACGCACGAGAGGAATTGCTCTGCTCCCAAGCTTAGACGTGCACGCTGGTGGCGAGGGCGCGCAGAGCAGGGGCGCGACCGTGCAAGTTAAAGGTGCGGTTGCGCAGCTTTGCCTTCCCCATTCTGTACCCATTTCTCCGTGACCACGCATATTGAGGAGAGGGCGCGCCAGTTAGGTTCTTTTTGGATGTCTAACTAACTTCTCCTTTGTTAGTTTTACTATATATATTTTTTCTTCCTTTTAGAGAGAGAATTAGACTAGAAATTGTTTTAGATTGGATATTTAAAGAGAGGAGCTCAAATTGGGACTTTTGTTCTTAGATTCTAGAGAGAGAAACTTGGTGATTTGATGATTGCTACTTCTAATCTTCTTTATCTTTAATATTGATCAAAGTTTTGTAAGAATTCCTTTCTCTTTAATGCAGTTTTAGTGTTTGATTCTTTATATTTGGTTGAATTCCTAGTTAAATGTTTGATTTAATTTTTGATAATTTGAATACAACGTTGATAACGAAATTGGTAATTAGTTAATTTTTCTATTCAACTTTCCAATGTGTAGCGAGTAGATTGCTTGCTAGGGATGTGGTGAAGCATGTATAGGTGATAATTCAGGGGATTTTGATTGATTGATATTATGATTAAATTGGTTGGTATAATTTGTGCATGTGTTTGATGTCATGAGGAGTGATCAACCTTAACTATCAAGCTATATTGCATTGTAGTTTTCATTAATACGGCACATTTATTTGGAAGCTACTCTTATCGATTGAGCTTGTCTTATGATTTTCCTTTGATAGCCACTCGTTGAGACCACTAGTTTTACCCTAGGAAATAGCTTTATAAGTGATTTTGATTGCATTTGCTACCTTCCCTCGCATTATTCGAATGATTGATTTCTTATCCAATTAGCATGATTATCGTGAATGATATGGATCGTAATTCCCTAGTACCCTTGATATAGTTCTTCATTTTTAATTAGTAGCATTAATTAGCTTGTTTAAACCAAACCGTTTAACTAGACTTAAGAATAGCTTAACTTAAGACCATAGCTTATACCTCATTCCCTTGGGTTCAGCCCGGACTTACCCTTATACTAGGGTTGGGTTTGGTTATAAATTTGTTTTATCGGGGGGAGTTTTAGAAGTCAACGACTTAGGATTTCCTCCCGTCAGTGTCTAGGGTAATTTTTATCCTAAACATTTCCCCTCAGAGGAGTGACGTGGCATGCTACGTGGTGCCTGTAACACATGTTAGATGCGCGGTGGGTGATGGTTATTTTAATAGTTCACCTTCCTCTTGAATTCACAGGGATACCCCTGCTTTTAGCCCTTTATAAATAGAGGATTTATCCATCTTATTTTGACGTTACTGAAAAATTCTTGAGAGAGAAAGTTGAGAGATTTTAGAGAGAGAATTAACTATGCAACCGTCTGATATTGCTATTTGTGTACATCCAGTTGTTGACACCAAATTGTGTCTCCCCAAAAAAAACCCAGTGATGAATATCTTTCACGTCATTGATTATCGAACAAAGTGAAATGTGAAAGAGTCTTGTGATCCCCCTGTTTTTAATAAAAATATTTTTTTTCTGTTTTCGAAAATATTTCTTTTCGTGCTCTTTTTATGAATAATGTCCAATCTATTTTAGTTTGGTCCATGATATGGGTCCAATAATAGTGTAGTTAGATGGGGCTCGGAAAAGAGCTTTCCAATGATATATTATAAGCCTAATTCCGATGAATAATGAGGAAGTTATGGCCCAGGTATTAAATTGAATATTAAATGAGTTTTATGGGTGGCCTAATGATCAAATGGAGGGTCCATTATTAATAATCATTCCTAAAGTCATTTGGAATTACTTTAATTTTCCAGAATAATCTAGAAGGTTATTTTAAATTCTAAAGAGTTAGGATTAATAATTATATTTTTAGAAAAGATAAAGAATTTTAGTTGAATAAAACAAGTGTTTTAAAGGGATTTAATATGTTTTTAATGATAAAGTATGGACTCTAATTATATTGGATAAAGGATTCCGTACAACAAAAATTATCCCACAGCAACATCGCGGTGTGACAGGTCCATCGCGATGTGGCAACGCCATCACGTCGCGATGGCCTTGTCGCGTCGCGATGGGAGTAGTTTTACTTCGATTGAAATTCGATCTTCTCTGATAGTTCTGGATGTTTTTCTCTATAAATAGGTCGTACTTCCCCGTTTTCAAATCATCAACAATCATCTATTCTATTCTCTTCTCTCTCTAAAAGCTAGAAGCTTATTCTTTGCCCTTCTTTCTAAGCCTTCCTTTTTCAAAATACAACATTCGTTCATAACGAGACTTAGACATACATAGCCAAGCTCGAATTTGCCTTAGACCTCTATGTGAAAGGTTTATAGTTTTGAGGGTTTAGTCCCAAATCTTATTTTAATTCTTTGATTTGATCTACTTTTTAATACTTTTATTGAAGCTACTAACGTGTGTATTGTTTTGATAGAAAGAGATACAAGGCAACAAAGTGAGTAGTTTTATTGCTTTATTTATTTAGGAATCATGCTTAGATTATTAAAAATTCCTAGTATCATGTTTGGATACTTTTCTTGCTTTCTAGTATCATGCTTAGGTTGCTTCTTATTTCTTCTATCATATTAGTATCCTGTTAGGATTAAAGCTTTGATCTTTATCGTAGTGACATGCTACGATTTGTTATTAATATTTTTAGTATCATGCCTAGGATCTTGCTAATATTATGCCTTGATGAGAATATTGCTATGATGATGATGATTTGTTGTATCAATATTATATGTAGCTTGTTATTTATTGTTATTTCTTGATTAAACCCTCTCTCGCAGGTTTAAAGGGAATTTGTACTTAAAATCACGCTTAATAAGATAATTAATAATTTCATTTAGGATAATATGATTTTAATTCAAGTGATTGCCAATAATAGCTTTATTTGTGCATTTATATTCAACTGACACAGATTAAATAGATTTAGGATTAATAAATTGATTGTATGTTAGTCCAAAAGCGCACATGAATATGAGAAGAATAAAGTAGAGGCCTATTTTTAGGGCATGTTCAATCTCTTTTAGGTTGGATTTGTACCTTCATCCTTGAATATCTAGTCATGGTTCAGGACCACTACGGAGTTAGTGATATCTTGGATTGTGAAGGGGTGTAACCTTCACTTTGTGAACGATTTACCAGTTCCTAAAACTTGTTGGTGACTCTTTTGCTCTAGCTTCCTTCCCTTTGGACGCCACCATGCTTAAGTGTATGATCACAGTGGGGCTCAAGTGTGGGATACTTGAAATATTCCCTATAGTTTTTGGCGACTCCACTGGGAGGATTTCTATTTAATTCCTAAATTTTATTTTGACAATAATTTAGAATGAGTGGATGAAACTCGAAAAGTTCTAAGTATTCATGTGCGTAATTTTGATTGACATTAATGGCATATGCATAAAAAGGTCCGCATTGGAAAGACCATATGTAATGCGTTAAAAACATAGGGTTTTTACACATATGAAATTTGGGAAATATCTTTCACAACTAGAATTGAAAAAACGCTGCGAAAATTGGAAAATTCTAAGAATAAAGAAAACTGCTGAGGTATGTAGGAACTGTCACTGAGAGAACAGAACCTATCGCAAAGCGTTAGCTCTGTCATGACGCGATGGCAACATCACAGCGCAATAGGGCCATCTCCTCACAATGGTCCCTGTTTTTCTCGCGCCATGTTCTTCCAATATCGAGCCAGACGTCTGCCTTCTTGCTTTGACCGGTTCTAGTACTGTTTGGCCGATTTTACTTACTAATTGAGTTTTTTTCTTTTTTTCTGATACCCATATATGTTCTACATATGGCCATAACCCTCTGGGAATTGACGCTCCCTCTACCCAATCAAACGCTCATTGCAACAAAGCGTACATCCGAGTTTGTGAATTCACCAAACCATGGAAACAAGTTTAACTTGTGGGGTCCCATCAATACGCGCCAACCCTTCCAAAGGTAAGGCTTCCGCACGATGCATCCGGACTCATAACCATGTACCCTCTTTGGATTACCCTTAACCTTGAACTTTAGAGTGCTAGAGCCGTGGTTAGGTTGCGAATTCATTACATCATATTGTGCTTACTTGACTACTTGTACATCTTTTGCTTGTGCATAGCTTGTGTGTGTTTATGCTAACCGTTTGTTTGACTTGTGTATGAGGCTAAATAAACTAATTAATGACTATATAGAAATTTATTTAATTTATTAATTAATTAATGAATGATTAAAGTTTAATAAAAATGAATAAACATGGCTTAACATGACCATATGCTAGTCCTTTTTAAAGCAGAATACTGGAAACAGGTGCAGATTGGCGTTTCAGTAATGACGCGAAAGCCTGGCCAGTGGCGCGACACGCAAGTGTCCATCGCGATGGTCCAGTTTGCTACTTCTGTCTTCATGCCAAGTCTAATTAATTATTTTATTAATAATCGAACTCTCATTCAGTCCTTAATCGAGTCTAGACACATAGTCCCATGGTCTTACACAAGTGTCAAGCATGCCACTTTCACTCATTATTTTAAAGCACACACTTTATGTATGTTTCACTACGACAATGTATAGAGAGTCTTGTGTGTGCGTGTTTTCAGTTATTTTTTAGGGGTTAAGTCGAATATTAATCCTCCTAACATAACCATGTTGTTTAAATCATTATACTTGATTCCCAAAAATGCACCCCGTTTTTTGTTGTTTTGCTTTTTCAAACCAATAAAAATCCAAGTCAATTTGAGTTGAGTCATTAAAAATAAATGGTTTAATATTACAGCGCTTGGTCAAGAAGAGAAGGACGGTTAATCAAGGACAACACTTTCATTCAAGTTATACTCTTCGGTAAGCCCATTAGAAACAGAAAAAAGTTCGTACTAATGGCTACCCAACAGGAAATCAATGAGATAAGGCAAAACATGAACAACTTGACTGAGATGTTGAAGACTATTGCTCTTCAAGTCAACGATCCTGTCAAACAAAAACAGCTTGAGCGTATGGTGGAAAGCCTTAGAAAAATCTCCAACGACTACAAGTTTTGGGGAATTACCTCCCAAGGGGTCTTAGTTGACAAGGAACTTCTTCTACAAAAATTCAATGCCAATGGAATCCCTAAGTTTAAGCCTACCAACAATCCGTACTTTCATTTAAGAGCTTTTGAGACTATAATGAGCATTAAGGCTATTGACAGGAAGGTCTTCCCTTCAGTATTCTCACTGTCTCTTGAAACTTTTTGTCAACACCGGTTTTTCTCCCTAGAAAAGGAGAAGACCTCCTTCAGGGAATATATCACAAACGCTTTCATTGATAGATACAAGTGTAATATCCATGTTAAGACTAACCATAGGGAGCTTGAGATGTAAAAGCAAAAGGAAAATGAAGGATTTACTTCCTTCTTCAACAAGTGGAAGGAAACTTCTATTAAGATGGTAGAATTTCCTACTGAAAAGGAATATATGAGGATGTTCTTCAAGAACCTCCAAGAAAAGTATTCAAAAAATTTAAAGTACCAAAGTAATTTTAATACTTTCAAGGTCGTCTACGATATAGGTATTGACATTGAAGATGACCTTGCAAAACAAAAAGTTGCTAACAACAACAACAATGGCTTGAAAGGTAAGAAGAACAACAATCCTTCTTCTTCCAAAACCACCTATTCAAATAATGTTGGCACCTTTAATTTGAATGAGGTCCTTTCTATGAACAATCAAGGACAATAGAAGGCATTTAGGAGAAATTTCACCACTACTACAAAAATGGGCAAAGAAACCTATGATATATGACATGTTCATTACTACAACAGGTCTCTTTGATGTAATAGACCTAATATCAATGATAAAAGGTCTCTAAAATGTCAACGGGCCCACAACTTCATTGGTGGGAGATAGAGGTAGGGAAATAAGAGACTTGTTGTTTAACCAACGGGTCTCTTATGTGCGTAATGGCCCACCAGCCACGACCCTCACATTTTCCATTGTTTTTTATATTATTATTCATTTTACAGTTCATTATACGGTACTCTCTATTCTCTTTTCTAATTAAGTCATTTTCCCTTATACGCCTCTCTCTTTCACCCTTAAAAAAATCTCATCTCCTTTCTCGTTTTTCATTCTCCCAGAGTAATTGATCGATCCGCCGCTAACTTCTCTTCATTTACGGCGCTGCTACATCCTCCACTTACGCCGGCGTCGACTCATCCTCTTAACTCAATTTTGAAGCTTTAAATGTCAATTTTGACCATAAAACTGTAGATCTAAAGTCCTATGGTAAAATTTTCCCAAAGAATGGCACAATCGAATTATTCTTGAAAAGGTATATTTCGTTACCATTGATTTTGAAAATTTTGAAATGTTTTTGGGTTTGTGAAAAGGTGTTTTAATGGAGGTGGCCTTTTGGTTTAGATTTGGCTTTTTTTGTTGGTGGCTAGGGTTTTACAAGGATTGAGGTAGATTTGGTTTTTTGCAGGGGTTGCCGCGGGTTATTGAGGTGGATTTTCATGGGGGTGGGAGTGGTTTACCACGAGGTAGGGTTGGTTTATACGGTGGTGTTAAGGAGGTTGAGGCCTTTCTTATCCCTTTTTTTTTGTAAATTTGAATGTTAAATTGAGTATATTATTTCCCTTGTAATTTATTCCGTTTGAAGAAAGGGGACATATGGGAAAAGAGAAAGATTATGTTGGTGCTCATGGGTCAATTGATTGCTTGAAAATTGATGATTTTTATGGTTTTAATTTGGATAAAAGGACCAATTTAGGTGCCAAGAGTTAATGTTGGTGAACGTTACAAATAATGTAATTTTTAAGAGTCAGATTATTTTGCTATTGAGAAGAGTGAGATTGTTAATCAATCGAAATGCTCTATGCAGGAAAAGGAAGAGATGATTTTTTGGTAAATAAGTTGTTAAGGTTGTATTTATGTTTTTGCTATCTTTTTTTTAAAATTATTAAAACCTTAGATTTTTTTTTAATTGATTCTCTCCTATGGTCTACAGGAGAATAAGTAATTCAAGAAACTCACTAAGACGATGAATGGAGGGCTAAGGAATTACCAAGGATGTGTTGCATTCACCTACTGTATAAAATGATGGGAATGTTGTTGGTTTTGGTAACTTGTAAATTATTTCCATAAGTTCTAATAATCTTATATACTTGTAAATTATTTTTATAAGTTCTTGTATACTTGTAAATGTTGTTTACTACTAGTAATTCAATAATAATATAGGTTTAGTTTTTGTAAATTCATTTATTGTTTCATTTGTAAATTACAATTTCTTTTTAATTTTAGTAGAAATTATTACGAAATATAAAATATTTATCATCGATTTTTTTAATAAAAAATACAAAAAAGAGACTTGTTATCAAGTGTAACATGTCTCTTTATGGATATCAAAGAGACCTGTTGCATAAAATGAAAGGTCTCTTCCCCTTCTTAAATATATGATTTAATTACATGCAAAGAGATCTATTACCTTACTTAACAGGTCTCTTATTTATTACAAAGAGACATGTTTAGTTTATTAGGTCTCTTTATAAAAGAGACCTGTGAGCTAGAGACCTCCACCTAAACAGGTCTCTTATGCCATTTATAACGGGTCTCTTTGGCCTTTTTTGTAGTAGTGCACACCTATTGCCATGAGTTATTATACAACGTTTGATCGAATTCATGATAAAGGACTTATAACTCCTATTAGACCATTTGGAGATATACCACTCAAAAGGAGGACGACTAGTTGAACCCCAACTCACATTGGAAGTACCACCAAGGCAGGGGCCATCTCACTGAGAATTTTTGGAAGTTGAAAGAAGTCATTCAAGACTTAATCGATAACAATAAACTTTCATTGTCTTTTTCTAGTAAGAAGCCAAGTATTAATAGTGCTTCACTTTCAGACGCCTTGGCTATTTCTCATAAGGAAAGTCACGTTGATCCATCACTGCTCATCAAACTAATTGAAGAAACTCATGCCAACGAAGAAGAGGAGGAAACCTTTTTCGATATCATGAGTGATTTTCCTCTAACTGAAGAACCTACCTCCAAAGACGACGTATGGGTTCTCATAAACATAATGACGGCGGCAATGACCCAACTTCACAATTCCATCAAGGAAGCAAAGAACATGGAGGAAAGACACATCGCTGAAAAGATGACGTCCACTAAGACTACTGAAAGAAAACCTTTATATCTCAAAGTAGTCGAACCACCCAAGAAGAATAATAAGGCATATACACCTATTGGGATTTATTAGGCAAACATACATGTTTAAAATGCTCTTCGAGAATTAGAAGATTAAACCTATCAGGCCAAGACCATTTGAATTGCTAAAAAGGACAGATAGGTTCTACTATCCATACCATTAATCAGGAGGACATACAATAGAACATTGTTTCAAATTCAAGGATTTAGTCCAAGGATTTATTGACACTAAAAAGATTAGTTCAAATTCGACCAGAAAAGGATGTTAGCATCAATGGAGTTTGGGAAAGCAATGATGAGGATGTCTACCTCAAAGACATAGAAGAAACTCCATTTTTCACAATCTATCCACTCGATGATATTTGGGATGAAGAAGATTCCTCTATCAACGTCCTCACAAGATCAGGGAGAATGCAAAATCCCATCACAAATCAACCCATTCCTACCACTCAACAAGTCCCTATTCCAATTAGAGAAGACAATGATGTTGTCAAATAATTGAAAAAGACTAAGGTAGAAATGAATGGAAGCTCCTAGTAACATCCCACGAGCATAGGCTCGCAGTAATGGATGCCTTGCCAAAAGTAGGGATAGACTCAGAAACCTCACCTGAAGGTTTAGCTAACTTCCCAGTCCCATAAACTTAATCAACTTTTCTAACAAGGATTTACCTCTTGAAGGTGATAAGCATAATAAAGCCTTGAACCTCACAGTAGTTTGCAAAAGAATGAACACTTCAATCACTCTCGTAGATAACGGATCGACAATTAATGCTTGACCACTCCAAACCTCGAGAATGTTAGGAATAAGAGATGAAGATTTGTCCCCATCAACACAAGGCATAAGAACTTATGATAACACTCATCATCAAGCTCTTAGAACTATTACCATGAATGTCACGACAAGAGCTATTGAGCATGCTATTACTTTTCAAGTAGTAATTATTAAAGCCTCTTTCAACCTATTGTTGGGAAGCCCTTGGCTTCGCGACCTTAAGACCGTCTCTTCATCACTTCATCAACAAGTCAAGGTTATAATTGGAGGAGTTCATGTCACAATTGATGCTTCCCCTATGAGGATCAAATCAATTGATAAACCAATCATAAATGTGGAGCACGATAAGAATGGTGAAGACTTATGGGGCTTTAATGTCGAAGAGGTCTCTTTCATTGAGGAAGAAGAAAATACCCGTCTTTGCTATGATCGCCATTCAAACATGATAATCAATGGTATTCTCTCAAAACAAGGACACTTTCCTGGAATGAATCTAGGAAAGAAGAAAGGAATAGCGAAGAAAATGGGACTACCTGGCCTCCTTAAATTAGATACTTTTGGAATTTGTTTCGAACCGACTCCGGAATACTATAAGCGAGCCCGGGAAAAATTTAACGCAAGGAGAAATACGCGTACTTAGAAAAAGGCTATTCCAATGGATCATTATCCTCTCACTCTAAATAGACAATCAATAAAAGAGGGTGAAGAATATCCATGCCACGAATTCGCCAAACTGTTTGTTAAAGATGACATAAGACAACAAGGGTTTGAGACATTCTTGGACTGTAATTTCTTAGACGAGATCCCAACTCCCATCTACATGGATCAAGCACCCCCATGCTTTGACTTCAATGTTATGGGTCTCCTCTTTGGCTACGAGAAAATGGAGCCTAAGCGTGTCGACGACGATTATGTGCTTATCCAAATGGTATTACAAAGTGAAAACTTTGATCCTACTGTAGACACCCATTTGTGTCTCCCCAAAACCAAACCCAATGATGAGTACCTTTCACGTCGAATCATAATCGAATGAAGTGAAAGTGTGGAAAGTTTAGTGTTGCGGATAGTTTTAATTTCTTTTCTCTTCTCTCTGTTCTTGAAAACCTATTTTAAGAAAACAGCCAATCCAGTTTGGTTGGTCCATGATATGGGTCCAATAGTAGTGTAGTTGGATGGGGCTTGAAAAGAGCTTTCCAACGATATATTATAAGCCCAATTCCGATGAATATTGAGGAAGTTATGGCCAAATTACTGAACTAGGCCCGTTTTGAGCCTTATATGCGGCCCAATGATCTAGAGGAGGGCCTAATATAGATTTATTATTCCTAATGCAATTAGGAATGGTTTTAGTATTCTAGATTCTTCTAGAAGGTTCTTTTCATTCCTAATTCAATTAGCATTGATAAATTGACTTTTGTTGACTTTTTAGAGTTTTAATAAGAATAAAAGAACGTTTTTTGATCAGGAAAATACGATTTTATCCTCCTGTATGACAATTTCTATCTGCTTTTAAGAAATCGCGTCAATAATTAAGTTAGCGCCAAACGCCATCATTAGCGCCTGACGCTAAGCTTGGCGCCTAGAGCTAGCGTTAGCGCCTGGCGCTAATGTCAACGTCTACCGCTAACCTCGTTTTATACGTCAGAACTCTATTTTGATTTTTTTTATCTTTTTGGCTGATTTTCTCTATAAATAGATTCCTAAAAGCCCCGTTTTCATTCACCAACTCTCATCAAGATTTTCTTGATTACTCTCTCTCTCTCTCTCTCTCTCTCTTTTCTAAACTAGCCTTTTTCTCAAATACAAAATTCCGCATTCGCAAGACTTAGATACACCTACACTTATTCGAAGTTGCCTTCGCCCTAGACGTGAAAGGTTTAATTTATGAGGGTTTGATCCTAAATCTCTCTTTCAATTATTTAATTTAATTGTTGTTTATTATTTTCCTTGAAGTTACTAATGTGTGTATTTTGTTATTGGAAAGAGGTACGAGGCATCCAAGTAAGTACTTTAATGGTTTAATTGATATTATGATATAGAATTCATGCTTAGATTGTTATTTTGATTTATAGTATCAAGTTAGGATGTTTTCCTTAATTTGATGTTTAGGGTGACAACAATAAATTCCTAGTATCATGTCTAGGGTAATTTTAATATTAAGTATGATTAAAAAGTATGATGCTTCCTATGTTCTTCCTAATATTTATGATTGTTATTATTATAATTTTATTATTTATGATTATTTATTATGTTGCTTGATATTTATTGTTATTGCTTGGTCACGCATTTTATGCATGTTTAAAGGGAATTTGTACTTTTAATCACGCTTATATGAGATAATTAATAATCTTGTTTAGGGTTAATTTGATTATAATTCAAGTGATCGCCAATAATAGTTTTATTTGTGCATTAATATTCAACCAACATAGATAAACAGGTTTAGGGTTAATCCTAATGATTGCATGTTAGTCAGAAAGCGCACATGAATACGATCAGAATAAAGAGATCTATTATTAGGGCAGGTTCAATCTCTTTTAGGTTGGATTTGTACCTTCATCCCCAAACCCTATTTGGTTCAAGACCTTATGGAGTTGACGATCTCTTGGATCGTTAAGGGGTGTAACCTTCACCTCGTGAACGGTTTACAAGTTCCTAAAAAACTTATTTGCGACTCTTTTGCTCTTTCTTCTTTCCCTTTGGACGCCACCATACTTTAGTGTATGATCACAGTGGGGTTCAAAGTAGGGGTTAACGCTGGAAATATTCCCTACAGTTTTTGGCGACTCCACTGGGGAGGATTTCTATTTTAATTCCTGAAATTTTTTTCGGCAATGATTTAGAATGAGTAGATGAGACTCGAAACGTTCTAAGTATTTCATGTGCGTAATTTTGATTAAAATTATTTTCATATGCATAAAAAAGATCTCATTGGAAAGACCATCCGTAATGAGTTAAAACATAGGATTTTTACACGTAGGAAATTTGAGGAATATCTTTCACAACTAGGACCGAAATAACACTGCGCGAAACTGGAAAATTTTATCGAGCACAGAAAGCTGCTGAGGCATGTAGGAATTAGCGTCAGCGAACAAAGATTAGCGCCAGAATTTTGACTGTAGCGCCAGACGACAGCTCTTTTGCCAGGCGCTAGAGCCAAAAATTGGCGCCAATCTCTGTTTGCTGGCGCCAAATTCTTCCAATACCAAGCCAGAAATATGCGTTCTAATTTCGACCAGTTTTTAGCATTGTTCGCTCGATCCTACTTCCTGATTGAGTTTTTCTCACTTTTTTGAAACCCATATGTGTTCTACATATGGACATAACCCCCCGGGAATTCATGCTCCATCTACCTGATTGAACACTCTGAGCAACAAAGGGTACATCCGAGATTGTTGAATTCACCAAAACTCGCGGTGTCCCATCCACTCGCGCCAACCCTTCACGGTTAGGCTTCCGCGCGGTGCATCCGGACAATTAACCATGGACCCTCTATTGACTAACCCATCTCCTGAACTTTAGAGAACAAGAGCCATGGTTAGGTTGCAAACTCATTGCATCATATCGTGCTTACTTGACTAATTATGCATTATTTGTTGTGCATATGGTATATGTTTTTCTTAACCGTTTGTTTGACTTGTGCTAAGATTAAATAAATTAATGACTAAAAGAACTTTTCCTAATTAATTAATTAATTTGAGTAAATAAAGTCTAATATTTTAATTAGAATTGACCTAGTACGACTTTAGGCATACCCCTGTTGATTAATAACACCGAAAACAGTTTCAGATCAAAGCTCCAGCAATGGCGCCAAAGTCTGAACTGTAGCGCCACTCTGTGGAGTGTGGCGCCTGGCGACAGTTCTGTCATCTGGCGCTACACTGTAAAGAGAGGCGCCAGTCTTGTCGTTTTGACGACAGTTCGGATTATTGATCGAGTCATCACCTTGTGTCTACTTAACCAGTTTGCTAATTAATTCGATTAAATTTTATTGTCAATAATACTTTTTCAAGTCATTAATTGAGTCTAGGAACCAAGTCCCATGGTCTTACACAAAAGTCCTAGCATGTCACTTACACTCAGCGCACACACCAATACACATACTTTTACCTTATCTAAGAGAGTCTTGTATGCCGTTTTTTCCGTCATTTTTTTAGGGGGGTAAGTCGGATATTAATCCGCCAATTTAAATACCATACTTGGTTCCTAAAATATATACATTATTCTTGCCAAAAATATGCATATATTTTTTTTTCTTCTTTAAAACCGTAAAGTCAAGGTCGATTTGAGTCAAGTAATTAAAACACAAATGGTTTAAATTACAGCGCGTGGTCAAGAAAGGAAGGGCGGTTAATCAAAGACAATCTTTTCGTACAAGTCCAACTTTTCGACAAACCCATTGCTCGTAAGAGGAAAGCTAGGACAGTAATGGAAACACAAGAAGAAGTCAATGAGCTCAGGAACCAACTGGTTACCGTGACTGAGGTACTAAATCTCCTAACCCTAAAGATCGATGATCCCGTGAACAACAACAGATGGACCTCATGCAAAAGAGTCTGAGAAATCTATCTAGCGACTACAAGTTTCAAGGGATTAGTTCACAAGGGGTCTCGGTGGACAAAGATCTTCTTCCGCAGAAGTTCAATGCCAACGACATCCCGAAATTCAAAGCAACCGATAACCCTTATTTTCATTTAAGAGCCTTCAAAACAATAATGAGTATTAAGGGTATCGACAAGAAGGTGTTCCCCTCTCTGTTCTCACTATCTCTCGAGACCCTTTGCCAGCTATGGTTCTTTTCTCTTAAGAAAGAAAAAACCTCCACCTAGGAGTCCATAGAAAACGCTTTCTTTGATAGATGCAAATGCAACATTCAAGTTGAGACTGACCATAGGGAACTTGAAATCCTCAAGCAGAAGGAGAACGAAGGCTTCACCTCCTTCTTTAACAAATGGAGAGAAACCTCAGCTAAGATGATTGAGTTGCCAAGTGAAAAAGAGTCTGTAAGGTTATTCATAAAAAACCTTCAAGAAAAATACTCCAAGCATCTCAAGTATCAAAATAATCTCCATACCTTCAAGGATGTTTACGACATTGGAATCAATATTGAAGATGACCTGGCTAAGTTTAAAGCTGCCAATAATAACTCTAACAGTGGCTGGAAAGGCAAGAAGAACGACAATCATTCTTCTTCCAAAACCACCCACTCAAACAATGTTAGCACTTTTAACCTAGGTGAAGTCCTTGCTATGAATAATCAAGGACAACAGAAATCATTTAGGAGGAACTTTACTCCTATTTGCATGAGTTATGACACCGCATTTGATCGATTAAATGTAAAAGGTCTTATAACTCCTATTGGACCATTTGGGGACCCACCAGTCGAAAAGAGGTCGGCTAACTGGAACCCCAATGCACATTACAAGTATCACCAAGGTAGGGGCCATCTCACCGAGAAATGTTGGAAGCTTAAAGAAGCTATCTAAGACTTAATCGACAACAACAAGCTGCCATTGCCCCTTGCCAATAAGAAGCCAAGTATTGATAATGCGCCTCTCGCTCATTCCTTGGCTATCTCTGATGAAGAAAACGAGGTTGACCCCTTGTCTCTCATCAAACTTATTAAAGAAATCCATGCCATCGAAGAAGAAGAGGAGATCTTTTTCGACGCCATGGATAACCTTCCAGAACAAGCAAGTAAAGAGGACATACAATCGTTCACACTGTCTATGATGGAAGGATCACACTTGCTACATGAAACTCTCAAGGCTATAAAGGAACTTCAGAAGAAATATGACGAGGTTCCACTCCCGGAAAATGAACCTAAGAGAGAGTTCACACCCATGGGAACGACTTACGAGGCGAAACGTTTTCCTTTACAAGTCACAGAAAAACCCCAAGAAGAGTAATAGACTCTACACTCCAATTGGGATCCCATATATACACATGTTCGAAATGCTCTCCGAGAGTGGCGAGATCAAACCTCTCAAACCGAGACCATTCGAATCATTGAAAAGGACAGATAGATATTACTGTCATTATCATCAATCAGGAGGTCACACTATCGAAAACTGTTTAAAATTCAAGGATTTAATTCAGAAAATGATTGATGAAAAGAAACTAGTCCAAGTTCCACAAGAAGGGGATGCAAGTATTAATGGAGTTTGAGACAGCGACAAAGAAGACGTCTACTTAAAAGACATGGTAGGACCTCCACCTTCAGTGTCATATGCCATGGATGACTTTTGGGTTGAAGAAGATTCATCAATAGACGTCCTCACAAGATCCGGGAGAATGCAACCTCCCGTTTCGACACAACCCATGCCAACCACACAGCAAGTTCCCATACCAATCATTGAAGATAATGACATCGTCAAACAATTCAAGAAAATAAAAGTTGAAATGAACGTATGGAAACTTCTGGCGACATCCCGAGAACATAGGTTGGTTGTAATGAATGCCTTGGACAAAAAAGGGATAGATTCTGACACCACTCCTGAGGGGTTGGCTAACTTCCTCACGAGTGATATACCTAGTCCCATCAATTTAATCACCTTTTCTGACAAAGATTTGCCCCCAGAAGGTGACAAACACTATAAGGCATTAAACCTTACAGTAGTTTGCAAGAGAATGAACGTCCCTATGACTCTTGTAGACAATGGATTAGCCATTAACGTCTGTCCACTTAGAACTTCGAGGATGCTAGGCATAAGGGATGAAGACTTAACCCCGTCACCACAAGGAATAAGAGCCTACGACAACACTCGTCGTCAAGCTCTTGGCAAAATTACCATGAATGTAACGGCGGGAGTGATAGAACACGCTACTACTTTCCAAGTAGTAGATATCAAGGCTTCATTAATTTTAAGGTTGGGACGCCCTTGGCTTCATGACCTAAAGGTCGTCCCCTCATCTCTCCACCAACAAGTAAAAGCCATATTTAGGGGAATTCCTATCACCATCGATGCTTCACCTATGAGAATCAAGTCTATAGAAAATCCAATAATTAACGTGGAGCATGACGAGGATGTTGAAGATTTATGGGGCTTTAACGAAGAGGTCTCCTTAATCCAGGAAGATGAAAGGACCCCTCTCTGCCACAACCCCCATTCTAACATGATCGTGAATGCTATTCTAAAGAAATAAGGACATTTTCTAGGGATGACCCTAGGAAAGAAAAAGGGAATAGCAAAACCGCTGGAGTCACCTGGCCTCCCTAAATTAGATACTTTCGGAGTTGGTTTTGAACCGACTCAGAAAGATCTTAAGCGAGCCTAGGAAAAATCGAAGGCACGTAAGGACGCTCGCATTCAAAAGAAAGCAATCCCAATGGATCAGTACCCTCTTACCCTTAATGGTCAATTCATAAAAGAAGGAGAGGACTATCCATGCACGAATTTCCCAAACCATTTGTCGTAAACGGCATAAGGCAACCGGATTTTAAATTTTATTGGATTGCTATTTCACAGATGAAATCCCAACTCCTGTCCATAATTAGAAAGCACCCCCATGCTTTGACTTTAACGTCATGGGACTACTATTTGGGCGAGAAAAGGATGAGCCAACATACAAAGAGGATAATTCCTCGCTCATTCAAACGGTCCTACAAAGCGAAAACTTTGATCCCTCGAAGCTAATCACTCCAGCGGAAGGATCACTACAAAGGTGGCGCAAGACCGTCAAAGTGGCTACTCCAAGTGGAAGGAAGATATCCATCACGACAGGGCAAGGACCGATGTTCGAAGAGTCGTCTGAGTCAGAGTCTCTCCCTATACAGTCATCTAGGTCTTTAGTAGTAGCACCTTCCCCTTCTATCTCTTCTCCTAGAATCGTTAATGATTAAGTCCCTGAGGACATATCACTCTTTGATGTAATGATCTCAGAGTATAATAATATAATTTCTTCTCCTTACTTCTTGTGTTCTTCTTTGACCCAAGATGACGAGCATTTCTTAACAAATAATGAAAATGATAAAGAACTTATTAAAGCAATGGAAACACTTGAAAAGAAAACACCGATAATTGAAGAAACTGAGACGGTTGATATCTCAAATGATTCAACCAATAAAAGAGAAGTTAAAATCGGACTAACACTTAATGAACAAGAAAGAACCGATTTAATTAACTTACTTAAAGAATTCATCGATGTATTTTCTTGGTCATACGAAGATATGCCTGGCATTAATAGAGAAATAGCTCAACACACTATACCATTAATTCCGGGAATGAAACCTATAAAACAAAAGTTACGTCGAATGAAACCCGACGTAACATTTAAAATAAAAGAAGAAGTCCACAAATAGATAACTGCAGGTTTCATCAAGGTATCTAAATACCCCGAATGGGTCGCCAACGTCATCCCAGTTCCGAAAAAAGACGGAAGGGTAAGAATGTGTGTCGACTATCAAGATCTAAATAAGGCAAGTCTAAAAGACGACTTCCCTTTACCACACATCGATATTCTGGTGGATAACACAGCAAATCACGCACTTCTCTCGTTCATTGACGGATACGCAGGTTATAATCAGATTCTCATGGCGGAAGAAGACATGGAGAAAACAACCTTCATATCACCATGGGGCACTTACTGCTACACGGTAATGCCATTCGGGTTGAAAAACGCGGGTGCCACTTACCAACGTGCGGCGACTACCTTACTCCATGACATGATGCATAAAGAAGTCGAAGTATATGTGGACGACATGAATGTAAAATCAAAAGACCGCCCAGGTCATCAAGTAGCCTTAAGAAAATTTTTCGAAAGGCTATAAAAATATAATATGAGGTTGAACCCATCTAAATGTGCCTTTGAAGTCACCTCAGGCAAGCTTTTGGGTTATTTCATAAGCTCTAGAGGAATAGAGATAGACCCAACCAAAACCAAAGCAATCATGTTAATGCCACCGCCCAAAACCGAGAAGCAGATTCGAGGATTTATCGGCCGGTTGCAATACATAAGTAGGTTCATATCAAAATTGACGACGATATGTGAACCAATCTTTAAAAAGCTTAAGAAGAATGAACCAGTAATATGGGATGTCGAGTGTCAAAAAGCCTTTGAAAAGATCAAAGCCTATCTCGCAAATCCTCCCGTATTAGCACCAGCACATCCCGGAATACCTCTTAGGTTGTACTTAACAGTTACCAAAGAGACAATGGGAGCTATGCTAGCACAAGAAGTAGAAGGAAGAGAAAACGCAATCTACTATCTAAGCATGAAAATACTCGAATATGAAGCACGTTATACGCCACTTGAGAAATTGTGCCTCGCCTTAGTGTGGGCCACAACCAAGTTAAGACATTATATGTTAGTAGATATCGTCTTTGTAGTCTCCAATTAGATCCACTCAAGTATCTATTCGAGAAATCTACGCTCAATGGACGCATATCGAGATGGATAGTCAATTTAGCCAAGTTTGATGTAAGGTTTATGCCGCAAAAAGCTATCAAAGGATCTGTAGTGTCAGAATTTCTAGCGGACTTTCCAATAGAAGACTCGACGCCAATACAAGACAATGAATTTCCAGATGAAGACTTAATGGTCACTGAAGATGATACTTGGACCTTATACTTCGACAGAGCCACAAACCAAAAGGGATGTGGCGTTGGAGTATTACTAGTATCACCTAAAGAAGAGCATGTTCCAATCTCCATAAAGCTTGATTTCGACGTTACCAACAACGCTGCTGAGTACGAAGCATGCGTGGTAGGCCTTGAAACAGCTTTGGCATTGGGAGTAAAAAAGTTACGGATATTCGGGGACTCTTCATTAATCGTCAATCAAATATCCAAAAGGTGGAAAGTAAGGAGCGAAAGTCTGGCCCCTTACCAAACCTATATGGAAACTCTTACTAATCAGTTAGAGAAGGTAGAATACACATATTTACCTAGGGAAGAAAATCAATTTGCTGATGCCTTGGCAAGACTAGCCTCGATGGTTAGGATTCCCACGGAAATCGAGCAAATGCCTCTAACTATAGAAAAAAGGCACAAACCAGCATATATTCAAGCTATAGAGGATGATGAAGTAATCCAAGACGAAGAAGAAGAAGAAGAAGAAGAAGAACTGTGGTACACGGATATACTCAATTATGTAACCAAAGGAGAATACCCTCCCCATGCTGACAAAAGAGAAAAATGAGCATTAAGACTCTTGGCTTCCCAATACGTACTCATAGACAACGAGCTACATAAAAGGGTACCTAAGGGTCAAGCTCTCTTATGTGTAGGAAAAAAGGATGCCCAAAGAGCAATGAGGATAGTCCACGAAGGAATTTGTGGAACTCACATAAATGGCAAAATGTTAGTCCAAAAGATAATGCGAGAATGATATTATTGGACTACAATGAATAGGGATTGCCATCAATACGTAAAAAGATGCCCTAAGTGCCAAATCTATGCCAATTTACAACATGTTCCTCCATCCTTGCTCTACACCTACACGTCGCCATGGCCGTTCTCTACATGGGGAATTGACATCATCGGCAAAATCACTCCCCCAGGAACAGGAGGCCACGAATATATCCTAGTGGCAATTGATTACTTCACAAAGTGGGTTGAAGCGCAATCATACGCTAAACTCACTGCAAAACATGTAGCACTCTTTATCGAGAGAAATATTGTTTGTCGATATGGAGTCCCACATGAAATGATAAGTGACAATGGAACTCACTTTCAAGCCGAATGTGAAGAATTGCTACAAAAATATGGCATTCAACATCATCATTCTTCCCCTTATAGGCCTCAAGCAAATGAAGCAGTCGAGGCAGCTAATAAAAATCTAAAGACTATCATCGAGAAAATGACGGAAAATTATAAGGATTGGCCTGACAAACATCACTTCGCATTGTCGGGTTATCGCACGTTAATTCGCACATGAACAGGAAATACCCCATTTTCCTTGGTATATGGAATGGATGTCGTACAAATTTGTCGAACTAGAGATTCCATCTCTACGCATCGCGTTAGAAAGTAAACTCGATGAAGTTGAATGGACTAGGGCAAGATATGAAGAGTTAATTCTACTCGATGAAAAACGACTAGAAGCTCTACATCACACTCAGTGTTATCAATCTCGTATGGCTAGGAATTTTAATAAGAAGGTCAAGACAAGAAATATCAAAGTAGGAGACTTGGTGTTAAAAGCATTAAGGAAAAATGTTTTAGATCCAAGGGGAAAATTTAGACCTAATTGGTCTGGACCCTACATTGTCAAAACAATCCTGTCCGGAGGTGCAGCAAAATTAACTGATAGGGATGGCAATGAGTTCTCGAACATGACTAATCTCGACCAACTTAAGAAATACTACCCATAATTATTTGAGTAGGATACTCAAAAGAGCTACGTTTGGCCTGATTCCTTAAGAAAGGATACGTAGGCAACCCTTTACGGGTGCAGCCACTTTATTTTTTAAAATCTCACATCCCAGAATTAATAAAAATTCGACTGAAGATCGACGGAACATTGGCGTCACAACAAAAATTCTGGCGCTAGCCGATGAATGTTAGCGCCAGACGGCGGCATCCGTCGCTTGACGCCAGACTGCCGCTGCCGGCGCCAGTCGCAAAATTGTGGGGCCAGTTTACGGTTACAAGTCTAGGAATATTTCGGTGTTTTTCGGAAAATTTTCGACTTCCGTACTCGAAAAAATTTCAGGAAAATTAATTTTTCTGTTTTCATTGCTTTAATAAAATAAATTTAAAGTAAATAATTTAATTAAAAAAGCTGGAATCTCATTAATAAAATAAACTACATTATTGATGGAATTTAAATAAAGCTTAAATAAATTAACTATAAATAAAAAAAATAAACTAAGTCTAATAATTGGAAATTAAGCAATGCTCTTAATCTTCTTTCTCTTTCTTAGCCCTTTTCCAATTTTTGTCTGCTTCTTCCTCCTCATCCATAACCTTAGCTAGTAGGCATCCTTTAGAGGACCTACATTCAATCTTAGAGTAAATAGTTCCCCCCTCAGCTAGGACTCCATGCTTCTTTTCTACCCAAGCTTTCTTTTCTGTGGTGTCAGCTTTCATTTTTCCTTTATCTTTCGCAATACTCTTCTTCTTAAGCATTATAGGTGTTTTGAACTCAATTCTTTCACCTAAGCGTTCCTTGACAAGAATCACCTTGTCACCTAGACGGCTCTTCACATCCGTTTTACTCTGATTTTTCTTCACGTCCTTTGAAGGTTTCTTTAGAAGCCACTTTTTCACATCATTAGGCAAGGAAGGAGGAACCTTTTTGGTAATTACTTTCCATAAAGGTCTAGCGCCCCAATAAGCATCAAATTTGTCTACTTCGTGGGAGACAGGGAACTCGTAAGGACGGCGAAGATCACCGGAAGGAATAGTCTGAAGTAGGCTGTATTGTCTTATTACCCTGCAGGGATAATAAAAAGTCATACGGGACAAGCTTGGAAGACGGCAGAAAGGTTGCTTGTTTACACCAACCATCCTTTCTATTATCCACCAAGGGATGACCCACTTGATGGTAAAATTACAAGACTCGAAGACCTTCTTCCATTCATGGCGCACCATCTTAGAGAAGCGTTTCTTCCTTCTCACGAAGCAATTTGGAGTATACTTCTCAATGTTGTCTAGAGGGCTAATTAACTCCAGTCGTTCCATTAGCCACATCTGTAAAAATTGCAATGCAAATAAATTATTATTACTATACAAAAATATATTTTTGATTTCTGTAATTAAAAATATTATTTTTCTACCTGTAATAAAATTGGAGAGCCCCGAAAAGGTGCCTTTGGATTTCTCTTTAATTCATCAAGACTAAGCATAGTCTCTCCAACTATTAAAGGCATTGGATTTCTCCTTGATTCAATTTGTTCTAAAATAGTGGATATAATTGATTGACCCTCATTATTTTTACCACTAGTAAGAAAAAATTGATTAAGCATGCAAAACAAGAAAGCCCTTCTTCTATAAACATGGAAAGATTCAGAATAAGGTCTATCAAAATAATGGCGAGCAAATTCTTTCAAATTAACTATACTACCATCTACTATTTTTGATAGATCCCTGTCTTTTAAATTGAAGAAGCGTTCAAAATCCTTATAATAATATTCATTTATTCTAGGGATTACTACAAGATCTAGTGCAGGGAAGCCTAAAATAGGACAAAATTCTTCCAGCAAAGGGCTAATTTCATCATACCCTATTCTAAAGCAATGAGTATCTACATCCCAATATTCTAGAGCGGTATGAATAAAATATGAATCAAGATCTACCCCTTTGATGCCATAAATACCCCTCAAGTGAAACACATCTAATTCTTCTCTCTCTTTGGCATTGAGAGACCGACACCATTCATGGGTGTAGTTGGTAAAACTTTTGGAGACTAGAGACATGATGTTATTTTTCTAAAAGCTAAGAAATATTTTATTTGCTGAAATTATGAAGAGAATCAGCTGGGCAGGGGGCAATTTATGCAAAAAATCGGAGCAGTTTTAATCCAGGAAGGATTCGGAGTCAGCGCTCTTTAGCGCCAAACGCCAACTATTGGCGGCTGACGCCAGAGTCTGGCGCCAAACGCTAAGTGTAGCGCCTGGCGTTACACCAAAACGCGATGCGCCAGTTGGCGCCAATAGGCCTCATCGCACGTGCTTTCTAAAAAATCGCGTTTTTAACTTGATTCGAGTCTGCTAATGACTTTACGGTTTCCTTATCTTTTTCTTAATATTCATTTATTCCTCCCTTTTAATTAATATAGCTATTATATTAATTATATTATTTTTCTGATTTTATGTGGACTAAATTCGAAGTTTTTATTTTATTTGACTTTTCCTTTTTTTCCTTTTTTCTTTTTTGGGGGAGAAAGTCGGATACCCTCCATCAATAATAAAAATGACGGAATTTTTGCGCAAAATTATTTTTACATTTCCTTGCACACACATACATGCACATAATAATAATAATAATAAAAAATGAAAAACATGATAAATAAAAAATAAACTCATAATAGTATGTATATACAAAACATATTTAATAATGAGTCTAATAAAAGGAAAAGTTCTATACAAAGTCAAAATAAAATAATAAAAAGCACAGGAATAAGCTACGGCGCTGGGGGACGTACACCCATAATCTCATAAAACTGTGCCGTACGAGGAGTAACCTCTCAACCAGCTTCGGCTCCAGCTCCAGTCTCCTCGGGGGGAGGAAAGCTCAAAACAGGACCCGTCCACCCAAGATCAACATGAGGCTGAGGCTGCGGAGGCTGCTGCGATGACGAGCCAACCTCGTACAACCCACCACCTCTAAGACCCGAGGTAGCCTCTCCCTGGCCTATCGGCGCAACATGTGCACCTTCAGAGGAAGAGCCTGAGCCCTCTACCTCCTCGGTACGAGCAGCCTCAGAACGATCGCTCCGACCTCCCGAATCGGTGCGGCGATGTCTCAAGCTAGACCTCGCTGGATCCCTCCGCGCCTCAGGTCTCGTGCGGGTACGAGAAGGAATGGCTGACCCTGCAAAAGAAACTAAGATCAGAAACAGGAAAAATAAAAGCGGTAATACAAAAACATATGAAGAGAAGACTACCTCCTGAACAGCGTCGTCTCGACGGCAGGTAGCCACGTTCCTCATTCGGACAAGCTGGCTCCGGAAGGCGTCTATGCATCGTGCCATCGCCGAAACCACCTCGCGTGAGAACTGTCAAAGAAATAAGTCAGTAAACATGCATAACATATATGGACAAAAGTTGCAGATAAACAAGCTTACCCGAGTCTGGTGGCGAGGAATCGACCGCTCCACAAAGCGCTCGTCCTCAGGAGCCGAAGGAATCATCTCCTCAATTGGCCCATATGTCCCCTAATAGTGGATAGACATACGGGGTGTCACGAACTCAGTAGTATCATCTTGACAAGGCAAAACAAAATCAGTAAAGCATCACTTGGGGGCTACTTAACGAAAGGTAAAAGCTGAAAATCATACTGCCACATCCTTAGCAGGTACATGAACTGGAGCTAACAACGGCAGTAGCTCCTCCCCATAGAACCGCCCAGGGATCGTGTAAGATCGCCAAGGGGTACCAGCTCCCTCCAACATGCTCACCAACCTCGTGGAGTTAAACATGTGACGTGGCGGAGGAGTAGGAACGACAAAGGTGTCTGAATGCTGAATAGCAACCCTCTCTCCAAGATACGCAGCCGCTCCGTAGGTTCCCAAGAAATAGCGACGCTCAGCAGAATACTGCGCGGCTAGCCCAAGAACTGCCAGGTCGACCCACGGTCGGTACAACACCTCAGGCTCCTACAAAGAGCGTCAATCAGGCAAGAATCTATTTAAGGCATCACAAAATG
This sequence comes from Chenopodium album, assembly GCF_948465745.1. NCBI lineage: Eukaryota > Viridiplantae > Streptophyta > Magnoliopsida > Caryophyllales > Amaranthaceae > Chenopodium > Chenopodium album. The sequence continues at coordinate 44,784,703 of NC_137837.1, read as the reverse complement.
TCAAATAAGAAAAGAATCATACCGAGATGATCCAATCTCAGACATAGGCAGTGGACATCCCTACACGGCGGCTGCCCCAGAAAGCGCTAACTAGAAGCCTACGCGGCGACGGTCTTGCCGGCGCAGTTGAGGGGAAGTACTCGTAGAACCAGATCTACAACAAGCTAAATTTATCAGCAAGTGCTAACTAAAATGTAGAGCTAAACTTTATAGGGAATAAAGGATACCTCTACGACCCTCCAAAAGCCGGATAGAGCGACATTCACCCCGAAGGACCGATGTCGACACGAGTTCCGCAGCGCTCGGATGAAATCAGCATAGGCTAAGCTGGCCCAGTCATAAGTCCTGATCCGGTGTAGATCGCGGACGGCAGGAAGGTAGTAAAGCAGCACCCTACTACCCTTGTCAGGGGAGAACGTCCCTGACAGCAAGATAATTGCAAAGATGCGCACCCGCTGCTCTCGGGTAGTCGCACCATTGTCAAAAGCCGCTGCTAGAGTCGAGCGGCGAATCCCCCTAGCATTGAACTGAATCGACTCTACCTCAACTCGAGCCCGAATAGCAATCGGACCCAACAGCTCCTCGACCTCAAGAGAAAAGACGTCGATCCCGCTGTCAAATGGCAGTGGCACGGAGCTAAACTCCAGTCTTATGATGTTGGTGGTGTCCTAAAAGAACTCCACCAGAGCACGGACTACATGATGACCCCCGCTAGAGGCAACCATTGCCTCGGAGGTCTCGAATAGTGTAGTAAGCCCGCAAGACTTCCATAAAAGTCTCGTCTGATCGTCTCTGGCGATGTACATCTTGTGCAGATCGCCCAAGCAATCACAACCGGAACCATGAGAGCGTGTCCTCCCAACAGTGATGCCCCGTCTCACCCTCTCAGAGATGTGGTGGACGGGAGAAAAGTACAAGGTCCGCTCATCCCACTCAAGGAGTCGGCTGAGCGAAGTGGACGGTTCGGCATCGTCCTCTACGGGCTCATGCTCCTGTCGAACGCCTCGACACCGTGAAACGGAACCTCGTTGTCTAACCATGCTACATTGTGCAGAATTACCATAAATTAAGGTTTTATGGTATCTATGGTTCGCCAAGCCGCATGATATTATATTCGCAAAAAAACAGAGTACTTAGTACTAAAACAGAGCACAAATTGAAATTGAGCATAACGACATTTTTCAAGCAATCAAACAATTTCTTACAATATTATAGTAATTATTGTGGCAAATTGGACAAGAATTGCTAGCAAAAACATCAAGAACAAGCCACATTGTTTTCCCGACCTTAAGAGGTCCAACAATGGTGATTTGTTCGCTTCTTCACCAAATTGAGTCAAACAAGTCTCAAATTACTCCCAAGACAATATATAAACATAATCAAGCAATTTCATGGCATAAAATTTTATAAACAAAGAGAATTTAACATTCTAAATTTCGAATTTTCAAGAAATTCGTGAACAAATACATGCCAAATTCATTAAAACCGGTTTGAGTTTGAAGGAAACTTACATAGATCTGGAAAATGGATGGAATAATCTTTAATTTGCAACAAATTTGAGCGAATTTGGATGAGAAACAAACAAGAACAAGTGAATTGATGTTCTGAGAATTCTCGAGCAAGAAACACGAACAGCAGCAGCAGAAATGAGGAAGAGAAGGGTATTTAAGGAAAACCCGAGTCTAGCGCCAAGCGTCAGACCTTGACGTCAGTCGATAGGCTTTAGCGTCTGACGCTAGCTCCAGCGTCTGGCGCTACAGCCAGATAGGTGGCGCTGACGTTATTTCAGCGGCGCCAGAACATTCAGCCACTCAGTACGGTTGTTCCAACCTTATGCAGTATATTTTGGGTTCCTTGGTATGCCAGTTAGCCCCTCTAAGCAATTTGACACGATTTTTAGTAATCGGCTTGATTACATAAAGTGATCGACCCGATAAAAGATCGTCTCACTTAGCTTAAAGCGCCTAAGCATTGGCTCATCGCAAAAGGCACCGACATACTGGTTCATTCTGAAAGGCACCGACATACTGGTTCATAATTCAGTAAAAGGCACTGACATACAGGTTCCAAGCAGCAAAAGCGCCGACGTACAGGCTTAGCGGAAGCAAAGTTCAAGCGAGCTTTTTAAAGATTAACAAGCGGGGGTCTTCGATAATTTTCTTTGGAATATTATCGCAACAAATGAGGAAAGCTTCAAGCGAGGGTATCTTCGGCAGCTAGTTTGCAGGTATCGGCGTTACAAGAGTGATTTAGGATCGCAGAACGTTCTGAATCATTCTCCGTCCCTATCGATACTTTGACTTTTGTTTTCGAAACGTGCGTTTCTCCAAACTTAGTCAAAGTGGGGGCTTCTGTAGACACCCATTTGTGTCTCCCCAAAACCAAACACAGTGATGAGTACCTTTCACGTCGAATCATAATCGAATGAAGTGAAAGTGTGGAAAGTTTAGTGTTGCGGATAGTTTTAATTTCTTTTCTCTTCTCTCTGTTTTTGAAAACCTATTTTAAGAAAAAAGCCAATCCAGTTTGGTTGGTCCATGATATGGGTCCAATAGTAGTGTAGTTGGATGGGGCTTGAAAAGAGCTTTCCAACGATATACTATAAGCCCAATTCTGATGAATATTGTGGAAGTTATGGCCAAATTACCGAACTGGGCCCGGTTTGAGCCTTATATGCGGCCCAATGATCTAGAGGAGGGCCTAATATAGATTTATCATTCCTAATGCAATAAGGAATGGTTTTAGTCTTCTAAATTCTTCTAGAAGGTTCTTTTCATTCCTAATTCAATAAGCATTGATAAATTGACTTTTGTTGACTTTAAAGTTTTAATCAGAATAAAAGAACGTTTTTGAGGAAAATATGATCTTATCCTCCTGTATGGCAATTTCTATTTAATTTTAAGAAAACGCGTCAATAATTAAGTTAGCGCCTGACGCTAAGCTTGGCGCCTGGCGCTAGCGTTAGCGCCTGGCGCTAATGTAAGCCTCTGGCGCTAACCTCGTTTAATGCGTCAGAACTCTGTTTTTATTTTTTATTGTTTTGGCTGATTTTCTCTATAAATAGTTTCTTAAAAACCCCGTTTTCATTCACCAACCCTCATCAAGATTTTCTTGATTACTCTCTCTCTCTCTCTTTTCTAAACTAGCCTTTTCTCAAATACAAAATTCCGCATTTGCAAGACTTAGATACACCTAGCCATATTCGAAGTTGCCTTCGCCCTAGACGTGAAAATTTTAATTTCTGAGGGTTTGGTCCAAAATCTCTCTTTCAATTATTTAATTTAATTGTTGTTTATTATTTTCCTTGAAGTTACTAATGTGTATATTTTGTTATTAGAAAGAGGTACGAGGCATCCAAGTAAGTATTTTAATGGTTTAATTGATATTATGATATAGAAATCATGCTTAGATTGTTATTTTGATTCCTACTATCATGTTCGGATGTTTTCCTTAATTTGATGTTTAGGGTGACAACAATAAATTCCTAGTATCATGTCTAGGGTAATTTTAATATTAAGTATGATTAAAAAGTATGATGCTTCCTATGTTCTTCCTAATATTTATGATTGTTATTATTATAATTTTATTATTTATGATTATTTATTATGTTGCTTGATATTTATTGTTATTGCTTGGTCACGCCTTTTATGCATGTTTAAAGGGAATTTGTACTTTTAATCATGCTTATATAAGATAATTAATAATCTTGTTTAGGGTTAATTTGATTATAATTCAAGTGATCGCCAATAATAGTTTTATTTGTGCATTAATATTCAACCAACATAGATAAACAGGTTTAGGGTTAATCCTAATGATTGCATGTTAGTCAGAAAGCGCACATGAATACGATCAGAATAAAGAGGTCTATTATTAGGGCAGGTTCAATCTCTTTTAGGTTGGATTTGTACCTTCATCCCCGAACCCTATTTGGTTCAAGATCTTATGGAGTTGACGATCTCTTGGATCGTTAAGGGGTGTAACCTTCACCTCGTGAATGGTTTACAAGTTCCTAAAAAACTTGTTGGCGACTCTTTTTCTCTTTCTTCTTTCCATTTGGACGCCACCATACTTTAGTGTATGATCACAGTCGGTTTCAAGCTAGGGGTTAACGCTTGAAATATTCCCTACACCTACAAAACTCATTACTCCGGGAGAAGGATTAGTTTAAGGATGGCAAAAGACTTTGAAGGTGACTACGCCAAGTGGAAGAAGAATCTCCATCACTACAGGACAAGGAAAAATGTTTGATGAGTTTGAGTCGTTTGAGTCTGAGTTTGAATTCAAGTCTTCTGTAGTAGAGTCTTCTAAGCCTTTTATTGTCTTGACTCCTTATATTCCTTTTAGTTTAGAACCTACTCCTAGGATAGTCAATAGTCAAGTCCCAACGGACGTATCTCTTTTCGATGTAATGATTTCGGAATTTAATAACATGTCTCCTTCCGCTTACTTCTCGTGTCATTCTCTCACCCAAGCTGACGAGCATTGTTTTGCTAACAATGAAAATGATAAAGAAATAATTAAAGCAGTGGAAACACATGAAAATAAAACGCCGATAATTGAAGACACCGAAACAGTTAATATTTTAAAATATCCAACTATTAAAAGAGAAGTTAAAATAGTTTTAACCCTTAATCAAGAGGAAAGAACCTATTTAATAGATCTACTAAAGAATTTATCAATGTTGTTGCTATTCATGTGAAGATATGCCAGGAATAAATAGAGAAATTGCTTAACACACTACACCACTGATCTCAGGAATAAAACTTGAAAAACAAAATTCACGTCGAATGAAACCCGACATGGCTCTTAAAATAAAAGAAGAAGTGCAAAAACAAATAACTGCAGATTTTATCAAGGTATCCAAATACCCTAAATGAGTCTCAAATGTGGTACCGGTTCCTAAGAAGGATGTTCTAAAGGACGACTTCCCTTTACCAAACATCGACATTCTAGTAGATAATACAGCGAATCACGCACTTCTCTCGTTTATGGATGGATACGCAGGATATAGCCAGATTCTTATGGATGAAGAAGATATGAAAGGCTACCTTCATAACACCTTGGGGCGCTTACTGTTACACGGTGATGCCATTCGGGTTGAAAAACGCCGGTGCCACTTACTGAAGAGCATTGACTACTTTACTGCATGATATGATGCATAAAGAGGTTGAGGTAAATGTGGATGATATGATTGTAAAATCAAAGGATCGTCTTGGACAAAAAATAACCTTAAGGAAATTCTTTGAGAGAGGCTAAACCCAACCAAGTGTGCATTTGGATTCACATCAAGGAAACTCTTAGGCTATGTCATTAGCTCTAGAGGTATAGAGATAGATCTGACCAAGATCAAGGCAATCATTTCAATGCCACCGCCATAAACCGAGAAACAAATTTGAGGATTTATTGGCTGGTTGCAACACATAAGTAGGTTCATATCTAAACTCACTACCATATGCAAACCAATATTTAAGAAGCTGAAAAAGAATGTACCAATAATATGTTATGGCGGGTGTTAAAAAGCCTTGATAAAATTAAAGCCTATCTTCGCTAATCCTTCTGTATTAGCACCTGCGTTTCCAAGAATCCTTCTTCGATTATACCTAATGGTTACCAATGAAATAATAGAAGCTATTCTGGCATAATAAGTTGAGAATAAAGAAAATACCCTCTAAAAACTAAGCAAAAAGATGCTCGAGTATAAAGTTCGCTACACACCACTTGCAAAATTGTGCCTTGCACTAGTGTGGGCGACAAGTAAATTAAGACATTATATGCTTGTCCATACAATATATATAGTATCTCTAATGGATCCTCTTAAATACCTTTTTGAGAAATCTATGCTCAATGTGCGAATATCTAGATGGATAGTTAACTTAGCCAAATTTGATGTAAGATTTATGCCTCAAAAGGCTATCAAAAGATCAGTGGTTTCAGGATTCTTCGTAGATTTCCCAATTGAAGATTCAGCACCAATACATGAAAACGACTTTCTGGACGAAGACTTAATGGTCACGGAAGATGATACTTGGACATTATACTTTGATGGAGCCTCAAACCAGAAAGGATGTGGCATAGGAGTACTACTAGTATCACCTAAAGAAGAACACGTCCCGATGTCAATAAAGTTATATTTCAACGTTACCAACAATGCTGCGGAATAAGAAGCATATGTGGCAGGCCTTGAAAACGCTTTGACATTAGGAGTAAATAAACTATGTATATTCGGAAATTCATCCCTCATCATCAACCAACACAGATTAAACAGGTTTAGGATTAATTTATTAATTGTATGTTAGTCAAAAAGCGCACATGAATATGGGAAGAATAAAGTAGAGGCCTATTTTTTAGGGCAGGTTCAATCTCTTTTAGGTTGGACTTGTACCTTCATCATTGAATATCCAATCTTGCTTCAAGAACACTATGGAGTTAGCGATATCATGGATCGTGAAAGGGGTGTAACATTCACCCCGTGAACGGTTTACAAGTTCTTAAAAACTTGTTGGGGACTCTTTTGCTCTAGCTTCCTTGCCTTTTGATGCCACTATGCTTAAGTGTATGATTACAGTGGGGCTCAAGTGTGGGATAATTGAAATATTCCCTACATATTTTATCGACTCCACTGAACATACATGGAAACCCTTACTCACCAACTCAAGAAGGTATCTACCGAGAGAGGAAAATTAATTTGCCCGATGCCTTGGCAAGGCTAGCTTCACTAGTTAGAATTCCTAAGGAAATTGAGAAAATGCCTTTAACAGTATAAAAAGGCAGAAGCCATCTTATATTCAAGTGATAGCGGATGATGAAACCATTCAAGAAGAAGAAGAGGAAGAGGAACCCTGGTACAATGACATCCTAAACTATGTCACTAGTGGAGAATATCCACTTCATGCGGACAAGAGAGAAAAAACGCGCTCTAAGACATTTGGCTTCCCAATTTGTGCTCTTAAACGATGAGCTACACAAAAGTGTACCTAGAGGAAGAGGTCTCTTATGTGTAGGCAAAAAGGAAGATCAAAGAGTGATGAGAGTAATCCACGAAGGAACGTGTGGACCTCACATAAATGGCAAAATGCTGGTAAAAAAGATAATGCGCCAAGGATATTATTGGACTACCATGAAAAGGGATTTCCATCAATACGTAAAAAGATGCCCTAAATGCTAAATATACAAAAACTTGCAACATGTTCCACCTTCGCTACTTTACACCTATACATCTCCATGGCCATTCTCAACATGGGGGATCGATATCATTGGGAAATTCACCCCTCCTGGGACAGGAGATCACGAATACATCTTGGTTGCGATTTATTACTTTACAAAATGGGTTGAAGCAGCATCATATGCAAAACTCACCGCAAACCATGTAACACTCTTCATCGAAAGAAACATCATATGTCGATATGGAGTCTCGCATGAAATGATAAGTGACAATGGAACTCATTTTCAAGCGGAATTTGAAGAATTACTGCAAAAATATGGGATTCAACATCATCACTCTTCTCCATATATATAGGCCTCAAGCAAATGAGGCAGTGGAAGCAGCCAATAAAAATTTAAAGACTATCATCGAAAAGATGACAGAAAACTACAAGGATTGGCTTGAAAAACTCCATTTTGCTTTAGGGTTATCGCACGTCAATTCGCTCATCCGTAGGAAATACAACATTCTCCTTAATATATGGAATGAATGTAGTACAACTTGTAGAACTGGAAATACCTTCCTTACGCATTCAATTAGATAATAACTCGATGAGGTTGAATGAACAAGAGCAAGGTATGAAGAGCTAATTCTACTCGATGAAAAGAAACTAGAGGCTCTATGTAGGCGTCGTTCGAAGTGCGCCTACATTAAGCATGTGGTGAATATGCTTGGAACTCATAGGAAGTGGGAATTGACATAATATGATTAGGGACAAGGAAAGTAGGGAGTCGCCAACAAGTTTTTAAGGAACTTGTAAATCGTTCACAGATCATAAAAGGCAACCACGATTAAGGGACAACGATAGGAAACAACGATTGACCCGTGAAGGTTACACCCCATTCATAATCCATGAGATTACTAACTCCATATGGTTCGGAACCACGAAAGGAGGATCGGGGATGATGGTACGAAGTGAGTCATGGAGTCACATTCGCCCGTATTGGCCTATACTCGATTCTTATAGCGAAAAATGATTCCTGCGATCTCAAAGGCATACAAACAGAGATACAATTTGCTCCAATCTATTATTAAGCTAAATTGGTTGAATATTAATGCAACACATAATTCTAAAATATTAGTGATCACTTGATTAAACAACAAGATTATAAAGGATCCTAAACCGGTCGTCCAAATTATCTTATTAGGCGTGATTTTCAATTACATATTCCCTTTAAACATGCAATATGGTGATCATAATAATAATAGAACAAACATTAATATTGGAAGCAATTTAACAATAATTCTAACAATACAAAATCGTTAGAAAAATAATAGAAATAAAAGGAACATAATTCTTACTTTGATTCTATTTGCTTGCAACTACAAAATAATAAACGAAAATATGATTGTTGCTCTATCTTTTTGGCTCGGATTTCAACAATGTAAGACCCGTTAGATCCAATCATTGCATTTGACGCATTTGGGTCCGTTATTAATCAAGTCAAAACATTTATGAGCACGTTTTAGGCCTAATTATTAACCAGTAAAGGCTCTAATATAACTTGGTCTTAAATATGGATTTCAACTTACTTCATAATGCATTTCATAGTCAATAAACACTTTAAATTTGATCTAGCATGAAGAACAGGTTTTTGTAACATCATCGCACTTCCTTTGAGGACAAGAGGCTAAGAGTAGGTGTTTAAAGTTTGCCCCCACTTTGATTGAGTCTAGAATAGACGATGATCAAAGCAGTCAAGAAAATAAATCCGAGACTCATTCTACGAAGTTCCCTAAAAATAGAGAATCTTTTAGTAATATTTAAGGACGTCGAAACGACCCTTTATTCGCTAAGTGTTAGAGACAAGTAGCTATTAAGGCAAGAAAAATCATTTTTCTAGTCTTAGTGCGCTAAATAATCTAAATTGATCCTTTGCAAATGTAGAACGCTTTTACAAGTGAAGGTGTTCTAGGTGATGTCACCTCATGAGAAGAAATCGATTTAAAAAGGAGTAAAGGGGATGATGTCCTCTCAATCATGTCATCGTTGGTTAAAAGTCCCTCAATATGTCATTAAAACTTTAACCTAATTTTAACAAGTTGTAAAGATGATAAAAAGAGTGTTTCGGCTTTCGCAGCCTGAATAATGTTCTCGACAATTCGATTGTCTAAACGCAATACTCGGTGTCCACAAGATAGAAATACATGTCTCAGGACTAGAAGAATATATCCAAATCCGGATAGAGAGAAGAAAATTGGCAACTCTCTCAATAGTTTTTTCCACAAGATGAGAACACGTGACTCAGGACTCGGGACACGTGCCTACATAGATGCGACATCACATGTCGCTCTTTCTATAGGTGGTGGACGACACCATATTGTCCGGTAAGCTAGTAAGCGCAATAACTACCATCTTTGCTTCCAATCAAGAAGTGTCTGTTCTCGAATGGTTTAGTATGCATGTCGACTCGTGAGCTAACGCCTAAAGTAAAGCAATTCTACCTTTTAACTACGTGACGTAGATGCCGTGAAGCTAGGAAGAGGTGAAATTTTTCGCAACACCTACGCCATACAATTTTAGGCTGCATGATAATGCCTTACAGTTTTACACTATATGATAACGCCTTCCTTTTTGCTGTGGACGTGAAAAAGGAAGAAAAGACCAAACATTTATAAAGTCAGTACAATAAAATAATAAACCCGTCTATGGGAGCTTTTACGTAAAGCACCACTACGGGACGTCTTAAAACACTCTTATGAAAAACATCCAAAACGTATGCTTGGGGAAGGCACAAAGTACGATGTGCAATTAGGATGATGCAAAAAACTATCAAAGAAGAAAATAAACTACTGGATGCAAAGCAATTAAAAAGATTTTGATACATTGCACGCCATTACGTCTAATGACGAACAAAAAACCGTTAAAAATTGATCAAACGGATCAAAATCTGAATACTGATCATTTAAGTGACCAGTATCTGCGCGCAACTTAGTAGGTCACGCTGGCTAGGAGCGCGCAAGAAACTAGGTTGCGCTGGGATGTCACACGTAACTTGATGCGTTGCGCAACATTTGAATTAGTAAAAGAGTTGGAGAAGCGCGATCTGCAGCTCACTTTCTTCTTTTCCTCTTTGTCCAATTTTGATCTCTTTCCATTTTTGGTTGTCGTTTTAAAGATAAGGAAAGTAAATCTTGCTCCTTTTATTTTATAAGACTATGATCTTGGTCAATAAAATAAAGAAATCAAATGAAGAATCCTAACTTGAAGTTGGAGCTTTCGATTCGACTTGTTTTCATGAATTTGTTTGTTTGTTGTTGTTGCGACATGTTTAATAGATTGCAACAAATTTCCATGTGAAGTGGTAAAGTATAGATCCTATATGAGCATGTACAAGCATATACGTGTTTTTTAATTTTGAATTTGTGCTTGAAATTTATTTCTCATTTTTTTGCTCACATAGACTATACTTGTTAATTTTAATGTAAATTAAAGTGTTTACAACAAAAATTATGCATTAAAATTTATAAATGAAATTTTGAACTTTTGATAATAGCATGAAATTGTTCTTGCGACTCATGTTTATTTTTCTTTTTTTCACGCGTAAGTTAAAAAATTTGTTTTATTAATGATAAAAATAATCAATGGTAATTATTATTCACTTATAAAACTGTGATTTCAAGATTTGCACAAAACTAGTTAGTTTAGGAAATTCTTGAAGACATCATCGAACTAGAGTATTTTGGCTATACTTCGGGCTTTTGAGACCCCATTTTATGTTTTTAATTATTGTAGCCCCCATTTTTATGTTTTTCGAAAATTTTAATCCCCAATGTTGGGTGACTTCGATGACTTTTTTGTTCTTAATAATTAGACCCTTTCATGTTGCTTGAAATTGGTCTAGAAGTCCTGTGTTTCGTCTTATTATGATAACAACTTTGATGTAAGAAACGATTAAACTAGTGTGTTTAGATCGTTTTTGACCATTCATAGTTTTAACAAAGAAATTTGCTAAGCCTAGTAGTATTGGTCATTCATTAGAACAAGTAAGAGGGAAAATGAAATGTTGGTCAAATTTTTCCTCTATTCTTGCTACTTTTGAATTCTCTCTTTTGAGTTCAAATTTTGTTACTATTTTGAAGCTCAAGAAAGTAGATGTTATCCTCCTTGCGAAATTCCAATGTGTGCAACAATGGAGGAATAATTTAAAACGAAGACTCCTTAATTAGGAGTGTTTTGTTTACATTCTAACTCATGAAATTGTTTGTCTTATGTTAAAAAAGTGTCCTGATACAATTTGCATGATGAATGATTGAGTACTAAACTTTCCTTTGAACAAGTATGTTTTATGCATCATGATTTTGTTTCTTTAGATCTGTACTAGTCATACTCTCTAATCTCTAGAGTAAATTTGAAGTATTGAAACAACAATTATGCACTAAGATTAGTTTTTGAAGTTGAACTTTAAAATAGCTCGAGTATTTAACCTGTTTAATGGCCAAATTCAGTTGCAAACTTAGTTTTAAAAGGAACAACATGATTATTAAATCATTGTGATATATTTGAAAATTCTAAGGCTCGAGATCTACGTAAACCATTTGTAGTTTAGGCGATTCTCAAATGTAGCTCGAATGGCATGAATATCTCATGTTGTTTTTTCGTGGATATTGGAGCCCCCATATATCGGGTTATGCGCATTCTTGCTATTTCACAAGTCTTGGAGCCCCCAATTTGGGGTAGTTCTAATGACTTGCTATTGTTTAGGCCATTCATATAATCATGATATTGAGATGGACCTATGTATATATTCATGGCTTTTGCATCTAAGTTAAAGTCATGTTCAAGAAAGCAAGTTAGTTCTTTACTTGTCTACGTCGACAAATCCAAAACAATTGTGTTTAAGGTTTAACAATCTTATCTAATGTCTGAATGTTTATAAAGATTGTGATTTTATTCTCAAAGTTGATTTGGAACATCAAATATTTTATTTGTTCTTATCAATCTTTGATTTTGGGCTTGCAGGTGGTTTGTTTACCATCCTTAAGCCAATGAGAACAAGTTCAAGTCAAGAAGAAGTCGAATCTTAGTTCATTCCTTTTCGAAATAGTTATGTATATACATTTATTATCCAAACGGTTATTGAGAATCTGAAAGTTAATTTATTTGAGAAAATGAAATAAAATTTCAAAAAGGAAATTTTGAATACTATTTTTTGTTAGAAACATATTATTTCAGACTAGAATTCAAAATTTGAAAAGGGACCGATAATTTAAACGAAAATTTGTTTGAAAAGCAACTTTTTCTAGTACGTAGGCAAAATATATAATCATATTATTTTCAAAATTGGACCCAAAATGGAAAAAAAGTCTAGCTCGTAATTGAGTGTGACTTTTTTGTACAAGATTGATGAAGGTAAGTTGTAAATTTTCAACTTATTTCAACAAAGATATGAAAATGTGAGGACACTTTCGTATATTTGATTTGGTTTATGTTTTTCTTTTTAGTGTTTGTCATCATTGTCATATTTTGCTATTAAAAGTGAAGTTATTTCAATTAAATAAGCACCGTAGTTTGAAAATGAATGTTTATCAGACCTAGGTTTGGTGGAGCGTTAGAATAATTTATATAATCGTTCTAATTGTTTAGGGTAAAAATACCCTAGACATGTGGACCAATGAGGAGGCCACATGGCGAGTTCAGGATGGCCCAAGTGGCTCAATGCTCTCTTGACGCGTGGCCCCTTCAGATAAGCTCCTGAAATAACGGCCTTCAAGGGCCCAAATCCCAAGAAGCGCCGTAAAACGGCGCAGCCCACTAAAATCTAGGTCAAGTGATCTAGATAGGGGCACATTCCCTAACGACCCTATAAATAGGGAGATATTTCCCCATTTTGGGGACATAATTGAATCATTTATTACACATACTTTCTCTCTCATCAGAGAAACACTGAGCTTGGAATCCGAGTAGATCCCCACCTAAATTTCCGCACTCTTTATTTTTTTTTCAAGTTACTAACTTGATCGTCGGAGGCGGAGCTCCACCACCCGGAGTCTCCGTTGTTTTTATAGGTACAGCTTAGCCGGACCAATCTTTGTGACGTAACTCTCCCAAGGGACAAAACACCCAAAACATTTGGCGTTGTCCGTGGGGAGAGTACCCCAAGGATGGTTCAAGAGTGTGTACCGCCTCCTGAGCGTCCGATCAATGAACCGGAAGTTTTTACTGACCAGGAGGATGATGACCCTCAGGTCGAGACCTATATAGCCAATGATGGTCTCTGATAACCAAGCGTGTCCGGCCTAGAGACACTCTAGAGCGGGGTACCAACCAAGCGGCTACAAACCGACCCCCTGGGTAGCCGGAAGGGGAAACCCATATGGCCAGTGGATCAGCTCCCGTCACTCGAGATGAACTCATGATCTTCATGACAAGTTTCAAGGGTGAAATTAAAGATCTGATCACAAAGAGCCGGGCTGGCCCAAGCAGGGGTCAGTCGGCAAGAAAGACTCCTCTGGAGAAGGGGAACTCAGTTAGAGATCGGCAGCCTACTCCTCATCCAAAGGAGAAGCCAGCCGGGACCATTGATTGGTCCAAGATTTTTCTGCCTCAGAGAAATACCAACAATCCCCGCCGGAATCATTAGCCAATGGGAAACAAAAAATCAACTCTTGACGCCCGAGAGATTATCACCCGCAAGATAAATCAGCAGCTGTCTGAGTCGGCTTCTACATCGAGCTTTCTAGACAGCTTCAAGAACACATCTGCAGGGAATGTACCTTCCTTGCATGAGAGACATACAGGCGGTAATACCGTCAATTCTGGTCCTCAGATGATGATTGGGAATGCACCGTATGTACCATCTATGGTCTACGGTCCGTATTCTCCCCATTTTATGCAGCCGACCCTTTTCGGAGGTCAGGCGGCATACAACAACGTCCAGCCACTGGACTGACAGCTTCGTCTGCTCCGCCTGGGCGAACAACCTTCTGCGTTCACCTGGGAGATAACCGAGGCGGCACAACCGGCCAAGGTTAAAAATGTGTTGGTAGGCACCTATGACGGTTCCTCCAACCCGAATGATCACCTCATGGCTTACATCAACCTCATGTATTTACAGGGATTGGATGATGCCACTTGGTGTCGATGCTTTCCGGCTACATTGAAGGGCATTGCCCAACAATGGTTTCGCAACTTGTCAGCCGGGTCCATCGATAGTTTCAGGAAGCTTGCCTTCCTGTTCACTTCCAACTTCTCAATGAACATCCCTGCGAAGAAAACAAGTCTAGACCTGAGCACCATTGAGCAGGGAGAGAGAGAAGGATTGCGCTCCTATATTAGGCGGTTCAATCTGATCAGAATTCAGATTCAAGGACTGTTTCATGAGGTAGCTTTTACAGACTTTTTTAAGGGTCTGAGAGACGGGTCGACCTTTAAGTTCGACCTAGTCTAAAAAGGGGCTTTCACTTTACAAGCAGCCCTGAGGGAGGCGAAAAGTTATATTCAAGAAACCGACCTCTGTTCGCCTGGTAACCAGTCGGACTCAAAGAAGTTTGACAGGCAGAAAGACAGTTGGCCTGCTCAGCAAGCCAAGAAAATAGAAGAGAGCAAGAAGAGAAAAGAAGTCTGGGCGGTTTGTGATTCTGACAAGTCGTTCCAGAAGAAAAAGAAAGAATTTAAACCTTACGTTCCTAGGTACGAGTTTAACAAGGACTGCAACTCCATCCTCATGGAGATCAAGGACTGGCTGTCTCTAGAGAAGCCGAATCCAATGAAAAGTTCCATTCAATCAAGGAACAAAAATAAATTCTGCCAATACCATGAGGAAGTTGGCCATGACACCAACGACTGCTTCAGCCTTCAACGGGCAATGGACCGTCTGGCTTACAAGGGGATGTTAAAGTCCTATATTTCTAAGTCCAAAGGGACTAATAAGAAGAACTTGGGGCAGTCATCTAAGACACCCCAGCTTGCTAGTAGTTCGGACACTGATAAGGAATTGGTCTACACCATAGCAGGCGGGTTCTCATGCAGTGGCCCTACCATCCGGGGCACCAAGAGCCATCTTCGAAAGATGGATAATGATGATGATGATGATCAGGCGGTAGGAAGTTCCTCCTTCCCAGACGTTCGGATCACTGAGAAGGATAGGGGCACTGTCCAGCGTCCCCATGACGATTCGGTTGTCATTAAATGTAAGGTCGCTAACCAGCTGGTTGGATGAATCCTTATTGACACCGGCAGCTCGTTGGACATCATTAGTCTCCAGTGCTTGCAGAAGTGTAGACACCCATTTGTGTCTCCCCAAAACCAAACCCTGTGATGATTACTTTTCACGTCGAATCGTACTCGAATGAAGTGAAAGTGTGGAAAGTTTAGTGTTGCGGATAGTTTTAATTTCTTTTCTTTTCTCTCTGTTTTTTAAAACCTATTTTATGAAAACAGCCAATCCAGTTTGGTTGGTTCATAGAAAGGGTCCAATAATGGTGTAATTGGATGGGGCTTGAAAAAAGCTTTCCAACGATATATTATAAGCCCAATTCCGATGAATAATGAGGAAGTTATGGCCAAATTACTAAACTGGGCCCGGTTTGAGCCTTATATGCGGCTCAATGATCTAAGTGAGGGCCTAATATGGATTTATCATTCCTAATGCAATTAGGAATGGTTTAGTCTTCTAGATTCTTCTAGAAGGTTCTTTTCATTCCTAATTCAATTAGCATTGATAAATTGACTTTTGTTGACTTTTTAGAATTTTAATCAGAATGAAAGAGTGTTTTTGAGGAAAATACGATTTTATCCTCCTGTACGGTTAAATTCTATCTGAATTTAGAAAACGCATAAAAAAACTTATTAGCGCCTAACGCCAGCATTAGCGCCTGGCGCTAGCTTTAGCGTACGGCGCTAATGTTAGCGTCTGACGCTAACTTCGTTTTTCACGTCAGAATTCTGGTTTATTTTTCTATCATTTTGGCTGATTATCTCAATAAATAGCGTCCTAAAAACTCTGTTTTCAAGAATCAATTCTCATCAATCCTTCTCATCAATTATCACCAACTCTCATAAAAAATTTCTTGATTCTCTCTCTCTTTCTAAGCCTAGCCTTCAAACACAATTCCTCATACATTAGATCTAGACTCACCTAGGCAAGTTCGAATTTGCATTTGCCCTAGATGTGAAAGGTTTTAATTCCTGAGAGTTTGGTCCCAAATCTCTCTTTCAATTATTTAATTTAATTGTTTGATTTTATATTTTCCTTGAAGTTACTAACGTGTGTATTTTGTTATTAGAAAGAGATACGAGGCATCCAAGTAAGTGCTTTAATTGTTTGCATTGTTATTATGATATCAAAATCATGTCTAGGTTGTTATTATAATTCCTAATGTCATGTTAGGATGTTTTGATCTTCCTAGTATCATGTTTAGGGAAAAAGTTATAATATCAAACATGCTTATTATGATTTCTGTGATGCTTCCTATGTTCTTTACTAATATTCATGTTAGTATCATGTTAGAGCTAAAGCTTTGATATTTATTGTTTAGTGACATGCTAGGGTTTGTTATTAATCTTGTTAGTATCATGCTTAGGATCTTGCTATTATTATGTTTTAACATAATTATTTTAATTATTATTTTGATTATTAATTATGATTATGTTGGTTGATGATATTTATTGTTATTGCTTGATCACGCCTTTTATGCATGTTTAAAGGGAATTTGTACTTGTAATCATGCTTAATAAGATAATTAATAATCTTGTTTAGGGTTAATTTGATTATAATTCAAGTGATCTCCAAAAATAGATTTATTTGTGCATTAAATTCAACCAACATAGATTAAACAAGTTTAGGGTAAATTCTAATGATTGCATGTTAGTCAGAAAGCGCACATGAATATGATCAGAATAAAGTAGAGGCCTATTATTAGGGCAGGTTCAATCTATTTTAGGTTGGATTTGTACCTTCATCCCCGAACTACCAGTCATGGTTCCAGACCGATTGGAGTTGATGATCTCCTGGATCGTTAAGGGGTGTAACCTTCACCCGTGGACGGTTTACAAGTTCCTAAAACTTGTTGGCGACTCTTTTGCTCTATCTTCTTTCCCTTTGGACGCCACCATACTTTAGTGTATGATCACAGTGGGGTTCAAGCTAGAGATAATGCTTGAAATATTCCCTACATTTTTTGGCGACTCCACTAGGAGGATTTCTATTTTAATTCTTGATATTTATTTCGACAATGATTTAGAATGAGTGGATGAGACTTGAAAAGTTCTAAGTATTTCATGTGCGTAATTTTGATTAACATTATTGTTATATGAATAAAAAAGATCTCATTGGAATGACCATCCGTAATAAGTTAAAAACATAGGATTTTTACACGTAGGAAATTTGAGAAATATGATTGAGTTTTTCTCACTTTTCTAAAACCCATATGTGTTCTACATATGGACATAACCCTTTGGGAATTCATGCTCTATCTACCTGATTGAACGCTCTGTGCAACAAAGGGTACATCCGAGAATGTTGAATTCACAAAACCATGGAAGCGAGTTTTTCTAAATTCGCGGTGTCCCATCCACTCACGCCAACCCTTCACGGTTAGGCTTCCGCGCGGTGCATCCGGACAATTAACCATGGACCCTCTTTTGACTAACCCATATCCCGAACTTTAGAGAACTAGAGCCATGGTTAGGTTGCAAACTCATTGCATCATGTTGTGCCTACTTGACTAATTGTGCATTATTGGTTGTGCATACTCTATGTTTTTTCCTAACCGTTTGTTTGACTTGTGCTTGTAAATAAGTCTTAATAAACTAATTAATGACTAAAGGACTTTTCTTAATTAATTAATTAATTAATTTGATCTAATAAATATGTCTAAAATCGAGTCATAGTTCCTTTAAGTCAACCCGGATTTTTATTCCCGTATACTGCACAATCGCCAACTTGTTTTGGTCATATACGGAGTTCTAGGAAGAAATACGAGTTGTACAACCTATGGATCCCTAGCCCCGAGTTTTATCTTTAGTTTGGCGCTGGTTTCATCCCAATCAGAGTCACAGATAAAAAGTTATGACTAAAATATTACAACCTCTCCAGTTTAATGCATATACATGAAGTCTTAACTTAGTCTTTGCTTGAGTCTAGTCACATAGTCTAGCCACATGGTCATGACATGAGTCTTAATATGTCACCTACACTCATTACACTCACTAGTCATAGCACACACTTTGAGTATATATCACCACGACCATGTCTTAGGTTCATGCATGAGTCGGTTTTTTCCGTCATTTGAGTTGGGGGTACATTCCATTCCTAATTCTTCATATCCCTCCATCTACATCATCTTTCTTCACTTCCTCCATCCATTTCATGTTGAATAGAGTTTGAGTCAAATAATTAACAATGAATATCCCAAATTCCTTTTCTGCAGTACTTGGTCGAGGAGAGAAGGGCGATTAATCAAGGACAACCTCTTTATTCAAGTCTTACTTTTTGTTAAACCTATTTGTCAAAAGAGGAAAGCTAAAAAGATAATGGAAACTCAAGAGGAAGTTAATGAACTTAGGATTCAATTAACTGACGTGACTGAGGCGTTGAAGGCTTTAGCTCTCAAAATCAATGACCCTGTGAAGTGAAGCAACAACAAATGGACCTTATGCAAGAAATCTTGAGCAAGATATCTAGTGATTACAAGTTTTCAGGGCATCAGTTCGCAAGGGGTCTTGGTGGACAAGGAGCTTCTTCCGCAGAAGTTCAATGCCAACGACATCACAAAATTCAAGGCAACAGATAATACTTACCTTCACTTAAGGGCCTTTGAAACTATAATGAACATTAAGGGGATTGATCAGAAGTCTTTCATTCCTTGTTTTCTTTATCTCTTGAAACTGTTTGCCAACAATGGTTCTTCTCCCTTGACAAAGAGAAAACCTCTACTTGGGATGCTATTGTAAACGCTTTCATTAATAGATATAAGTGTAATATTCAAGTCGAAACTGATTATAGACAGCTCGTGGTGCTAAGACAAAAAGAGAATGAAGGCTTTACTTCTTTCTTCAATAAGTGGAGGGAAACTTCCGCTAAGATGATTGAGGTGCCCACCGAAAAAGAGTCTGTGAGGATGTTTATCAAGAACTTACAAGAAAAGTATTCAAAGCACTTAAAATATCAACACAACTTGAATACTTTCAAGGCCGTTTATGATATCGAAATCGAGATTAAAGACGACCTTGCAAAGCAAAAAGCTACTAACAATAGTAACCACGGTGGCTGGAAAGGAAAGAAGAACGTCAATCCTTCTTCTTCCGAAAACGCCCACTCTGGTAACAATGTTAGTACCTTTGATCTCAGTGAAGTTTTAGCCATGGATAACCAAGGGTCTAAGAAGCAACTAAGGAAAGACTGCACCCCCATTGGGATGAGCTATGATACTGCCTTCGATCCACTACATGCCAAAGGACTCATTACTCCCATTGGACCTATTCAAGATCCCACACCTGAAAAGAGATTGCCTAGTTGGAATCCAGATGAACACTGCAAGTACCATCAAGGTAGGGGTCATGCTACTGAGAGCTGTTGGAAGCTAAAGGAGGCTATCCAACATTTGATTGATAATAACAAACTTCCCATGCCTCCAGTTAACAAGAAGAGCGAGTGATGATAAAGCAAACAACACAAGACAAGAGGCGAGCTTCAACGACAAGATTTCGTGACCTCTTTTTCTATTTCTTTTTTATTTACCCTTTCCCCAATAAGTCTAGCATAGGCACCTTTTTATTCCCCTTAGATTAATTTTGTAGATTCTTTCTTTTTTCCTTTTAATAAAATGAGCATTTATTTTCTTGCATATGATCATTTCATTACCTCACATTAAAAAAAAAAAAAAAAAATCCTTGTCAAACTAAGCACAAGCTATACCAATGATTTGAGGCACCCCTTGTAGCCACATCATATACCTTTCACCCTTCAAGTATACAATCCTTTTTTTTGAGAAACCACTTTGAGTCTCGTCTAACGATAGACCTTTCTTCTTCAACCCATATCTACCAAACCTTGGGATGGGATGGTGTGTAACTTGTGAAATTTCAAAAGTTTGAGTGATTTCAAAAGATTAAAATAAATAAAATAAGCAAAAAATAAATAAAAGTGTACAAAAAGGGCAAGTGTTCCAATGTCTTTGATATGAACATGTCCGTGATATGAACATGTCTCAGATTGCGTTTCTTATCGAGTGCTCGGTACCGTGCCGGAGAAACATGAATGCCAAGTGAGTGATAGACCGCATGATCGAGATTGCCCACACTTATAAAAATAAATTAAATGCTAAAGCAAAAAGAAATAAAAAAAAAAAAGAGTAGAAAGCCTCAAGCATAAAAATATAAAGATTCAAAAGCAAGATTGCACACCTTGGGGGCTTATCTAGGGTCTTGAGCCTTTATCCCTTTCTTCCATAATCTTTATCCTAACCACGTTACAACCCTTAAAAATACCTTTTTGAGGTATACACATACTTGTGCGAGGTTCGGCTAGAGCTACGTTCGGCCTAATTCCTAACGGATATGTAGGCAACCTCATATCGAGGTGCGGCCGTAATACACATGCATTCATATTCACATTCATACAATCACACCATGATCATATCAAGGGATCTCCAATGCTCATCCATATCTAATTAGAGCTAGACTTGGGGGCTTGATCCCTACATCATTAGCCTACCAAGCCTAAGAGTCACCATCATTTGACTCTTCTAAAAATAATATCTTTCCACACACTTAGCCCTAACGGCCTAACTTTAGTATCACTTTCACACACTGCACAGATACATGACCAAATATACTTCCCTTAGAAACCCTTTGTCATGAAATCTTAACATAACGCTGAATCATGCCTTGTCATGTCAAAATCACTCATCAATCATAATCATCATTGCATCAAAGTATGTAGTGCTTTGCCTCCGTGCCTAAGTTACCCTAATACTTTCATCATTGAGTCAACCATTGAGATAGCCTAGGATGGATTAATCCTTGCACCTTGAGAGATAGTATCAAACAACATTTGGCTAAGCTCATTCAACATGCATTCGAAAACTTCGATTCCTTTTTCGTGTCTTTCTTTTTCGGGAGAAAGTCGGTACCCTCCACAAAAATGACGAAAAATCTTTGTTTTTTTGCATTTTCAAGTCGCTCGATCACAATACAACGCACACACGAGTCACATCAAGTCGAGTCAACCTCGAGTCAATCACAGCGAGTCAAGTTTATACATTGAGTCGTGTCAAGCCAATGAGTCAAGCAACATTAAAACTTAGGTCAACCCTAAAATAATCAAAGAAATTAGCAAAGTCCTATAGTCAAAGATAAATACATGTGCATCCCAGCGGCAGCAAGAGCAAAATAGGGAAGACCCTACTCCAGCGCCAGACGACAACATCTAGCGTCTGGCAACAGATTTCAGCGCCTGGCGCTAGATCCCAGCGTCTAGCGACAGAGCCAAATTGTGGCCCTAGAGGCATTGCAGAGGCAACAGAACGCTCAACCACTCAGAGCAGTTATTTCAACCTCTTTCAGTAATTTCGGGTTCCTTGGTATGCCAGTTAGCCCCTATAAGCAAATTGACATGATTAGTAGTCGGCTCGATTACAATCGCAATAAGTGATTAACCTGACGACGATCATCTCACTTAGCTTAAGCGCCTAAGCATTGGCTCATTACAAGCACGAAGGCATCGGTTTAAAAGCAAGCGCATCACTTATACAACAATTTTTCCAAAATTGGATTGTCATCCCCAACAAACAATATTTTCAAAAATGGATTGTCGTGCATCTTCGTCAACAACAATTTCTCCAAGATTGGATTGTCATCTCTGGCAAATTTTCCAAGCGTTAATTGTCGTGCTCCTTCTCTATTTGGCAATTTTTTCCAAGTTCGGATTGTCATCGCTGGCAAGTTGTCCGAGATTGGATTGTCATACACCCAGTTCCCTATGGCGAAATTTCCCAAAGGATTGTTGGACTCTATTCATCATAAATTTCGACAAAGGTTCCTCAACGTGGATTGTCATTCATTTCAGTAAGTGGAAAATTTTCCCGAAGTGGATTGTCGGTCGACTCTTTTTTGCAAATCCTCCAAGCCGCGGATTGTCAATTGTGGCAATATTTTCCTAAAAGGATTGTCGCATAGAGTTGACAAATTTCCAAGGTGGATTGCTTTCAAGAGTTATATTCCAAGATGTGGATTGTCGATCGTAGCAAAATTCTTATGACAGATTGTTACGAAGCATTGGCAACTTTTCCCAAAAATTGGATTTTGGCAAATTTTTCAAGATACGGATTGTCGCTTCGTCGTGGCAACATTTCCAAGGATGGATTGTTACGAAGCATTGACAACTTTCCCTAAATCGGATTGTCATACATCATACAAGAGTTGTGTTGGCAACTATTCCCAAAGAAAAGAGGATTGTCATCACAGCAAAAGCACCGACATAATGAGTCATTCATCAAAGCACCGACATACTGGTTCATGTAGCAAGGCACCGACATACTGGTTCATGTAGCAAAGACACCGATATACAGGTTCAAAAGCAGTAGAAGCGCCGACGTACAGGCATAGCAGAAGCAAGTTCAAGCAAGCATTTAAAGATCGACAAGCGTGGGTCATCGGTAATTTTCCTTGGAATATTATCGCAACAAATGAGGATAGCTTCAAGCGAGGATATCTTCGGCAGCATTCCCTAGCTTGCGGAGAGTTGTCACAAACAACTGAAGGTGATTTCAAGCGAAGTTGTCTTCGATCATGTTCCCTGGCTTGCGGAAGATGGTCACAATAAGCTAGAAGGTCGTTTCAAGCGAAGCAATCTTCGATAGGGTTCTATAGCTTGCAGAAGTCTATCATAGCGGAATTGGAGGCAGTTACAAGCGTAGCAGTTTTCAGGCGGCATTCTCTAGCTTGCAGGAGCTTCAAGCGAGGATATCTTCGGCAGCATTCCCTAGCTTGCGGAGAGTTGTCACAAACAACTTAAGGTGATTTCAAGCGAAGTTGTCTTCGATCGTGTTCCCTGGCTTGCGGAAGATGGTCACAAAGTGCTAGAAAATTGTTTCAAGCGAAGCAATCTTCGATGGGGTTCTCTAGCTTGCAGAAGTCTATCATAGCGGAATTGGAGGCAGTTACAAGCGTAGCAGTCTTCAGGCGGCATTCTCTAGCTTGCAGGAGTTCGTCAAAAATACAAAATACGGCAATACGGCAAATCGGTTACTAAAGAGACGTGTGCTCGACGATGCAAGATACACGTTTCTTAACTCTTTCATCTGTTTAACTAACGCTAGTTTGCAGGTATCGGCGTTGCAAGAATGGTTTAGGATCGCAGAACGTTCTGAATCAAGAAGTTGAAATACAACCTCAACAGCATGCATCTGGTTACCCACCCCTTGGTTGGCTTTGGGGGTTGGATGGTTTACCCAATCGGTAAGATTGATTTACCAATCCGGCTGGGTGAAAAAGGAAAAGGACGACACATGGTCGTTAAGTTCTTGGTCGTTGAGGAACTGACCACCTATAACATTATCTTAGGCCGGCCAACCCACAACGAAGCCAAGGCTTTAATCATCCCTTCTATCATGCTCATCAAGTATGAGAGGGAAGATGGCTCTGTTGGTTCCTTGAATGGGGATAAAAAAACGGCCCGGGAGTGTTACCTCTCAGCCTTCAAGGATACGGTGGCCCAAGACGGGCAAGGCCAGGAACCAATAGACCTTGACAATGTCAAGGATGCCGCTCCAGCCCCACCAGCAGCCGGGAAGAAAAGAAAGGCTCCTCTGCTGGTGGAGGTGAAAAAAGAGAAAAAATAGCAATCACTGACCGGGGAACGGTCAGCTGAGCTCCGTCCCCACCCGGGTGGAGACCATATTGATATACCTCTGGACGACGGCTGCTTATGCTAAGCTGGGTGCAGACCTATACCTATTGCTAAAAGAATTG
This sequence comes from Chenopodium album, assembly GCF_948465745.1. Lineage (NCBI taxonomy): Eukaryota > Viridiplantae > Streptophyta > Magnoliopsida > Caryophyllales > Amaranthaceae > Chenopodium > Chenopodium album. Next base: position 44,760,587 of record NC_137837.1, on the reverse strand, counting down.
AAAGACATCTTTGCCTTTGAAGTGGAAGAGATGTTAGGCGTCAACCCAGATCTTGCTGTCCACAAACTCGCCGTGGATCCAAAGAAGAAGCCCATCCGCCAAAAGAAAAGAAACCACGGCGAGGAAAGAAGTCAGGCGACAGCTGCCAAAGTAAAAAAGTTGTTAGAAGCCGGGTTCATTCGGCCATGCAATTTCCCCGACTGGGTTGCAAATGTTATGCTTGTAAAGAAGTTGAATGGTACCTGGCGTATGTGTGTTGATTACACATACCTCAACAAGGCATGTCCTAAGGACAGTTATCCGCTCCCAAAGATCGATAGTCTGGTCGATTCGACAGCCGTGCATGCCTTGATGAGTTTCATGGATGCCTACTCCGGCTTCCATCAGATACCCCTGTGGAAAAAAGATCAACAAAAGACGGCATTCCTCACTGATCAGGGGTTATTCTGTTACACTGTGATGCCGTTTGGCTTGAAAAATGCGTCGGCTACATTCCAATGGATGATTAATACGGTCTTCATTAATCAAATTGAGAGGAATGTGGAGGCGCACATTGACGATATGATAGTCAAATCCAAGCAGCAGGCGAATCACCTTGCTGATATCCGAGAAACCTTCACCACACTTAGGCGGCATAAGGTTATGTTAAATCCTAAGAAATGTGTCTTTAGTGTTGAGTGTGGGAAGTTTCTCGGATTCCTGATTGATCAAAGGGGGATAGAGGCTAACCCCGAGAAGATACAGGCGGTAATTGACATGAAGTCACCCCGCACTGTCAAGGAAGCACAAAGACTAACCGGTTGCCTGGCGGCACTAGGAAGGTTCCTCAGTCGGTCAGGTGACAAATGCCATTACTTCTTCCAAGCAATCAGGAAGAAGACCAGATTTGAATGGGGGGATGATGCTGAGGCGGCCTTTCAAAAGCTGAAAGAACATTTGCACTCTTAGCCAAGGCTTGTTAGCCCTCTGCCTAAAGAGACGTTATATTTGTACCTAGCCGTGTCAGATCATGCGCTCAGTGCTGTTCTCCTTGATGAGAGAGACGGTGTCCAGCTCTCGGTCTATTTCATTAGTCATGTGCTAAAAAATGCTGAACTCCGGTACCCCATGGTCGAAAAATTTTGCCTTGCTCTATATATGGCCTTCAAGAAATTGAAGTCGTACTTTTTGGCACATCCGGTTGTAATTTACATCGATCAGCCCCTCATGCGGCCACTGTCTACCTTGGAGTCATCCGGCAGAATGCTGAAATGGCCTATTGAAATGCAAAGTCTGAAAATCACTTTTTAACCTAGAAAGGCAGTGAAAGGTCAGGCGTTTGCCGACTTCATTGTCAAAATGACACGACCGGTACCACCGGATAACATTGATCAGGTTTGGAAAGTGTATGTAGACGGGAGCTCGACGAAGAACGGCTGCAGTGCAGGAATTATATATGAGTCTCCTAGAAAGCCTCAAATAACGAGGTGGAATATGAAGCTCTGCTAGCCGGAATTCGCATGTGTAAGGCAGTAGGGGCAACAAAAATTGACGCCTACTCTTATTCACAATTGGATGTAAGCCAGTATGAGGGAGCATATGAGGCAACTCATCCGTGTAATCCCCCGTATTTTTAAATATGTTATAAATGAAATTTAATTTTATTTATAATATTGTTTTGTATTTTTTCGTAATTTAATTTCAAAATATTCAAATTATTAATTTGGGTCAAAAATTATTTTGGTACAAATTATTTTATGAACCTTCATTTTATAATTTATTTCAATACAAACAAAGTCTATTCCATTTCATTTACCTAATTGGCCCATTAATTTTATGAGGCCCAATCTTCTTACTTACCCTACAACATTCTCTCCTATAAATACCCCATTAATCCCCGAAAATTTCCCACACAAAAAGGTTAGTCTTATTTTCTCTCTCCTTTGTTTTATTAATTTGTATAATTATAATTATTGATTTATAGATTTTGATTTTATTGTTTGAAAGTAATATAATTAGTATCAAGTTGTATTTTGATGATTAAACTTTATAATTTCAGATTTTATAATGTCATAATTTTCAGATTTTGTAAATTTTATGACCTAGGGTTTTTAATTATTGAAAATCATGATTTTAGGGTTTTTATGAACAATTGATTTAGGGCTTTTATAGTAATTATGTTTTTAAATTTTGGTGATTATAACTACAAATTAGTTTAGCTTAATTCCAGATTATTTTAAACACTTAAATTCGTGTTTTAATTTTAAGATTTTCGTTCATTAATATTAATCCCGTTTTAATCCCGATCAGGTTCTGAACTCATCCGATTTTGATGAAAAAGTAGTTTTTTCATGTGAAAATAACGTTTTAAGAAAGACTCACTACCTTTGGTAGTAAGCACTACCCTTTCGTGGCCAAATTCAGCCTCTAAATATGATTTTCGGGCAGTTTTTGATTTTAATGAAGTTTTTTTATACTTAAAATATTATCCTTGAGTTTGATTAATAAAATTAATTATGTTTAAAGTTAATTAAGCATAAATATATGTTTCTATTGAATTTTTATGTGCTGGAAATAGTTTCTAAGTACTACTTTTGATGTTTTATAAATAGGGTTTAATCACCCATTAAAAAGGGAGATTATTCGGAGTTTTTACTTAATTTTAAGATTTTATTAAACTTTAAACATGCTGTAATTTCATATATAAGAATGTATTTTAAGGTTTTTATGAAGAAAATTTAAAGAACTATATATAAGCCTTTAATTTTAACTAAAGGGAAGGTTTTAAAGTGTTGTTTGATTTGGATTTTGAAGGTTTTAAAGTAAGTTAGTATTGCTCTAAATTTGATTGATTGGGTATTGATTTAGATGTTATTGTTTGGTTTAGGAGAGGAGTTTATTGAAGGTGATTTCTAGTTAGTAAAGTGGCATACCAATTCGTTTATTCAAGGTACGTACAAGTTATGAAACCTTGCTTGTAGGTGCATGTTTAAGGATGGATCGAGAACTTAGTATCATGTATAGGGATGACTGAGTTAAATTGTTTGGTTATACATTGTGAGTTTCGTATGACGTGCACTATTTTATATTGCAAGAATTATTTGTGCTCTAATTATGCAAGGTGCGCTTAGAGGCAAAGGTATGTGATTTGTGGAATGATTTATTTATTACTCAATCATGATTATTGAAATAGAATGAGTAACAGAAGAATTCAAGTCTTATAAGACGAGGTTAAGGTTTTGGGGTGCCTTATGCACTCAAGGTGTTTATACACCGAGGTAGTAAAGGAATAATTAATAAATGTTGCTTGTCACTAATAAATGAAGAATTGAAATTGAAAAGTTGTTTTACTTGATTGAATTGATATTGGATTGATTGTATTGTTTGCATATGAGTCATCACCAAGTCTAAACCTGTAAATCACGTAAAGTGCAAAATGGATGAGCAATAAAACTCTGGATTGGTGCACTTCTGGAGTAATGACAATCAGGGGTTGGGGTACACGGGGTATTAGCCGTGTACTTTTATCGAGGCCGTCTAATTTACGAGTCTCCTATTTCAAATATTTTTCAAAACTAGGAGTTAGGTGAGATCTCATACTAACTACGATCACGGAGTCGTGCCCGTGGTCGTTGGATGTTTATTGATGTTTCCGAAAGGAGGCATGGGGTTTTTCTTTTATTGATGTTCCAAATGGGACATGGGTTGAACAACCTTGTCTATTGCCAAATCCAATGAAATAAATAAATGAGTTAGTTAATATTAACTAGTGAAGTCTTAATAAATTTGAGGGTTGAGTCATGTGCCGAGTCTATAATTTAATGATGCTTATGCTTGATTATTAGTAGCATGTTAGGGATTTCTTTTATGTTTTTCAGCTTGTATGTACTCAGCTTTGCTGATTGCGTGCTTTATGTGTCTTTCTTTGGTCATGGCCTTCGCCCTTTCAATGACCCTGTGACGATCCAATTTTTACACTTGTAATATTGGGGAGCAGATTAACCACGGGTTCTTACATATGCAGCATTCGCATCAGGGTTGTGGGATTTTGAGTAGAGAGTTGGTTATTATTCGCAGTTTATTTCTTTTCATAAGTTTGAATTTATTTAAACTCCGGTTTTATTTATTTACTACTTTTGTTGGGTTTTGAATAAGGGTCTTAATGGTTCCAGCTTGTATCATTTAATTTGGTTTTGGTTATTGGTTTTGAAACTTATTTATAACTGAGTTAGTTTTTCCGCTGCTATTTTCTGATAAAGCCTTAACGTTTGAACACGTGGCGGTAGCACGCCGGTAATTCTCTTGGATTTTGTTCAAGGTATTTATAGGTTTTAAGAGAGAATTATTGGGGTGTTACAATCCGTCTATGACCAAGTATCTTCAGGCAGTCAAAGAAGAGGTCGGGGCACTTCAGGAATTCCGTTTGAGTCAAGTGCCCAGGTCAGATAACAACCAGGCGGATGCGTTGTCCAAATTGGCATCTTCCGCCTGCTGTGATACGCCTCGTTCAGTCTTTTGGGAAGTTCTTGAAAAAAGAAGTATATATGAAGAGCCCATTGGAATCTTGGACCGAAGCTCTACCTGGATGGTTGGCATCCGAGCATATTTAACAGACGACACACTTTCAGAATCACCACAGGAGGCAGCCGTCATGAAGAAGCGAGCAGCAAACTTCGAGATGAGAAATGGAGAGCTCTTCAAGGCGGGTTTCCTTAAACCTCTATTGAAGTGTGTTACCCTAGAAAAGGGAAAAGAAGTTCTTGAAGAATGCTGGATACTGTGCCTCTCAAATAGGCGGCAGATCCCCAGCCGTCAGAGCCAGGCGGCATTACTTTTGGCCTACTCTTGAAGCAGACGCTAAAGAGTTGGTAAAGAGGTATGACAAATGACAAAGGTATGGCAAGCTTATTCACCGTCCGACTACTTATCTGACGGCAATCCAAAGCCCAGTCCCGTTTTCTAAGTGGGGCATGGATATCCTAGGTCCTTATACACCTGCTCCAGGCGGAAAACGTTATATTTTGGTGGCTGCGGATTATTTTACCAAATGGGTAGAGGCTGGGCCGGTTAAGAACATCAAGACAAAGGATGTCATCTCTTTCATTTGGAAGAACATCATCACCCGGTTTGGGGTACCTATGTCTATGGTGTTTGATAATGGCCCTCAGTTTGAAACACCTCACCATAAGACTTGGTTGGGATATCAGGGTATCTCACATTGTTTTGTATCAGTTGGCCGACCCCAAGCAAACGGCCAAGTTGAAGCCTTCAAAAAGCTTATCTCAGACGGCATAAAAAAGAAAATTGAAAGAGCCGGTGGCTTATGGGCAGAAAAGCTTATTCATGTCCTATAAGCCATCCGGACAACTGCCAAAGGGGCAACCAGTGGAACCCCATTTCTTAAGGTATACGGTGCTGAAGCCGTCTTGCCCATTGAACATTACCAGCCGACTCTCAGGGTCATGCTTTATGATGAAGAGGCAAATTGGGAGGCCATGCGGCTAGCATTGGACTTCCTACCGGAACGCAGGGGCAATGCTGCCCTGCGCCATGAGATATACCGTCTGAGAATGACGAGAGCCTACAACAAGAAAGTACACAAGCGCCCTTTGAAATATGGAGACTTTGTGTTACGAAAAATGGAGGCAACCTGTAGGGCCAATGAGGCTTGAAAGCTAACTCCTAATTGGGAAGGCCCCTACCGGATATATGAAGAAGTCAGGGATGACACCTACCGTCTGGAAACTCCAGACGGAAGACATCTACCTCGAACTTGGAATGTAGATAACTTACAAAAGTACTACTTTTGAGAATTGTAAATTTTTGTAAACAAAGAATCTATTAATGAGAAATCAGGCTTTGTTTGCAAAATTGTTTTGTTATTATTATGATATCCGTCAGGGTTACACTTAGACGGAATTTTTGTTTAACCAACTAAGTTTGATACTTAGTGTAATTTAATGTTATGATTAGCCGTCCGCCTTGGTAATCTTAGACGACTAATTGCTTAACCAACTAAATTCGACATTTAGTGTAAATTCAATGTTACAATAACGCGTGGCCAATGGCCAGATTGAAAAAACTAAGCACAAAAACGCTTAGTGGCTATACAACCGGTCTAAATCAATACCAAAGGCCAATGGCCGGATGGTTTATTTTATAAAACCGCCTGTCCCAACATGGACGTTGGCGTCCGGTGACACCCCTCCATGTGCAATCGTCGCAGAGAGCAAACTCTTCGTCAGTTCTACGTACCTATGCAGACGACAAAGATTGAACGATTAAATTGGTCAACTCATAGCCGTCTGACCAGAATAATCTAAAAGAACGATTAAGTTTTCGAATACCGGATGCCCTGAGGCATCAGTCGGTTGCCGGCTGAAGTTTTCACTTAGATTATTTATTCCAAAGTTACACTCTCTCTCCCAATTGGGGCAAAAGAGTTTGTGTAATGGCTATGAAATAATCCCAGACGAAATATTACTGCCTGGGTAAGAGGCTAGAAGCACCCGTTCTAATGGCCGGCAGTGCACTTGGTTTGGGGAAATCACCATTGTGATTGATTGGCCTAATTTAAAAACACTTCATACTTCTCCAGTATCAAGTGTCTTCAAGCCAATCAATCTATTTAGAATAAAACCAACCACATAGCCGTCCAGGGGCAAGAGTAGCCGGATTACAAATTGCCGCATGGTTTTTTAAGATAGGCAAAATATTAAAGAATTGCAGTATATACGCAAAATTCAAATAAAAAAAAAATTAAAACACAAATATATATATAAACAACCGACTAAGTCGAACTACTTCATTAATATTTGAAATGGCATAAAGGCCAGAATAATTGTTAACCGGAATCACATCCGGTGAAGAAACAAAAAATTAAATTGTTTACCCAACTCCATAGTTGGTAAAAATATAACATTGCTCGGCATACAAGCCGGCAAAGAATAGAAGTTAGCATACTGCCGCTGAATTTGAGGAGGCTGATTTAAGGTTAAGGGGGAAGCTGCTGCTCCGGCTGGTCCTGACCGGTTGGGAGGGCTTCTGATTGGCCGTCAGCCACTTGTGGCTGGTCGCCTTCATTTTGCTCTTCCTCCGCCGGCTCCTCATTGTTTGAGAATTCATATCCCAGCTCTGCAGCCCAATCATGGAAGCGAGGCGGAGCTGCCTCTCCCAGCACTTGGGCATCATACACCGCAGTGGCGTAATCATACCTAAGTTTGTAGACTTCAAAGTCCACATCCGGGTAGAGGAGCCCCATGCTATCTTTAGGCGGGCTGCATTGTCCCGCTCATACTCTTTCATCAGCCGCTTCTGCTCCTAGGCGATCTTATCCAACTGCTTGTTCCGCAGATTGGTGATCTCTACCCCCAGCCGGGAGACGTCTACCTAGAGTTTTGTGTTCTCCTTGTCAGCATCTTCTAATGCCTTGAATTCAGATTGAGCATCTTTTAGTTTTTGCTCAAGGTCATTAGCCCGGCTGGTGGCTTCATCATTTGCAGCCGTCAAGCTCTGGATCAGCTCCTCCTGTTTCAACTCTACTGCTTTAATCTCTAAATTACACACATAATTAGCATATTCAGCAAAGTTGAGGTTTTCAAGGGCCCTCCGTTTGGCGTCATTTACCTCTTCTTGCTTCCGCCTAAAAGGGCCTCAGAGCCCGTCTACCCTCACTATTACCTGAGAAAAGAGCAGCCGGATTATGACATACTTAGTAAAAATGAAGAAAAATATCAGAATTAAGGTTAGGATTCTTTACCTCAGCCACCTGCCCATTATCCGGTCAAAGTCCACTACCTGCAGAACAGGTATAGAATTTTTCTCCGACCGGGTAAGGGTCCTCACCATCCGTTTGGCAAACCTAACAAGATCCGGCTCGTCGGATGTAAGATCTGCACCAAAAGAAGTAGAAGTACTTGGTGAGAAGGAAGCAGCATAGTTAGCATTCATCCGTTGCCGGCTGCTGACTGAACCCCTGGAGGGGTCTACCTTAGTCTTGACTCTCATGAAGTCAAGTGGCCGAGGTATTTCAATCTTGCCCTTACCTTGTGTGTCCGGATGGGGCGTAGGAAACCCCTCCCCAGTTGTTGCCGCACCGGCTGCAACATTAGGTGGCTGGCCACCCTTCGATGTCGTAGAGACATTCGGCGCATTCTTCTGCGAGCGCTCAGAGCTTTCGCTCAGAATATTCATTGCAGAAGGCGATTTGCCACCGGTCGTGGGGCAATCAGTTTTGGCAGTAGAAGTTGAATGGGGGGTCCCTCTTGGCGGCCTTGGAAGCCGGGGCCTTTTTCAAATCCTCCACTTGCCTTTTGAAAAGCTTGGAGAAGGAGCGTGGCACGCGTTTAACAGAGTCCTGCAAATTAAGAAGTTAAATATACCCAACCGGCAAACTGCATTTGCAAGAAATGTAAAAAAAAATAATAATAAAAAAAATAATACTAAGTCAGGTGGTCTTACCTCGCCTTTCTTGGACTCTTTGGCTTCAACCTAAGTGACGTTCAAAATCGCTTCTTTACACCATATATGATGCTTAGCTCCATGACTTAAGTTCATTCATCTATCGTGTTAATGATGTAATTGTCCTTAGCCTCCTGGCCTAAGAACATGCATCATACATTATTTTCAGGACAAACAATTCAATCCATACGAATCATTTCGTCTTGCTCAAGGAGGAAGTTCAAAAATTCTCTCCCTTTTCATTATTTTATTTTGGGGAAGTTCAAAAAACTTTTTCCATGTTTTCATCGAAGGATGTACAAAAATAAAAGTTCAGTTTTCACATCTTTCTTTTTCGGGAGAAAGTCGGTACCCTCCACTCATGACAAAAATTGACGGAAAATTTTTGCTTTTGCATCTTCGTTTGCTTGTGTCTGCACACACACATATACACACACACACACACTCACAAGTCATACACATGTCATGTCACATCAAGTCAAACTTGGTCAAGTTAGTGGTCAAGTCAATCACAGTATATACGAGTCTATTGGCAAATTTATTTTTGCAGGTCTTATCTACAGCCCACGTCCGGGGAAAAGCGGACCATCTACAGCCCACGTTCGGGGATAAGCGGACCACCATCATTTCATGACGCAAGGTTCTCGATACACAGAGACTTGCAATCTCATCATCTTTCGACTTTCCTCGAGCATGGAAATTATTATCCGGTGGATTTTTCTTCAAGCATAGAAAACCGCCAAATCGGCTTTCCTCAAGCATGGAAGGCATTATCGGTGGAATTCTTCAAGCATAGAATGACACCATATTCATCAGTCGTCTTTCCTCAGGCTTGGAAAGCGTTATCGGTGGATTTTTCTTCAAGTATAGAAAACCGCCAAGTCGGCTTTCCTCAGGCTTGGAAAGCGTTATCGGTGGATTTTTCTTCAAGTATAGAAAACCGCCAAGTCGGCTTTCCTCAGGCTTGGAAAGCGTTGTCGGTGGATTTTTCTTCAAGTATAGAAAACCGCCAAGTCGGCTTTCCTCAAGCTTGGAAAGCGTTATCGATGGATTTTTCTTCAAGCATAGAAAACCGCCAAATTCCTTTGTCGGCTTTCCTAAAGCATGGAAGGCATTATCGGTGGATTTCTTCAAGCATAGAATGATACCAAATTCGTTCGTCGACTTTCCTCAGGCATGGAAAGTATTATCCGGTAGCTTTCTTCAGGCTTAGAAAGGTACCAAACTCTTCAGTCGGCTTTCCTCAAGCATGGAAAGCGTTTCAACAAATGTCACTCGGTGGATTCCTTCAAGCTTAGGAAGCTGCCAAATTCGTTTGTCACCGATACACTGGTGCCAGATACGTATTCTATCCCTTTACTCTTTTATCTGTGGAATTAACATTTTTCTGCAGGTATCGGGGTATGCAGAGTGATTTAGGATCGCAGAACGTCTTAAATCATTCTCCGTCCCTATCGGCTACTTTGACTATCGTTTTCGAAACTGACGTTTCTACAAACTCAGTCAAAGTGGGGGCTTCTGTAGACACCTAAAAATGTCTCCCCAAAACCAAACCCGATGATAAATAACCTTTCACCGCCACTATTGGTCGGGTTTAGTATTTAATCCCGAGAGTGCTTAAAAAATAGTATTTTATTAAATTTATACTTTTGAACGGTCCATGGATTAGTCTTGATGTTTGGTAAAAGCATAGTTTTAATTTCAGCCCAATTTATTTTAAGTCCAAACCTTTTTTATTTTATTGTTTTATTATTTATTTTTGGCCCAAACCTCTTTATTTGTTTTTATTTAATTATTTTCTTATTTTAGCCCGAATAATAAAAGCCAGAAAAAGCCCGAAATTATCAATCGGCACATAAAAAGCCGAAAGAAATTAGGGTTAAAAATGAATTTAGACGGAAAAATGGACTGGAAGTTCCCGCGCCACGGCAGACTGCCACCGTGTCACGGGAATCCTTCCCGTATGACGGTGAGACTTCCCGTGACACGGGAGGTCTGCCGTGACACAGGACATTCCGTGTCCTTTCCGCGTAAACCCTTAACGTGTTTTTCATCCCATTTTCTGAAAATTTCCCGCGTCACTCCAAAACTGTACCGTGTCACGGGAAAGTGTACCGTCTGACGGTGGAGCTTCCCGTGTCACGGTACAGTCTGACCGTGTCACGGGATACTTTTTTAGGGTTTTATCATTTTAGGGTTCAGTGTGCTCCCTCAGCACATTTTCCCTATAAATACCCCCTCATTTCTGATGTACGGGGCACCGAGTAATTTTATTATTTTTTTTCTCTCTTCTATGCTATTAGCCTAAACACTAGCCTACCCTTTTCACTTCAAAATTCCTTCTTCAAGCTCTCAAAGGAGTCCATATTTTATTCAAGGTTCTGTCATTAAACCAAGACGTGAAAGGTAGAATTGTTTGAGGGTTTGGCCCCAAAATAAACTTTATTTTATTTAATTTAATTTAGTTATCGTTTTATTATTTCCTTGAAGTTACTAACTCGTTTATTATTTTGTAGTTTCAAACAAACAGAAAAAAAAAATCAAAGTAAGAGTCATGCTCCTTTTATTTTTAATATTTTTCTAACGATTTTATGTTGTTGGAATTGTGATTAAATTGGTTTTAATATTAATGTTATTCTATTATTGATCACCATATTGCATGTCTAAAAGGAATATGTAATTGAAAATCACGCCTAATAAGATAATTTGGACAACCGGTTTAGGATCCTTTTTAATCTTATTATTAATTGAAGTGATCACCAATATTTTAGAATTACGTGTGCATTAATATTAAACCAATTTAGTTAAATAATAGTTTGGAGCGAATTGAATTATTGTTTGTATGCCTTTGAGATCACAGGAATGCTTTTCACTATAAGAATCGAGTAGAGGCCAATACGGGCGAATGTGACTCCATGACTCACTTCGTACCATCATCCCCGATCCTCCTTTCGTGGTTCCGAAACATATGGAGTTAGTAATCTCATGGATTATGAATGGGGTGTAACCTTCACAGGTCAATCGTTGTTGCCTATCGTTGTCCCTTATCGTGGTTGCCTTTTTATGATCTATGAACGGTTTACAAGTTCCTTAAAATTTTGTTGGCGGCTCCCTACTTTATTTGTCCCTAATCGTATTATGTCAATTCTCACTTCCTATGAGTGCCAAGCATATTCACAACATGCTTTAACGTAGGCGCACTTCAAACGACACCTACAGGTGGGGAATCTAGTTTTTTGGAACAATGATATGAGTCCCATCCCCCATGGGCTCAGTAGTAGTTTCAAAGAAACCCGGATCCATTATATGGTCCCGAACCCTAGTAGAAAGTGCCAAGAGGGGGCATTTCCTGCCAGAAGAACCGGTTCCTAGTTGTACCGGCGCAGTGTCCGGTTGTGTCTCGGGGTTGGATAAGAAATCAAATAAAACTTATCTTTCCACCTTGACCACTTGGACACCTTGACCACTTGGACACCTTGTCCAAACTCATTCAGTATTGGGGCAAGGTAGAAAGAGTGTACCACGCCCCATGACCGCCTGGTGCCTTGCTCAAGTAATGCATATGAACGAAGGCGGAGAAGCTGTGAGCTAAGTTATAGAGCTCACAGACGACAATGTAGCTTAAAATGTTCACCCATGAGGTGGGGGTGAGATGCCAAACTCCCAGATCAGACCCCTTTAGGATTTTACTAATCCCGGTATGGAGGGGGGAACCGGAGACCGACTTCTATTACCGCCTCGTAGCAGACAAAATAATTGTCTGCATTCTCTATGTTATCATCCCATGCCATCATTGCATTTGCAGGCGGGATGGTAATGTCCCATTCCTTTCCAAAGGGGTGCTTTTCCTTGAAGGCTCTGAAGCCACTTTTCAGCAGAAGCATTCTAATTTTCTTTGGGTTAGGGTTGTCAGCAACTTTCGTCGGCTGCTGGTAGTCAGCCGCGAAGTTATCTTGATCAGAGCCAGAAGCCTTGGCCCCCAATCTTTCAGTGGCCTCGGTACCGCCGGGATCCTTCCCCAGATCCATTAGAGGAGGCAGCCTCTTCTCCGGCTACCTCCCGCACCCCAGAGCTCCCGGAAGAAGAGGGAGCCTCTTCGTCAGAGTTGCCGCTCTCCTCCAAATCCTCATGTTCCCCATCCGGAACAACCTCATCGGCTGGCACTTCCATAGTACGCTGACTCTTAGATTTTCTGGCCGTCTGTTTGACTCTGGGCATTGTGTCCTGCACAGACACAGAGAGGGAGGAATTCGGAGATGAGCACAGAAGTTCCGACAGTCTAGAAAAGGCACCCCCTGTTCTAGACTCAGCCGTTCCGGGAGACTGGATGAGTATCCTAGGCAGTGTCGAGTGTGTGGATTGAGAACTTATTTTATTTCTAAAACTATGTATACAGGCGGAAAAAGAATGTATAAAAGTTGAAAAAGGAAAAACTAAAAATGGTACAGGCGGTTACCTTGCTTTTAAATCTGAAAAATCTGAAAATAGCTACAAACGGTGACCGGGTGTTGCAAGGTTAGCACACGGAAATCCTGAAAACTCTGATGCAGACAGAAGCAGAGAATCTCTCTCTAAAACTCTCCTTTTTCTCTCTCTAGAAAAGTCAAATGAAAGTGAAGTGAGAGAAAAAGGGGGGGGGGGTAAACTTCTATTTATAGAAGGTGAAAACGGGGGCATCCCCATTTGAATTTCAAATTTTACTATCCGTTGTTACTGTTCGCCCGTGATAGGTGGACACATGTCACATGTGTCACGTTACATGAATGTGACCCCTGTGAGGGGCAAATGTTTAGGGTAAAAATACCCTTGACATGTGGATTAATGAGAGAAGGCGACGTGGCGAGTTCAGGATGGCCCAAGTGGCCCAATGCCCTCTTGACGCGTGGCCCCTTCAAATAAGCTCCTGAAATGACGGCCTTCAAGGGCCCAAATCCCAAGAAGCACCGTAAAACGGCGCAACCCACTAAAATCTAGGTCAAGTGACCTAGATAGGGGCGCACTCTCCAACGACCCTATAAATAGGGAGATATTTCCCCATTTTGGGGACACAATTGAATCATTTATTACACCTACTTTCTCTCTCATCAGAGAAACACCTAAGCCTGGAATCCGAGCAGATCCCCACCTAAATTTCCGCACTCTTTATTTTTCTTCAAGTTACTAACTTGATCGTCGGAGGCGGAGCTCCACCACCCGGAGTCTCCGTTTTTTTTTTTTTTTTTGCAGGTATAGCTCAGCCGGATCAATCTTTGTGACGTAATTCTCCCGAGGGACAAAAATACCCAAAACACTAATCACTTTCCAAAATATTGTCTTCTTTCAAAACGAAAGTTAAGGTGAGACCTATATTTTGGTAGCCCCAAGTGTAACCTTAGGTGGCTTTTGTTGTATACACATGCTAGGTTATATTTCACATGTTTATTTGAAATCCTAAGATTTGTATTTTTAATTTGTGGAATATTGCATATGTTTATCATGATTTTTATGATCAGATCAAGTAACATAATTAATTATCTTGATCAAATAATAGGAAGTGGTATTCTTCCCTTTGTCATCTAAAGATGGTTCGTAATAAGCTTTTCATGACATTGATCTCGCAGCATAAATAACGTGTTAAAATCTGTCAATAGAGAGAAGTGGGGATGTCTAGGCTTTTATATCCCCCGGTTTGAGGCAAAGAGTAAAAAACTTATACTATTTTTCAAGTATTTAGGTTCCAAATGGGAGGGATCATCCCGACTTTCCCCCTAAACAAAAAATGAACAAAAAGACGGATTTGTATAAAAAGGAAGGGGAATCCAACTTTCCCATAGAATAATAAAGAAAGAGAATTAGACATGTTTTAAAAATCAAGGATCATTGACTTAATATTTGAATCCTCGTGATGACTTGGCAGTGAGGTATACGTGTGATAGTGATAACAATCATTTTTTTCATGTAGCAATCATGTTCAATCAAAGTTCCTCGCTTGGAGAAGCTGAAGATATCCCACGCCGTAGGATATATTAGTTGCTCATGATAAGTGAGAAGACCAATGCTCAGAGTTGTAAAAGACATTTAAAGTTGACGTCGAGGATGTCGATATATTAAATCAATTTATTGTATTAACTCTTTTTTATTCTAGGCAATGTATATAGAACTTGAATTACCTCGGTAATAAATAGCCCTATTATTAAAAGAAAATAAGATGAGTGTTTTTTTTTTGTTTTTTTTTTAAGTTATTAGTCATCTCATTTTTCTTGGCAAAAAAAATGGAAAACATCGAATTTAGTTTGATATGATTGCTTTACTAAAATGGTGTTGTACACATCTAAAAATGTCTCCCCAAAACCAAACCCAATGATGAACAACCTTTCACCGCCACTATTGGTCGGGTTCAGTATTTTGAAGTCATTAATAGTAGATTTTAGGGCTGCTCGCATTTTGAAGTTGCTTCCACTATAAGAATCAAAAGCATCAACACCTTCCCACAACAATTTCAATTCATGGATTAGTGGTTGCAAGTACACATCAATATCCATACTGGGACCAAATTTACCGGGAATAATTATAGAAAGAATAAATGATGATGACTTCATGCACAACAATGGTGGTAAATTGTAAGGAATGAGGACCACCGGCCATGTACAATAATTTGTATTCATTAGACGATATGGATTAAAACCATCACTAGCTAGGCCCAGTCTAACACTGCGAGGATCAACAACAAACTCTGTATATTTTTCATCAAATTTTTTCCAAGCCTCGTCATCCGTAGGGTGTCGTAGAATCTTATCATCCTTACGATTAAAGTGTCATCTCATCTCTTCTGCGGTTTTCGATGACATGTAAAGCCTCTTTAATCTAGGGATAAGGGGAAAGTACCGTATTACCTTAGCCGCCTCGCCTTTCATACATACTTCTTTTCCTTTCTCATTTTTCCACCTCGATGTATGGCATATATGACACTCACTTTTATCCACAAATTCGCCTTAATATAACATGCAGTCATTTGGACATGCATAGATTTTCTCATATCCCAATCCAGAATCATTTATTATCTTCATGCCTTCATAATAAGACGATGGAAAATTCTTAATAATGGGAAATACATCAATTAGAAGTTCAAGTAATTTATTAAATGACTCAGAAGACCAATGGAACATACACTTTAGGTTAAACAAGTGCAATAGAAATGATTGCTTTGAAAAAGTAGTACACCCTTCGTACAAGCCTTTTGCAGAAGCTTCCATGAGTTTTTTTATACTTTGTATGCTCGTCATTTGAGACTGTTGATTGATACTCATCATCTACCTTGCAATGAATGGTAAACCCATCATCCATGTCATATGAATTGCCATCTTCAATACTTGGTTCACTTGAAGATGGATTGTCGGTAGGTTGAGTATCAACTTTAAAAGCTTCTCTTAGTAACCCATCCATATCATCTCGACCTACTGCCTTTGCTTGATCATTACTTGGATCATGAGTCTTACTCCCTTTATATTTACAATGGAATATCCAATTTCTATAGTTTTTATAAAAACCATTAAATAAAATATGCCCTCCAACCTCTTCTACAAAATCCCATTTATAACTTACATTTGTTACATGGGCAGCAAGTTACCAATGTATCTTGTGACAGAGTCTCTTTAGCAAGGTCTAAAAATTTCATGCGACCTTTATAATAACGAGGATCACCTTTTGGTAAATCAATCCAACTAGTATCCATGTCTACAAAGAAATATATAGGTAATTACAAATTATATATATGTACATTATAAAATATCATTTTACAAGATAGATTTTAATGTGTCCTTCGATGTGACCAATTTACCAACCAAAGTAAATGAGTATTGAGTAACTGTAGAAAGCAAACAAAGACCCAAGTAGTCCAAGAAAACAAAATTGAACCAAACCAACTCAAAGATAATCCATGAAACAAAAACTAATCAAATCGAGAATGTGTCACTTGCATACATATCATTCTGTTGTGATTCTAATAATGCTGAAAAGAAGGAATGATTCAAATAAAAGTTTCAACCCCGACAATGCAATTGCACCACCAACGCTATCAAGAGGTTGTATTAAATTAAAATCTCATATTTCAGCTTGCGAAACATTTCGTTTTAAACATCTAGAGAGTGTATTAATGAATAAATTCACCCATAGAGGATAATATTAATGAATTAAACACCCATTATAAACACAGTAAAATACACTAAACATTGATTCATATATTAAATGCTACCAAATTAATTCACTATTGATGAGAAATTGCTTTACAAAAATATGAAGTATATATTATCTCAAAAATGCAGCAAACATACCTAATTGTCCTCTATCTCTTGGCCTCTTTCTTTTTGAAACGAAGTTCTTCAAGTGCTGCTTACAGAGAGAACAAATAATAAAATTCAATTATAGATGAAATTGAGAGAAAAATCAGCTAAATATAGGGAGAGGAACTTAATCTAATGAAAATTAGGAAAAATTAAAAGGGGAAATTAAGCTAAACTAAATAATTACAGATGAAACCTTTACCTTAGGATGAGAAAATTTAGAAAATCCAAACAAACAACCCATAAAAATCGCCATAAAATTTTAGAACTACTAACGACCCATTTTTATTATTTCTTTACCTTATAAAAAGCAGGAGCTTGCGCTTATGAAGCGTGCACGGACCTATATGCCTTTCAAAATGTTTGTTTTCATTTTTACCCCAATATGTAATCTCTTACATTTATGAGAAATATATTAAAATAATATGTTATCAATAAAAAATGAGTAAAGGTGATTTTCCATATAATAATAGATGATAACTCAAAACAAAATGTGTAATTTTTCCATACTTTCTTCTTTGGGTAAACCATTAATGACATTAATCATACCAACATGAAAGAACGAACTGAACCTAAACTACACCTAGCTGTCTATGAATTAGCCGAAGTTCTTGTTAATTTCTGGGAACATAACCAGAAACAACACTTAGGTGAAAGATTGAAAACCTAGAAACCACTTAGCCGTGTGAACCTGTGAATTTCCATCTACTAGATGTATGTAAACATTCATACTTTCAATTTTTAGCTGACCAATAAAAGGCACTTCTCAAGTCATGCACTCATCACCTACGTGATTGGGCGTTATAAAAAAATTTAAATTAAATCAAAATAAAAATAAAAACCATTGCAGAAAAAGCCATGTAGCAATAAAACAGAATAGTAGTACTCAACAATTCAATTTCTTCCATGATCCCATGACTTAGACATGCTTAACAACACCAGTAATGAATTGAACTTGCCTACTCTTTTTCAGGGGTGGGTAATATATATGAATAATGTTATATATGAGGAAGGAGAAAATAAACATCATTACCAATCTAATTTTGAGTTGGCATCCAAGGTGAAAGTTCCTCAGCAATCTGTTCAGCAAAACATAAAGTGGGGACCAGATTTAGATGATATTAAAGGTTACCAAGTATATATCAGGCTTGCAAAAAAATTATGTATCTTTATAGCATATTAAGTGACCAAGTGTAAATAGATTAGAGGACAAGAAAGATTGCTCAAAATTGAAATCCTTGAAAAAGTATCAATGTCTGCCCTGTTTGATGTCTATATGGCCAAAAAAATTTCATATCTAGTACAAAATAGCCAAAACAATTTCATATCTAGTAAAAAAAAAAAAAGGAAAAATTTAGGAATGACAAATTTGGAAATTGAAAGCACAACTTATGAATTGAAAAACATTTAGGTAGTGTTTGGACTCAAGTATTTGATTTCAAATCTGGAATTTCAAATCTGTTATTTCAAATACAAACATTCAATTCCAAATTCTTTATTTGTATAAACATAGAATTCCAAATTAATCACTCTGAATTCACTATGTATTTTGAAACCATAATTAACTCATTATGAATTTTGAGTTGCATGCCTCTATTTTTCTCCCTCTAAAAATGCAGTATGCTCTAATTAAGAAATTAAATCAACCATATATAACAAATTAAACCAGAAATTAAAATAAGAGGGAGAACTTTATTGAAAATCCTTATTATTGAAACACATTTTTAGAAGGTGAAGGCAATAGTCAAGGATTTACAGCAGAGTAGCCAATCTTCAAGAAGTTTCAGGTGGCGTGCCGGCAGTGGCTACGGTAGCAGAGGTCAATTAAAAGGTGGGAGAAAGTTGCAGGTGGCGTGCCTGCAGTGGCAACGGTGATACAAATTATTTCATCAAAATTAAGAACTACTTTACTATACTAATCAAGGCAATATTAATCATCAAAATATGATATAATTATGAAAAAATTTATTATCAAAAACATGATCACCGTCAGAAGGTCTCCACCATGTCTCAATTCAGCCTTCAACAATCCTCCAGGCACAAGATTCTTCTTCCTTCTGAAATTAGAAACAAAATTTATGAGAAATTCATCACAAAATGAAGCAATTAAATCTGAAAAATTGAAATACATGAATTGAACCGTTAGTGGCGGCGAACTAGCGACTGGGTATGACTCGTATGAGTCCGTGAATCAGAGTAAAGGTTTGAAGGATTTGAAATGACATGCTTTAAAGCTGGACTTAAAATTCTGAAAATTTAACTTAACTATTCAAAGTCTGGAATTGAGTGAAATTCAAATGCAAATACGTATAATTCCCAAACAAGCAATTTGAGACAATTCCATAATTTGATATGATAGTTTCCAAACAGACCATTAAGTAATTGTATGTAATTAAGTGCAAAAAATTACATGATGCGCCGTCAATGAATTCTTAGAAGTATCGCGCGATTCTTGTTCTCTTTCAGTTCAAAACCGCAAAAGGCAAGAGATTTTCTGATTTCAACCACGGATTAA
Source organism: Chenopodium album (assembly GCF_948465745.1). Taxonomy (NCBI): domain Eukaryota; kingdom Viridiplantae; phylum Streptophyta; class Magnoliopsida; order Caryophyllales; family Amaranthaceae; genus Chenopodium; species Chenopodium album. The sequence goes on along the minus strand of NC_137837.1, from coordinate 44,741,315 downwards.
ACAAAAAACATGAGAAATTGAACATTATACTATACCGTAGATGAAATTTGAACTAGAGATTAAGGAAAAGCAAGAAGGTTTACCTCTATAAATCGATGAATTTGACAGGTTGAAGAAGAAATTTCCCAAATTCCCACAATTTCCAGAACGAATTGGGAGATGAATTTGAATGGAGAAAGTCAGAACGATGGATGAAGCAAATTAGAAATTTCCAGAAGCAGCAAATTTGGTGATGACTGACCTAGCTTTTTCTTTCTTTTTTTTTTATTTTTTATTTTTCTGAAACTAGACCTAGCTAATTAGGCGGTTTAACTCGGGACATTCTTCTAACCTCGCTTTTTTTTTTTCCTTAAAAATTGAAATCCCGGGCAACCAAAATAGTCACGTGCGGGTCATGTGACTTTGTCGACGCTTTTTAGTGTCCACAGACGACCTCGACCTGGAAAAGCGTCGATAATAAGCGGAATATAAATCCTTACATTGACGCTAGTACCATAGCGTCGAGATAAAAGCGTCCATAAAATACGAAAATTGTAGTAGTGATATTGCATGTTTAAAGGAGATATGTAATTGAAAATCACACATAATAAGATAATTCGGACAACCGGTTTAGGATCCTTTTTAATCTTGTTATTAATTCAAGTGATCACAATATTTTAGAATTATATGTTGCGTTAATATTCAACCAATTTAGCTTAATAATAGATTGGAGCGAATTGAATCTTTATTTGTATGCCTTTGAGATCGCAAGAATTACTTTTCACTATAAGAATCGAGTAGAGGCCAATACGGGCAAATGTGACTCCATGACTCACTTCGTACCATCATCCCTGATCCTCCTTTTGTGGTTCCAAACCATATGGAGTTAGTAATCTCATGGATAATGAATGGGGTATAACCTTCACGGGTCAATCGTTGTTGCCTTCATTGTCCCTTATTCGTGGTTGCCTTAAATGATCCGTGAACGGTTTACAAGTTCCTTAAAAACTTGTTGGCGGCTCCCTACTTTCCTTGTCCCTAATCGTATATGTTAAATCCCACTTCCTAAGAGTGCCAAGCATATTCACACATGCTTTAACGTAGGCGCACTTCGAACGACGCCTACAAGTGCCAACAAGCCAATGGCTATCAAATCATCCAAATCATTTGATTTTTATATATGATTTTGTAACCATAACTCAACACTTCATGCATTTTATATATGATCATGACTACTCAATAGTAGGTCCATATGTGCAAAGGCCTAAGATTGACCATATTTTCATGGCATGATTATTTTGGTATATGGTTATGGTCTACCTCAAGGAGGGCCTTTCCAAGGTTGTAACATGGCTAGGTTTGGGGTTATTAAGAATGAACAGGCTCAAGTATACTCCCAAAATCTGTCCTTTACTTTTGGTGCTTATCAAATTAAAACCTTTCTGCTTTGTGTGGCAACTTCCTACATTAGCTGCCTTTTTCTTGTCCTCTCTCTCTTTTTTATTTTCTTTCTCTCGCTTTTTTGACAAGTTTTTTTTTTGGGTTTGGAATGACTTTTCTTTATTTCGCATTGGGTCTTTGGGTTTAGACTAACTTTGTGTCCCCCTCTTATATTTCGTTCCCCCAATTTCCTATTTGTATCTCTTTGCACCATTCCCATCCCAAGGTATGGAATAATGTAGGTTGAATAACTAAGGCTCAACTGACGAGGCTCAAAAAGGCTGTAAAAAAGATGGATTTTCTCTCAGGTTAAGAACATGGGATTATCTTTATGGAGTTTCAAGTTTTCTTTTGCGTTGGTGAAATCATCAGATTCTTTATTTGTGGGCTAAAGATGGGCCTCTTTTCATTTGATAAATCTAGTAAGCCAAAGCTCATCAAGATTCTTATTGTGTTGAGTATGTATGCCTTTTTGATATTGCCTGTTTGTATGTATATGCTTTATTTAATTTGAGCCAATAACAATAAAGAGATTGAAAAGACAACAATATAGGCGTACTTGAAAATATATTTTTTATTCATTAATTAATGAGAGTACAAAATAACAAGATTCAACAGCATGAATCTCTTAGTCTGTCTTAAAAAAAACAAAAAAAAAAAACAAAAAAAAACAAAGGAAAGAAACAAAACAAGACCTAGGGTGCTACATCTTGAATTGTTGACAACTTCTTGAGATTGTGTCTTTGAGCTCTGTCTGTTTCTGACATAGGTGAAATCCTCTCTAAAAATGTAGTCCATCTATATGATTCATTGTTTCATTTATCAAGTCCCTTTCAATTATTGTTCCCGTAGTATCGACCTTTTGAAATGTGTCTAAACTTAGGTATTGTAAATGACACTTGTATGGTAGAGACATATTGTCTATGAACTTTGGGACAAGTTCATGATCCGGAGGTCTTTGTGAAAGAAGAGCAAACTTTGATTGCCACCTGGAAAATAAGTTAATGAAGCCTTCTTCTTCCCTTTTCTTAAGCATTTCAAGATCGCGCAAGGTAGTTGTGAGCTCGATGTTATCTCCATATTGGGCACTCCTAGTGGAAGTTTGTTTTGCATCGAGATTATAAAACCATGATCTAGCACTTTGGTCCAATGAAAGAGGAAAAGTACATGCATATAGACTTATCTCAACCCCTTTCAATGCCATAATTCCAATAGAGCTCATTAAGCGAGTCTTAGGATTGTCCGTAACCTTAAAGGTTGGTAAGTTCGTAGTCAAGAACTTTTCTGGGAGAGTCTTGCCACTAGGTTGTAGTGTAAGCTCATAATTGAAGTACTTATTCCCCGAGCTAGCTAGAAGGACAAGTTTCTCTAAGGCCTCTACTCTTTTGGCTCTTGCTTTTTCTTGTAGAATGTTTTCTTTTCTTTTTTTGCTTTTTATGAGCCTTCATTTAGTCTTCTTCTTCTCGTAGGGCCTTTAGGTTTTTGAGTTCCTCTCTAAGTTTCTACAATGCTGCTTTGTCACCCATGATTGGACAAGTATGCGAATGTGGAAGATGATCTAGTAATATGTATCACGAGAAATTGAGTGTGTTCACTTAAACCTTTTCTGCCAATCGTTCAAATGATGAATCAAAGTCAAAATGATTGTTTTATTTCTTTTTTTTTTATTCCTTGCAATACGAATTCACTTTAAGCAAGTTTGTTGATGAAGAATGTCAAAAAATTCCCGAACAATCATTAATGGAATGTCATGATTTGTGTTGACTTCAATAAGGTAATTATCTAAGGATTTTACTTTTAATGAATTGTTTTCGAAAAAGGTAGAAGAGAAAGAAAAGAAAGTTGGATTGAAAATGCTCATCAAATATTTTAGGAATATTGATCAACCCGAACATACTCCTTAAAATGGTCAAATATACTATGGTATTTGTTGATCATTTAGATTACAATAGAGATCTATATCGTTTATTTTAATTATGATTCTCATATTAGGTCGTCTTTAAAGGATAATATATTATTATTGCTTAAAAAGAATGATGACCTCCAAATGAAAAATTCAATAAATAATTAAATCATTTTCTCGGTTTTATCATTCATTATCTTCTCTCTTTTGTTTTTTTAGAATAATAATTTTTTTTTATCATACTTATTTTTTATTTTCTTTATGAACGATTTTTTTCTTTTCTTTTTCTTTCGTTCTCTTTTTTTTTCTGTGAGGCAAACATCCCAAGTAAGGTTCTTGGGATACTTTTTTAACCATAGAAAAGGTAAATAAATTATACTCTTAAATCATTGTTGATCAATTACAACTAAAACATGATGAACATGAAAATAGGCACGTTTAAGAATTAATATATTGATGATGTCCTACTAAGGGATGCGAACTTCTAATGATGAACCTCATAAGAAATAATGTTATTTATTTGATTATAAAGTATGTAAACGAATCACCATAATAAAAAATATCGCTCGCAATTTTCGGTCTTGCGCTAAGTTGGAAAGTGCAACTTCAAGAATAGCATCTGCCACATGCGTTTTTTTATTTTTGTAAGAAAGATACGAAACGTTTTTTGATTTTTTTGAAAAAAAATAAAAAAGAAATAAGACGATCAAAGTAACGGTAACTAAGTTAGCGAACGTTGTTAGCCAAAGAGATATGTTTAGCACCTACTTAAAAATTAACCTTGAAGCTAAGCGGTAATATGGTTTTATCCGTATGATACTGCTCGTAACGAGTCAAAGTCAACGTTAAATAGTGGGCTTGTGCAAGACGCAGAGTTGCGCGGAGGTGCCACACGCAACTTCTGAACTTGCGCTTCGAGGACGCGCGCAACTTTGATAGTTGCGCGCGCCACCTGGTAAGTTCGAAAATTTTTCAATTTTTCAATTTTTTTGATTTTTGATTTTTTATTTTTTTTTGTCGAACCATAATTTTTTTTTGTCGAAGTGCAGACATTATTTTCTTTTTTTTTTGCCGAACCATAATTTTTACGAATTTTTTTATTTATTATATCTCTAGGTTATAGTGTGCTACGATTATGCATGATGCAATGTTGCTTGTTCGATTTTTACTTTTGTGAAAAAGGAAGATATTATGTGTTCGTGTCTCGCTTTCTAACTAGAGATTATCCAAGTTGATTCTCGTTAGATTCCATAGGAAACCTAGTGTTGGAAACCTTGAACCATAGCTATGAACTAATCTTGTAACCTCTAAATCCCCAGTTGAGTCACCACAGTAAGAAGGGTGTTCCCATCGTAGGGGATTTTTCTCCTTAGATACCCATGTTCCCTTAAAATCCTAGGACTTTACACTTATTAGGGTGTATTAGGATTTGAATTCTTGACTGTTTGGGGGACCTTGAATTAGAAATGATCCTCTCATCACGCTTTTTTGTAAGAAACAAGTAGGAGTCGCCAATGAGTTTTAGGAAAACTCATAAAACTTGTTCATGCCTTTCTCCCAAGTAGAGTTCAAGGGATAATTAGCACGAATCATACGTTTACCCATCCCTAAATTGGTCTACATGTACCAGAAATCAGTTGGGGATCGAGGGTACTAAAATAACGTTCCTTTTAGGGAGGAATCGATATTCTAGCCCTAGTTACTGCCTCTACTAGCTCTTCCTTTTTAATAATTTCATCACCTAACAATATATGCAACGTGGCTCCTAAAAACTAAATTAGTTGTTTTATTTACAAGCGTCAATCACGTAGGAATTACATTGCAAAAGTCGTTATTCTTATTTAATCAATTTTCGTGAAAAGAACAAAATAAACAATATTCGCCTTGTCTTAAGTGATAAAACAAAAATTAATCATCATATTCTAGTCTTGATTAACGAAAGAATACTATGTGAATTAATTAATTAAAATTTTATTTAAAGTGATCAAAAAACACTATTTATTCAATTAAAGTTATTTAAACAATAAAAGAAAAGTGATTTATCTAAGTGCTCAGGAAACTAACCGTTCTTCTTTTATGTTAAGTATCCGTTTAATGCGTTTATGGAATTTCTTTCTTCTTCGTACCTCCAAGGACTTCAATAGATTCAATTAGGGTTGGAAAATATTTGGGAAGAGAGAAGAAAAGTAGTATGATAGTAAGAGAACTTGAGAGATTAGGGTTTTGAGAATGCTAGGTGATGGGTGTCATAGTGTCATAAATGGCACCCATTTGATGAACAATTAGGTTATTTTTACCATCTTTAATAGCTTTCATGCTCAATAAATTCCTAGTTTTGTGCATTTGGTCTTGGTATTACCTTTCCTCTCTTATTTTGTAGCCTTTGTTCATTTTGTTGGTTTTTCTACTCTTTTCTCCTTTATTTTCTCTATTTTCGTGGTTGTATGTATTGTACCAGGTCTAGGTCTTGATATTGGTTATTTACTAAGGTGGAATATGCTTTTGAGCAAGCTCATGGAAATTGGAAAGCTCAAGATGCAAGTAAGTGGTTCTCCATGTTCTTGCTCTTGCCCTCTCAAGCCGTGCTCTCATGAAGATGGGGTGTTGAACCCACTGTCAAGTGCTTTTTGGGACTGCTACTCTTAGTGTTCATCATCATATTACACATCCATTCGAAGACCTTAGTGAACGCACAAAATCGCGAAAAGAGCCGATGAAACCCAGAGAAGCGCGGGCGTGGGCGCGCCAACAGCCTTCGCGGGCGCGCCACCTGCCAGTGCGGGAGCGCTCCCCTGGGTATTTTATTGCTCGGTATTTGCTTCCCCCACTTATTTATACCTCTTTATAAACCGGTTTTGTAAGAACAAAATTCACAATTTTAGATCATAATTTTAGATTAGTTGAGAGCTTCTCTCTCTAGTTTTTAGGGTTAGTTTAGGAGTAGATTTTAGAGAGAGAAAGTGAGGAATTTCAATGGTGATTGAGAGATTGAAGATTCAATGGTGACAATTGTGTTGAATATCTTCTCTATTATCAATGAGCATTTCTAACTCTATCTCATTTTATTTCTTTGTTTAATATTCTTGTTAGTTTAGATTGATTTTGATGTTTGATGCTTGATTAGTGTAGTTGTTCTTCATATATTGTTGATTCTTGATTTCTTTAGTTGTTTGTTGGTTAGATGATGATGTTAGAGTAGTTGTTTGCTAGGGATTGGGTAAAACTTGGATGATTGATTGATTGTGCTTAATTTGGACGTGTGTAATTCTATAGGCCTTGAGAATTATGCTAGAATGCATTGTAGTTTCTAATGATACGGACCATTGATTTAGAAATTGCAATTGTCGATTGAGCTGGATTAGTGATGCTCCTAGTTATAGTCTCTCGTAGTTGGCACTAGTTTGACATCTAGGAGATAGCTTGTTGACTTTTTTGATTGAGCTTTCCATTAGTCTTCACAACCATTGACTTGAATGTATTTCCGAGCTGCTACAATTGCCATGATTACTTATTGATCCCCATTCCTAGTGATTTATTTGTTTGGTTTCTTTGTTTGGTAGTTGGTTAGTGTTCTCTATTTATCTTTGTCTTTGACCTAGCTTAGGCGCATAATTGAGAGCACTTGAACATTACCGTTCCTTTGGGTTCGACACTCGACTTGACTCTATACTAGTATTTAGGTTGGTTAAGTGTTTATAAATTTAGTTTGACCGAGGGAGGTTTAGTTTCAAAGACCTAGTTCCACCCGTCATCACTAGGGTTTTAATTAGGATTTTTCGGTCCTCTTTCAGGTTAAACGAAGACCCTTATTTATAGGCGTAGGGATCAAGCAGGTTTAGAGTTTTGGAGTCGCCGTCAGGTGGCACGCGCAACTCTCTGAGTTGCGCTGGGATGCGGTTAGGCGTGTGGGATATCATTGTAAAGCTCTTAATGTCTACTTTCTAATTCCGTCGAAATTAGGTTAAAATATGTTGTGGATCAAAAGATATGGCCGTTGGAGTGGAAGGGTGTCGGTTTAGGGACCGGGTTAGTGTTTTGATCATAACATCTTCGTTTTAGCTTAAAATTGGGCTTTATAATATACCGTTGGAAAGCTCTTTGAAAGTGTTATCCATATGTATAGGCCATGCACGGAAATAGGATGGTTGGTTTATCTGTTTGGCTTGGTTTTCAACAATTTAAGATCTGTTGGATCCAATCATTGCATTAGACGCATTTGGGTCCGTTGTTAATCAAGTTAAAACATGTATGAGCACGTTTAAGGCCTAATTTGTAATCGGATAAGGCTTTAATATAACATGGTTTCAAATATGGGTTTTAACTTACTTCATAATGCATTTAGTATTCCATAAACACTTCAACTTTGATTTAGCATGAAGAACAAGTTTTTGTAACATCATCGCACTTTCTTTTGGGACAAGAGGCCAAAAGTAGGTGTCTACACCTACCCAAGTTTGACGTGGATGGATTGATCTCTCCACTAGACGCCACTCCTCAGGAGCCGGGGTATCATCTCCTCGACCAGTTCGTTAGACTCTTAGTAGGTGATGGACATGGTCGGAGGTACAAACTCTGCTGCCTCAGCATCAGCCTGCGGAAATAAAATTCCATCAATTATTCATCGTTGGGGGCTACAAAAGTAAAAATCAAAAGATATAAAAACTTACCTCCGCTTCCTCCAATATCAAAGGTAATGGAGCAAAAGGTGGCAAAAGCCTCTCACCGAAGTACTTGTTCGGGTGGCTGAACCTTTGACAAGCAACACCAGCTGGCGACGAGTCCATAAAAGTCCTAAGACTTGCCTTATCCATCATGTGCGGTGGAGGACTGTAGACACCCATTTGTGTCTCCCCAAAACCAAACCCAATGATGAATACCTTTCACGTCGAATCATAATCAAATGAAGTGAAAGTGTGGAAAGTCTAGTGTTGCGGTTAATTTTTATTAAAATTGTCTTCTCTCTGTTTTCGAAAACCTATTTTATGAAAATAACCAATCCAGTTTAGTTTGATCCATAGCAAGGGTCCAATAATAGCGTAGTTGGAACGGGCTTGAAAAGATTTTTCCAACGATTTATTATAAGCCCAATTCCGATGAATAATGAGGAAGTTATGGCCAAATTACTAAACTAGGCCTGGTTTGATCTTTATATGCGGCCCAATGATCTAGAGGAGGGCATATTATGAATTATCATTCCTAATGCGATTAGGATTGATTATAGTCTTCTAGAAGGTTCTTTTGAATCCTAATGTGATTAGCATTGATAATTGAATACTATGAGTTCTATTTGGAATAAAAGAAGTGTTTTAAATGAAATTATGATTTTACCCCTTGTACGGACTTTTACGCTTAATTTTGTCAAAAAATAGAATACTTGTGGGAAAATTGCCTGCAGCGCTGCACACCAGGCTGTTGCCTGGCGAGTGAGGCTATTGCGGCGCTAGCTTCGTGTTTTATTCCTCTTGAAACTCCAATTCTTTTTTATCTATACCGGACTATTTTTCATTATAAATAGTGTCCTTAAACCTTTGTTTTTAATTACCAACTCTCATCAAGAAAATCTTGATACTCTTTCTCTCTTATTCTAAACCAACTTTTCACAAATAAAATTCCACATTCACAAGATCTAGAAACACCTAGCCCAATTCAAATTGTCTTCGCCCTAGACGTGAAAGAAAGAGGTACGAGGCAGCCAATTAAGTGCTTTAATTCTTTAATTGATATTATGATATAGAAATCATGTTTAGGTTGTTATTTCGATTCCTAGTATCATGTTAGGATACTTTTCTTAGTATGATGTTTAGGGTAAAGAGTATAATGTCAATTATGATTCCTATGATGCTTCCTATTTCTTTCTTAATATCATTTTAGTGTCATGTTAGGGCTAAAGATTCGATTTTTATATGTTTAGTGACATGCTATGGTTTGTTATTAATCTTGTTAGTATCATGCCTAGAATCTTGCTGTTATTATGCTTTATTATGATTATCATGATTGTTATTATGATTATTATGATTGTTATTTTGATGATTATTTATATAATTATAACAATTGTTATTGTTATTATTATGTTGCTTAATATTTATTGTTATTGCTTGATCTCGCCTTTATGCATGTTTAAAGGGAATTCGGTACTTGTAATATCGCTTAATAAAATAATTAATAATCTTATTTAGGGTTAATTTGATTATAATTCAAGTGATCGCCAATAATAGTTTTATTTGTGCATTAAAATTCAACCAACATAGATAAACATGTTTAGGGTTAACCTATTGATTGCATGTTAGTCAGAAAGCACACTTGAATACGAGAAGAATAAAGTAGAGGCCAATTATTAGGGAATGTTCTTTCTCTTTTAGATTGGATTTGTACCTTCATCCTCAAATTTCCAGTTTATGTTCCAGACCTTTTGGAGTTGGCGATCTCATGGATCGTTAAGGGGTGTAACCTTCACCCTGTGAACGGTTTACAAGTTCCTACAACTTTTTGGTGACTCTTTTGCTCTAGCTTCCTTCCCTTTGGACGCCACCATGCTTAAGTGTATGATCATAGTGGGGTTCAAGTTTGGGGTAATGCTTGAAATATTTGATCGAGGGTTAGATAGGTCGTTAAACATCTACCCTAATAAAATTAATCATTTATAATACCTAAACTTACACCAAACTAGTTAGTGGCAAGTAAAGGGTCGAACCACTAAGGAAGCTTACTAATTCAACATCAATTTTCACTAATGCAAGAGTGAAAGGGGATAGTTTTTGTTGGTTTTTGAATAAAGAGCACTAAAACTACAAATAAGCAAAGAAGATGATGATTAAAATCAAGAGAGAACGACGCTAGGGATTCGGGGGGTGTCAAATATGATTAGAAAGAGGGGAATAATAATGATTATCATGAAGAAAAGGCCAAAAAACACAAGATTCTACCTAAACAATTCATTCTCATGCAATCGTCTAGGCAAATCAATGAAAAAGGTCGATACTAATAAGGATCATTCTCATGCATCTTGTTAGTTACAATCAAATAAAGAGAATGAAGAAGCAAAATCCATAAAACTCCACTTTCATAACTCATTCTCATGCAATCATTAAAATAGAGACGATTTTAATCTAGTTCAAATAACTTTCATGCATTTAAAATAGAAACACATCAAATAAAGTGCAATAATAATCTCAAGCTATCAAAAATCATGTCTTTCATCAATTTATGGCATGAGTTCAATCCAACCATCATCATTCATCCAATATCACCACATATTTTCCACCCCCTTCCCCTAGCTAAGAAATTAGCCTAGGGAAGGGAGATTAAGCTTAGTAACAATACTAAACATGAATTCAAGAAGCACAAAACAAAGCATGATTGAGAATAATGAAAACAACAACAACTAGATGAACTAAAGAGATGAATGAAAATAATCTACAATAAAGCATATAAATAAAGCTAAAAGAAGGGATTAGAGATAATTAAAGAGAGGATTAATGAAAGATGAAAACTTGAAGTGTTGCTTGATTGAAGATTAAACTTGACCCAAAAGTTGAATACAATAGAGAAACTTAAGCAATAATCTACTTTCTCTCACTAAAATCATCTAATCTAAGCTAAAACCTAGAGAGAGAAGCTCTCCTAAAACTAGAGAAAAAGATCTAATAAAATCCAAAAGTCCCGTACAAAAACAAGCCTCAAATATAATAAGATACGCCCAAAAACGCTGAACAAGGCTCACTGTGCGCCCGTGCAAGGGAGTGTGCACCCGCGCAAGGCGGCTACGCGCCCGCGCAAGGGAGGGTTCGCCTGCGCAAGGCGGCTGCGCGCCCGCGCCTTCATGGGTTGAGGCTTGCTGGCTGAGTTGTGCACCCGCGCGCCTAGGGTGTGTGCCCACACATTTGTCGCACACAACCCGCGCAAATATCTCCGCCTCGATTTTGAAATTTACATCCTTCTGCGCGGGTTCTGACAGGGCTACGCGCTCTCTCACAATGGCCGCGCTCTTGCGCACATTTTGCGCTTCCTCGCACATTGGTTCTTCGATTCTACTCTCATGCTTACTTGTCCTCTTCTTTGCAAACCAAGACTTCAAATACCTAAGCACAAGCACCAAGGGAAGCAATAAGGTATAGGCAACACTGAAAACACGCAATAAAGGGAAGTATTTAAGCATATACGCGATTTCATCCAAAACAATCGAGACATGTATGAACGCATTCTTTGAACAAAACAACTACAAAACACCTCAAGCAAGCTAAAACAAAGCATAAAAATACCCTTAAAGTGACATAAAAGTCACTATCAAACTCCCCCAAGCTAAACTTTTGCTCGTCCTCGAGCAAATTAACACGAAACATGAGAGAAAGGGAGAATGATTTATTCAAGCAAGAAAAACTAAAAAGAGAAAGAATATACACTAACTCACTTTCGTAGGAATCACGGTCAATTTTAGCAACTAAAGACAAGCCCTTTAAACACCTAGATCGCCCTAGAGGACGAGTGTGCTCTCGTGAGGGTTTCCTAAGAGCTTAACCCACAACTCTAGAGAATAACCAAGGCAAAACAAAAATAAAAAGAAAAGAAAATAAAAAATTCAAACACAATCATGACCAACCAAACATGGTAAGGTTTAGAAAACCAATCAAGCTCAAAGGCGGAAAATACTCCATTTAGACTAAAAAAGAAGAGACGTGCACCAAAGAATACTCACCTTTCTCAATTCAATGAGGGAAAACACGTTCTAAGATGCTCATGCTTGAAAGAGACAAACCTAAGCTAAGCATAGAGAACTAGAGAATTCATTCTCCGCCCTAGCCCCATCCACGTTCCACGTTCTCTCCACTAGCTTCAAATCACCCCCTGGTTAGCTCCTCATGATTCCACGAAGGAACTGGAAAAAGATTCAATTTATATATGGAATTAGTGGTCATCCCGACATCTCAACTATGCATACTCTCTCCATAGGGTTGAAATCTATCTCCCTCCACCGGAATTTGACCTCATCCCTTTAAAGTCTAAGAGTCTTAACTAGGATTGTAATGTAAGGCAAAGGGTTAAGGCGGGGTAAAAATTTGAAAATTTTGGTGATATTTCCTGAGTGAAGCAAAAGGGTAATCAAATCTCAAAAACAAACTCAAGAAATCACCAAACATCAAACAAAAATACCAATAATGCCATCTCCCCCAAGATTACTCAGCACCAGCACTCCATAAAAACAAAAACGAAGTAACGCTCCCCCCAAGCTTGAACGAAGCATTGTCCTCAATGTTTAACTAAGGGAAAAAAAACAAAACCTACCCTTTTTTTTTATAAACTCTTATTTGATGTCCTTGCCTTTTTAAACTAAGGACGGTTTTTTCTGGGATGCATTTGCTTTATTACACACAATTTATACAATTTACTTTCTTGCTTGGTACAAATAGCATAATACTTTCTCATTTTCATTAGAACACAAAAAAAAATCTCAAACTGAAATGCTTCACAAACTAAGGGTTAGGGAAACAAAAGGTCTTAAGTCTAGTAATGCGGATCATAATCAAGCAAGGGAATAGGCTCAAAGGGTTAGCAAGAGGAGCAAATGCAAAATAAAAACAAAATATGTAACAAAACAAAAAGAAGATAAAGAAAAATGAGAAGAAGTGCCCTTTAATTTTCCTCCTCTTAAGTTGCTTGGTCACGATCTTGGGAGCTATAGGACAACACAAGGATTAACATACACATAGTCAAGGATCCTAAATGCCGCTCAACAAGATTGACGAAAGCTTGTAAAATATTAGACCTCACAAGGGATGGGAAGTAAGCAAATACCAACTAAAGAGGTTCATATCCACTATAGAGAGCAACACCATCTTACCACTTTCCCGTGAACTAAGGGTTCAAGCGTCCTCTAAAGTTCTTAAACCGACTACCTTAGCTTAAAATTTGTCTATCTCAACCACAAGCACTCTTAAACCGTGTAGGCCATCATCAATTAGGAATAAATACATTCTTTGGCACATTATCAAAGCAATCAATTCCAAATGCATGAGCGAATTCCAAAACAAATTCATTTCATCTTGCCATAGTCATTTTTGACTATAAAAAAGGAAACAAAACAAAAGAAAGAGGAATAAATAAAAAAGGTTCACAAACGAGGCATAAAATCCAAATAAGTCCTAATCGTCATACCAGTGATCGTTCGATGACAACATCAACGATCCCAGGTTCCATAGAACTAAAAGAAAACATCCCCGAACCATTCATCTTCTTCCTAAAATAGTCATAAACTAAGCACTCAAAGAAAGAGTAAAAGAGTAAAAATAAGAAAGGTCTCGCCAGGAGGTTGGCTTAAAAGAATAAAGGAGCATAAAATAAAGTTCACCTAATGTCACTCCACTCCAAACTTCCAAAAAGAAACCTACAAGGAAAGACAAGACACAAAAGAAAACATTAAAAGAGAACAAAGAAATAAAACAAAAAGAAAAAGAAAGGAGTGGGAGAAAAAGGGTTAGAAATCCTCCGGGTTGCCTCCCGAGAAGCGCTTGTTTATGGTCTCTAGCTTGACCCTTCACCTCATTCAAGGTGAACTAAAGAACATCACCCTCATAAAATTGAGGATTGAATCATAGATGCCCCCAAGCTTGAGAACTAGAACTCCTTGAGTTCTCACATCACCACAAGTGAAAGGAGGGGATGAATCAATAAGAGCCAAAGGTGGCTCATCTTTTCTCTTTCTCTTCTTCTTGTTGATTAATCTTCTTTTTTCACTCTTATTTATTTTCCTTCTTAATGGGAGATTAAGCTTGGAATCCTCAATATTAGGAAGGGAAACCTCACCTTCCTCAAGAGAGCATTCAAACCAAGCGGGAACTTCAAGTAAGTCATCATACTTCATTGTAACCTTATCATCACATGGAGGTAAGCTTTCATTAGCCATCACACCATCGACCACATCAACTCTACATACGCTCACCGCCATAGGGATCTTCAAAAAAACATTCTCAACTAGCCTACAAGGAAAGGGAATCGGGCCTTCAAACTTGTTTGGTTCACTAAAATCAAATGGCTCCTCATTTTGTTCTTGAACCTTCTTCTCAATCACATCCTCTACAACCTTGTCCTCCTTGCTCTCATCCTCCTTGAAAGTTTTGGGTTGATAAGTATGTGAAGGGTTAGTAGATGATTATAAGGGGAGTTTTGTTATTAAATGGAGTGAAGAAATTTTGGATAGTTGGGAATCAACAACTTCATTGTGAGATTTGATCTCTTAGAATTGTTGAGTGATAATTTGACGTTGTTGAAGAATTTGGGTTTGTGTGTGGTCGGGTGGGGATTGTTCTTCATTTTCTTGAGGATTTTGGTTATGATGTTGATCTTGAAAGTTCCCTATTTGGATGGAAAGGTAGGAAAAATTTTGGGTTGGTAGATTGAAGAGAGGTTCATCATGGGGGTAGGAGTTTTCTTGCCTTGGAGGTTGTTGAAGTTGTTGAGATTGAGTTTGGGTTACAAACTCTTCTTCCCTCAAAGTCAAAGCCTCACCATGCTTAGGATTGAACTCTCTACAATAGGATGCATCATGATCCGTCCTACCACAACAAGCACATGAGAAATCAATGATTTGTGACGGTTTTGAATCTAAACCAACACTTGATTTTAACTTGGAAAGGCCTTCATTCAAGAGCTTAACTATGTGCTTAAATTCACCGACTTTCTCTAACTCATAAAGATCACCTTTCTTTCCTTGGGACTTTCTTTGACCTCCCCAAGAATAGCTAGTAGTCACCTCTTCAATTGTAGCTTCAACTTGGCTTTGAGGGATCTTAATCAATTGGCCACCGGCACCCGCATCTAGATTGGTTCTTGACATTGGCTCCAAGCCATCATAAAAGAATATCATGAGCAAATTATGGTTGAATTCATGATGAGGACATCCTCTAATCAAATCCTTAAACCTTTCCCATGCTTCCCCAAGAGTTTTATCTGGTTCTTGCTCAAAGGAAGCTATATTCCTCTTAGTTTTTGCGGTTTGCTCATCGGAAATGAACCTCTTGAGAAAGGCCTTCGCAACTTCCTTCCATGTGGTGAGAGAGTTGAGCTTCAAAAGCTTGAGCCATTTCTTTGCTCTTTTGACGAGAGATTTCCGAAAGAGATGCATACGAATGTAATCTTGGCTCACTTCATCATTGCACACAACTCAAGGAATCGGTCCAAATGCTGAATGAGGTCTTCACTTGCATCTCCGGAAAATTGCTCAATTTGTACCATCCTAGCATATTGTGGATGGATAGTGAAATTAGTCTCGGTGGTTAGGAGAAGTATACCACTCGTGAGCTCATAGATTTCCGGATTTCCAAACTCCCTAAAAAGAAGGTCATCCTCTTGTCTTGCCATATCTCTCATTAAATACAACAAAGCTAAGCACACGACTAGAAATAAAGAATAGGATAAAACAAGCCAAATAAAAAAAGGAAAGCAAATAAAATGACTCAAACAATAGCAAAAATAAATGTTAAACAAGACACTTCCCCGGCAACGATGGCAAAATTTGATCGAGGGTTAGATAGGTCGTTAAACCACTACCCTAATCAAATTAGTCATTTATAATACCTAAACTTACACCAAACTAGTTAGTGGCAAGTAAAGGGTCAAACCACTAAGGAATCTCACTAATTCAACATCAATTCTCACTAATGCAAGAGTAAAAGGGGATTGTTTTTGTTGGTTTTTGAATAAAGAGCACTAAAACTACAAATAAGCAAAGAAGATGATGATTAAAATCAAGAGATAACGATGCTAGGGATACGGGGGTGTCAAATATGATTAGAAAGAGGGGAATAATAATGATTATCATGAAGAAAATGCCAAAGAACACAAGATTCTACCTAAACAATTCATTCTCATGCAATAGTCTCGGCAAATCAATGAAAAAGGTCGATACTAATAAGGATCATTCTCATGCATCCTATTAGTTACAATCAAATCAAGAGAATGAAGAAGCACAATCCATAAAAACTCCACTTTAATATATAACTCATTCTCATGCAATCATTAAAATAGAGACGATCTTAATCTAGTTCAAATCACTTTCATGCATTTAAAATAGAAAACATCAAATAAAGTGCAACAATAATCTTAAGCTATCAAAAATCATGTCTTTCATCAATTTATGGCATGAGTTCAATCCAACCATCATCATTCATCCAATATCAACACATATTTTCCACCCCCTTCCCCTAGCTAAGAAATTAGCCTAGGGAAGGGAGATTAAGCTTAGTAACTATGCTAAACATGAATTCAAGAAGCACAAAACAAAGCATGATTGAGAACTATGAAAACAATAACAACTAGATGAACTAAAGAGATGAATGAAAATAATCAACAATAAAGCAAATAAATAAAGCTAAAAGAAGTGATTAGAGATTACTAAAGAGAGGATTAATGAAAGATGAAATCTTGATGTGTTGCTTGATTGAAGATTAAACTTGACCTAAAAGTTGAATACAATACAGAAACTTGAGCTTGCTATTCTGGATAGATTGGTCACTAAGGACAGACTGGTAGTCTGGCAAATCCCTTGTGATCCTTTGTTTCTTCTGTGCTTGTGCTAATGAGAATGTGCACCATTTTTTATTTGATTGCAGTTATTCAAATGTGATCTGGTCTTCAATGTTACAAATTCTGGGTTTCACTAGGCATGTATTAAGCTTTGCTGATGAACTACACTTGATTGCAAAATGCTACAGGAAAACTGATGCTAGGAGCAGACTCATTGTGATGTGCTTTGTAATACCCCGTATTTTTATACGTATTTTATTTAAAGTATGTATTTTATAAAGTATTTAAATAGTTGTAATTATTTTAATTAAAGTATTTTAATTAATATTATTATTAAAGGAAAGTTTATTTAATTACTTTATTTAAAAGTTAGGGTTTTATTTTAGGAAAGTTTAATTTTTCAACAAGTTTATTAGGGAAGGAATTAGGAAAAACCTGGAAGAGGGTTAGTAGAGAAGGGGTATAAATATCCCACTTATGAGGCAAATCAAACTTTGCCCAGAGTGGAGAAAACCCAAGGTAAACTTCTCTCTCTCTCCTCCTTATTTTTTCTTTCTTTTTCTTTTTCTCCTTCCCCTTATTTTTTTTCGGCTGCCCTCCTCCCTTACCACCGCTGCCAGCCACTGGCAGCTGGTGGCCGCCGCCGCCAGCAGCCGACAGACGGTGGTGGCTGCCGTTCTTCCTCCCCTTTTTCTCCCTTTTTCGAACTACATATATATATATAAAAAAAAACTAAGCTTTCTTGTTTTAATTTCATCTATTCTTGGATCTAAATATAAATTATGAGTTTGGGGGTTTAATTTTGATGTTTGATAATTGTAATTGTATGAATTAATTTTCAGATTTGGTTTTTAATTAAAATGCCCCAATTTTTGAAACCCTAGGTCCTTGATTTATGAAAATTATGAAAGTATATGAGGTATTAATGTTTAGATCTTCAATTTAAGTGTTTTAAGACTAAATTACAGCAAGTTTTAATTAGAAATAAAGTGCTGGAATTTTATGTAGAGCACTTAATATTATGTTTTTGAAGGAAATTTAAATTACCCATTAAGTGGGACTTAATTAGGGTGTTTTAAATATAATTTCAGCTTATTCTAATTATTTGAAGAGGGGTTTTAGAATAGTATATATTGCTGGAAATTTGTTTAGAGTGGTTTTAATGCTCTATTATAATTTTAATGTGTAGGAGACTTCGAAGTGAGCAATTTTTACTAGTCGTGACGATTTTAAGATCGTATTCAAGGTACGTTCGCGTACTTAGCATATTTTAATGATGTAGAATCATGCTAGGTTTAATTTCAATCGATTACAAGTAGTATCATGCTAAGGTTTATGTATTGAAATGTGAATTATTGGTGTCGGTGATTGAATTGTGAAGCATGAATTATTTGTGATGGTTTATGGATTGGAAAATTATATTTTTGGCATGATTATATGGACTACATATTTATTTATGGCATGATAGAGAGCATGTTTAATTAAACTAATTGTTTAATTATGTTTGGAATATTGAAAAGAAATTTTACTATGGTTCATATAATTTTTATTGATGCCTTAAGCATGAGAAAGGAGCTATATAAGTGTCTATGTATACAAGGAATAAATTGTATGTTGGTGCCTTTGTGCACATAAGGTGTTTTTAACACCGAGGGATAGGATTTTTGGCGCTTTATGCGTTTAAGGTGTCTTTGACACTGAGGTAGAATTAAAAAGGGTTCAACATTAAATATTATGTGGTCACTAAATATTCCAGAATTAAATTGGTATGTTTGAGTGATTGAGTTATTATTGATGTTTGAATTGCTATGCTTTGAGGGTCATCACCAAGTCTAATAATATGTAAATAACGTAAAGTGAAAGAGATTACGCACCAAAACTCTTGGAACGTATATACCTTGAGTATGAACATATGGGGGGAGTTATGTAACTTTACATTTGATCATAACTTCTAACGGAGTACAGGACGCTGTATATTCCTTTTTATTATTATGCGCTGGAATTCCGCTACCTATGTGTGGCACAGGTTTGTTGCTGGC
Organism: Chenopodium album; assembly: GCF_948465745.1. NCBI lineage: Eukaryota > Viridiplantae > Streptophyta > Magnoliopsida > Caryophyllales > Amaranthaceae > Chenopodium > Chenopodium album. Next base: position 44,722,439 of record NC_137837.1, on the reverse strand, counting down.
ACGGTTAGCTCCCGTGTCAGTTAACCCCAAATTTATTGGGATAGGTATAGTTGGAAACCCGTTCGATGCGTAATCAACGCTAAATGAATTATTTAGTGTCTAGTTAGAGTGTCTTGTTGATTGTTCTGTGTGCTTGTAAACAGGTGCAATGAGGTAAGTGTGTGTGATCATAGGAGAATGCATGTTAGTGTGTTTAATTACGCTTATGTACTCAGCTTTGCTGATTGTGTGTGTTGTTTGTTTCTGGCCATGTCTTTATCTTGGCCCTACGATGATCCATTTTAATGGAGAGTAGTGGGGGCAAGTAGAGATACACTTTTCAGGTATTGAAGCATGTTCATGACGGGGCATGAGTGAAGAGAGAATCATGCTAGCTTCCATTAGAATATGATGTGTTTTTTGCATTGAATATTTTATTATATTTCTTTATGGACTAACACAAAAGTTTGGTTGTTTCGGTTTTGAATAAGGGCCTTAAATGGTTCCAAGTTGTAGTGGATTTTATTTGACTTTGGTTTTGTTAATTTTCAACTTTACTTTCGTTGGTTTGGTTTTTAAATTGTGTTAATTAAATAGTTTTGGTTTTCAAGTCTTCCGCTGTGTATCTTTGATAGTTGCCTTAGCCGTTTTCATGGTGGCGGTAATGTCTTAGATATTCCTAAAACGTATTTTAAAAAGAGTAAAGCGTGTATTTAAAGGAAAGGAATTTCAAGGGTGTTACATGCTTTTGTGAAATAGTCTACAATGTGTGGCTTCAAAGAAATGCTTTAATGTTTATAGGAAACTGTAAATCAGCTTCTAAGTTAATTAGGGAGATAATTTTTTTGGTTGCTTGTAGATGTAATAGCATTAATAGATTTTTACTGTATTCTGCTTAGGTTGTTGTTCTGGTCCTGGTTCTTAGTACCCTTCCTAGAAGGTGCCTAAGTTCCTGAGTCCAGTAGTTGGTTCCCGTTCTTCCTAGAACCCTTCCTAGAAGGTTGCTAGGCTTGGACTGGAATCTGTTTGGTGTTTGGTTGGCTAGTTTGGTCTTTGGTGTTTGGGGTGTTACATCTTAGCTTTGTTGTAAGTTGTAACCATATTCTTTGGTAATAAAATTTATATTTACCAAAGAAAAAAAAAATAGAGAAACTTGAGTAATAATCTACTTTCTCTCTCTAAAATTATCTAATCTAAGCTAAAACCTAGAGAGAGAAGCTCTCCTAAAACTAGAGAAAAATATCTAATGATATCCAGAATTCCCGTACAAAAACAAGCCTCGAATATAAATAGATACGCGCAAAACCGCAGAACAGGGCTCGCTGTGCGCCCGCGCCTTCGTGTTTTGGGGCTTGCTGGCTAAGTTGTGCGCTCGCGCAAGGGAGTGTGCGCCCACGCACGGGTCGCACACAACCCGCGCAAATCTCTCTGCCTCGATTATGAAATTTGCATCCTTCTGCGTGGGTTTTGACAGGGCTACGCGCCCGCTCACTATGGCTGCGCTCTCGCGCACATTTTGCGCTCCCTCGCACCTTGATTCTTCTATTCTACTATCGTGCTTACTTGTCCTCTTCTTTGCAAACTACGACTTCAAATACCTAAGCACAAGCACCAAGGGAAGCAATAGGTATAGGCAACGGTGAAACATGCAATAAAGGGAAGCATTTAAGCATATACGCGATTTCATCCAAAACACATCGAGACATATATGAATGCATTATTTGAACAAAACAACTACAAAAAACCTCAAGACAAGCTAAAACAAAGCATAAAAATACCCTAAAAGTGACATAAAAGTCACCTACCAATATTCTCTACATGGACTAGTCAAAACGATGAAAAACACATATGAGTGTTGAATTGCAACTCTCTTACCCAAATACACCATAGCGTCTTACGTCTCCTCAAAGTAACACTAGTTAGCCGTATATTGAACATCCCGCACGGGAACATCCAATCCGACCCACGGACGGAAAGTAGGCTTAGGATCCTGAAAAAGGAGATATTTATAAGGCAGTGTCCTGCAATGAAGAATAAGCGGAAATAATGGTTTTAATTCGTACCGCCAGAATTGACTCTCGCACGAGTCTGGTAGAAACCGTGCCAGCATAACGACCATTCCAACTCGTTGCAATGGGGAGCCTTGAGGCAAAGGACTAGCCGGAGACAAGGTCGGATATTACTCGTAGAACCAAACCTATAGTAAACAGGAAAGGATCAGCAAAAGCCAGCTAGCACGGAATAGTTTATTCTATCAGAGGAAAATAAGAATATACCTCTACGATACTCCAGAAATTAGAGATGGTGACCTCCTCACTATAAGTTCGATAGCAACAGGCGAGTCGCAATCTAAGTAGAAAGTCAGTATAGACCAAGCTTGCCCAGTCAAAGGTCCCGACCTATCTAAGGTCGTGAAGATCAAGGAGGTAGTAGAGCAACGCTCAACTACCCTTGGTAGGAGAAAAACTCCGCGATAGAAGAATCAAAACAAAGATGTGCACTCGCTACTCCAGGATGGTCGCATCAACTCGGAAGGCCTCCATTAGTAGAGACTGACGAATGGATCGGCCGCTAAGCTGTCCCACCCTAGACTCCGCACAAGCTCGGACGACGATAGGACCTAGCAGCTCATCCACCTCTAGTGAGGAAAGAGTAAGGTTAAACCAAGAGGAACAATAGTTGACCAGAACTCCAATCCGGTGATAACAAAGAAGTCGAGGGGAGTGACAGTCATTTCTCCCCATGGAAAATTGAACGTGTTAGTGGTTTCCCAAAAGAACTCTATCAGAGACTGCAAAGAGTAAAGCGCTTGCGTAGTCTGGAGTAGAGAAGTCAAGCCGGATGACTCCCAAAGCGTGAGTAGCTCCATGTTGTTGTGAAAGTAGGTGTCGTACATATGCCCAATATCACAGTTTCCTGAGTCGTGGCAACGAATTCGATCATCGATAATGCCACGACGAATGCACTCCGCAATGTGAAAGGTGAGGGAAAAGTATAGAGTACGCTTGTCCCACTTAGGGAACTCCCAAAGACTAGTGGATGTACCCTCGCCTCCGTAGGTAGGCTCGTCCTTTCAATGAGCCCCACGAGAGAGTGAGCCAAGGCCACGATGTCAAGCCATACTAATTACATTCTAAACATAAGGTAGTTAAATTAAAAGGTTCTATAGTATCTAAGGTTCGCTTAGATGCATGATACTATGTTCGTAAAAAAAGAGTACGTAGTACTAAAACAGAGCATGTTTTTGGGTTCAAGAAATAACAACATTTTAGAACAATTAAACCATTTCTTACAATATTATAGCAAGTATTATGAGAAATTAAACAGAAAAAGCAAGCAAAAACAAGAAGAACTAGCCACATTTTGTTCATAAACTCAAGGTGCCCAACAATGGAAAATTGTTCGTTTCTTCACCAAATTGAGCCAAATAAGTATCAAAACACTCCTAAGGTGTTGTACAAACATATTCAAGTAATTTCATGGCAAGAAATTTGATAAAAAAAAATGCAAAACTGGCAAGTTCATTTTCAGAAATTCGCAAAGAACATGAACGAAATTCTTCTAAATTAAGAGGAGTTTGAGTAAAACTTACATAAATCTACAAACTACAAATCAAGAGCTTCGATTTACCAGAATTTTGTTGAGAAATGAGCAAGAAAGAAAAATTTAAAGGTTTGAGCGAAAAACAAGCAAGAAACGACGAACAACCGAAATGAGGAAGAAGGGGTTTTATTTTGGAAAACGCAACTCCATCACGCCACGATAAAAATATCGCGCCGCAACAAAGCTGTTGCACCGCGATTGGATTAACACGTCGCGATGGCATGTGGCAGCATGCGTTAGCATTTCTTCAGTGATGCAATTCCTGGGTCCTATAAGTAGTTTATGTGGACTTTAATCAGCGTTTTGGGTTCCTTGGTACGCCAATTAGCCCCTATAAGCAAATTGACAAGATAAGTAGTCAGCTTGATTACAATCGCAATAAGTGATCGGCCTGACAACGATCATCCCACTTTACTTAGGCGCATAAGTATTAGCTCATCACAAGCACTAAGGTATTAATTCACAAGCAACGCAAGCTCTAAAGTACCGGCTCGTTACATCTATAAATATGCGCTGGGGTACTAGCACATCAAAATAACAGCACAACATCAACACAACAAGCGTTCAAGCAAAGTATATTAGCAAATTGAGGAAAATTACAAGTATTAGTCTTCGTCAACTTTCACTTAGGTGTAAAAGTTGTCAATAAAAATGATTAATTAAGGCTAGAGACAAGATTTTGGAGACATCTACAACCAGTGGTCTTCTATACCGGCGAGATACTACCGTGGCGAGGTATCGCAATAAAATTGGAATTGGAGATAGCTACAAGCAGCAATCTTCGACGATCGCCAATAATAATTTTATTTGTGCATTAATATTCAACTTAAGATTAAATAGTTTTAGGATTAATTTATTGATTGTGTGTTAGTCAGAAAACACACATGAATTTGAAAAAATAAATTAGATGCCTATTTTTAGGGCAGGTTCAATCTCTCTTAGGTTGGATTTGTACCTTCATCGCCGAATATCAAGTCATTGTTCAGGACCACTATGGAGTTAGCGATCTTTTAGATTGTGAAGGGGTGTAACCTTCACCCTGTGAACGGTTTACAAATTCCTAAAACTTGTTCGCGACTTTTTTGCTCTATCTTCCTACCTTTTGGACGCCACCATGCTTAAGGGATCAAGTGTGGGATTCTTGAATTATTCCATCCACCGGTCAACACATTCAACAACTCCAATTTATACCATCTTTCTAAGGTAATTGTCTCTCTATCTCTACTCTCTTTTTTATTCTTTATTTTTCATTTGTGATGCTTACTTTTTCATACTTTGTTGTACCTCTCTCATGCTTCATAGAGGCTTGCACTAGACTTTTGCTTGAAATCTTGAATCAAAGCTCTGGCCTCCGCCGTTTCCTTTTGTGGGTAGAAACAAAATAGAAATTCCTTGGTCACTTCATCCCATGTCTTTAGAGAATTGGGTTAGACATCCTTGTTTAGCCATTACAAGGCACCATTTTGACAAGGGGTGGAACTAGGTTGTTGAAACTAATCCTCCCTCGGTCAAATTAAATTTATAAACACTTAACTAACCTAAATACTAGTATAGAGGCAAGTTTAGGGTCGAACCTAAAGGAACGGTAATGTTCAAGCACTCCTAATTATGCACCTAAGCTAGGTCGAAGTCAAAGATAAAGAGAGAATACTAACAACTAACAAACAAAGAAACCAAAAAAATAAAGCACTAGGAACGGGGATCAACAAGTAATCATGACGATTGTAGCAACTCGGAAATACATGCAAGTCAATGGTTCTGAAGACTAATGGCAAGCTCAATTAAAAGAGTCAACAAGCTATCTATTAGAGGTCAAACTAGCTCTAACTATGAGAGACTCTAATTAGGAGCATCACTAATCAAACCTCAATCCACAATTGCATTTCCTAAATCAATGGTCCGTATCATTAGAAACTACAATGCAATCTCGCATAAATCTTAAGGCGTATCAAATTACACACATGCAAACTTCCATTAATCGATTTAATCCTAACAATTAATCAACACAATCTCCAAATTAAGCACAAATCAATCATCCATGTTTTACCCTATCCCTAGCAAACAACTACTCTAACATCATCATCTAATCAACTAACAACTAAAGAAATCAAGAATCAATAATATATGAAGAACAACTACACTAATCAAGCATCAAACATCAAAATCAATCCAAACTAACAAGAATAGTGAACAAAGTAATAAAATGAGATAGAGTTAGAAATGCTCATTGATAATAGAGAAGATCTTCAACACAATTGTCACCATTGAATCTTCAATCTTTCAATCATTATTGAAATTCCTCACTTTCAGTCTCTAAAATCTACTCATAAACTTACCCTAAAACTAGAGAGAGAAGCTTTCAACTAAGCTAAAATTATCATCTAAAAATTGTGGATTCCCCCCAACAAAAATCGGGTTACAAAGAGGTATAAATAGGAGGCGCGAAGCAAAAATTGAGCAAGCAAATACCCAGGGGTGCGCGCCCGCGCGGGAAAGGATGCGCGCTGCGCTGGCAGGTGGCGCGCCCGCGTTTCTTTGGGTTTTTTCGGCTCTTCTCGCGATTTCGTGCGTTTGCTAAGGTCTTCGAATGAACGTGAAATATGATGATGATTAACACTAAGAGTGGAAGTCCCAAAAAGCACTTGACATTGTGTTCAACACCCCATCTTCATGAGAGCATGGCTTGAGAGCGCAAGAGCTAGAATTTGGAGAATCCCCTTTCTTTCATCTTGAGCTTTCCAATTGCCATGAGCTTGCTCCAAAAGAATCTTCTACCTTAGTAAATCACCAATATCAAGACTCAGACCTCGTACAATACCTGCAACCACGAAAATAGTAAAAATAAAGGAGAAAGGAGTAGAAAAACCATCAAAATGTAAAAAACCACAAAGTAAGAGAGGAAATGGTAAAACAAAGAGCAAAAGCATAAAAGTAAGCATTTATTTATCATTTAAGCTATGAAAAGAGGAAGAAAACAACATAAATGCTCATCAAATGGGTGCCATTTATGACTCCCATCAAATACCCCCAAGCTTACCTTCTACTCGTCCTCGAGCAAAACAAAACCAAGGGAGAAATGATGAGCTTATTCAAACAAACAAAAGAAAAAGAGAAGAGACAAGAATATACATTAACTTAATTTCGTAGGAATCAAGGTCAATTTTAGCAACTAAAGACAAGCCATTTAAACCCCTAGATCGCCCTAGAGGACGAGTGATGCTCTCGTAAAGGTTTCCTAAGAGATTAACCAATAACTCTCGTAATAATACAAACAAGGAAAAGCATGAAAAAGAAACAAAAATACAAGAAAAGCAAACAAATGTTCATGAAAGGACTTTTCCAAATGTACAAGAACAAGTGAATGCAAATCTTTCTAAATAAGTAAGGGAGTGCACTTCTAAGATATCTAAGGATGATTGAAACGTAGGATATGCTAAGCATGGAGAATTAATGGAACGCGATTCACTTTCATCTCAAAAATATTTTAGCACATTCTCCCACTTAGCTTCAAATCTACTTTTAGTGATCGTCTCTATAGTTCCTCGAAGGAACCGGAAAAACAAATAGATTTGAGGTTTCTCGACATCTTGACTTTACATCCCCTTTTCTTAGGCTTTAACTCATAATAACCTCCCTCGATATGTGACTCAACCTCTAGGTCGAAAGGTCTTTTTCAATGGTTGTAACGTACAGGCAAAAGGTTGAGGGTAGGCTAAAATTTAAAAATTTGGTGGTATCCGTAATAGTGAAGCAAAGAACGGGCCCTTTCTTAGAATCACAATCAAGTAGTCACCAAATTAAAACAAACTAACACTCCCAAGCTTATTCAAAGCTATACTCACAAACATATATACGAAAAGCGTAAATGCTTCTCCCCCAAGCTTAAGTGAAGCATTGTCCTCAATGCTTAGAAAGGGAGAATAATTCACATCTAAATGATTTTAAATTTTTTCATTTTCACTTTTTTTTTTTTTTGTTTTCATTTTTTCAAAGCAATTGTCCTCGCCTCTTTTAACTATAGACGGCTCTTACAACTTTGCATTTATTATGTCCATGCCTTTTTTAACTTTGGATGGCTTTTTCCATCATTCATTTGCCATTATTCACAAAATTTACAAAACACAAGCTTACTTACGAATAGAACCAAATTCCAAACTCATATAACACAATCTCCAATAGCATGATCATTTGCTTCACAAAAATCAAAAATGGAACAAAAAGAAACAAAAGGCTCAAAGTTCTAAAGATGTGGCTTGAAAAGAAGGGAAAAGGCTCAAATGGTTAAAAAGTAGGCAAATGTAAACCCCAATGAAATAAAAATGAAGAATATTATCCTAGAAAAGAAAAATTACAACCCCGAAAAGATGCCTTTATCCTCCCTAGATGGTTCGGTCTCGTGTTTGAGATTATGAGTCAAGATTCAAGATTAGGTCCGCAATAGTCAAGGTTCCACGCCGCTCATGCAAGATATGTAGAAGGCTTGAAAATCATGAAACCTCACAAGGTTGTAGAAAAAACTCACTATTAGCTTCAAATTCACCAAAAGGTAGCAATTGCAAATTTTCAAAAACAAAAAGAATTCGGCTTTAAGGTCCCAATAGTTCTAAAGGTTGACGACCTTAGCATACTCTATCCTAGAATCAACAAAACATACTCTCAAACCGTGCACACCGTTACAATTTAAGAAGAAAAACATTCAACTATACAAGTCCAAAAGTATTATGTCCAAAGCAAGAACAAAACTAAGATACATTGCAAATTTGCGTTGATAGAAACAAAAATCTTTTTGGAGTTTTTCAAAATAAAAGAACATGGAAATGCATATACAATGGTGCATGACATATATGAATCAAAGTCCCACCAAACATGATAGAATACCCTCCCCCAAGCTTAAATGAGACAACATGCTCAAACACAAATCAAATAATCCATGGGAGGGGAAAACAAAGAGATCAATCCAGCAATACCAACACATGTCCAACAAGGTATCATCATTTAGAGAAGGAGCAAAGAAAGATATTACCGGATGTTAGGTGGGTGTAAATACCCGCAAATGACCCAATTCAACCTTTCAAAGCCAATTTCCTCAAGAATTGAAACTTGCATTCCATATGCTAGCAAAATAGGAGTCAATCTTCCTTGATTCTTGATTCAAAACCAATGCACCAAAGTATATCTTCAAGTCATGTACCTAGCAAAAGGCACACAAACATTTCCATGAGAGAAAATCTATTCTAAAAAGAAAAGAAAATGAAAGCGATAAAACACGGGTTACTTCTCGAGAAAGGCTTGTTTATGGTCAAAGCTTGACCGCTCTAGTAAAATAGTATTGCAACGATCACAAGAGCTTGTCAAATCCACTACTAGACATTTCATAAGAAATTAAGCATGCACATGACAAAAAGAAGGCATGCAACAAGCTTAGTCCAGACCTATGAGGAGAGAGATGCTAAGAGAAAGAAGAAGAATCAAAAGAAAATTCAACAAAATAAGAAAAGGAAAAAGAAAAAGAAGGAAAACTCTCCTCACAATATTTTTGGGTGGCAACATCACCCTTTTCCTTAATTGGAGAAAAATGAGCAACATACAAATCATCATAGACAAGGGGGTCCCCAATAGGCTCATTGACAAAAGAAGGGAGGGAAATAGAAGTGTAAGGGATATGGTTGAATCTTCTTGAAAAAGGGGTATGAGAAAAGGGAAAAGGGGTAGCTACTCCCTCACCACAAGGTCTCACATTGCCAATGAGGGCATGAAAATCAATCATAGAGTCCTCAAATGAAGAACTCTCATAATCTACACCACCCTCAAGGTCAAAGAATCCAAGGGAATCAACCTCATCCTCCTTTCAACCACAATAAACAACCTTTCCTTCAACTATCTTAAAACCTAAGTCCTCAAAACCGTGCATGAATGGAGGTAAAGTCATTGTAAACTCATTTAAATCTAAAAAAAGTGTTCTCGATGAACTCATCCAAGAATCTGTAAATCTTCATATGAATCTCGCAAAACAAATGGGACATTACCTCAAAAGAGTCTATATATTAATAGATTGAAGGCTCACAAACATACACTGTACTTGAGGCTCCTCAAGATGGGAAAGAGCGTTAGGATTTTCAAATTCAATTCTCTCTTCATTCTTAACTCTTTCACCATCACTCATATGCTCATCAAAGGGATCCTCACGCTCTCTTGGTTGCTCTAAATCATCATTATCATCCTCAAAGCACACATTGGATTTGAAATTTTCACACACAAGCATCAAGGATGACAATTGACTTTCCAATTCTTTTCTTATTTTCAATTCTTCATTCAACACACCTTCACGCTATCTAATCATCTCCATTTGGCTCCTTCATGTTTCCATCATTTGTCTCTGTGAGGGCCTAAGATTAGGATTCATCTCTAACTCCCTTATAGATTAATCAATTTGGCTATAGGGGACTAGAGACTCATCACAAGAGTTTAGAGAATTAGAAGGTTAAGAGGTTTGAGGATCAAGAGTACATAGAAGAAGAGCCACAACCAAGGGTAGTCCTTGCACATTAAAATCATGAGCATTTTCATGAAATAGGGGAGAGGGGGCGCAATCAAACATATCAAATTTGTCAACTCGAGCATGCACCTTATTATCATGAACAAAAGAGGAAATAGAATTTGAAGCATTTGTCGTAGGTTCATCTATGGGATCATGTGACACATCATGGGAAATCATGCTAGCATTAGAAGAATTAACACATTAAACATCAAAATTAAAGCATGATTACCCCCATTATGAACTTCCCAAGCAAACCAAACATAAGACTCCCAAGCATCATCAATTGAAAATGCTCTAAATCTACCATTATGTATTCCTTCAACTATGTCCCTAGTTTGCTCATTCAAACCAAAATAACAAATCTCATAATCCTCCCAAAGACTACAACGATTACAGTCAAGAAATCCCTCAAGTCTATGGAAATATTCACAAAAAGGCTCATTGTCATATTAAGGAAATGATAGACATGCCATTTTTTTTTCTTCAAAAAAACAAACAAAAGTCAAATAAAACAAAAGTATATACAAAGACCTAGACTCAAGCAATCAAAAACACTCAAACATAGACATTGTTCCCCGACAACAACACCATTTTGACGAGGGGTGGAACTAGGTGGTTGAAACTAATCCTCCCTCGGTCAAACTAAATTTAGAATACTAACAGCTAACAAACAAAGAAACTAAGCAAATAAAGCACTAGAAACGGGGATCAACAAGTAATCATGACAATTGTAGCAACTCGAAATACATGCAAGACAATGGTTGTGAAGACTTATGGAAAGCTCAATCAAAAGAGTCAACAAGCTATATCCTAGAGGTCAAACTAGCGCCAACTATAAGAGACTCTAACTGCGAGCATCACTAATCAAGCTCAATCAACAATTGCAATTCCTAAATCAATGGTCCGTATCATTAGAAACTACAATGCAATCAAGCATAATTCTCCAGGCCTATCGAATTAAACACATGCAAACTTCCATTAATCGATTTAATCTCAATAATTAATCAACACAATATCAAAATTAAGCACAATTAATCAATTATCCAAGTTTTACCCAATCCCTAGAAAACAACTACTCTAACATCATAACCTAATCAACTAAAAACTAAAGAAATCAAGAATGAACAATATATAACGAACAACTACACTAATCAAGCATCAAACATCAAAATCAATACAAACTAACAACAATATTAAACTAAACAATAAAATGAGATAGAGCTAGAAATGCTCATTGATAATAGAGAAGATCTTCAACACAATTGTCACCTTTGAATCTTCAATCTCTCAATCACCATTGAAATTCCTCTCTTTCTCTCTCTAAAATCTACTCCTAAACTAACCCTAAAACTAGAGAGAGAAGCTCTCAACTAAGCTAAAATTATCATCTAATTATTGTGAATTCCCCCCTTCCAAGATCGGGTACCACAGAGGTATAAATAGGAGGTGCAAAGCAAAAATCGAGCAAGCAAATACGAAGGGAAGCGCGCTCGTGTGGGCAAGGATGCGCGCCCGCGCTAGAATGTGGCGCGCCTGCGCAACTTTGGGTTTTTTCGGCCGTTCTCTTGGTTACGTGCGTTCGCTAAGGTCTTCAAATGAACACGCAATATGATGATGATGAACACAAAGAGTGGAATTCCCAGAAAGCACTTGACAGTGGGTTCAACACCAATCTTCATGAGAGCACGACTTGAGAGCGCAAGAGCTAGAACTTGGAGAATCCACTTCCTTGCATCTTAAGCTTTCCAATTTCCATGAGCTTGCTCCTAAAGCATCTTCCACCTTAGTAAATAACTAATATCAAGACTCGGACCTTGTACAATACCAACAAAAATAAATATAGAGCAATTAATGGAGAAAAGAGTAGAAAAACCATCAAAATAAGAGAGGAAAAGGTAAAACAAAGAGCAAAAGCATAAAAGTAAGCATTTATTGAGCATGAAAGCTACAAAAAGAGGAAGAAAATAACCTAAATTCTCATCAAATGGGTGCCATTTATGACACCCAATAACGCCCTATGAGAGAAAAGGGAAAATGCTTAAGGCGGATGAATTATTGGGAAATTCCATTCACTTTGATATTGTAGCAATACTTTTCGAACTCTTTTGAGATTGTTTAGCGAGCTTTCATGTTTAGCACCACTAAATTGTCCCCTCTCTATCAAAGTGATCATTGTCAGCCATATTTCGAAGTCATTTTCCGGTGTTGTTGGTAGAGTAATCCTACTCTTAAACCTATATGCACCCGAAATCCCCAATTCCTTCAACGCCACCCTTGGATTTTATCCCATCCTTTCTTGTTCTTCTTATTGTGGTTCCTCTTCACTTACAGGGCTAGAACTTAAAGAACGTCTAGCAACTCTTATCCTTGCAATTTTCCTCTCTATTTCCAGATCAATTGGCACTAGTGATCGACCACGTGCTCCTTACATATAATCTCAAAAGAAGCAATTAGTAGCACGGCTACAAATGTAGCCAAAAAGAGAAAAATATTTTTGTATTTTCCAATTAAAATTGAAGTAGACTCTACAAACATAACAAAGAACCAATATCTTTCCCCGACAACGGCACCATTTTGACGTAGGGAAAATGTAGGACGTTATCTAATCTTCTCTAGAGCCAAACATATTCATAAACACTTAGCAAACCTAAATACAAGTATAGAGGTAACTCAAGGGTCGAACCCAAAGGAACGGTAGTGTTCAAGCACTCTCAATTATGCGCCGAAGCTAGGTCAAAGTCAAAGGTGAAGAAAGAACACTAACAACTAACAAACAAACAACCAAACAAATAAATCCCTAGAAACGGGGATCAACATGTAATCATGACAATTGCAACAACTTGGGACAAACGTTACAATAATTGGTGAAGACTAATGATAAAAGCTATCAATTGGAGTCAATGAGCTATCTCTTATAAGTCAAGCTATGGTTCACTATGAATGATTAATAAAGAGAACCACAATGCAAACCAATCAATAATTATAATTCCTAAATCAATTGGTTGTGTCATTAGCAATTACAATGCAATCTAGCATAATTCTCAAGTCCTAATCGAATTACACACATTCAAACCTTCATTTATCACTTTAATCTCAACAATTGATCAACACAATTCCCAAATTAATCAAAATCAATCAATCATACAACATTCACCCAATTCCTAGCCAAACAACTACTCAAGAATCATAATCTATCAACAAACAACTAAAGAAATCAAGAATCAACAAAATATCAAGAACAATTACTCTAATCAAGAATCAAACATCAAAATCAAACCAAACAAACATGAATCAACAAAGCAATAAAGAGGAGAGAGAGTGAGAAATTCTCATTGATTGATAATAGAGATCTTCAATACAATTGTCACCTTGAATATTTAATCTCTCAAATAACCATTGAAATCCCTCACTTTCTCTTTTTGAAACTACTCCCAAACTATCCCTAAAACTAAAGAGAGAAACTCTCAACCTAAGATAAAAATATAAGAGAGAAATTCTAAGCTAGTCTAAAGTTGTTCAAAAATAGAAAGGCCTCAAGTATATATAGCACAGAAAAACAAAAGGGACGGAGAGCCACGGTGCACACGCGCTGGAGGGTGTGCGTGCGAGCACCAACTTATGGTGCTCACGCACAAGAGGGTTTGCACTCGCGCACCATATGGTGTGCCACTCATGCCCCCTATTGCGCTCACGCACCATAGTGATGGCCGTGCACTCGTTCTCTTGCTTTAGTTCTAGCACTCACAAGCATGCTCCTCATTGACGCTCTCGTATGATGCTCACAAATGGGGTAGCCTTCAAATATTCCTTTTTTCCTATTCATGATCAAGACATGCGATGATGGTGATGCACGAGAGCGCTAATGCCAAGAATATGAGCTTGGTTCTTATCTTAAACTCTAGCTAACCGAATGATATGAGGTCTTTTCCCGAGCATCCAAAATACTTGTAGAACCTTCCAAAGTAGATCCCAAGACCCAAACAAAGCCTATAATAAAACAAAGTAAAGCGAGTAAAGTAGAAAAGACGAAAAAACCCTTTTTCACAAGAAAGTACAAAATAAAATAAACGAAGAAACTAAGGCATAAATGTACAAAACTAAAGCATTTTTTAAAGAGAAAACCTGTAAAATAGAAGGAAAACATCCTAAAATGATACCATATGAGTGTCATAAATGACACTTATCAGAGATAGATCGAAAATAGAGTGAAAAATGGATATAGAAGAATTAGGGGAGGCGATTGTATGAGAGGAGAGAGAGTGAGAAATGGAGAGAGAATCTGAATGGGGGAGGCATGAGAATGAGAGGAGAAAGTGAGAAATGATTGGCGTGACTATTATAGAGGCGTGAGTATTGGTAGGGTTTTTTTATATACAATGGCAAGCAGTTGAATGTTCAAACCGCTTGCCATTTTACATTTTGGCAACACCCAAAAATCGCTTGCCATTTGCTTATTTTAGTTTTCTTTTGGTGTTTTTGGAAGCAAAATTCAATAACCGCTTGGTATTTGGGGCTCCCATTTACTTTTTTCTATTAGTGGTTGCCGAGGAGTGGCATGGTTATTTGCTATTTTTGATTGAGTCTATTCCCTTTTATTTGAAAAATACAAAAAGACTCTCTTTCTTTTATGCTACATTTGTAGTCGTGCTACTAGTCTTTTCTATGAGATTGTATGCGTAGATCTTGTGTTCGTTCTCTATTGCCTTTCAATCCGGAAATTAAAAGGACAATTACAAAGTTGAGAGTTGCTAGACGTTCTCCAAGGGAAGAAGAAGAGCAAGTAATTATGAGAGATAACCATAGAGTGGCATTATAGGAGTTAGTTATTCCAAGAGCCTATAGGTATGAGAGTGAAATTGCTCTACCTACGTCACCGAAAAACGACTTTGAGATTAGACATGCCATGATTACTTTGATAGAGAAGCGTCAATACATTGGTGTAAACATGAGAGTCCCTTAAACTATCTTAAGGAGTTCGAGAAGTATTGTAATACCATCAACGTGAATGGGGTTTCTCAAGAGTTTGTTCACCTTAAGCTTTTCCCTTTTTCTCTCATTGGACGTGCGTTGGAGTGGTTGGACAAGGAGGTGAAAATAAAATCCTTGAGGACATGGGATTAGGTGACTAAGGAGTTTTTATCTCAGTTCTACCTACAAAAGAAGACGGATGAAGCAAGAGCTATCATTCAAAGCTTCAAGCAAAAATCCAATGAAAGTCTTTATGAGGCATGGGACAGGTATAAGGAATACCAAAGAGAGTGCCCACACCATGGGATTCCTACCTGTAGATACCCAAATGTGTCTCCCCAAAAACCAAACCCATTGATGATTACTTTTCACGTTACTTGATTCTTGAACAAAGTGAAAGTTTGAAAAGTCTTGTGATATGGTCGTTTCAATAAAATCTTTCTTTCTGTTTTTGAAAATCCACTCTATTTATGAAATTAACCAGTTCAATTTAGCTTGGTCCATGACAAGGGTCCAATAAAAGTGTAGTTGGTTCGAGCTCTTAAAGAGCTTTCCAATGATATATTATAAGCCCAATTCCGATGAATAATGAAGAAGTTATGGCAAAAATACTAAACACTAGTACATAACTAACTTTAAGTAACACTCAAATAGTGTTACACAAAGTGATAAAAGTGTTATTATAGACAATATGTAACACTTTAGTGGGTGATACATCCGCCCATGTTACCTATGGTCTTATGTAACACTTTGGGCAACGTGTGGTAACACTTTTAAAAGTGTTACTATAAGCCCTCTTATGTAACACTTTTTTATATTATTAGTATCATTTTTAGAGTGTTACTTTTTATTTCTTATGTAACACTAGCTTATCTTTAGTAACATTTTTCAATCATATAGTAACACTTTATTTGACATTGTGTATCACTTTTGCGAACTAATGTAACATTTGGTTGATTGTTAAGTATCATTTTTTAATCATCTTTTGACATATAGTATCACTATATTTGTCTTTATGTATCACTTTATTAAAAGTAATGTACAATGGACACTGGTTCAAAACCGGCTTAGGGCACTGATTTAATCGCCTTTTTGGGTGTTGCCCATTATAGAGGTTATAGAAACTGGTTCATGGGCCGTTAAGGGCACCGGTTTACCCTCTATGCCTAAAAAAAAGTAACTATGATAAACAAACCATTATATATATAAACTTAGATATTTTTATTAATAAATGCTTGTAATATTACAATTTCACAAAAAAAAAAAAAAAATAATAAATAAATAAATACAATGCTTAAGGCTAAGTATCAGTAAGGCACAACATAAGTAGTGTTAAAACACGATTATTCACAACCTTCTCCTTCCTCTGTTCCTCCCTTTCTGCAAGTACTGGTTGTTTGAGATGGGAGTTCCATCCTCTGCAATGCATACACAAGTGCATCAGTACAAGGTTCGTCAAATAAAATGGAGATGCTAAGCACACTTAAACAAAAAGTTAATTAATTATTCACTACAATCTCAAATCTGAAAACCTACAATTATCCACAGTATAAGACTTTATAAGATCACTATAATCTTAGTTAAAGATCAGAATGACAGCCCGCAAATAAGAATGAAAAACATTACCTTTATAGCTACAAAAGTTTTGTTAGTAGGTTGGATAAAGAGTACTGTATATAGGGTTGTTATGTCCTGCCAACAAAAAAAGAAATTAAGTTATACCTTAGCATGATTATAATTTCTGAATAGATCAATGGATAGCTCAGAAACTGGTCCAAAAGGAGGAGACTCAGGTTCAAGAACCACATGACCAACATAATTAATCAAGATCATACTTTATGCCAGTCTTTTATGAGCCCTGCTGCAGATGTTCTTGATCACCATTGTTATTGGAGAGCTCAGCTCAAATAATCATTTAAGAGAGAAATTGAGAGAGATAGAGGTGAGTGGAGTAGAATAATCAAGGGAATATACTGGAGTATATTCTTGGAAGAATATCTCGATAATAGGAGGCTTCTCTAAGCATTGCCACCAGTTCAGAAACAATTGAAACCAAGCCAGACTAGGAAAGCCCTTAAAACTTCTGACTTCTGGAACCCATACACTAATGTGAAATAATAGATTCTTGTAGCCCCTAATAGCTAATCGATTGCTAATCATGAACAACCTAGTTTATCCCACTAAGGGGTAAAGAATGTCTACATACAATGTGATAGCCATTAGAGCTTCATCTGCACATGATCAAGGTCGAGAAACATATACAAAAATTTATGAGCTATGTAATTGAGACCTTAATTAACATATTAATCCTGAACACAAAATTTTGAATAGTTATATGCTAGAAAAATATTAGAACAGAAAATCTGGTGTACTGTCAAACAAATTTAGAATAGAAGTTTTCCATAATCGTTCCTTTTCCATTCACGCCCATCTAAAAACAACTATATAATTATAGAATTATTCATGTTAGCATATACTTTTAAAACATTAACAAACCCATGTATATTTCTCTATTATACATTTCAAAATCCTATTATATCCTAAGCTAAATAATCTGATCGATCAAAATTCCCAAATTAAATCAATAATCATTAATAAATATCTTAAATTTAAACTCAAAATTCAAAAGAGGGAATATGAAAATTGAAAGTAAGCGTACCAGAAACACTAAGAATGGTTACTTCATTAGCAACAACTCAGCTAGTATCATTATCAAACAACACCACATTATTCATTTCCTCCTCCCACTTTCCCTTACTCCACTTATGCAAATTCATGTGCTTAAGCAAACTCATGTGCTTATGCAAACTACTCTAAATTCTACTAAATAAGATAAGAAATTAAATTAAGGTGAGATTTAAAAAAAAAAAAAATAGTAGATATTAGTATGATCTTAATTAGATATACTATTTTACTCACAAGTCTGTCTTAAATTACTGCAGCAGTTAAAATAAGTAGGACTTTCATAAGCTTTTTAGACAATATCAAGGGGTTAATGAGAATCTGATCCACACCATCATGCAATTTAATCAACTAAAGGAATAGGTACTACGTACCTTTCAACCAGAATTCAATAGTTTATATACTTGTCATCATTAGAGTTTAGACTTATACTATACAACCAATGTTTCAAGTAGTCTTGATATGCTAAGTTGCTAACAAGCAGCAACATACAAGCAATGAGTTAAAATAAAATTTCAGAAATAATTGCCACTTATATAGTAGCAACTACCAGCACCCAAACCACCAAGCGTAGATATAAAACTCCCATTCCAATTATATACCTCTTTAAATGGCCAGTTTATACACATTACACAATCAAGGTTCCAATCAGTAATAATTTTCACAACTACCTATTTGCTTTATAAAGCATATAAGAGTAAAGAGTATATTGGATTGACAATTATATAAACCTTTAAATTTTGTATTGGTTGATACCTCCTTTGAGCTCTTTTTCATTGCCTCTGCAAAAGCTTGCCTGAAATTCTAAAAATACTTTGTCCGAATCTTAGAATTTAACTCAAATGTCAATTTACTACTCTCATCAAACTTTATGACTAATTTCATGCAAAATTTAAATGCAGTCAAATTGGGAAATATCTGATGCATGATGGAAGAATTTAATATAATTAACATGAACAATAAATTAAGAAGCTATGATGTTAACATCCAACAGCTTGATAGAAAAACTCATAGTCTAATGTTGCTGATAATTGCGATTAAAACATAAATGAAGTCCAACAATGTAAAAATTCCAGAAATTATAGATATAGTTCAAAAAATAAACTATTGAAGAAGATAAACAAACCAAACCTAGAAATCGGCTTCTTTTTCTTTGTTTGACCGTCTTTTATAGCTTTTTCTCTGATTTGTTGAAGTGCAGAGAAAATTTCCTTTAATTTCAATGAGAAACAAGCCTAAATTTCACAAATTAGGAAGAATACCTTATTGGAAATGCGAATTAGATGAAATCAGAGATGACTAGTTCAACTGGGCGACTGGTTTTGTGATTTTGTGACGATTGAAACCCCAGATGGCGAATTTGTGACAATTGAAACACTAGATGACAAATTGAAAGAAAAGTACTGATTTTGTGATGAATTTCGCGAGGCAATAATGAATTGATGAACTGTATAACTAAAGATATAATGAAGTAATGAACACCGTTGTAGTACCGTATGCTGTGAATCCTTCGCTCTCGATTCATTTGATGATGTTGCTTGTTATTCAGATGATGGCATTGATTGATAATGATGATTCAGAGGATGACGCTACTAGTGATGAAGGCGACTCCATTAATTGTATAATCTAAAGTCATTCAGAGAGAGAACGGGTATTTGAGCAAGAATGAGAGGATGAGATGGAATAGAATGAGAAGTTTAAAAAAAATAATAATAAAGGGTACCGCTCAGTTTTTTCTACAATGAGATTAGAAGAAAAAAATGTTTAATAAAGAAAAAAATAAAAAGGACTGAGCATAAATTTAATGTTACAACTAAGTGATACCTAATATTAAAATGTTACCGTAAAATGTTACATAATATTAATGTGTTACAAAAAATGTTACTTAATATGACAATGTTACAAAAGTGTTACGTAAAAATCAAATAATCCAATTTTTTTTTTTTTTTTTTTGTGTTACCAATGGGTGTTACTTAAGCCCAATTTTGTACTAGTGAAACTAATTAGTAGAAAAACACAAATGCGCACCGAGTTATTGGCACCGGTTCTTAAAAACCGGTGGCAAAAAAATTGGGCGGAATTTAGTATAATGAAAATCACACCGGTTCAAACCAAACCGGTGCTAAATTTTTGAAATAGCACCGGTTTAAACCGGTGGGAATTTATTAGAGTAAAAAAACCCCGGCCCTCTTTCCTGTTTCTCTTTCCTTCTCGCTCTCTCTCTCCTCTCCTCTCCTCTCTCCTCTTCGTTCAGACCTCTACTGGGTTTGTCGTCCTCTTTAACTTCTGTATTCAACCATTACTCTCTCTTTCACCATTTTTATTACCTTCACTAACCTCCCTTTCTGTTCATCAATACGTCTTCTCCTTGCTCTTCCACCTCCTCTTCCTTCGACGAATTCGACGACAAAATTAGACTTAAAGATTCAATTTCCGGCGATCTATTTGTTGCTTCGTTTATCCATCCCACCCCGCAGCGCCATCTCTCTTATCTCTTCACGAAGGTATGTGCTCTTCGATTTGAAATCTAGGGTTTCTGATTTTTAATTACTTTTTTTTTTAATTTTTTATTAATGATGAACAATTGAAATGATAGGGAATTTGACTGAATTAGTTGGGGTTATGTTGTGATGAGGTCAATGAACATGGTGAACATGTCGATTAATTTTTTTTTAGTCCCTCTTGTTCGATAATTATTGTAATTTTCTGAATCCCCGAAACCCATTTTTTATTTTTCTTGTAATATTGATATTCAATTGTTTTCTCTTAGTTTAGATTATGGGTTTAATAAGGTTTTAGTAGCCTTAGGAGACTTGATAGTAAGTTTGGGGTTTTAGTACCCATTCCTGTTCTGGGGAACTGTTTGGAGCAACCCTGTTTGATTATTTCCGTTGAGGATTCTTATTTCTTGTTGACAATGCTTCACAAATGTTTATTTACCCTTCTGTTCTTGAAGGATGGTTATGAGTTGGTGTTTAGATGTAGCATGTAGGCTAGAACGATTTGTAAGTGAATGAATAAGATGACTTGCATGTATTTGCTTCTCTAATTTTGGTCCTTTCATAGTCAAATTTTAATTGTTGTTATGAGTTGGGGTTTTAATTCCTTTTTTTTCAAAGAGTCTTTGACATTTGAATGCATGATTATTTCATTAATAACACATTACTCGTTGTTAGTGATTCTTTGTAAGGCTAATTTAATATTTAGGGTCTCTATAACATGTTACAAATTATGTTCATTCATTTTTCATAGAATTTTCATAGAATGCTTTTGACTCTAATTTAATAATTTAATCTTAACATCTAATACCAAATATTCAATTGGCATTAATGTTTGAGTGGTATGGATTCATTGATTAAGGTTTTTAGGTAGCATAATTTGAGTTGGCAACAACCCTTTTTTTATAACAACTTGGTAATATGGATATGAGCTTGATAGTTATATCATTTTCTAATATTTTTTTTTCTTTTTTTAATTTAGTCATATGTGTTTCTTAGCTTTGAATGAAAATTATTACAGCTTCTTTAAGTATTAATGCATGCCTTTTACTTTATAATCTCTTATAATTTTTGTTACTACTTGTGACTCTTGGCAATATATCAGACTACTTTCAGAAGAAAGTGAGGAAAGTTCCTCCGGAAAAAAAGGATCAAGAGCTTGCTTTGGCAAAAGGTGTTGATTGTATGAAGGCTAGCATGGAAGCTTCTAGCGATTTTGAAAATAAGAGAGATAAACAACGTGAGTATGCATAGGAATGCCGAGAAAAGTGTTCTATCCCTGAGGTGCCAGAGACACCATAAACTACTAATGAGATAGAAGTAATCCAGTCTATACAAGAAAGAACTATTGCAAATGTTCCTGAAGAAATTCCCACTCAAGGACCTGAATATAAGTAATAATTGAGGTCTAGACACTTTTACAGTCTCGCTCTTTATAGTATTTGCATTTTGACATTGCAATCAAAACCACTTTCTTATAGCCTAACTGTCTCGCTCTTTATAGTATATAAGTAATACCTTTACTCTCAAACTTGCAATTTTGATTAGAATAATTCTGAAATAAATCCTTGATAAAATGGGTGCTTACATTATTTTGGGAATTCCTTTATCCTGTCTAGTTTTTTTTTTTTTTTTTTTTAGTTTGCTACAAATTAAATGTGAATTATAGTTTGCATTAAGAAGAGCTCACACCATTAGTATCTTCTGAAAATGGATGTGTAATATGTAAATTTCTAATATATATGGATTACTTTGATGATCTTTCATCTTGTGTGGAGATGATATGAATAGTTTGAAATATGTTGGCAAAATCTGGAACTTGGCAATTGAAGGAGACTTTGCTTTACCTTACTAGATTGTGGAATTGACTGAGATATCCTAGAACACGAAAGAGTGCAGTAGAATGAAGTTTTAATGTCTTTTCTTGTCAAGGTCTTTTGGGGCTTGGGGGGGTGTCACGGGTTTTAACCCTGTTTTTGCGTGATAATTAATTAGTTCCAAATTAATTTTGGAATTAATAAAATTGAGCAAAAATGTAAAATTAAACAAGTCTAACTTTAGTTAAAATTCATAAAAGGTGCATACAACAAAAATTATTCCAAGAACCATTCTTTAATATAATTGGTTTAACTTGGTGCAATTAAATAATAAGGGCAATAACTCACTATTAATTTAATTCATTTAAATTAATCATGAGATTTTGACAAGTTAAATGGGAGTTGGAAACATGAACACAAGTTCAATAAAAATTCTAACTTTAACACTTGTGAATCCTTGAAAAATTATATTTTTCAGTATGAAGATAAATGAAATTTCTATATCAAGATTCAAACTTTATGATTCCAATCAACTTAATAAATGATTAAATCAAAAGTTCAACTAAAAATTCATGGAATTTAGTAACTCAAAGTTTCAATCACTTAAAAGAATTAATGATTGAATCTTTAGTTTTTGGAAGCAACAAAGAACAAACTTTTCACACTTAATGCAATTAATTTGCAATTATGTAAAAAATAAAACCAAACTTTCAAGAACAATTTACTACCAAGTAACCATGCTTAAAGAGGTATAAAATTACATATAAATTAAGTAATGAACCAAATACATAACCACCATAAATATGCAATGAATTTTCAAGGTTAGAAAGACTTAAAATTTCTCGTTAAAACAAAAAATTTCTCTAAAAAACCATTTCCAAAACGTCTTTTCCACCCAAAATTCAATATTTTTGGGGGAAAATCTAGGTTTGGGGCTGAAATCACCTCTAATACGGGTTTAAAATTATTAAAATCAAGCTACTAATCTAATTAGCAAATTGAAAATGGAAAAATTAAGCCATAAAACGCCTTGTAAAATATGATTATAATAATAAATGAGCAAGGCTCTGATACCACTGTTGAGTTTCGGTGAGTCCGACGCACCTCGGAAAGAAACCCAACCCCAAAACTAAACTCACAATAATTATAACCATAATGCATAACTAAAATAAAGACAAGACTAAGTAAGAGATTATTACTTTTGTAGCGTGCTTCGCTTACTTAATTGAGCTCTTACTTCGAAAGCCCCTTAGCTCAGCTCACACGAAGACCTCCTTCGAAGTCCACCTGCAACAGAAGCACCGAACTCGGTCTATTGCCTTGGAGTTAGCAAGGCCCGACCTCAAAACCCGAGTAGTTCAAAGGTTATCACACTGTGATGCCTTTTTCAACACTTACTCAAGTGAAGAATCCCAACTCCAAAGGTTGGTATTTACAGGCAAAGGCTCTCAAAAATTCCCATCATCTTTCCATGTTGGAGAAATGATATGGTGAGAAAAAAAGCTATTAATTTAATTCCAAATTTAATTAATTTAGCAAAGTAATATTCAAATGACAAGTATCAACATGTGGGAGGGAGTAGATGGGCTCATCAAGTTGATGACCTGGTGAATGAAACCCCACAGGTGAATAAAAGCCATATGATATTCAAGTTCCTAGTTTGAAATCATTAAAGTGACCATAAATGATTTCAATAAAAGGACTAGCATGAAAGATTGATTATATAGTGTAGGGAATATTTCAAGCATCCCACACTTGAGCCCCACTGTGATCATACACTTAAGCATGGTGGCGTCCAAAGAGAAGGATAGGGTTTTGACTGTGAAAATAGTCAAAAGCTTCATTATAAGTCATTCCTATTGATGTATATTCTTCAATGGTCCATTTTTCCCGTGGATTAGGAGCATTGAGTTCTTCAATAAATTCATTGTTGAGAATTTTGTTCGATAACCATTACCCGAGTTGCTAGTCCTTCTACCATATTTAAGATCATGGCAATGAGATCTTGCAGTTTTCTAATGTCTTCTCTTAGACTTGACAAATTTTCATTGGTATCATCTAAGAAAACCCCTTCATCTTCCTCAATCATGGTTACTTCATCAATAGAGGTTATATAGGCTGTCTCGATCGTGGGCTCTCCTACAGGTGTGATAAGGAGCGAAGGATCGAAGGATATTTGATCTTCTGCGATGGCTAGAATTTCGGAAGTGCTATTACTCTTGATCAAGTCTTTTATAGCTTCTTTGAGTTTCCAACACTTCTTAGTGTCGTGACCCTTTCCTTGGTGATATTCGTAGTGTTTATTAGGATCCCACTTAGGTGGCCTGGCTTTTGGAATTGGGTCTTTGATAGGTCCTATTAGCATGACTTGTCGAAGGCTGTCTCGTAACTCATACCAAGTGGAGTGAACACTCTTTTCGACCGTTGGATTCGTTGTTTAGAAGTGTTCGTAGCATGTATTTCATTAGATGGAGAGGAAGAAAAAGGATGGTTGTTCTTCTTTCCTTTCGCACTATCAACTTTCAAAAGATCGTCTTTGATGGCAATTCCTATATCATAAATTGCCTTGAAAGTATTCAAGTTGTGTTGATATTTCAAGTGCTTTGAATACTTAACTTGAAGGTTCTTAATGAACATCCTTAAGGGCTCCTTTTTAGTAGGGACCTCAACCATATTAGCGGAAATTTTCCTTCACATGTCGAAGAAAGAGGTGAACCCTTCATTTTCTTTTTGCTTTAGCATCTCAAGTTATCTATGATCTATTTCAACTTAATGTTACATTTGTAACTATCAATGAAAGCGCTTACTATTCCATCCCAAGTAGAGATCTTCCATTTATCAAGAGAAAAGAATCATTGTTGATAAACGGGTTCAAGAGAAAGTGAAAACAATGAGTGAAAGACCAGCCTATCAATCCTCTTAATGTTCATTATGGTTTCAAAAGCTCTTGAGTGGAAATAAGGATTGTCAGTAGGTTTGAACCTTGGGATGTCATTGCCATTGAACTTCTGCGAAAGAAGCTCCTTGTCCACTAAGACCCCTTGTGAGCTAATGCCCTGGAACTTGTAGTCATTGGAGATCTTGTTCAAGGTTTCCTCCATTCATTTCATTTGTATTTGTCTCGCAGGGTCATTGTCTTGAAGAGCCATAGTATTCATCATTTCAGTTGCATTATCTAAGTCTTGCCTGAGTTGATTGACTTCTTCTTCAGTTGTCATTATTCTCTTATCCTTTCTCTTTTGACGGATCGGTTTATCAAAAAGGGATATTTGAATAAAAGTGTTGTCCTTGATTAAACGCCCTTCTCGCCTTGACCAAGTGCGGAAAGGAAAATTGGGGGTAAATTTTATTTTTAACTCAAGCTCTATTCAATATGCAATAAATGAGAAGACATCATGGAAGAAAAAGGAGAATGATATGAGTGAAAATACGATGTTGATAGAGAAATATGGGAGAATTAGGAATAGAATAAGCCCCTAACTCAAATGACGGAAGAACGACCCATGCATGAACCTAAGACGCGGTCATGGTAACATATATACAAAGTGTGCGCTAAGACTGGTGAGTTTAGGTGAAATGCTTTACTCGTGTCATGACCATGGGGCTAGACTATGTGACTATTGTTAACTAAGGACTAATCATAGCTTCTGCCGTTAATAAACTGATTAAACTTGTTATTAATAAACTGATTAATTAGACTCGACATGAAGACTCGAGCAGAAAGCTGGATTGTCACCGAAACAATAGAACTGTCGCCACACAACAAAACCCAGCGCGAAACGACAAAGCTATCGCATCGCACCAAACACTAGTGTGTTGCACCACAATACAAACCTTTGCGCCATTGCTGAAGCATCAGTTTGGGTCTATTTCCAATATTTTACTGTAAAAGGACAAGCTTATAGTCGTACTAAGTTAGGTTTGATTAATTTATTTAGACTTTAATTACATATATTAATTAATTAATCAATAAAGCAAAGTCCTTTAGTCATTAATTCGTTTATTTAGACTCATTCACAAGTTAAACAAATGGTTAGTGTAAACACACATAGGCCATGTACAAGTAAGAATGCACAAGTGGTAAAGTAAGCACAATATGATGCACTGAGCTTGCAACCTAACCATGGCTCTAGTTATCTAAAGTTCAAGGATATGGGATAGTAAAAAAAGGCTCCATGGTTATGAGTCCGGATGCACCGCGAAAGCCTTACCTTTGGAAGGGTTGGCGCAAGTGGATAGGTCCCCGCGAGTTAAACTCGCTTCCACGGTTTGGTGAATTCAACAAACTCGGATGTACCCTTTTTTCCATGAGAGTTCGATTAGGTAGATGGAGCGTGAATTCCCAAGGGGTTATGACCATATGTAAAACACATATGGGTTCAGGAAAGCGAGAAAAACTCAATCAGGAAGTAGAACCCAGCGAACAGTACTAGTTACGGTTGAAACAAAGAAGGTAGAGTTCTTGCTTGGTATTGGTAGAACATGGTTCGAGACAACAGAGCCTGGCGCTAAAATATAGCTCTGTCATCAAACGACATTGCTGTCGCGCAGCGACATAACCCTCGCATGGCGCTGGCTCTGTTTTCTCGGTGTCGGTTCCTACATCCCTTAGTAGCTTTCTGTTCTTTGAATTTTCTGATTTTTATCAGCGTTTTTCCAATCGTAGTTGTGAAAGATATTTCCCAAAGTTCCTACGTTTAAAAATCCTATGTTTTATACGCATTATGGATGGTCTATCAAATGTGGACCTTTTTTATTCTTATGCCAATAATGTCAATCAAAATTACGCACATGAATACTTAGAACTTTTCGAGTCTCACACACTCATTCTAAATTATTGCCAAAATAAATTTTAGGAATTAAAATAGAAATCCGCCCTAGTGGAGTCGCCAAAAAACCGTAGGGAATATTTCAAGCGTCCCACACTTGAGCCCCACTTTGATCATACACTTAAGCATGGTGGCGTTCAAAAGGAAGGAAGCTAGAGTAAAAGAGTCGCCAACAAGTTTTAGGAACTTGTAAATCGTTCAAAGTGTGAAGGTTACACCCCTTCACGATCCATGAGATCCCTAACTCCATAGAGGCCTTGAACCCTGACTGGATATTGGGGATGAAGGTACAAATCCAACCTAAAAGTGATTGAACCTGCTCTAATAATAGGCCTCTACTATTTTTTTCTCATATTCATGTGCGCTTTCTGACTGGCATAAAATCAATAGGTTAATCCTAAACCTGTTTAATCTATGTTTGTTGAATATTAATGCACAAACAAATCTATTATTGGTGATAACTTAAATTATAATCATATGAGCCTAAACAAGATTATTAATTTTCTTATTAAGTGTGATTACAAGTACAAATTACCTTTAAAAATGTATAAAAGGCGTGATCTAGAAATAACAACAATAATATATATCAAGAAACATAATAAATAACAATCATCATAATAATAATCTCAATAAATCATAATAATATTAGCAAGATTCTAGGCATGATACGCACAAGATTAACAACAAATCCTAGCATGTCACTAAACAATAAAGATTAAAGCTTTAGCCCTAACATGATACTAACAAGATATTAGAAAGAATAGGAAGCAACCTAAACATGATGCTAGAAACATACATGATATTAGAAATCTTAGTTAATACCTTAAAAATGATACTAGGAATCATAAAGACATCCTAACATGATACTAGGAATTAAAATAAGTAAAGCATGATTTTATATCCAAAGAAAAGTAATTAAATTACTTACTTGGATGCCTCGTATTTCTTTGTAATAACAAAATACACACATTAGTAACTTCAAGGAAATTATTAAACAAAACAATTAGATTAGATAATTGAAATATAGCTTTGGGACCAAACCCTCAGAAATTATCAACCTTTCACGTCTAGGGTGAAGGCAACTTCGAAGTTGGCTATGTGTGTCTAGAACTTGTGAATGTGGAATTTTGTGAAATGGGAGGTTTAGATAGAGGGAGAAAGAACAAGCTTCTAGCTTTTAGAGAGAGAGAATAGAGATTGTTGATGATTGTGAATGATTAAAAACGGGGAGATACAACCCCAATTTATAAGAAATAGTCCGGAATCAAATAGAAACAAATAAGAATTTGAATCGGAAAATAACAGTCGCTATGCGACATGAATCACGCATGGTGACAAGCCATGTCGTTTGGCGACGGGCTTGTCATTACGTGACAAATAAAAGATAAACGCATTTTGTACGAAATCCTTTTTGTTAATATAATTAAGCATTTATGACTCCATTTAATCAATTTAAATAAGATTTTATCATAATAAAACAATTATTTTATTTCACACCAAATTCAGTATTTTTCTAAAAATATTAATTATCAATCCTAATGCCATTAGAACTTAAAATAACCTTCTAGACTATTCTAGAAGACTATAATCAATCCTAATAATTTTAGGAATAATAATTAACAGGCCCTCCACTAGATGATTGGGCCATAAAACCATTTCATACCCAAATTAGTATTTAGACCATTACTTTCTCATTATTCATTAGAATTGGGCTTATAATATATCATTGGAAAGCTCATTACGCGCCCAACCCAACTACACTTATAATGGACCCTTATCATGGACCAAGCTAAATTGGACTGGCTATTTTCATAAAATAGAGTTCTTTTTTAAAATAGAAAGAAAGATTTTTTTTATTAAAACTAACACATCACTAGACTTTTCACACATTAACCTTATTCGATAATCAATCGACATGAAAAGTATTCATCACTGGGTTTGGTTTTTGGGGAGACACAATTACTTGTCTACAGATAGCACAGTTTCATGGACTATAGGAGCGTAGTGAAACTCGGTCAATCACATGGATATGCATGTATGATGCATGATCGAACTATAGACCTACTTTGATGTTTAAGTATAGAGCTTCCGAATATATAAGTGGATTCCTCTAACATGAGTGGAACACTGATTCCATCCAATAAATGATTTGACTGTGGTACATTCAAACGTCTCCCGTAATTGGAGATTATAAAGGATGTTTCCTGGCCATTTCAAGAGTTGAGTAGGAGCTTTTGTTGCCACAAGATGGGATTGAGTCTACCCATTTAATTAGGAATGTGTCTTGGCCCCTTGAAGAGGGAGACTTCAGAAAATGCATGGCCGTGCTTAAAAGGATTACATAGTAATCATTTCTTTTGTAATTCTAACTTAGATTTTAAGAAAAGATTTGTAGATTAATATGATCACGACATGAGATGCAATCATATTATCAAATCAACACATATTGACTTAAGGAATTTGAATATTGCGCACTTGTCTCAGACAAGTTGGAGATTGAAGGAATTATGTCTTCGATAAGTGCAATTACTAGATATATCAAGGATCACTTTATGGAGATAATAAGTTTGTTCTTTTGGGTCGTCATTGTCTATTGCTAGATTATGATAAATGATCTTTGGGCTAGTCAAATAGCCTAAAGCCCTCTAGAATGGATTCTAGGAGGTCACATAACAAGGGTATTGGGTTAAACAAGTAAGAGGCCCATTTTTGGGCCTCATGAGGACATGACATACCATGAATGGAGTTTGGCTAGAGTAGTTATATTATAGTTAGGTATTTATGCTTGACATGGACTTTTATTTAGAGATATGATCTATAAATAAGATCCATGCCTAGAATTTCATGAAGTCATAATTAACCCATACAGTGAATTTTGAAGCAACCAATCCCCAAACCCTAAAGCTTTCTCTCTCTCATTCACGCCCTCTCCTCTGACCCCTCCGTATGGCTGGCAAACCTATGTGGCGGGTGGTGTTCGTGGTGGTGGTTCTTTGTTGTTTTGTTCCTCTCCTCTCCGTATAAGGTTGATTGAAGGGTTCAATCATGACTAACTAGCATTAGTGGATGTTTAATATGTGCCTTTGGACCAAGTAGAGGAATCACGCTTTAGGTTCTTTATCTCCCATTGTTCTTGCTCGATCGCACGTGGAATCAGGCTTCAAAGGTACAATTATATGTTTTTTTATTTGTTACGTAATGATCTTGGTAATTATATGCTTCTGAATATGATTCATGAAATTCCGCTTAAAGTATATAAATCCCTACACAAACTTCCATTACCTTCTGTAAGCAAGATGTCAAGCGTCAATAGCGCCCCACTTCCAGATTCTTTGGCTATTTCTGATGAGAAAAATAATATTGACCCATCATCCCTCATTAAACAAGTCAAAGAAGCTTATGCCATCAAGGAAGAAGAGGAAACCTTTTTCGATGCCATCAGTGATCTTCCTACATGTTGACAACTTGCTAGAAAAGAAGTATGGGTCCTCACACAAATGGTGAGCGAAGCAATAGATATATGTCACGAGGCCCTCGATCACATAAATATGACTCAAAATAAACAGGACATTTAAGAGGTGACACCAACAAAGCTGAGATTACTAGAAGAAAGCCATTTTCTGTCCAAGTATTCGAAGCACTCGAAAGGAGTAACAAGCTAGACACTCCAATTGGAACTTCTTATGCAAACATGTTCAAAATGCTCTTCGAGAGTTGGAAGATGAAACCTCTCAAGCAAAGACCATTAGAATATTTAAAAAGGACATGTAGGTTCTATTGCCTATACCATCAAGTTGGAGGACATACCATAGAACACTGTTTTAAATTCAAAGATCTAATCCAGGGGTTGATTAATAGTAAAAAGTTGGTCCAAATCCCACCAGAACGGGATGTTAGCATCAACGGAGTCTGGGAAAGTTATGATGAGGATGTCTACCTCAAATATGTGGATGAAACCCCACTTTCCAAATATACCCAATAGATGACATTTGGGATGAAGAAGATTCACCCATAGATGTCCTCACAAGATTAGGGAGAGTGCAACCTCTAATCACTACACAACCTATTCCTACTACCCAACAAGTTTCCATAACAATCATAAAAGATAACGATGTTGCCAAACAACATAAAAAGACTAAGGTCAAAATGAACGTATAGAAACTACAAGCCACATCGTGTGAACATAAAGTGTTAGTAATGGATGCTTTGGCTAAAGTAGGGATAGATTCAGAAACCACTCCTGAGGGATTAGCTAATTTTCTCACGAGTGATCTTCCAAGTCCTATCAATCTAATCACCTTTTCCGACAAGGACCTACCTCTTGAGGGTGACAAACACAATAAGGCCTCAAACCTCACGGTGATCTTCAAGAGAATGAAAGTCCTAATGATTCTTGTAGACAATAGGTCAGCTATTAATGTTTGCCCACTACGAACTACGAGGATTTTAGGAATAAGGTATGAAGACTTGTCTCCATCAACACAAGGAATAAGAGCTTATGACAACACTCGTCGCCAAGCTCTTAAGACTATTACTATAAACGTCACCGTAGGAGTTATATAACATGCTACAACTTTCCAAGTGGATGATATCAAAGCTTCTTTCAATTTATTGTTGGGACGACCTTGGCTACATTACCTTAAGGCCATCCCTTTATCCTTTCATAAACAAGTGTAGGCCATAGTTGGAGGAATTCCTATTACCATCGACGCTTCCCCAATGAGAATCAAGGCGATTGATAAGCCTCTCATAAATGTGGAGCACGATGATAACGATGAAGACCTATGGGGCTTTAACGAAAAGGACGTCTCCTTAATCGAGGAAGATGAAAGGACCCCTCTTTTTTATGACCTCCATTCAAATATGATAGGTAATGGTATACTCCAAAAATAGGGACACTTTCCTAGAATGACTGTAGGAAAGACTAGACTTTGTTTTGAACCGACTTCAAAAGACTATAAGCAAGCATGGGAAAAGACTAATGCGCGGAGAAATGCTCTTACCAAAAAGAAAGAAATTCCAATGGATCAATATCCCCTCACCCTAAATGGGAAATTTATAATAGAGGGTGAAGACTATCCATTCTTTGATTTTCCCTAGCCCCCTTTGTCAAAGATGGAATTAGACAACCGGGGTTTGAAATCTTCCTGGATTGCCACTTCTTAGATGACATCCCAACTCCTGTCTATAAGGAGAAAGCACCTCCTTTATTTGACTTTATTGAGATGGGACATTGTTTTTGGCACCAGAAGAGTAAGCTAAAATATGGTGAAGACAACTCCGCGCTCATTTAGACAGCACTACAAAGTGAGAGCTTTAACCCCTCAAAGCTTATCACTCCTGCAGAGGGATTACTTCAAGGATGGCGAAAGACTATGAAGGTAACTACACCAAGTGGACGAAAGATCTCCATAACAACAGGACAAGGGCCTATGTTCGAAGAGTCGTCTGAGTCAGAGTCTGAATTTGAGTCTTCCCCTGTCAAGTCTTCAAAATCTTTAACTATTGTAGGCGTCGTTTGAAGTGCGCCTATATTAAAGCATGTGTGAATATGCTTGACACTCATAGGAAGTGGGAATTGACATAATACAATTAGGGACAAGGAAAGTAGGGAGCCGCCAACAAGTTTTTAAGGAACTTGTAAACCGTTCACGGATCATAAAAGGCAACCACGATTAAGGGACAACGATAGGCAACAACGATTGACCCTTGAAGGTTACACCCCATTCATAATCCATGAGATTACTAACTCCATATGGTTCGGAACCACGAAAGGAGGATCGGGGATGAAGGTACAAAGTGAGTCATGGAATCACATTCGCCCGTATTAGCCTCTACTTGACTCTTACAGTGAAAAGTGATTCCCGCGATCTTAAAGGCATACAAACAAAATATTCAATTTGCTCCAAAATATTGTTAAGCTAAATTGGTTTGATATTAATGCAACATATAACTCTAAAATATTTGTGATCACTTGATTAAACAACAAGATTATAAAGGAACCTAAACCGGTTGTCCAAATTATCTTATTAGGCGTGATTTTCAATTACATATTCCCTTTAAATATGCTATATGGTGATCATAATAAATAATAGAATAAACATTATTGGAAGCAACTTAACAATAATAGCGTTAATCAAATCAAATATAAATAAACCTAATCATGATACTAGCAATAAGAATAAAAATACGATTAATTAAGTGATTAATTACTCACTTTCCACGTTTTCTTGAATTGCTACATCATGAATAAAGTGTTAGTAACTTCAATAAAAATATAAATAAAATTGAAACAATTAAACTAAATAAAAGTAGAGTTAATTTGGTCCAAACCCTGAGTTAATTATACCTTTCACGCCTTGGTTTAAGTATAGAACTTCAGGTATTGTATGGACTCCTTTGAGAGCTTAGGGGAATTATTATGGAAGAATAAGGAGGCTAGAAATTAGGTTAAAAAGGAAGAAGAGAATGATTTTTGGTGTAAGGTGAGAGAGAATGATTATTGGTGCCCCGAACTGTAGAAAGGGGGGTCCTATTTATAGGGAAAATGAGTAGAGGGAACACACGGAACCCTAAAAAGATAAAACCCTAAAAAATAACACCGCGACACGACAGAAAACACCGTGACATGGTGGCAGGCACCGTCAGACGGGGGAAAATCCCGTGACGCGGTGGAAACTGGAGTGACGCGGGAAATATTTGACCTACGAGAAGTGAAAACGCGTGAAGGACTTACGCGTAAAAGACACGAGAAAACGCACGGGAAATAGTGAAGGACTTATTAGCCTTAACATGATACAAAATGATATTCGAAAGAAATAGGAAGCATTATTTTAATCATACTTGATATTAGAAATATTAATTAACCCTAAACATGATACTAGGAAGTAATAAAACATCCTAACATGTTACTAGGGATCAATAAAACAATTTAAGCATGATTTCTATATCAAAACACTAGTAGAAAAATGCAAAAAGGCACCGCTCAATGGCTACCGATTTTCGAAAACCGGTGGGAAAAAGTAAGGGAAAAATGGGCGGGATTTTGAGGGATTAGTATTGCCACCGGTTCAAACCGAACCGGTGGGGAAAATATTAAACCCACCGGTTCAAAACCGGCGGCTTAGTTTTTTAAAAAAAAAACGCCCCCTTTATAAACCCCTAACCCTAACACTCTCCTCTCACTCATCCTCTCTCCTTCACTCTCCCCTCTCCTCCTTCTCTCTCCTGTCTCTTTCTCTCTCTCCTGCGATCCTCCTCTCATCCTTTCACCTATCTCTTTCTCTCTCCTCTCCTTCTCTATCTCTCCTGTGAACTCACCCCCCTCTCTCCTTCTCTCTCGTTGCCCTCCTCTTATTTCCCCTCAACGGCCACTACCACCACCGCCACCAACCACCGTCGAAGACCTTCAACAACAGCATCCATATTTTCTCACCATTTGTGGTGATGGTTTTAGGCAAATTAATGGTTTTCAAGGTCAAATTCCACCATGAAAATGCTAGATCTAGCGTTTTTATGGCCGAATTTCACCTTATTAAACCAAGTTCGAGGGAATTTCGAAGGTTTTTTTACTTTTAAGGTTCGTTTTAATATTTTTGCTTTTGATTTTTTTATTAAATTTTTGGATGGTGTTAGGTTTGTGGGTTTGATTGTTGGTTCAGTGGTGGTGGTCTTATGTGTTGAGGGTTTTAGGTGGGTGGGTTGGAGGAGTGTGGGTTCGGTCAAGGTTGGTTGTTTAGGTGGGTAGATCTGGGTTTGAATGGGTTTGGTGGGGGTATGGTCAGGGTTGATGGTTTTAGGTGGGAGGTTTGTGGGAGGTGGGTGGTTTTAGGTGGTAAAGTTGTGGGTTGTGGGTGTTGGGTTGTGGGTCGTGGGTGGTAGGTTGTAGGTCGTGGGTTATGGGTTTAATTTCTGGGTTAAGTGTTCTTTTTTTTTTTTCTTTGCAGTTTCTTATGTGATTTTATTAATTTTAATTTGGTGTATTTATTCATGCAGGTATTAGTTTATGATTGTGAAGATTGAAGATGTTGATTTTTGATTTTGATGTTGTAATTTTCTTTTTTGATTTTGTAATTTTTCTTTTTATTTTTATGTTGTAATTTTTGTTCTTTTGCATGCAATAATATATTTCAAGTGATTATAATATATATCTGGGTTCAATATATTTTGGCAGATTTTTTTTTGCAGATTTTGATTTTTAATTGTGTTTAAATTTTTTGTAAAAAAAAAGATGTTTATTATGATTATATGTAATTGTCTCTTGATTTTTAAGTGAAAAAATTGACAAAAAAAAAAAAAAAAATTTGTTTTTTTTGGGCATTATTGCCACCGGTTCCACCTACAAACCGGTGGCAATACT
Source organism: Chenopodium album (assembly GCF_948465745.1). Lineage (NCBI taxonomy): Eukaryota > Viridiplantae > Streptophyta > Magnoliopsida > Caryophyllales > Amaranthaceae > Chenopodium > Chenopodium album. Next base: position 44,687,166 of record NC_137837.1, on the reverse strand, counting down.
TATTAATACCAAAATAAATAAAATGCGGGAAGTGTTATTGCCACCGGTTAACCGGTGGCAATAAGTCTTTTTGCCACCGGTTTTGAACCGGTGGCCTTGCTTCGGTTTATTGCCACCCCCCAAATGACCACCGCTTCAAAACCGGTGGCCTTTGGGGATTTTGAACCGGTGGCCAATTCATATTTTCGCCTAGCAAAAGATCAATGAAACAATTATATTACTTACTTTGACGTCTTGTACCTCTTTCTATTAACAAAATACACATGTTAGTAACTTCAAGGTAAAATAACAAATAAAACAATTAAATCAAATAATTGAAATAGAGACTTGGGATAAAAACCCTCAGAAATATTCAACCTTTCACGTCTAGGGCGAAGGCAACACTACTATAACAATGCTCAAAGAGAACCAACATAAGAGACACGTTAACTACATAACAGGTCTCTTTTAAAAGAGAGACCGATTATCTTACATAACAGGTCTCTCGAAATATCCATGAGACCGGCTATTTAAGATAACCGATCTCTCCGTGTTTAAAAAAAAAAAAATCAAGGTACAAAGAGAGACCCGTCCTTTTATATAACAGGTCTCTTGGCCTTATTTTTTTAATATAAGATGTCCGAATGACCTGTCATTTTGTAGGTCAATTGAAATTAAACTTTTCACTTTCTTTACTTCTTACTCCGCCGCTTGCATGCCCCCTGATCTATTTCTCATCTCCCTCCTCTCATATCTCTCTCTTCTCCCTCCTCCCTCTTCCTTAATTCTCTCTTCTTTCTCATCCCATTTTTTTTATCAACTTCAAGTAGTGATCTTCTCTCCATCATATCATAATTTCAAGATCTATTGTCAAGTTTAGTTTGTATTTTTTTTTTCTTTTCCGTATTTAAGGGTTGATCTTCATATTTTTGATTTTTCTTACTGAAAATATTATTTTCTTATAACTGTATATAAATTTTGTTCATTTTTTAAATTTTTTTACGATTTATCCCCTGGTTATTATAATTGATTTTTAATTTAGTTTTCTTGTTAATATGTTTGTTTTTAACTAATTTTCGAACAAAAATTTGTTTATAAGGTTTGAATGTGAAGTGTTTTCTGATTTTTCTTTGATGTTTTTTTTAATCGGTTTATTGATATTATTTCCTATTTTTTTACATTTTTTAACCTTAGTTCTTGTACAGAGAGTCAGATCTAGTTTGTAATTTCTTTAGTTTATTTTTCGCTCATTTTTTAATACTATTTTTCCTTTTACTCCTTTTTTTTCACTTCTTATATGATTGTCAGATCTGATATGTTGATGTATTTTATTGTTTATTTTCATTTTCAACATCATTTTAATAGTTCTTCAAACATTTGTTCTTGCATTTTGATCGTTTTTAAAATTTATACTTTTGCATCTCCTACCATTCGTGCCTCGTTTTTAAAATTTATCCTTCTATTTTTCTTGCTTTGTGTTTAATCATCATTTAGTTTAGATCCGTATTTTATAATTTTTTCTATTAAAATTTAAGATCTCTTTTTTTTCATATGTTTTAACTTTTTTTTTGGTTAAGTTGTGGCTTATTTCTTCCTTTGGTTGATTTTTTTATCTTTTTTTTAAACCTTGATATTTTATCTTTTATTTCTATTGGTATAATTTCTCTGATTTATTTTTCAAGAATCTAATTTTTGTTTTTTTTATTACTATATCTATATTTTTGGTTACAGGTAAATGTCTACAAGTTTGAAGGGAGAAATTGGCGATTGAAGATCATTGAAGCTAGAAGTTATCATTTACACATTTTTTTTTTAATTTTTGTGTATTGGAATTTCATTGTTATCTGTACTATGTTCGCAATTTTTGGGGTATATGATATTCAACAATTATTTTTGTACTCCGTATTTAACAATGCAAAAAAATTTAAATAAGTAACATTGATAAATTGTTATTATAATTTTTAAAATCAAATTGAATAAGCTATTTTTTTAAATAACAAAAAATTTGCAAAAAAACCACCCTTTGAATCTTGTTTTTTTGCAAATAACCAACTTTTAAAAAAAAAATTTCAAAATACCACCAAATTTATTTTTTTTTTTTTTTTTTTTTTTTTTTTTTTTTTTTTTTTTTTTTTTTTTGCAAAATACCACTTTTTTAGCGAATTGATTGTAAGTTGCAACAAAATTTTTAAAATTGGTTGTTTTTTGCTACATTTTTTTAAAAGGTGGTGAAATGCAAAAAAAAAAAAAGATTTAAAAGATGGTTTTTTTGCAAAATTTCTGCTTTTTTTAAAATAAGACCCGAGACACCCGTTAAGTTAAATAAGCGGTCTCAACTTTCTAAAAAAAGAGACTGCCTATCTTCAATAAGTAGTCTCTCTTTTTCATAAAAAAGAGACTGCCTATCTTCAATAAGTGGTCTTAGTTTTGTCATTCTAGAGACCGCTTTTAGTCAAGCAGTCTCTTTGCCAAAGAGACCGCTTAGCTAGAGACCGCCTCTAAGGCAGTCTCTTTTGCTAATTTGGACAGGTCTCTTTGGCCTATTTTTTAGTAGTGTAACTTTGAATTTATCTAGGTGTTTCTAAAGGTAATGCATGAGGAATTTTGTAAAGGGGAAGATTTAGAAAAAGAAGAGAGAGAGAGAGAGAGAAAGAGAGAGAGAGAGAAAGCTTCTAGCTTTTAGAGAGAGAGAGAGATGATAGATAGTTGTGAATGATTGAAAATGGGGAGATACGACCCTTATTTATATAAAAAATAGCACGGAAACGATTGAAAAGAGTTTGAGTCCTATTCGGAATAAAAGACCTCCTATCGCCAATGAAAAAAGCAGCGCCAGACGACAAGCTCGTCGCCAGGCGACAGACCTGTTGTTTGGCTCTGGGACTTCTTTTTTTAGGATATTGTTTTTATCATATATTTTGATTCAGAAGTCCAAAAAAGTCATATAATATGTTGTTGGAAAACTCTTGAAGTCTAATTTCCATCCCAATTAGAATCAGATTTAAATCTTTTGTAGATAAAACTATAAGGCCGAAATAGTAGAAGGGTATCAGTTTTTGATAGAGTTTCGTATTCCATCCATATCTTCTTCATTATAGACCGGAATTAATAATATAATATATCATTGGAAAAATATTTTCAAGAACTATCTAACCATATAATATTTGGATAAAGATTTTGAGGCACAAAAATAATATCTGACTGTCTTTGAACATCTTTTAATTCAAATAAAATTAGGATTTAAAAAAAGGAAAGTTTTATTCATTTTCAAACTCTTTGATTTTATCTTTTTAAAAAGGATGATTAAGATCTTTTAGAAATTCATAGAAGCTTCTAATAAATATTAATTTTTATAAGAATAGGATTAAACCTTTGGACCCTCCACATGATCATTCGGTCGTAGGTAAGATCCGGTTTGAGCCTAGTTTAGTATTTTGGCCATAACTTCCTCATTATTCATCGAAATTTGGCTTATAATATATCGTAGAAAAGGTTTTTTCAAGTCCCATACAACAACACTATTATTGGACCCATATCATGGACCAAACTAAACTGAAATGCACGTTTATCATAAAAAGGATAAGAAAAGAAATATTTTCAAAAACAGAAAGAATAGATATTTTAATAAAAACATCGTCATCACTAGAATTTTCACACTTTCACTTCGTTCAATGATCAAATGATGTGAAAGGTATTCATCATTGGGTTTGGTTTTGGAGTGACACATTTGGGTGTCGACAATAACCTTAAGAAGATTCTTTTAAAGAATGAGGAAATACAACATGAGGTTAAATTAAACCCATCTAAGTGTGCCTTTGGAGTTACCTAAGGAAAGCTCTTGGGATATGTCATTAGCTCTAGAGGAATAGAGATAGACCCAACCAAGATTAAAGCAATCATGTCGATGTCGTCGCCCAAAACCGAGTAACAAATTCAAGGATTCATTAGCCGGTTGCAATACATAAGTTGTTTCATATCTAAGTTAACCACGATATTTGAACCAATATTCAAGAAACTAAAGAATTATGTGCTAGTAATATGGGACGTTGCGTGCCAAAAAGCCTTTGAGAAGATCAAAGCCTATCTCGTTAATCCTCCCGTACTAGCACCTGCCCTCCCGATAATCCCTCTTAGGTTGTATTTAATAGTCACCAAAGAGATAATGGGAGCTATGTTCACAAAAGAAGTAGAAGGAAAATAAAACGTCATATACTACTTAAGAAAAAAGATGCTCAAGTATGAAGTACGCTACACAACACTTAAAAAATTGTGCCTTACGTTAGTGTGGGCCACGACCAAGTTAAGACACTACATGCTCGTTCATACAGTCTATTTAGTATCTCAGATGGATCAACTAGAGTATCTCTTCGAGAAATCTACACTTAATGGGTGAATATCATGATGGATAGTCAACTTAGCCCAATTTAATGTAAAATTTATGCCACAAAAGGCTATCAAAGGATTAGTAGTCTCGGACTTCTTAGTAGATTTTCCAATAGAAGATTTGACACCGATACATGAAAATGAATTCCCAGACAAAGACTTAATGCTTACAAAAGATGATACTTTGACGTTATACTTCGATGGGGCATCAAACAAAAAAGGTTGTGGTGTAGGAGTATTATTAGTATCACCTAAAGAGGAACATCTCCCAATATCCATACAATTAGATTTAGATGTTACCTACAACGCTGCGAAATATGAAGCATGTGTGGTAGGCCTCTAAACATCATTGGCATTGGGAGTAAAGAAACTTCGAATATTCGGAGATTCTTCTTTAATCATCAACCAAATTTCCAAAATGTGAAAAATAAGGAGGGAAAGCTTGGCCCTTACCTAACATATCTAGAAACTCTCACTTATCAATTACAAAAGGTAAAATACACATATGTATTAAGAGAAGAAAATCAATTCGCTGATGCTTTGGCAAGGCTAGCCTCAATGGTTAGAGTTACCATGGAAATTGAGCAAATGCCTTGGATAATAGAAAAGAGGCATAAACCTGCTTATGTTTAAACCATAAAAGACGATACAAGAAAAGGAAGAAGAAGAACCTTGGTATACAAACATCCTCAACTATGTCACCAAAAGAGAATACCCACTCCACGCTGACAAAAGAGAAAAACTAGCCTTAAGACTTTTGACTTCCCAATATGTGCTCATAGACAATGAGCTACACAAAAGGGTACCTAAAGGTCGAGCTCTCTTGTGTGTAGGCAAAAAGGACACCCAAAGGGCAATTTGAACACTAAATTTTGGAGCCATTACTATCTTAATGTTAAATGTTTTACTTTTATGTTTTGCCATAGTTTAATGGATACAATGTTTATTTAATTTTTCAATTTTTTTTCCAAAGAGTTTTAGGCTGAGGAAGGATGATGTGATGTTATTTATTGTTTATCTAAATAAAGATTAGGTGACTTCTCAACATGGTCTGTCAAGTATTAGTTGCTCCTCCATGTTACGGGTTTTGTGGCAAAGTATAATTCACAATTTCAGTACACGGTTTTCCATGGCCTCATCATCAACAACCTTAAAACCTCAACATTACACATAGTTATACTGATGTACTCATGACAGATATAAGATTTAGTGCTAAAGCTTTGAGTAGTTTGATGTTTTTCAAACATTTATAACAACTTTCAATTGTATCAATGTCTCACTATTCATTCTTTGATATTTGTATAAGTAACAGGTTAAGTATTAGGGGCTATTATGGATAAACCAATTAAGGTGCATACAATTATTTGATGATAAGACAGTGAAGTTACTAGTAACTGATTGTCGAGTGAAATAATTTCTTGCACATATATTAAACATTGTGCTTATTCATATAAACCACATCAGTGTTGTATTGTTAATCGCTCTGAGATACAATAAGTTTTACCATGGCGACTTGCATTGTACTTGTGAATGTCACCACATCAAGCGCGATTAGTTTAACACATATTCAAGGTTACCATACACGATACATATATCCTTATTCAAATATATAACTATAGCAGTCATCTTATAACACGATTTGACGACATGTTTGTTTGATGTATTAATACACAAAATCACCTGGATCGCGTATTATTATCTAATAATTAAACAATGATTATTATTTTATTGTAAGGAAGACCTTTATTAATTTTTATATTAAGGTCTAATAATTATCTAATACATTTTAATACTCACAATATTTTGTAATTTTACCTCTTAGTAATCAAAGTGAATAATCCCTTAACTTTTGAAAGACAAAAAATTCATCAAAAAACACAATTTGCAAAAAATATGAATTGTGTGTGATAGGGTGATGAAAATGTTGAAGGTTCCCAATAAATGGTGTCTTTTCCAAGGGGTGGCACAAGCAGAGTTTGACACAAAGTCTGCTATAGCCGAATAATAGGTTTGTGTAAGAGCATTCATTGGGTAGTTAGGGAAATCTAAGAGAGTGTAACCTTAATTTATTTGACTATTTTGCCCAAAATTTTTTTTAGAGCCCAGCTTGAAGGTTTTATACTTTTATACTTCCTCCGTTATTTTTTTATTGCACCATAGGAGGTTGGCACAAGATTATTGGTAGTGGAAAAAAGGATGAGAGAGAAATGTAAAAATACAAGATTGCCCATGTGATGGTATACATAAACTAAATAATCATGTGTTGAAAAGTAAGGGTATATTTGGTATTTGTAGTGTGAACAAAATAATTTATTTTCCTAAAATAGAAATGGTGCAATATTTGTGATACTTCCTTAAAAGGCAAGTGGTGCAATATTAAAAAAACGGAGGAAGTAGTTTATATGCAAGGTTATGTGTAAATGAACTCTAAAGGGGTTTCATCATTAATTTTAGTAAACCACAATTGATTAGTCAGTGTAAGCTAATGTAAACATATTTGTAGAAATTAAGATAGACATAATAAAGTTTATAAAAATTTGTTGACCATGACAATAACCAATATCACATGTCCGCTAGTAACTATATACACTGCTAAAGTTATTTTAAAAAAATTGCTACCGATTGTGCTTTCAATACTGGATAACTTTGTTCACCAAACATTATAAATCTTTTTTATTTTCCTGATACATCATACACAATAATAGCCACATACGTGATTATACAGACAACAAAGATTAAATAATAATTGTATAGGGATGGGAATGAATTTGAGTATATTAATAACACAAAAATTACTAACTATAGTAGAGTATTATAGTTAAACACTATCTGTAATCTAGCTATCTACTAGTTATACTAAAGACAAGGACGATAACTGTAATATAGACTCGTGATGTCTCTTTTTCTCTTAAAACTGTATCGCCTAATCAAGTTAAGGTCGTAAACCACTTAGGTACCAGATTGTAATTAGTAGTTTGCTTTGCTGTCTAGTTTTAAAAATTTATTATCATAATAAGGTAATAATTTGCCTCGGTTATAAATCATGTAGACACCGCCTTGTTGATGTACTTTTTACAAAGTATATTAATACATACAATGTCAGCTATTAGATTTGGTGTATTAACTTCAGTAGATCTTACACATAAGATCACTTCAAGGATTCTAAGACATTCTTAAATATTCCAATCTTTTAAATCAACAAAATTGTATGAGTACATCCAAGAGTAGCACTTCAATAATATATCTAACTACATACTCTTGCATTACAACTTATAACTCAAGGAGTTGGGTAACATTATTTGTATTATCTTCCTAAACACCTTGTGGCGAATACAGAATGCAAGTGTAATGTGTAAAAAAAAAATATGCCTCTTAGACTTATTATAAAAAATGGTCTTTAAATATTTAATTGATTAGAAAAGTCATTTTTGCTTAGTTGCCCAAGTAAACACCAAAGAAGTCTATTCTCTTGTATTGCCGAATGTCAAGAGTATTAAACTTAGCATTCATTGCGAAAGTTGGGATTTTGTGAGGGTTTGCAAATCTTTTTGTTTGATTTGTAAGACCATTTTCCCCTTTACACAGCTTCATGCTTGGTCAGACTCTTTGAGAACCTTACTTGTGAATAATAACAAATTTGTACGTACTAATTACAATCTAATGTAAGGGATCTGTCTTTAACCTTCAATGTGTTAGCCATAAAAAAATTGAAGCTTTAAACACTCCACTTATGTGTACGTAATGTATAAACAGATGACCTTTCACTTAACTAAGGATGCCCTTCGTTTAAAGATCCGATAAAACATAGTATCTGCAGAGTTGATCAATTAATTTCAAATTGGATTTTAATGTGATAATATATAAGTTATTAACTACATTTTAATACCCATTACAACAACAAACTCATACAATAATTGTGTTTAGTTTACTTTGAAGGGCCAAGCCAATATCCTAAATTTTAGCACAACATCACTACACGCTATAAGATATAATGACAAAGTAATGTCAATTGTATTGAACTAAAACATATCCCATTTTATTTGGCTTGATAATAATTCCAGATCAAACTGTTCTGCAGTCAAATAAATTAAAAATAATTTATTTAACTGAAATGATCACCTAATGTGAAAGACATATGCTTACTAAATCAGACGTGATAAAAGAATTTATTTTAAACTTCCCTAATTTAGTAACAAATAGTTTGATATGAATCATTTATAGGCAATACTCATTAAAATCCATCTAAAACACATATTATAATGGCATAACCATTACGAAGAGTCTTGGATAATCTTTTAATCAACCAACATGTACTAGCTAGTTTTTTTGGAATTGACAGTTGGTACTTCACTTTTCACAAATGATTACTTGAAATCAAGAGTAGTTAACTAAGAAATTTTCACCACAATGAAATATATTTTATTATTTAATACGATTTTAAAGCGTAGTAATGATCGATGACTTATTCACTTCGTAACTAAATTAAATTCCTAGTTCAATTTTATAATTCGCCCTCCCGTCACATGCACACTTAAATTTTTAATGTTGGGACTGAGGAAGTGATATGTTGGTCGTATACGAATTTTGAGTTTGATATGTGATAGATGAGCCGATTATCTAATTTCGTAATGTATTGTGAATTGGGTACTTAATAGATTGACTACAATACTTGTAATTGTTGGGGTTAAGTGAGTCCGACACACCGTGAAAACAAAGCAAAAAACAAGACATCACTCGCAATAAATAAAACCATAAACATAATTAAATTAATCACAAGATTAAGATAAAACGATTACCTTTTGGAGCGTGCTTCGCCCAACCGAATGGGCTCGTACTTGAATGCTAGCTCCAAAAACACGAAGCCTCCAACGTTAATCCACCCGCACCAAAGCATACCGACAAGGCCTAATGTCTTGGGGTTAGCAAGACTCGACCAATAAAAACGGAGTAATTGAGTTCAAAGGCTTTCACTAAATGTGATACCTTTTCCAACTCTTAAGTTCAAGGGTTTTCACTTACTTGTGATGCCCTTTACAACTCTTACCCAAGCATCATTTACAATGCTCTTACTTGGGTATTTATAGGAAATGATGAGAGTATGATTGTCTCTCCCACCAATGTGGGATAGTGGGATTTTCACATTTTATTTTAAAAGCAAAATAAAATTATTTAAGCAAGCTAGTAATAAATCAACAAGTGTCAATTATTCATGAGAGATCAAGTGAGGACCATAGACCAGCTATAGACCAGCTACCCGCACTTGGAGATGCGGGATGCTGCTTGTGGCTAGCAAGCCACAAACTTCGAGTGCAGGCAGTTTCTTCACGCTGCGAGCATGCCACGCACTCCGACTGCTTGCTGCTACAGCTTTCTGCCCTTGGACGTCGTGGCTGCTAGCAATGGTGCGCTAGCACGCACCAGCCAGCCTTAGCTCAACTTGGTGCGCATGCTAGCCACCATGCTTGTGCATTATGCCACTAGCACTCGGATTGCTCGGGGCACTCCGATGCTAGGGGTATTTTAGGAATTATGTTGATTTATTACTATTTGCACGTCTTGTCTTTAATTTATTCCGACTCAACTTTCGACGCTCGGTTTCGACGTCCAAACAAATATTACTCAGTCGACTCATTAATTCATTCCGAATTAATTCGTCGCTTTGGTTCCACTAGTGGAAAAATAGCTATCCGTAACGGGCAAAAAAGGCCTATTTGTAACGGGCAACGGGCGTTACGTATGCCACCGTTACGGATAGCTAATGTTATTTGTAACGTGCAGTGTCCGTTACGAATAACCCGTTATCCGTAACGGGCAGTTGAAATGCCTGTTACGAATAACGGGTTATTCGTAACGGGCATTTCAACTGCCCGTTATGGATAACGGGTTATTCGTAACGGGCATTTCAACGGCTCGTTATGAATAGCGGGTTTTTCGTAACGGACATTTCAACTGCCCGTTACGAATAACGGGTTTTAAAAAAAAATCCCAACATAATTTGCTGGGCTATTGGCAGTTTATTAGTCAATGTAAATTTTTGTTTATTCCACAAGTTTTAATTATTACAGTTGGCCACAAAACTAAAAAAAAATTAAAAAAAAGAAACAAAATTTTTTTTTCCAACCAAAAATTTATAATTATTACAATTGGGACAGCATCAAGGGTTCCAACCAAGGCACAAACTGCAGCTGCTTTCACTGATTCCAACCTCTCTTCATTTGGGGTGATCTCACCCTTCTCCTCCAAAGCTCGTTCCGCTTCTTCAACCATTGCTTTTGCTTCTAAGACAGAAGAAAGAATTTATGTCAAGCAAGTCTGAACATAGCTCTTCGAACTTTGCCATGGTTGAGCTTGGATGCTTGGTGGATGTAAACAAGATGTCCAATGAAGAGGTTTTGCTCGCATTGATCTTGACCCTGCAGAATTCCAGCAACTATAAGCAACAAAATAGACCAACAGAAAGATCTGATTTCTTTATCAGTAAGACCCAATCAGGCATAAGGCATGTACTTAACAAGTTATCAGCAACATTATTACTAGCACTACACTTCACAAGAGTAGAATGATAAATTACTCAATAAGAACAGTAAACTTCAGTAAAGGAGAAAAATAAAACAGTAAACAAAATCAATAAAAGAAATTGATCCATCCATTATTTATCACATATGAGCACAGTAATTGTTAGTTTCAACTAAGGTATCTTTTTCCTGAATACACAATAGACAGTCTGAACAAGACTGATTGTCATCCGAATGAGCCTGACTTCTTCTTAAAAAACAGAGTATGTTTGACATAATCCATTGTCTCCATTTAACTACATAATGATTAATGATAATGATACAAGTAAAATACGTAGTATTAGACTTTTCAAGATAATAAGAAGCGACTCACTCGAAGGGGACTATATACACAATGCAAATTAATTGAGCCACGCAAAACTATCAATCAATCAATCAAAGCCTTAATCCCAAAAGTGGGGTCGGCTAACATGAACCAAATTTGATTATTCCGTGTAGTCATCAACATAAATCTTTCTCCTCCATCCCTTACGATCCAAAACTTCATCCTCACGTAAATCCATGCACTTCATATCCTTCCTCACTCCTTCCAACCAAGTCATCTTTGGTCTCCCTCTTCCTCGTTTAATCCCTCCATGGTCCCACTCTTCCACTCTTCGCACCGGTGCACCCTCGGGTCTCCGTCTTACATGTCCAAACCAACGCAGACGATTTTCCCTTAATTTATCTACAATGCCCGCCACACCTACTTTCTTGCGAATAACCTCATTTCTGATTCTATCTCTTAAAGTGTTTCCACACATCCACCTTAACATGCGCATTTCCGTAACCTCCATCTTTTTAATATGCTCTTTCTTAGAAGCCCAACATTCTGTACCATAGAGCAACACTGGTCTTATGGCAGTCCTGTAGAATTTTCCCTTCAACTTTAAGGGAATGCTGCGGTCGCATAACACTCCCGTGGCCGCTCTCCATTTAAGCCACCCTGACTTAATCCTGTGGGTCACGTCTTGATCAATGTCACCATTCTTCTGGATGATCGACCCTAGGTACTTAAAACATTCACTCATGGTCAAATCCTTTCCATCCAAACTCACCACTTCATTGCTTGTCCCCCTCTGAGTGCCAAAACGACATACCAAATATTCAGTCTTACTCCGACTTAGCTTAAACCCTCTAGATTCCAACCTTTGCCTCCATTGCTCCAACTTGACATTAACCCCATCCTTAGTCTCATCCACCAAAACGATATCATCTGCAAACAACATACACCATGGAACCTCATCTTGAATTGGTCTAGTTACTTCATCTAGAACCGTTGCAAAAAGAAAAGGGCTTAATGCAGACCCTTGATGCAATCCGATTGTAATAGGGAAATCTTTTGTCAACCCTCCGCATGTCCTCACATTTGTTGACACATCCCGATACATATCCTTAACTAGGTCTACATACCTTCGTGGGATACCTTTCTTCAACATTGCCCACCAAAGTATCTCTCTTGGCACCTTGTCATATGCCTTCTCTAAATCAATAAAGACCATATGAAGATCTTTCTTCTTTACCCTATAAAACTCCATCATTTGTCTTATCAAATGGATTGCCTCCATAGTAGATCTCCCAGGCATAAAACCAAATTGGTTATCTGAAATGCTTGTGCATGCCCTCAACCTTTGTTCAATCACCCTTTCCCACAACTTCATAGTATGGCTCATAAGCTTAATTCCTCGATAGTTAGAACAATCTTGAGCGTCTCCTTTGTTTTTATAAACCGGGACCAAGGTGCTCTTCCTCCAATCTTGTGGGATCCTTGTAGCCGTCCATATCTTGTTGAAAAGGTTTGTTAACCAATCAATACCAATCTTACCCAAACACCTCCACACCTCTATCGGTACCCCATCAGGGCCAACCGCCTTCTTAGGTACCCCACGCAAAACTGTTGTCTATAAAATTTAGGAATCAAGTTGACAAACAAGTTAGAAAAGAGAAGCGCAATCAACGACACTAGGCATTGATATTCACGAGTTTTTAAGCAAAACGCTAGTAGTAAAACAGTTCAAGCTAACTTAATAAATCAAACAATCTTGGAAATTAAATTAAGTGTTCAGGCTAACTTAATAACAAAAAAAAACAGAATTTATAAAGTACGTGCAAAAATGATGTAGAATAATTGGACCACAACTAAAGTATATAGTATAGTACTTGATCAAAAAATATGGAGCGAATTTCTTGAATGAGCCAATAAATCATACTTTATCACAATGAAATCTTTGCTATAAATGCTACACGAAGTACATGGGAAGTTGAACCCCGTATTAATATTCTATTGGAACAATCTAATATCATGCCAAACGCCCTAGAAACAATGATTCAATCATATTCATAAATAAACATCAAGCATAAAGAAGCCCATTATAAGTCCATTATATAAAAAAACATATAATAGAAAAATTATGTTTGTATATTATTATATGCTTTGTAATATTGCAAGTATGAACTATATACAAATGGATGGATGATATAAACTTCAAAAAAAACATTATATCCTTTACATCTCACCTTTTGAATAGATTTCCATGAGGCACATTCCTTCCTATGTGGTTTAGCTCGTACAAAATTTGAATGATTTGCCCACACACAAGTACTTATGTTTCTGCAGATGACATTGAATAAAATTATAAAGTCAAACTTACCGTTTGAGTTGAAGAAAAATGAACTATTTATCTTGCTATGTAATCCTATTGCTCACCTTGTTGGCATCGGGAAGTTCTCTGACTACAACATCAACACTTTGTGCAGTTTCTTTCACCTGAATTGAATGTAGTGAGCATGTTAAATTTTGGGCCATTTATGCATAATTGATATTAGTGTACAGTTTCTAATAACAGATATAAAAATGCATATTAAATATGTACAGGCCATATCCTCAGTTGGCAAGCACGGGCAATCCCTTAAATCCGAGGATTGTGCTTATAGCTAAAAGTCATAAAAGAGCAATCAAAATTTAAACATTGTTAGAAAAGAAGGGGTGAATTGATTTAAATTACTTACCAGCTTCTCACTCTCAGTTACAGTAGCTACCGGAATGCTGTTTTAAAGTGGTTCGACATGCTGAGTACCATCAAATTGTACCCAATAAAGTACTGGACTTCTCCCTACTCACAGACAAACACACAAGGAATAGTTAAGAGAATAACATTGAATCAAATCATGACATGGGCTTAAGACAATATAAATTAATAATCAGTAGGAGACAATTTACAAACAATTATTGAAGGCAGTAAATAAAGTTATATCTTTTGGTCACGCATGAGCTGTTAATGGAACACATTCCAGAATTTTTTCCCTAAATTCAGTAAATCACAGTCATCTGCAACTTATTTACCCATAGATTCGGAAACAGAAGCTTGTTCCAAGGTTTATACTTGTAGATTTTAGATAATAAAAACTGATTTAGTGATTAAACATACACTGCTACATAGTAACACTGGTAAATCCATGCCTTTTCCCTTCAGTACTTTATTTCTAGAGTATGGAAGAGTTAACATCATGCAAGTATTTGAATCAATATGGCAAAGATGCTTCAATACAGGAAACAAATGGAATCTTGCAATTACATGATTCATTTAAAAGGATTATATGCAGGAGAAGGTATCACGACTATACAGACATTTTAGCAATATTATTAGTCACCTGAAGGAAGGAAAGTAACTAACTATTATAGCACAAGTAATATAGAGTAATATCCTTATTGAGCCTCTTAAACTTCATTGACATAAAATCAGTGTTTTAGTACATAGAAGCACTAGGAAATCCCAAGCAAATTCCACCTAATCAATTCCCAACCCTAATGTAAGGGGATGAGGGTGGGGGTATAGTTGAGCAAAGTTCACAAAGTAAAGAATACCAGTTTTTGTGTAGTTAATCAGCTGAATTGTAACATTTGTTTCATTATTAATTGCATCTCTGATTTTACGTACTGTTTCCAGATCAGTTTCAGGCCCCTAGAGAAACCTGTAAAGTTGTGTAATTGCAAAACAATATTAAGCATATTGTATACCAAATTTAGCAATGATGTGAAACATATTAACTGATCATGTAGGTCAAATAATAGCAACAGTTCCAAATTTCAGGATCTGATACTTGAAAAAACTAAAGGTAACAGCATGGAACTAGATCATATTCATAAATAACTAAGGAAACTTTAAAGCATATATAGCAGGAGCTAAGTCTATTACTCATGTTAGCCGACCCCAAATCATTTTGGGATTAAAGCTTTATTGTTGCTGCTATTTGGGGGAAGGGGGTCTTTGTGCAGAAGTATGTAAACATAGATAAGAAAACTAGTATCCTACTTCAATACGAAACTAAAAATCACTCAACCTGTAATAGTACTAGTGGCCCTCCTTACGAAGAGAACAAACTCTTCTCCCGCATTAAGTTTACAATCATTGTAACAAATCTTTGCATCTTCTCCTGAAGAAACATTCAATCAAAATTATTGAGGAAATCTGAAATGCAGCAGATGACTATTAATGAGCATATTTACCCCATTTTTCTTTGAGAGGTGAGAGAGACTACATAACACATTAACGCTTACCTTAAAAAGTGCATTATTTGTTCGAAATTCAATACCAGGAATATCTCGCAGCCACACAGGAAAGCCATTATTAAACAACAAACCAATTAGCCATGAAGAAAATAATTAGTAGTGAAGTTACAAATAACAATAATATTTTCAGTTTTTCACTCAGTAGGAATCACAGGATTTTATAATAAATAAATAAATAACCTCTGAGAATAACAAAGGAAGTGAAAACACAAAGAACAAGCGTTATTTCTACCACAACACTTGCCCCAAAACAAAACACATATGACAGGGTAAAGTCGTATCCCCTAATAAAAAAAAAATTACCTAAATCTCTAACTAAAGTAGATAGGGAAGTAGGGTCGAACTCCACAGGGAAACAGGTCTTTTTAATTCTAATTAATTATTATAATCTAAATTATCTAAGTAACCAATAATTTTAGGTATGAATTCTATACTACGAAGAATAAGTTTAGGGAGAAAAGAAACAATAATAAGGAAGCCTAGGGTCACAGGTTCACCAATAATTAATATTCCGGGATAGATAATTAATAATTAACAATGCACTGATAACATGATTAACAGGCTCTCGCAATTTATTAATCAACATAGATCTAACAGGCTCTCGCAATTTACTAGACCTAAGTTCCTATTAAAAATAGCCTTTAACATTAAATTAACATCTGCTCGATTCATCAATTCAATATTGCTAAACATTCACAATCAAATTACATCTGCTCGATTCATAATTTAATTGCAAAGAATTAAAACAATTCAATAGGAAATTATCATACAATATCAATAATCAATAATAACAAACTATCCCTTCATATTAATTATGGATCCCCATAAACCCTAGAATGGAACTACTCACTAATCATCATAACTAAGCCAATCAAGTAAATAATTAAAAGCATAATCAAGAAAGCAATTAAAATAGCTGAAATTAAAAGGGAAGAAATTGTACCAAGAATAAATCTGGAATTAAAGGAAGTATTAAGAACAAAAGTTTAGAGAGAATTTAAGAGAGAGAAAATACTAAGTAGAGAGAGAAAGTCTAAGAAAGAAGGTAAGCTAATAATTCCGTACATAATCGTATTTAAACCTTTCCTAAAACAAGAATTAAAACTAAACTAATCAGCTACTAAAAAAAACACGCGCCCGATCGGGCGAAGGGCCGCCTGATCGGGCCCGCCTTTTTACTCTTCCCTTGCTTGGTATGCTGCGCCTGATCGAGCCTACGCTCACCCGATCGGGCGCGCTTCTTCCTGAGGCTTGCTTTTGGGTGCACTCGCCTGATCGGGCGTATGCTTGCCCGACCGGGCCCGACTTCTTCTCTGAGGCTTGGATTTCGATTGGGCTCGATTCCTCGGCCCAATATGGATTTCCTCATTGGGTCTTGATTAATTGATCCAATAGCCCCGGTATCACATACCGAGCCCTTAATCACCGGCTCTCACCGATCCTGGGCTTCAAGAGTGGTCGTGTCCTTCTAGCTTCCGTAGTCGATCCATAAAGCCCGGGAAAATGCTCTAAGAGTGCAATTTCCTGTAAAATACAACTAAAACTACGAAAACACTAGAACACACAAATTAGTAATAAAAGTGGCCCGAAAGAGCAAAAAACACTACTAATAACGACCAAGGGACGGGGGTAAAACACTATATAAAATGGACATATGAAACTCCCCCAAGCCAAACCTTTGCTTGTCCCTAAGCAAAGAGCTCATCAATGAACATATAAAACATACTTCACCCCAATAATCAAATCCAAAACCGACGATTCAAGGCAAATCTAATGAACACGCTTCAACATCAATCAATCTTATTCATCTAATCACCCTTCCTCCCCAACAATTGTCAAGTAGAGCAAACCACAAGAGCATATAGAATTCAAGACTAGTGCTCACACACTCAACTCTCATTTATGTGGCGAGTAAAGAATGTACTCGATCGCTCTCCAACCAACCCCTTTAATGTGAACAATGCCCTCCCAACTCACACTCTCGTGTGTATAAAAACAATGAACGCTCATCCTACTAGTCGACTCGAAATATGCCAAGTCATAACTTGCATTGATAAACAACACTTTCACATTTACATTACTTCTATGCACAAGGTCGGAAGGTCTTTTAAGCTTGTAATGTAAGGCTAGGGTAAAGGTAGGATAAAT
Organism: Chenopodium album; assembly: GCF_948465745.1. Classification (NCBI taxonomy): domain Eukaryota; kingdom Viridiplantae; phylum Streptophyta; class Magnoliopsida; order Caryophyllales; family Amaranthaceae; genus Chenopodium; species Chenopodium album. The sequence continues at coordinate 44,669,532 of NC_137837.1, read as the reverse complement.
TTGGGATTATGTGAGAGAAAAGCTATGCTAAAAGGGAGCCAAATCCTGATAAACCCATGATAAAAAATAATGATCATACACATCTCCAACATAACCAACTCCAACAACAATCCACCAAATATACTCCAAACAATATAAACAATCCCAACACTTACAATTTCACTCATAAAAATATGATAATATGGAACAAGAGTGAATAACAAACTTTGAACTCATAACTTGAAATATTTACATTGAAACTCAACTTTTTTTTCCTTCTTTTCTTTTGATTAACCTTCACTTAGAACATTTGAACATCAAACACTTTTTCTTTTTTTTTTTCTTAGAAGTTCACTTTCTTTTTTTCTTCAAATTTCTCACTTTTTTTTTTTTGAACTTCTTTTTTTCATCACACTTTTATTTTTCTCAAATATATACAACTTTTAAACTCATCAAAACAAAAATATGATCAAGAACAAATTACTTTTCAAAACCCACCCAAATTGTGCAAATAATGTGCACACTACAAACTCCCTCACCTCACTCACTAATAGCTCCCCCAAGCCAAGCTTGGGACTAGTAACCAATGGGGCAATTAAGTCTTGTAATGTGGCTATAAACAATAAAAAGTCAAGGCAACAACATGGGTAGCAAGAAGGGAACAAATGTATCTAAATAAATCTGAAGGCTACCTAAAAGAACAAATGCCTTCGTCCTCCTCAATGTGCATAATAATGAATCATATAAACATTACTTATAGTTGCAAACCAATACTAAAATTCATTGGCATACCAGGAATTATGGAACTATCACACATTCCTTACCAAATCAACTAGTCAAGCACTATATTAACAAGTAGTTGGGCGAAATTGATGCATGTTAAGGTTCCAAGGCAATCAAACATCAAATCATGATCAACTAATCCACAATATTTATCATCAAAAACCAAGAATCAAAACAATTTCGAAAAATTTTAATCAAGGGGCACAGGGAAGCATGATTTACAATTCACTGGAACGTATTTTTGAATTTTTTTATTTTTCAATTTTTTTGTATTTTTCATATATAAGAAAGCAATAAAAACTACACTAGGAAAGTAAATAAAAACTATACTAGAAAGCAAATAAAGAGAGAAAAGGAAGAGAATTACCAAGTGAAAGAACACCCCCCCAAGCCAAATCAAGCAATGCCCTCATTGACTTGGGAGAGTAGCCTACTCCTCATCCTCATCCATCCTCGAATAGCCCCCGCCGTGGCTAGAACCGGCTCCTCCATTGCTAGAGCCACCACCTCCATACCCCGAACCACCTGCAAAGTAGTTAGGGTCCACATTCCCACCCATACCCCCAAAAGGAGCATCACCCCCATATCCGTGGACCGAAGAGTAGTCCACATAAGTACCATACGCACCGGGGTGAGAATACCCTCCTTGGGGTTATTGGAACCAATCGGGAGTAAGTGAATCGGGAGGAATAGCCCCCCGACGGGCGTAATAATCATACATGGGATAAAGGCCCCTCCCTAGGTTCCTCTCTATGTAACCAACCTGCCCATCTAAGACGCTTAACCTAGAGTCTAGGTTTTGCATCATACCCTCAACTCTCCCTTGCCCCGTCTCGATGCGGTCTAATTGGCTCCTAAAAGCCGAAAAGTCATATGGGGCATTGGGGTCGACGTTGTAATCGACCGAGGAAGTGGGTATGCCATAGGTGAAGGGTGGAGGTGGTTGGTAGTGTGGTGAATGGTGAATGGGGGAATGGTGGGGTTGTGGTGAAGGGCGAGGTGGTTGAACCTCACCTTGACCATTTATTTTGAAAGTATAAGAGGGCTTTACCCTCTCAAATTTGGTCAAGGCGGGGTTGGGTAGGGTAAAGGCTTGGTCTCTCCTACCCGATTGTCGGTGGACTATCCACCAAGTATCACTCCCCACAGGTTGCACCCAGTTCAAACTCCCTAAATAGGGTAGGTCCATGAGGTTCGATCCCACAACTTTCCTATGCCCATCCGGGTTCCAACCTAGGTGTTTCCTAGCAATGTGGGTCACTAATCCCCCAAAATAAATAGGTGCCCTAGACCTACTAGCCTCGGCCGCATTGGCCGCCCTTTGGAAGTGATTGGCTATCCTATGGGGTATGTTCAATTTTTCAGCGGTAGGAATTACATAGGATGCCAATAGTTCGAATTCATCTCTCCTAACATTTGCCGGTTCATGCCTCCTAAAAATAGTGAGGTCGGCAAATCTTTGCCAAAGTTTTGGGACGGGATGTTGAATCCACGTCCCTTTGGCATGCTGGAGGTTCACTAAATCCTCCCCAGTTAGCCTCTTATAGACCACGGCGGTGTGGTCTTGAGAGGGTTCAATTGGTTTATCCGATTTTAAATCAAACAACTTTCCAAATTCTTTAAGAGTTAGTCTCACATCGTTGTTTAATAATCGGAATTGTACATGAGTAATTAGTGCATTCATTTTAATAACATTAAAACTTGAAATAAATTCCAATGTTAAGTAGTCATATGTATCATGGCACATTTGAAAGAAACCACTCATGCCTATACCTTTGAACAATTTTTCCAAATATTTATCTAGGCCTAACCTAACTAGTGTGGGATGATGAATAAAACGGGTAGAGATTACCTGGCGATCGATGAGGTTGACCATTCTAACCCGTTGCTCCTCCGAGGTAATGACAACCTCCTCCCATCCCGAAATTTGAAGATCCGGGTTGATCGTTGGTTGTGGTGCCCTCGAACTCTCACCCCTTTGATTCCTAGAACGTTTTAAGGCCATCTTCTTGTAAAATAATAGTAAATTGAAGGTTTCTCTCTCTTAGGGTTTGAGAAAATTTGTGAGAAAGTAGTGGAAAATTAGTGTAGATTGTAGAGGAAGATGAGAGGAGTTGGAATATGTAAGAATTTTTGAGTTTTGATGGAAGAATTGGAGGAGATCTTGAATTGAAGTGTAGGTTGAAGGTTTGAAAATGGAGGTTTTAGAGAGAGAAAGTGAAATGAAGAAGATGAAATAAGGAGAAAGTGAGGAAAGAAAGAAGAGAAAAGAAAATAAAGGGGTCGTGGCTGAAGTCGCGCCCGATCGGGCGAACAAACGATTTTCCAGAACTCCAGTTGCGCGCCCGATCGGGCGAGCTCCGCCCGATCGAGCGCGAACACGAAGAAAAATTTCTCCACTTTGCTCACCCGATCGGGCGAGCGTCGCCCGAGATTTCTTTTCCTTCACTCGATTTTCCACAAAAATGTGCCCGATCGGGCAAAAATACCTCCGAATTCAACCCTGCTTGCGCGCCCAACTCGGCTGCACTCCTTTTTCTCCGATTTCTTTTCTTCTTCAAATTTTTCTAAGTCTTTATACCTGTCAAATTCATACCTGTACAACAACACTTATAACTGGTGAAATATCACTCTCCTCGCCTCTCTAAAATAAAAATCAAAAATAAGGAAAAGGGAAACTAGCCTAGAAAGCATGAAATACGGGTTGCCTCCCGCAAAGCGCTGGTTTATCTAGGTCCCACACGACCTTCTTACCAAGTACAATATCTAGGACCCTTGGCCTAACGCTTGATCGGGTGGTTTCTCACCCGGTCTAGCGGTATTCAGGTTGTGATTCAACTTTCTGACATACCCTATGGGACGCCAAACCACCTTATCTGGTGGATCCTCTTTGACTTGGATTGGGGAATCTTCAATGCTACGCACTAAAAATCCTTCTTCGATCGAGTGTTGCTTCAAATTGTCATTGCATTCAACACTTGCAACTCGATCTGGCGGAGCACTTACCGCAGGCTCGATTCGCACAACTTGCTTTAACGGTTCCACCTTTTCACCCTCAAAACCAAGACCAACATTGTAGAGTGCTCTTTCTATTGCATCGACTTCCTTCTGCCATTTATCTATCTCATCTGAAAAGGATGCGACACAAGATACCTCCTCCAAGGGATCTTTTTCAAGAACTTGGGGCTTATTAGAATAATTTACAACCACATTAACACTGAAACATTTCTCCTCAGTCATGGAGCTTTTAGGGGCATTATTCAGATTAAAAATAACTTTATCATCCCCTACTGATAGTGTTAACTTACCACTTTGTACATCTATGACTACTCCTGCAGTGTTAAGGAATGGTCTACCCAAAATAATTGGGGTTTGCATATCCTTAGCCATGTCAAGAACAACAAAGTCTACAGGCATATAAAATTTACCTACTCTAACGGGGACATCCTCTAAAACACCTAAGGGGTATTTGAAAGAGCGGTCGACCATTTGTAGAGTTATATGGGTGGCTTTTAATTTACCCATATTCAACTTAGAACACACAGATAATGGCATGACGCTAACACTAGCACCCAAATCACATAATGCATTATCAATTAAGAGATTGCCAATATGACAAGGGATAGAAAAACTACCCGGATCTTTTAATTTTGGTGGAGACTTATTCTGAAGTACGACACTACACTCTGCAGTGAAAGCTACTGTCTCTACCTCACTAATAGACCTTTTTCTCGTCAATATTTCTTTCATAAATTTTGCATATGAGGGGATTTGTGTGATCAATTCAGTAAAGGAAACTTTTACCTTCAAATCTTTTACCACCTCCAGGAACTTACCAAACTGCTTATCCACGTTTGTCTTCAATTGACGATTGGGGAAAGGGAGTTTGATAATTGGATTTGGAACATTAGGATTCTTGTCTGGAGTAGCCACCTTCTCTGGAGTTGTACCCTGCAATGTAAAATTAGATATGTTAGTTGTATCCTTTAGCCCTGCAGGGCTATCAACTACATTGTTTGGTTTAATGGAATCAAGATTAGCATTATTTGATAAAACAGGTTCATCAACTTTGGACATAGAGGGCCCTTCATAGTTTGAACCACTCCTTAGAGTAATTGCAAATGCTTGATCCATAGGCCTAGTAGGCTGTGCCGGCAAGGCTCCCTGTTGGCAGGCTTGTAGAGTAGCGGAGAGTTGCGCAATTTGATTATCCATAATTTTATAATGCGCTATAATTTGATCAATTATCGCATCTCTGCTCTCCATGTGCTTTTGCATATTAGCCAACATTGCTCTAATTTCCACAAGAGAAGGGTCAGAAGATGGGGAGGGTTGTTGTGGCTAGTTCTTCTGGCTAGCATTGGGATGATAATATTTCTGCTGCTGTGGCGCCTGTGGTTCTTGTGGTGGTGGATTTTGAACATTAGTGCTCCGGTAGGAAAGGTACGAATGATTCCGATACCCAGGATTTTAGGTGTTGGAGTATGGGTTATTCTGCCTATAAGCTTGGAAGGCATTAAATTGATACACGGAACTCCTGCAATCTTGCTCCCAATGACCTACAATACCACAATTTTCACATAAAGCCTCATTAGAATTATTATTAATTGCAGAAACATTAGCTACATTAGCAGTGCTCAGATTATCTAATTTTTGGCAAATAGAGGTTAGTTGAGCTTGCAAAAAGGATACAGAGTCGACACTATGCTTCCCCTTGTTAGCAAAGCCTCTGGGATTCCCATATTAGGAATTGTGTATCGCCATATCTTCAATAACCTGACCTGCATCATCAACATTAAGATTCATGAATCTCCCACTAGCTGCAGAGTCTAAAATTATTCTAGAGGAATTTCCAATGCCGTTATAAAAGGCTTGGATTAACTGCCATTGCGCTAAATTATGGTGAGGGCATTCTCTTTGTAAGTCCTTGAACCTCTCCCAAGCCTCATATAAAGATTCATCGGCTTCTTGGGCAAAGTTTTGAATCGCACTCCGTAGTACTGCTGTTCTCTCTGCAGGATAATACTTGTTATAGAAATTCAAAACAAGAGTTTCCCAGTCAGTTATACCAAGTGTAGTTCTATTTAAGCCATTAAACCACAATTTAGCTTTTCCAATTAAAGAGAAGGGAAAAAGAACCTCCCTGATTTGGTCTTGAGTGACCCCGGCTTGCCTGATGGTGTTGCAATATTGACAATAGTCGGCAATGTGAAGATTCGGGTCTTCACCCTTGGCTCCACTGAATTGCTTCCTCTCTATCATCGTTATAAATTGAGGTTTGATTTCGAATTGAACCCCATCAAGAGAAGGAGGAGGGGTGAGATGTGGAAAATCCGTAAGCTTTGGTTGTGAATAATCACTAAGATTCTTTGGAGCTGTCATCTCTGATTCTGCGTCTGATGATGTCTCTAAATCGCTAGAATCAGTTGGAGGATCGCGGTGATTATTATTATTATCACCAGAATCCGCCAGGATTTGCTTGTAGAAATTTTTCTGTCTATGGAAGGAACTTTCGATCTCAGGATCGAATGGGATGTAACCTGATCTGGAACACCTGAGCATAAACAAAAACTAGAATCAAATGTGAGATTTGCCTCAGAGAACTATCGCTCTCTGAGACAAAAAGGGAAATAATCTAGACTACAAAAACAATCAGAAATAAAAATAAAACCGTTTCCCCGGCAATGGCGCCAAATTTTGACAGGGTAAAGTCGTGTCCCCTAATCAAAAAATAATTACCTAAATCTCTAACTAAAGTAGATAGGGAAGTAGGGTCGAACTCCACAGGGAAACAGGTCTTTTTAATTCTAATTAATTATTATAATCTAAATTATCTAAGTAACCAATAATTTTAGGTATGAATTCTATACTACGAAGAATAAGTTTAGGGAGAAAAGAAACAATAATAAGGAAGCCTAGGGTCACAGGTTCACCAATAATTAATATTCCGGGATAGATAATTAATAATTAACAATGCACTGATAACATGATTAACAGGCTCTCGCAATTTATTAATCAACATAGATCTAACAGGCTCTCGCAATTTACTAGACCTAAGTTCCTATTAAAAATAGCCTTTAACATTAAATTAACATCTGCTCGATTCATCAATTCAATATTGCTAAACATTCACAATCAAATTACATCTGCTCGATTCATAATCTAATTGCAAAGAATTAAAACAATTCAATAGGAAATTATCATGGAATATCAATAATCAATAATAACAAACTATCCCTTTATATTAATTATGGATCCCCATAAACCCTAGAATGGAACTACTCACTAATCATCATAACTAAGCCAATCAAGTAAATAATTAAAAGCATAATCAAGAAAGCAATTAAAATAGCTGAAATTAAAAGGGAAGAAATTGTACTAAGAATAAATCTGGAATTAATGGAAGTATTAAGAACAAAAGTTTAGAGAGAATTTAAGAGAGAGAAAATACTAAGTAGAGAGAGAAAGTCTAAGAAAGAAGGTAAGCTAATAATTCCGTACATAATCGTATTTAAAGCTTTCCCAAAAAAAGAAATTAAAACTAAACTAATCAGCTACTAAGAAAAACACGCGCCCGATCGAGCGAAGGGCCGCCCGATCGGGCCCGCCTTTTTACTCTGCCCTTGCTTGGTATGCTGCGCCCGATCGAGCCTACGCTCACCCGATCGGGCGCGCTTCTTCCTGAGGCTTACTTTTGCGTGCACTCGCCCGATCGGGCGTATGCTTGCCCAATCGGGCCCGACTTCTTCTCTGAGACTTCGATTTCGATTGGGCTCGATTCCTCGGCCCAATTTGGATTTCCTTATTGGGTCTTGATTAATTGATCCAATAGCCCCGGTATCACATACCGAGCCCTTAATCACCGACTCTCACCGATCTTGGGCTTCAAGAGTGGTCGTGTCCTTCTAGCTTCCGTTGTCGATCCATAAAGCTCGGGAAAATGCTCTAAGAGTGCAATTTCTTGTAAAATACAACTAAAACTACGAAAACACTAGAACACACAAATTAGTAATAAAAGTGGCCCGAAAGAGCCAAAAACACTACTAATAACGACCAAGGGACGGGGATAAAACACTATATAAAATGGACATATCAACATACAACAAGAATTACAATAGTTAATACCCGAAATCATAAAATCAACTCAAACGGAACAACTAATGACAATTAACACAACCCCCACATCCAAAAATTCCCAAATATCGAATTTCGGAACCAAATTCAAAAACCCAGAAATCCCATCAACTAATCCCAAGAAAATCATGTCAAATAACACAACCAAAAGACAATTAAAGAGAGAGAGAGGGAGTGAGGGACTGTTGATTGAGAAAGAGGTGAAACCCTAAAAAGTCAAGTTTTGGGCTTCTCTCATCAGTTGGGCCAAGTTTGGGCATTTACGTGTAATAAGTATCCGTAACAGGAAAAATAGTGTTCGTTACAAATACTTATTTATTCGTAACATGCACTAATTTGTCCGTTACGAATACTTATTTATTCGTAACGGACACTAATTTGTCCGTTACAAATACATACGTATTCGTAATGGACACTGTTTTTCCCGTTACAAATAAATAAGTATTCGTAACGGACACTATTTTGCCCATTACGAATATCGTAATTGTAACGGGCAAAGCTTTGCCCGTTACAAATAGCCTGTTATGAATAAGATTTTTTCCACTAGTGTTCGTTGTCTGCTTTCGTGTGACTCGAAGGGTTCAGTCAAGAATAAGCTGTAATATTAATTATGCATTAATATTACTGATCGGAAGCAGCCTCCACCCAGGCATTTCGATCACTTGACCTTACTGAATTTATTAGCTTTCTAATAATTCTGAACCCACTATTAGAATAATATACTTGTTCGAAGGACACTATTCCTTTCAATCTGCCACTTGTCCTTCCGTACAAGTGTGCTTTTAGTGTATAGCCCTTTTCCTTTGTTGCTTAATGACTCTTCATGAACTTTATGGTAATATTATATTTTTATTTTTTCCTTTGTCATCCTTATTACGTCTAGAAGTGTTTCTTGATTCCGAGTCCGACTATCAATAAACAGATGATTTCTAAAACAGACCTTGTAAGCAACAAAGACATCTTCCCTATTTTTTATTGGGGAACATTTCCAGTCTTGTAATGTAGCTTCTCTAACATAGAGGACCTAGCCGCCCAAGTGATGTCGTTATAATCCCCTGTTACGGCAGACGTTTGACAATCATCAAAGCGGACTAGTACTCAAACGAGAAAGCTCACAATACTCATGGTCAAGGAAAAAAGGTTTCGATAGTAATAATGTGAAGTATACTTATGACAATTTTTAATCTCTTAAAGTATTCTCATAGGTCGATCCACTATGGTTCTAAACTAATACCTGTGTAAATGATTCATGACAATCATGTCCTTGTAGCACATGAAACGGTTCTATAAATCAAAATACACACTAATCTCAACTTGTCATTAATCATCTATTGTTTAAATGACCTCGATTAGGGATAATTTTTGATTATAATATTCAACGTTCACTTAATAGGTGTTTCCTTACCAAGACTGGTCTTGATACCCTATTTTGAATATTTCAAAAATCGAATGAACTCATTATTTAATTCTAAACCACAATTAAATAGTCAATGAAGTGATTTAAATTTCATGAGAAATTTAATTACTCTAAAAATTGGATGGTTCATCATAGTGCTTTACATTAAAATTGTCCAAAATTAATTAAAACACTAAAATAAGGAAATCAAAGCAAATCTCCAATGTCCCCCGATTCCCATTGCCTCAACGGGCTTGTTGTGCTTCACTTGAAGCAAAGGTTTAGTCAGTGGATTGGCTACATTGTCATCCGTTCCAACTTTACAAATTCTGATTTCACCTTCTTATTTCCATTCTCGAATCATGTGAAACCTTCGCTTGATATGTTTGACCTTATGATGTTCTCTTGGCTCTCTGGCCAAAGCAATAGCTGTATTGTTGTCACAATAGAGGTCTATCGGTCCCTCGATGGAGGGTACAACACCAAGTTCACCAATGAACTTGTGAATCCAAACTGGCTCCTTAGCTGCCTCAGATGCTGCCAGGTATTCAGCTTCAGTTGTAGAATCTGCAGTTGTGCTTTGCTTAGCACTCTTCCAACTAAACGCTCCTCCATTGAGACTGAATATGTGCCCAGACTGTGACATGAAGTCGTCTTTGTCTGTCTGGAAGCTTGCGTCGATATAACCCTCAAATACTAATTCATCTCTACCACCATACACTAGGAATTTATCGTTATTCCTTTTCATGTACTTTAGGATATTTTTGGCCGCAGTCCAATGCGCCTCTCCTGGATCTGATTGGTATAGGCTCGCAGCGCTCATGGCATACGACACATATGACCTAGTACATATCATGGCATACATGATCGATCAAATAAGTGAAGCATATGGAATCTGATTCATCCTTTCTCGCACTTTAGGTGTCTTTGGACACTAATTCTTACTTAGGGTTATGCCATGCGACATGGATAGGTGGCCTCTCTTGGCTCCTTCTATGCCGAATTGAGTTAATACCTTATCAATATAAGTACTTTGACTCAATCCTATCATCCTTTTTGATCTATCCCTATAGATCTTGATGCCTAATATGTACTGAGCCTCCCCTAAGTATTTCATTGAAATATATTTTTCAAGCTTAGCCTTTACAGACTCTAACAATAAAATGTTGTTTCCAATGAGCAAAATGTCATCGACATATAAGACTAGGAAGGCGATGTAACTCCCACTGACCTTCTTGTAAACACAAGACTCAACTGGATTCTTGATAAAACCAAACTTAGTAATGGCTACATCAAATCGCAGATTCCAACTTCTACTTGCTTGCTTTAATCCATAAATGGTTTTTTTTAAGCTTGCATACCTTTCCAGCGTTGTTTTAGTCGACAAAATCTTCAGGCTGTGTCATATACACAGTTTCTTCCAAAATATCATTTAGGAAGGCGGTTTTAACGTCCATCTGCCATATTTCATAATTTTAATATGCAACAATCGCTAGGAGGATCCGAACGGATTTAAGCATTGCGACACATGCTTTTGAGTGGCTCCCTACTTTCCTTGTCCTTAATTTTATTATGTCAATTCCCACTTCTTATGAGTTCCAAGCATATTCACCACATGCTTTTAACGTAGGCGCACTTCGAACGACGCCTACAATTTGGCGACTCCACTAGGAGGATTCTTGGTTATTATCCATTTGAGTGTTTGGTTTTTAATTGAGATGAGGGGATGAGACTTGAAAGATTCTTGAAAAATATTCCTATGATTTAATTGGCATTGTCACATATGCATATGTATTTTAGCTTACCTATTTTGCAACAATATTACGTGTTCTACGTATGTGGCTAGCCCGGGGAATTTATGCTCTATCAACCCGAAAACGCTCATGGCAATAATGGTTCATCCGAGTTTTTAAACCCACTCAAACAATGGAGTCGAGTTCGATTTCATCACGAACTCGCGGAGCCGCCCGTTGGCATACACTCTCAAGGGAGGCTGCCTTGCTAACGCGTCCACACTCTTAACCATGGTACCCTTTGACACCCAAAAGCTTGACCATAGTCGAACATAGAACTTGACTTTAGGTTGCGTACTTCATTGCATCATGCGTTACAATATGCTTATATGTGCATTTTTTTTATTCACTTTTTTTTAATTATTTTTTTTCTCTTATCAAACCCTTTTTTTTTTAGAGTCGAGTCATAGATTTTTTTTAATTGAGTTAACCCGGATTCCTATTCTCGTATCCTGAACAAAAGTCAACTTGTTTTGGTAGTAGCCGGAGTTCTAGAAAGAGTTACGTGTCGTGCCACCTATGGATCTGTACCCATGAGTTTTATCTTTGATTTAGAGTTAGTTTCGTCTCAATCAGAGTGACAAATCTAAAGTTGTAACTTATATACTACAGCCTGTCCAGTTTAGTAGTCTTTTTAGCTTCAACTTTCTTTCTTTTAATTTTTTTTATATCTTTTAGTGTCAAGCTAGTCTTAGACAAGTCCTTTAATCTGTGTCAACTCGTATAACATAGGATTATAGATTTTTATTTTTATTTTTATTTTTTTATACCCATGAGTCATAACTCTTCTAGAATTCTAGTCCTCTTCTCAATTTCTTTTGATCGATTTTTGTGCTAACCTTAACATGTGTTCTTTGTCTTTGATGGTTGTTGATGTTATTTATGACTAACGATTGCCAATGGACCGTTTTCACCTAGTAAATAGCATAAACATTCAAATTGGACAAAATTAATCAAGTTAGTTTGTCTTTTAGTCTTTCGTGCTATTTGGTCATTGGGTCTTTGTTTTTCACAACGTCCTCATGTCTAGCCATACGATCATACCACGAGTCTTATAGCATCACTTAATCACTCACGAGTCAAGTACAGTCCACACACTTTCTTTATGTTCCGACTAGAGTCGTGCACCAGGTCGTTTATGATCGTATACAAGGTTCATGCACCCTTTTTTCGTCATAATAAAAAAATGAGGGGAGTTTTCTCACCTATTTTCAAATGTCTATTTTTTCCTTCCTTTCTTATCTTGATCAATGAGTCAAACAATTAAATGAATTTATTTCATTACACAGCACTTGGTCAATGAGCAGGGGTAGATTGGTGATGAGTGTCATTAATGGCACTCATTTAGCTTCTTTTAGGATGATTTTCAAGCTCTTTTATAGCTCTTTTCTTTAGTTTTCCATAGTTTTGTTCTTTATTTCTTTAGTTTGTTCTTTCCTTAGTTATTTTTCATTCTTTGTGCATTTCTTTGTTTATTTTGTCTTTTTCCCTTTTATTTGCTTGTTTTCGTGTAATTTTAGGTTGTGATCGTGTTCCGAGGATTCCCGAGACTTCCTTTCATATTTCTCATCATTTTGGATGCCTCTTGCTTGTCATTTGGAGATCAAGTTTGAAGGAATGCAAGGAGCAAGTTCATGAGATCGGTGCATGCATGAGGTGGGGGCATCATCTTTGGCATGAACCCACCAAAATGGCCGTTTCAAGACTGCCTACCTTAGTGTTCATCATCATCACCAAGACGAGCGCACGATGATGAGCTAGGATAAAGAAGAGGATTGCTCCCCTGTTTCCAGGTGCGGGAGCGCACGAGGGTGGTGCGGCCGCGCACCTGGGTGGCACGGGAGCGCCTGATGCAGATGCGGGCGCGCCTGCCATGGCTCCTGTTCCGTAGCCCTTTTCTCGCGGTCGCGCCTCTCCCTTGTTGCGACCGCACATATCGAGGTTTCTTTTGGACGATCTAACTAACTTTTTTCTTGTTAGTTTTACTATATATAGTTTTTCCTTCTATTTTTAGAGAGAGAATCATTAGAATAAAATTAAAATTAGTTTTAGATCAAATTATATAGATTTTTAAAGAGATAAACTCTAGGTTTTAGTGAGAGAATTTCATGGTGGATTGTTGATGATTGAAGATTTCTCCATTTCCTTTGATCAAGTTTGTAAGGATTCCTTTTCTTTAATTCAATCTTTTGTTTGATTTCAATTGTTTTGTTGAATGTTCAAGTTTGATTGAAGTTTGATTTATTTGTGATTTGATTTTAGATTGTTTAATTTGATCATGATTAATTTTCTGTTTAGCTTTGTTTTGATCTTGATTTCTATGGATTGTGAGTAGTTTGATTGCTAGGGTAATGGTGAAGCATATATAAGTAATGGATTGATGTTAATTTAAATTTGTTAATTGATTATGTGCATGTGTGTGTTTGATTTAGGCTTGATCACCCTAGTTATTCACACTAGATTACATTGTAGGTTCACATTGATACGGACCATTGCTTTGTGGCTTGCATCTAACGATTGAGGTGTCTTGTGACATTCCTAGGTAGAGTTTATCATAGTTAAGCTGGTTAGACCTCTAGGAAAATAGCTTGATATGCTCTTTTGGTTGCATGATTGGTTTTCCCTCGCATCACTCCACTTAGTCAATTCTTTCCCAATTAGCGGAATCCGTTACAAGTATATGTGGATCTCGAGCCCTAGTATTTATTACATTTGTCCTAATCTAGCTCGTTAGTTATTTAGCATTCACACCCTTATCTCACCTTTCCGGAATAGCTTGACTTGACAATATAAGATCGCCCTCCATTCCTTAGTGGTTCGACCCTCGACTTACCATTATACTTGTATAAGGGTGTGTTGAGAGATTACAAATTTTGTTTTGCCTAGGGTAGGGTTAGTTTCAACGACCTAGTTCTGCCCCCATGTCAAAATGGCGCCGTTGCCAGGGAATGGTGTTGTGATTTTGTATTGTTGTTGAGTCTATTCCATCTTATTCAAAAACACAAAAAAATTTCTTTAGGCTACATTTGTAGCCGTGTTACTAATAATTTTGTTTGAGATTGTGTGTGCAAGTGAACAAGGGAAAAGCTCATAGCGTGACATTGAAGGAGTTGGGAACTCCGTGTGCTTACAAGTATGAGAGTGGGATTGTTCCATTGTTGGTTTTGGATAACGATTTTGAAATAAAACCATCTATGATTACCTTGATCAAAAGGAAACAATTCGGTGGTACAAAAAGTGAAAATCCTCTCAATCATCTGAAGGATTTTGAGAAGTATTGCAATACAATTGTGGTAGCCGGAGTTGCTCAAGAGTTTATAAGGCTCAAGTTGTTTTCCTTCTCTCTCATTGGAAGAGCTTTAGAGTGGTTGGATAAGGAGGTCAAACCAAGGTCCCTAAGGACATGGGATGAAGTTACCAAGACTTTCTTATCTCGCTTTTTCCCACAAAAGAAAACGGCGGAATCTATGGTTTTGATCCAAAGGTTCAAGAAAGGGTCTAATCAGAGTCTCTATGATGCATGGGAGTGGTATAAGGAGTATTAACGACAGTGTACACATCATGGGATTCCTACCTACCAAATTATACAAATCTTCTTTGGTGGGTTGAGTTCTCAAGGAAGAGCAAGCTTAGATGTCGGAGCCGGAGGCCCGATAATGAACAAAACGGAAGAAGAAGTGGTGGATGAAATAGATGAAGTGGTGAGATATTATATGAATTGGCAAGAGGTGGAGAAAGAGCCAACTAGCAAGGGGTGCTCGATCGAACAACTCAATGCCATCAAAGATTTGACCACTCAAATTTCGGATTTAGGGAAAGAGGTTGTATCCCTCAAGGCCAAGCATGAGAGTTCTTGTTTGCAAGCTCCGATTCTTCCCTCCCAATATAAGGGGAGAGGTACACCTTCTTACCCTAACACTTTTCCTTCTTCTTGTTGCATGATTAGAGAATGTTGTCCTTGTGATTTATGTGGAATGAATGATAATGATACTTCTATGTGCCCCAATGTTCCTTGTGATGAATGTGATGGGATTGAAAATGAGCATGTGAATTATGTTGATAATCATAATTTTGAACCTAGATTTGAGGGTCAAAGAAATGTTGGAAATAGGAATTATCACAACCAAGCAAGCTATGATAATTATAATCAAAGTGGTGGTTGTAGAAATCATAGAGTCCAAGAGATTCGTAGTAGCTATAACAATCATGGTTATACTGGTCAAAGTCATGGTCGAGGGCATGGGGATCATAACCTAGGTTATGGTAACAATAGTCAACATCATGTCCAAAATCAAGCTAGGGGTAATTGGAATAATCAAAGTAGGGAAAATTTTCAACCTAATGTTCAAAGAGGTACCCCACCTGGATCCATTCCAAATACTTAAGGCCCAAGTTATAATTTTCATGATCAACCATTTTCTTTTAGGACTTTCTTGGAAGAGGTTTTTGAGAAACAAGCCAATTTGCTAGGATCCTACATGGCCGTGAATGATGAGAAGTTTAATGACACGTTGACTCAAAATAAGGAGTTAGGAAACCGACTTTCTCAATTGGCTAGTGATTTTAAGGAATTTAAGAATTCTTCTTCTTCTTTGACTTCATCGAGCTTATATTCTAAGTATACCCTATGGATACAATTGTTACTAGGAGTGGTAGTGTCCTTGAGAGTGGAGTACCTAAGAAGAGTGATGCTAAAGAGATTACTAGCAAGAGCCCGATTGAGATTGAGGGAGATGAGAGTCCCTTAATTGAGAAAATTGATGAGGAACAAGTAGAAAGAGTGAAAGAAAAAGAGAAAGAACTTTACAAGCCCAAGCTCTTTTATCCCCAAAAGTATAATAGGCACAAATTGGATGAGCAATTTTTGAAATTCATAGAGATGCTTAAGCAACTTCATTTTACTCTTCCTTTCACCGATGTGGTAGAACAAATGCCAAACTATGCTAAGTTCCTTAAAGAAATTTTGAGTGGAAAGAGAACATGTGATATGGCGGAAGCAGTTACCCTAACCGAGAATTGTAGTGCGATCCTAATGAATAAGATGCCACCTAAGTTGAAGGATCCCGGAAATTTCTCTATCCCTTGTGCTATTAATAAGATTCAAATTGATAATGCCTTATGTGACTTAGGAGCTAGTGTTAGCCTTATGCCATATTCAGTCTATCAAAGACTAGAGCTAGGGGAACTTTTACCTTCCAAGATTACATTGCAATTAGCCGATAGGTCGATCAAGATCCCAAAGGGTAAGGTAGAAGATGTTCCCTTGAGGGTGGGGAAATTTGTCAATTCGGTAGATTTTGTAGTATTTTAATGGATGAAGATGCTACTATCCCTATCATCTTTGGTAGACCATTCCTTGCTACATCGGGGGCTATGATTGATGTCAAGAGTGATAAGATATCTCTTAAGATAAGAGAGGAGGTAGTTGAGTTTGATTTGAATGAAGGTATGAAATATCCCTCTTCTTCTTTTGAAAATTGCATGAGTGTTGAAGTTCCTGATAATATTGTGAAATCCATGCATGAGAACTTGCTAACATCTAATGATCCTCTTGATTGTGTTTTGTTGAAAAAAGAAAAGATAGGTGCTCCTAGCAAGGATGTGAAATTGTATGAAGATTTGCTTGATGGAAGCATTGAAGGAAGTGAGGAAAAAATTTGCATGGGGATCTCAAGTCAAGATGCTTTGCAAGTGGCCTCGACCAAAGAAGGTAAAGGGTTGCCTATGGTAGAGCTCAAACCTCTGCCATCACACCTTAGGTATGAATTCTTAGGCCCAAATTCTACTTATCTCGTAATTGTTAGTGCATCCTTGAGTGAGAGATAAGCTCAAGCGCTATGTGATGTTTTGAGAAAGCACTAAGGTGCTTTGGGCTATACCATTGATGATCTAAAGGGTATAAGCCCCGTTTTGTGTACGCATCATATAACGCTTGAGGAAGGCACCCTTCCCTCTATTGAACGACAACGTAAGCTAAATCCCCAAATGGGGGAGGTAGTGAAGAAAGAGATCACCAAGCTTTTGGATGCGGGAATCATATTCCCCATCTTAATCTCTAGGTGGGTCTCTCCCGTTCATGTCGTTCCAAAGAACGGGGGTATGACCGTAGTCAAGAATTAGAAACGTGAGCTCATTCCGACTAGGACGGTCACCGCTTGGCGTATGTGTATAGACTATAGACTTCTAGACACATCCACCAAGAAGGATCACTTTCCCCTTCCATTCATTGATCAAATGCTTGATAGACTAACAAGGCACAAGTTTTATTGCTTCCTTTATGGTTACTCGAGATTTTTCCAAATCCTAATTCACCCCGATGATCAAGAGAAGACAACGTTCACATGCCCTTATGGGACCTTTGCCTATAGGAGAATGTCTTTTGGTGTTTGTAATGCTCCCGCAACTTTCCAAAGATGCATGATGAACATTTTTGGAGATATGTTGGAGGAAGAAATGGAGGTTTTTATGGACGATTTTTCCGTAGGAGGGGTTTCGTTTGAGGATTGCCTTGAGAATCTTGGCAAATGCTTAGCAAGGCGTGAGAAAGTGAACTTAGTGTTGAATTGAGAAAAATGCCACTTCATGGTGGAGGAAGGAATAGTGCTTGGACACAAAATCTCTCATAAAGGAATAGAAGTGGATATGACCAAGATCGAGTTTATTGAGAAGCTTCCACCCCCGGTGAATGTAAAGGGAGTGAGATCATTTTTTGGGGCATGTTGGCTTTTATAGAAGATTCATCAAGGATTTCTCATTCATTGCAAAGCCCCTCAATGACCTTCTCTAAAAAGATGTTGATTTTGTGTTTGATGACAATTATTTAGAGGCATTCAACAAATTGAAGAAAGCTTTGACTTCTACTCCCATTGTCCAAGCCCCTAGGTGGGATTTGCCTTTCGAGCTTATGTGTGATGCTAGTTATACGGCTATTGGGGGTGTGTTGGGTTAAAGGATTGATAAGAAGCTCCATGTCATCTAGTACATGTCGAAGACCCTCAATGGTGCTTAAAGGAATTACACAACAACGGAAAAGGAATTCTTAGCAATTGTCCATTCCTTTGAAAAGTTTCGTTGTTACTTGTTGGGGTCCAAGACTATTGTGTTCACCGATCATGCGGCTTTGAAATACCTCTTTGGGAAAAAGGAATCTAAGCCAAGGTTAATTCGTTGGGTTCTTGAACTTTAATCTTTTGATCTTGAGATTCGAGACAAGAAAGGAGCGAAAAATGTGGTTGCGGACCATTTATCTACACTTGAGGATTTACAAGTCCAAGGTGATGGGTCCCCTATTGAAGATAGAATGTTGGACGACTTCTTGTATTCTATAAATTTGAAGGAACTCCCATGGTTTGCCGATTTGGTTAATTACCTTGCTTGTGGGGAGTTTCCTCCTTTTTCCAAGAATCGTAGAAAGAAGCTTAAGAGAGAAGCTAGGCACTATGTTTGGGATGAGCCAATTTTGTATAAGAGAGGTGTTGATGGTTTGTTACGTCGATGTGTGCCAAATGAGGAAATACCAAATGTGTTGAAGATGTGCCACTCAGATCCTAGTGGTGGACATATGGGTGTTTCTAGAACGACTTCTAAGGTGCTTCAATGTGGATTATGGTGGCCATACCTGTTTAAGAACACTTAGGAATTTGTTAAAAGTTGTGACCGATGCCAAAGGACCGGGAACATTTCAAGGAGAAATGAGATGCCCCAACAACCCATCCTTAAGTTGGAAATTTTCGATGTTTGGGGAATAATTTTCATGGGTCCTTTTCCTTCTTCATATGGGAATCAATACATTCTTGTTGTCGTTGATTATGTGTCAATATCGGTTGAAGCCATTGCTTCTCGAACAAATTACCATAAGGTGGTAATGAAGTTGTTTAAAAATATAATCTTCCCAAGGTTTGGCATTCCCAAGGCGGTTATAAGGGACAATGGGTCTCATTTTGTGCATAGTGCTTTCCAAAAGATGTTGAAGAAACATGGGGTAAACCAACATTTTGGGCTCCCTTACCATCCTCAAACTAGTGGGCAAGTTGAGGTGTCCAATCGTTAAATCAAGTTGATACTTGAGAAGACGGTTGCAAGAAATAGGAAGGATTGGTCAGATAAGCTTGATGATGCCTTGTGGGCATACAGAACGGCCTTTAAAACTCCTATTGGTACCACTTCTTACCACTTGGTTTATGGTAAATTTTTCCATCTCCCGGTTGAGCTTGAACATCGTACTCATTGGGCTATAAAGAAGATCAATTTTGATTTGGCAAGTGCGGGTGAGCAACGTTGGTTAGATCTCGATGAATTGGAAGAGCTTCGTTTGGATTCTTATGATTGTGCTAGTTTGTATAAAGCTAGAACCAAAGAGGTGCATGATAAGCTCATTGAGAAGAAGGAGTTCAATTTCGGAGATAAGGTGCTCCTTTACAATTCAAGAATGAGACTTTTTCACGGAAAGTTGATGTCCCGTTGGACCGGTCCATTTGTTGTTCAAGAGGTCTTCCCGAATGGTGCTATTAAAATTTCTCAATTGGACCTCTGAAGGACTTTCAAGGTCAACGGTCATAGGCTTAAGCGTTACTATGAGGGAGTTTTTGTTGGGGTCATTCATGATATGACTCTCTAAGATCCACCTTGAAGGGTGGAGAACGTCAAGCTAATGACGTTAAACAAGCGCTTACCGGGAGGCAACCCGAGTTTCTCACCCTTTTCTGATTTTTCTTTGATTTTTTTTCTTTTTCCTTTGATGCCATTATTCTCTTTTAATCTTGTTTTCTTTTGTGTTGTAGGTGGTTTTGATTTGACATCCAACAATTTTGGTGCCAATTTTGAGGTAGAAATGTCCAAATTCATGAGTTGGAAAAATGTGTAAGTATGGAGATTGGTGGGTTCATGAAATTCTAGTTTTGAACCCACTAAAATGGGGTTTTGCTACTGCCTATGTTGGTGTTTATCGTCATCATAAATTGTGTGCCCACCGTTGTGCGCACTAAAAATAGAAAAAAAAGAGGAGAAGTTCATACCCAAGGAGGTGCGGGCACGCACGAGGTAGGTGCGGCTGCGCACCCCCCCAGTGCGGGCGCGCCGCCCTATGGCGCGGGCGCGCCCCTGCTCGTCTTCCCCCTCTTAAACCCCTCCGATTCTCTTTCATTTTCTCTCTCTTACCTTACTTTCTCACTCATGTTTTCTTTGGTTTTTACTCAAGCATCATCTTCACCTCCATCATCATTTAGTCATTGGAAATTCATCAAATTTATAATCATCTAGTTTATTATTGCTCTTAGTCTCAATTTTTGCACTTCCATAATGATTTTCTCTCTCTTAATTGAGATTTTCTTGGTACTTTTTTATTGAAGTTTTGAGGTTTGCAATTTGGGATTGTTAGTGTGTAATAGTGCTCCTTGTTCCATTTCTTTGTGATTTCTCATCAATTAAAGGTATGATTTCTTTATTCTTATGATAAATTTTCTACCTTTATTGTTCACGGAGATTTGATTTGGTTTGGTACTACCCTTATTAGCATACCCATGTTGCTTACTACTTGCTTCATTTGATTGTGTTGCTAATGAATTGTTGATAAATATATGACTTTGTGGTGTTGATTTTATTTGAGTTTATTGAAAATTTTGGCAGTACCATTGTTGCATTTTTTATTAGGTGTTGTTGATTTGGTGATGATGATGTCCATAAGGGTTTGGATTGTTAAATTAAATGTTGTAGCTCACTATTCATGATTATGGTTTATAATTGTGGTTTTAAAAGTGCATTTTTCAGTTGATTGTGAATACTTTCTTATTCCCTTGATTATTTTGGTCCTTATGGGATTTGCCATTATCATGCATTGTCTTTGCTCATCATTTTCCCTTGTTATTGAACCTTTATCTTGCTTGTGGTGTGTAGATGGCGCCCCTTCGTCGTGCAAAAAGGGAGAAGTGCTCTAATCATAGGGATGTGGTTTCTCCTCCATCCTACATCAAGGAGACATATGGCATCGAGTTCACCAAGTGAGAACATTGGGACAACTTCTACAACTTGTCACCTCGAAAGCTCTTTTCCACAAGATTTTATGATAGGGCGGCAACAACTTTTCTTGGAATTAATGAGGACGTTAGGATGTTGGCTCGGAACTTAGGGCTTGAGGCTTTCATTGATCTTAATGCACCAACATTTGACCGCATTACATTCGAGTTCCTCGCTTCTCTTGAGGTTCACGAGGATGAGCATGGTGATTCGCCTCTAATTCTAACCTTCCAAGTCTTTAACAATGATCACTCAATTCCACTTTCTTAACTCAATGAGGCATTTCATTTCCCAAAGCCATTTAATGGGACACCGTACATCCATTCGGCTTTCAAAACTTTGCAAAAGGATCATAGGTATTGTGAGGATATATGGTGGAGTCACATAGCTGATGAAGAGGCCTATCGGCCGCAATACTCCAAGTCGGCCTCGATTATTTACGCGGCTATGAGGTATTTTAGCCGTACCCTCACCTCTGCTTTCTTCTCTAAGAAATCCCTTAGTGCCATATCCCAAGAAGAGTTAAGTTGGCTTTGGCGCGGATAAGCCATGGAAAGAAGAATGGGAAGTCATAGATTTTGCCTCTCATTTACTTGATCGGTTTACCGATATTCGTGATGGGATTTTCCTCTCGGGTAGCATTCAAGTAGGCGGCATGATCACCATCTTAGTGCTTTCACTTTACAAGAAATATGGGCCTATGCTTAACTCCCTTGAGCCTACACATGGTAAGAGGGAGAAGACCTCTTCTCATCTTCTAAGCATCTATGCTTTGATCAATCAAAGTTATTTGGAGCGCACTACCAAGAAGGATTTGTTTGTTTGGAAAATTTGTCGGACTACGGATTGGTGTCTCATTCCTCACCCCCAAGCTATGGTCCATGATTTAAATTTGAATTTGCCTTGGTGGCCAATCAAGATGGCCATTGATCATTCTATTCGTAGGGTTCCTTTGCCTACCCCTCGTCCTAAGTGTCGTGTTCCCCCGAGTTCTCGGGGAGGTACTTCTAACTCTCCTTCTTCTTCTTCTTCTCCTTCTATTGATTTGTCTAGCTTACATGTTAAGATTGATGCTATTTCCCTCGCCTTATCTTCCCCTTCTTAAGGTAATGATTTTGACGGGGTTATGACTACCATGCTAGGAGAATCTATGATTTTCATGTTTCCAGAGGAGATATTGAACCATATTTGAACTACCCCTACTTACCGTTCCAAGAGGGACCAATTCCTCAATGGGAACCTTATGATATGAACGTCGGACCCTGCCTTTGTTACCCCTATTGGGAGGGGCCCCATGTGGCACCTAGTGCAATCCAGGGGACTACCCGAGGGGACTATTATTATAAGAGGTCAGGGGGGTGTGATTTTTCTTACGATCTGGGTAACCCTAACCATTTTCCCTTGCCTGAGATCGATGGGAGGTGGAGACTCTCGGGTCCACCTGTTTTGGATGATTGGTCGCATTTCTATGCTTTAGATTTGCTTATGAGGAAGTTTAGGACCAATAGAAAAATTGCTTTAGTTGCGGATGATGTGGTCCGCCGTGTTGTTTCTGATAATGGTGAAGGGAGTTCTCAGTCTACCCCTTTCCATAATGCCGAGTGAGACTGACTCGGCTACCCTCCCTTCTTGCTTGATTTTCTCCAGTCTTGCTTTTTCATGCCTTATTGTTAGGTTTAGCTTGGGGGGGTAGATCATGTAAGCTTGGGGGTACTTTATTATATTTATTTGTGCTTTACATGATTCCCCCTTGCTTTGATGGTTCCGTATAGATTTGTGTTCGGATTTCCTTTCTGCTGCTATCTGTTGAAGATGATGTTTTTCTTCTGATGATTTCCTGATGATTTCTGCTGTCATTCTGCCGATGATGTGTGATATCTGTCTATGTTATTGATGATTGTTTCTGATGATGATTTCTCTATCTCTGTTCTTCGCCTTTATTTTCTATGATTTCTTTTCTTTTCTTAACTTTTAGTTTTGTTTGGAAGTTATTAACGATTTTCTTTGTATATAGTTTTCTTTATTTCTCTCTTCCGGCTATGATTGTCCTGCTTCTATTTTGGAGTTTTATTCGGTGACTCTTATTTTCACTCTTTATTCTTGGCTAAGCATGGATTATCCGGTGAGACCTTTCCTTTTTCTTTCTTTTATTTTCTTGGTTGCTTAGATTAGGATTAGTATTGGGGAGATGAAAGGTTCGAGGATGTATGTGTTTAACACCTTGCGTGTTTGGGATCTTTTGGTGTTGTTGCCATTAGATCACTTGAATTACGATTAGGATTTATGTGTTACATGTGCATTCTTGTTCTTTTCTTCATTTCTCTCTTCTCCTATTTCTTTGTTCTTCCCTTTTCCTTTATTTTTCTTTTCTTTATCTTCCTCTTGCTTTGTTTATAGTTTTGAGGCTTTTTCTTTTATTTTCTTTTATGATTTGGACTCCATATCACTTGAGTTTTGCCTTTGAATGATTCACTTCCTAAATAATAAAGGTTTGCACATTTTGAGATTATGTTAAGTTGATTTAAGAAATAATTTATGCTAAGGTAGTTTGTTAGAACTAAGAGGATCATGAAGCCGGATTCTACTTGATTATGGCATGTTGGTAGTTGCTCCCTATGGTTGATTTGATGCTAATAGTGAGTTTTTGCTACATCCGTGTGAGGTTCATTGTTTTTCAAGCCTTCTACATATATTTGCATGAGCGGCATGGATCTTTGACTTTTGCAAACCTAATCTTGAAACTTGACTCATAGTTCTTGAATCCGAGACCGAGCCATTTAGGTAGGACAAAGGCATCTTTTCGGGGTGGTAAATTTTGTTTTTCTAGGATAATTCTTTTCAATTCTTGTTCCTTTTGGGTTTGCATTTCCCTTCTTGCTAACCATTTGAGCCTTTTCCCTTCTTTTACAACCACATCTTTAGATTCTTGAGCCTTTTGTTTCTTTTTGTTCCATATTCGTTTTTTGTGAAGCAAATGGTCATATTATTGAGATTGTGGTGTATAAGTTTGTTTATTAGTCCAAAATGAAAGCAAGTTCGTGTATTGTGTATATTTTGTGAATAATGGCAAGTGAATAAATGAAAGAGTCGTCCAATATAAAAAGGCAAGGACAAAGGAAGTGCAAAGTTCAAAAGCCATCGAAAGTTATAGAGGCAAGGACTAGGCATTACAAAAAATAAAAAAAAAGTGAAGAATGAAAATCCAAAAATATTTTGATGTATTCTTTTCTCCTTCTAATTAAGCATTGAGGACAATGCTTCATTTTAGCTTGGGGAAGGAGCGTTTACGCCTTTTGTGTATATGTTTGTGAATGTAGTTTTCAATAAGCTTGGGGGTATAAGGTGTATGTATTTTTGTTTGGTTTGGTGACTACTTGATTGTGATCCTAAGAATTGGCCATTCTTTTGCTTCATTGATTAGGAAACCACCAATTTCTAATTTTTAGCCTACCTACACCCTTTCTCGCCCTTGCATTACAACCTTTAGGAAAGCCCTTTTGACCTAAGTAGTCGAGTCATTCATCGAAGGAGAGGAATGTGAGTTTTAGCCTAAAGAGAGGGGATGCAAAGTCAAGATGTCGAGTAGCCTAAATTTTTCTTTTTTCGGTTCCTTCGAGGAATCATTGGGATGCTCACTAGAGGTTGATTTGAAGCTAGTAGGGAGAACGCGGTAAGAATGAATGGGATGAAAGTGGAGTGTGATACTTAGTTCTCTTTGCTTAGCATGTTTTATTCTTTTATCAACCTTGGATATCTTGAAATGTGCACACCTCTTTTTATTTTTGAGAAAGTTCTTCATTCATTTGAATTGTAGTCATGATGAAAAAGTCCAACTCGTAGAGCTTTCTATCTTTCTCTTTTATCTTGTTTTGATTTTGCCTTTTTGTTTTTCCTCGTGTTCTCTTTATGAGAGTTATAGGTCAAGCTCTTAGGAAACCTTTACAAGACCTCACTCGTCCTCATAGGCGACTTTGGGGATTAAAGGGCTTGTTGTAGCTAAAAAAAACCGTGATTCCTACGACATTGAGTCTTAGTGTATATTCTCATCTTGAGTCTTCTTTTTATTTTTTTATAAGTCTTTCATCCTTGTTCTTTCTTGCTTTGTTTTGCTCGAGGACGAGCAAAAGTTTAGCTTGGGGGAATTTGATGATTGTCATTTATGGCACTCATTTGGCTTCTTTTAGGATGATTTTCATGCTCTTTTATAGCTCATTTCTTTAGTTTTCCTTAGTTTTGTTCTTTATTTCTTTAGTTTGTTCTTTCCTTAGTTACTTTTCTTTCTTTGTGCATTTCTTTGTTTATTTGGTCTTTTACCCTTTTATTTGCTTATTTTCGTGTATTTTCAGGTTATGATCGTGTTCTGAGGATTCCCGAGGCCTTTTTTCATATATCTCATCATTTTGGATGCCTCTTGATTGTCATTTGACGTTCAATTTTTAAGTAATGCAAGGAGCAAGTTCATGAGATCGGTGCATGCATGCGGTGGGGGCATCATCATTGGCATGAACCCACCAAAATGGCCATTTCAAGACTGCCTACCTTAGTGTTCATCATCATCACCAAGACGAGCGCACGAGGATGAGCTAGGACGAAGAAGAGGATTGCTCCCCTGCTGCCAGGTGCGGGCGCGCACGAGGGTGGTGCGGCCGCGCACCTTGGTGGCGCGGGAGCGTCTGATGCAGGTGTAGTCGCGCCTGCTAGGGCCCCTATTCCGTACCCCTTTTCTCGAGGTCGCGCCTCTCCCTTGTTGCAACCGCACATTCTGGGGTTTCTTTTGGATGATATAACTAACTTTTCTCTTGTTAGTTTTACTATATATAGTTGTTCCTTCTATTTTTAGAGAGAGAATCATTATAATAGGATTAGAATTACTTTTAGATCAAATTAAAGAGATTTTTAGAGAGAGAAACTCTAGGTTTTAGTAAGAGAATTTCATGGTGGATTGTTGATGATTGAAGATTTCTCCATTTCCTTTAATCTTTGATCAAGTTTGTAAGGATTCCTTTTCTTTAATTCAATATTCAGTTTGATCTTTAGTTTGATTTCAATTGTTATGTGGAATGTTCAAGTTTGATTGAAGTTTGATTGAATTGTGATTTGATTTTAGTTTGTTTAATTTGATCATTATGAATTTGTTGTTTAGCTTTGTTTTGATCTTGATTTCTTTGGATTGTGAGTGGTTTGATTGCTAGGGTAATGGTGAAGCATATATGAGTAATGGATTGATGTTAATTTGGGGAAATTG
Source organism: Chenopodium album (assembly GCF_948465745.1). Classification (NCBI taxonomy): domain Eukaryota; kingdom Viridiplantae; phylum Streptophyta; class Magnoliopsida; order Caryophyllales; family Amaranthaceae; genus Chenopodium; species Chenopodium album. The sequence goes on along the minus strand of NC_137837.1, from coordinate 44,643,191 downwards.
ATGGAGTTGTTGATGTGATTAAATTGGTTAATTGATTATGTGCATGTGTGTGTTTGATTTAGGCTTGATCACCCTAGTTATTCACACTAGATTGCATTGTAGGTTCACATTGATACGAACCATTGATTTGAGGCTTGCATTTAACGATTGAGGTGTCTTGTGACATTCCTAGCTATAGTTTTTCGTAGTTGACGCTAGTTAGACCTCTAGGAAAATAGCTTGATATGCTCTTTTGGTTGCATGATTGGTTTTCCGTCGCATCACTCGACTTAGTCAACTCTTACCCAATTAGAGAAATCCGTTACAAGTATATGTGGATCCCGAGCTCTAGTGTTTATTACATTTGTCCCAACCTAGCTCGTTAGTTGTTTAGCATTCACACCCTTACCTCACCTTTCCGGAATAGCTTGACTTGACAATATAAGATCGCCCTCCATTCCTTAGTGGTTCGACCCTCGACTTACCATTATACTTGTATAAGGATGTTTTGAGAGATTACAAATTTTGTTTGGCCTAGGGTAGGGTAAGTTTCAACGACCTAGTTCTGCCCCCATGTCAATTGGTACGGTTCGAGTCATTACTACATCAATCTCTCAGACCTAAGAGGCGTTTAAAGAGAACTTTGCCATCTCCACGTGACTCCTCACCTTCAAACTACTTTCAGTTTGTCCCAATGGCCACTAAGGAAGATATTGAGAACAATAACAAGTCCATTGATAGAATTTCTAACATGTTACAAGCAACACAGTAGAGCAAAACAATGTTACTGCCACTGCAATGGACAAGATCAAAGAACAAATTAGCAAGATTTCTAAGGATTTCACCTATGTGGAACGGCCTCCCACTCCTTTGGATGTGAAGGACAGAGTCCCTAAAAGTTCTCCACTGCTGATATTCCAAAGTTCAAGCCTACTTACAATCCAATATTCCATTTGAAGGCGTTCTCTACTACCATGCTTTTTAAGGGATTGGGCGTAACACTCTTCCCTACGGTGTTCCCTCTCTCCTTAGAACATGCTTGACGTGGGGTGAACTAGGTCGTTGGACTAATCTTCCCTAAGCCAAACAAAATGTATAAACACTTAACTAACCTAAATACAAGTATAGAGGTAAGTCAAGGGTCGAACCCAAAGGAACAGTAATGTCTAAGAGCTTTCAATTTGGGTGCCTAAGCTAGGTCGAAGACGAAGGAAAGGAGGTGACACTAACAACTACTTAAACGAGGAAACCGAACAAATAAAGTGCTAGGGATTAGGATTCACATATAATAGCAATGAACATAGCAAATTGGGATAGGAAGTTGACTAAGTCAAGTGATGCGAGGGAAAACCAATAATGCAACCAAAAGAGCATATCAAGCTATTTTCCTAGAGGTCTAACTAGCGTCAACTACGATAAACTCTAGCAAGGAACGTGACAAGATACCTCAATCGTTAAATGCAAGCCACAAATCAATTATCCGTATCAATGTGAACTTACAAAGCAAACTAGTGCAACAATCAACGTTGGCCATTCTTCATAGAATTACACACATGCACATGATAAATCAACCAATTTAATCACATCATCAACTCCATCAATTATCTCCAATTTACATCAATCCATCACATCCTATAAGCTTCACCATAACCTTAGCAAGAAAACTACTCTAACAACATCATCATCAAATCAACAAACAACTATAGAAAACAAGAATCAACAATCTATCAAGATCAATTACTTTAATCAAAGATCAAACATCAAAATCCAAAAAAATCCAAAACAAATCAAACAAACATGAATATTAAACAAAGCAATAAATGAGATAGAGTTTAGAAATGCTCATTGATAATAGAGAAGATCTCCAATACAATTGTCACCATTGAATCTTCAATCTCTCAATTACCATTGAAATTCCTCACTTTCTCTTTCTAAAATCTACTCCTAAAACTAACCCTAAAACTAGAGAGGGAAGCTCTCAAATAAGCTAAGAATATGATCAAAATCTAAAATAAAACTTTCTTACAAAAATTGGGTTCCAAAAGGTATTTGTAGAGGCGCAAAACGAAGAAGAGCAAAGACGGAAACCCGCAGAGGAGCGCCCGTGCAGCACAGGTGCGCGGCCGCGCAAGGGATCTGCGCGCCCGAGCAACAGGGCAGCGCACCCGCGCCATTCTCGGTATCTTCGATCTTCTCGCGGCTTTGTGCGTTCGCTAAGGTCTTCATGACCATGAAGATGATGAACACTAGGAGTGGAAGTAGATAATTCTCTTGATTAGTGGGTTCACCACTTCTTCAAGGTAGCACGACATGAGAGCGCAAGAGCTAGGACTTGGAATTTCCACTTCCTTGCATCTTGAGCTTTCAAAATGTCGTGAGCTTGATCCAAAGGCTTTCTCCTCCTTATTATATCACCAATATCAAGACCCGAACCTCGTACAATACCTACAACCACGGAAATAGACTAAATAAAGGAGAAAAGGCTAGAAATCCAACGAAATACACAAAAACTATAAACTAAGAGAGGAAAGGTAAAGCTAAGCAACAAAGCATAAAACTAAGCATTTATTGAGCAAGAAAGCTATGAAAAGAGGATGAAATCAACCTAAATGCTCATCAAATGGGTGCCATTTATGACACCCATCAATGCTTGCCATTTATGACACCCATCAATGCTTGCCAACAATGGTTCTATTCCCTAGATGCCAAGTGTACTGCGACTTGGCAAGATGTCTCCGAAAGTTTCATGAATCGTTACAAGTGTAACATTCAAGATAAAACTTCTGAACGTGAACTCTCCATTCTCAAACAAAAAGAGAATGAAGGCTTCATCGCTTATCTGAACAGGTGGAGGGAAACAGCTGCACTATTGGTAGATACTCCCAAAGAAAAAGAGATGATTCGCCTCTTCATCCAAAATTTGCTTCACAAGTACAAGAAACATCTCAAATTTCTTCCTTTGAACACTTTTGAAGCTTTATATGACATTGGCATCAATATCAAGGATGATCTAATAAAGACTGTCGGTAGTAACAATAATAACACTTGGAAAAACAAGAAGAACGACCATCCTTCTTCTTCGTCTTCTAAGCACGAAAATACTACCAACAATATAAGCCAAGTTGATCTCAATGAAGTGTCAGCTCTTGATGCTCCATTGCCCAAGAAGAAAAGAACTTACACTTCTTTAGGAATGACTTATGATGCAACCTTTGATCGCCTTTGCGGGAAGGATTGATCACACCTATTGGGCCATTTCCATAGCCAAAACTTGAAGAAAGGAGCGCTAAATGGAATCCCAATTCCCATTGCAAGTACAATCAAGGAAGGGGCCACACTACAGAGCAATGTTGGAATTTGAATGACGTCATTCAAGACTTGGTGGATGCAAACAAACTTCCTGTCCCTCCAGACGGCAAGAAGTAATGAACACAAGGCGCACAACAGATCCTTTGTGCAAGATTTCATGATTTTTTTTATCAATCATCTCCATTCCCCCATTCATGTCTAGCATAGGTTTTTCATTTCAATTTTTTATATGTTTCATGTGTTTCGTTCACCTTTATTCCATTAATAAAATGAGCAATTTCCTTTACATCTTGATCATAGAATTTTTCATTCACTCATTCTAAAAAAAATAATAATAAAAAAATCAATTTTTGAACTAAACACAAGGTACACCAATGACTTGAGGCACCTTTGCAACCCATGTCAATTCCTTTATACCATTTTCAATCACATATCCATTTCTTCATCTACCACTTTGAGCCTCGTCTAACGGTTGGCCTTATTTATTCAACCCACATTCACCTAACCCTGGGATGGGAAGGTGTGCAAATTGTGTAAGATTTCAAAAGCAAGTTCAACTAAAAAAAAAAAAAACAATGTCTAAAGGCAAGTGTTCCAATGTCTCCGATATGAACATGTCTCAAATTGCGTCTCTCATCGAGTGCTTAGTACCGTACCTGAGAAACATGAATGCTAAGTGAGTGATGGACCGCATGATCCGAGATTGCCTACATTGATTCAAAAAAATGAAAAAAAAAAGAATGAAAAAAAAAGAATGAAAAAAAAAGATAATAAACTCAAAACAAAAAAAAGTTGAAAAATAAAACTTGCAAAGTCCAATACATAATTGCATATCTTGCGGGGCTTCTCTCGGGTCTTGAGCCTTTCACCCCTTTCTTCCTTAAACCATCAACTTAACCACAATACAACCCTTCAAAGACCTCTTTGAGGTGTACATACATTTGTTCAAAATTCGGTTAGACCTACGTTCGACCTGATTCCGAACGGGTACGTAGGCAACCTCACATTGAGATGCCACCACATTCATATTCATGATCGAGTCAAAGAATATCCAATGCTTAATCCTATGACCCTATCCATCTAGAGCTAGACTTGGGGGCTTGAACCCACATCGTTTAGCCTACCTATCCTAAAGAGTAAACATCTCGACTCTTCTTACATCTATTTCCCTCACCATAGCCATTGCAACCTCACCTAGTATCACTTTCACACACGTCTTTCACACATACATAGCCATATAAGCTTTCTCTTAGGAACCTTTTATGATGAAATCTTGTTTCCCTACCGCGCATGCTTCATCATTTTCAAGACAACATTTATTAGAAGAAACGTTGTATACTTGCTTAGCTTCCTGACCTGAGCAATGTTCATTGTTTCATGCATCGCATAATGGGCTGAGCAACATTTATATATCAATGATTTGTAATCATACAAAGAATATCGTTCTTAGCTCCTTGACCTATGCAACGTTCATTATGCAATAATCACTTCTTAGCTTCATGACCTAAGTGACGTTCAAGATCATTTCTTTACACCATATATGATGCTTAGCTCGTGACCTAAGTTCATCTATCGTGTCACATGATGTAATTGTCCTTAGCCTCCTAGCCTAAGAACATGGATCATGCATAAATTATTTTCAGACAAGCAATTCAATCCATACGATTCATTTCGTCTTGATTATGGAGGAAGTTCAAAACTTCTTCCCTTTTTCATTATTTTCTTTTGGGGAAGTTCAAAAACTTTATCAAAATTTCTATTGAGGGAAGTTCGAAAACAAAACTTCATTTTTCACGTCTTTCGTTTTTGGGAGAAAGTTAGTACCTTCCACTCGTTTCATGACAAAAATGATGGAAAATTTTTTTGCTTTTGCATTTTCTGTTGCTTATGTGTGCACACACACTCAAACTATACACAAACAACCACAATTTATACACATGTCATGTCGTATCAAGTCAAAGGTTGGTCAAGTTAGTTGATCAAGTCAATCATAGTCTATACGAGTCCCTTGGAAAATTTCATTTTACAGGTCTCAATTACAGCCCACGTCCGGGGACAAGCAGACCATCTATAGCCCACGTCCGGGGACAAGCACACCATTTACAACTCACATCCGGGGGACAAGCGGACTATTTACAGCCCACGTTCGGGGACAAGCGATCCGTCTCAGCCCACGTCCGGGGACAAGCAGACCATCTACAGCCCACGTTCGGGGATAAGCGGACTGTCTACAACCCACGTTCGGGGATAAGCGAACCAACTACAGCCCACGTTCGGGGACAATCGACCCTCAATCATTTCACGACGCAAGGTTCTCGATACACAGAGACTTGCAATCTCATCATCTGTCGACTTTCCTCAAGCATGGAAAGTATTATCGGTGGGTTTCTTCAAGCATAGAAAACCGTCAAATTCCTTTGTCGGCTTTCCTCAAGCATGGAAAGTATTATCGGTGGGTTTCTTCAAGCATAGAAAACCGCCAAATTCATATGTTGACTTTCCTCAAGCATGGAAAGTATCATCCTGTAGATTACTTCAAGCATAGAAAGCTACAAAACTCATCAGTCGACTTTCCTCAGTCATGGAAAGTATTTCAACGAAACTTCATCCAGAGGATTCCTTTAAGCATAGGAAGCTACCAACCTTATTTTTCATCGATACACTGGTGTCAGATAAGCATTCTATTCCTTTACTCTTTTATCTGTGGAACTAACATTTTTCTGCAGGTATCGGCGTATAAAGAGTGATTTAGGATCGCAGAACATCTTAAATCATTATCCTTCCCTATCGACTACTTTGACTATCATTTTCGAAACAAACGTTTCTACAAAATTATTCAAAGTGGGGGCTTCTGTAGACTCCTAGAAATGTCTCCCAAAAACCAAATTCGATGATGAACAACCTTTCACCGCTATTATTGGTCGGGTTGAGTATTTAATCGTTGGATTGCTTAAATCCACATTCAATCCCAATACATTTCATAAACCAACCCAATCCTAGCCCATTTCCCTAAAACATAACTTATTTGCCTCTTTTTGTGCATTTAAACCCAAAATAATTCATTTCGTATCCTTTAAAATTATTAATTTCGTGTCCTTTTTATAAACAAACGTTTAATACAGTAAATTTTGGTCCATAATCTGGGTCCAGTGATTGAATATTTGGATGGGGCTTGGAAATGGCTTTCTAACGATATATTATAAGTCCAAATCCGAGTTATAACGAATAAGGTATGACTAAAATACTATATTGAGCCCAAACCGAACCTAAGCCCACCTTACCTACGACCCAATGATCATGTGGAGGTTCCAAACTATTTAATCCCATTCCTAAACCAATTAGGATTAATTAAAAGCTTCTATAAGTTTCTAAAAGATCTTAATTATCCTTTTTGAAAAGATGAGATTAAAGAGTTTGAAATTGAATATAACCTTTTCTTTTTGAAAATCCTATTTCTATCCGAATTGAAAGACGTTCAAATATTGTCATATATGATTTTCGTGCATCATATTTTCTATTCAAATTTTATATGGTAGGATATCCCTTGAAATTATCTTTCCAATGATATATTATAATATCAATTCCGAGCTATAATGGAAAAGATATGAATTAAATATCAAACTCTATCCAAAACTAAAACCGTCCCACTATTTCGTCCATATCTTTTATTCTTCAAGGGATTTTAATCTCATTCTAATTGGGTTAAAAATTAGACTTCAGTAGCTTTCTAACGATATCTTATCTATCTTCTTCCGATTTTTGAATATGATAAAAACAAAAACCACAAAAACTGCAGTCTATCGAGTTTGTTACCGATTTAATTCGGATCTTATCTTGTTTTTTCAACCCTTCTTTTTTCTCTATAAATAGAGGTCATATATCCCGTTTTTTAGTCATCAACAAGCTTGATCATCAAATAATTCTCTTCTCCCTCTTTGGCCTAAACACTAGCCTCCCCATTCTTTCACTATTCCTTCTTTTAAGCACTCCAAGAAGTCCATATAATACCCAAAGTTCTATACTTAAACCAAGGCGTGAAAGGTATAATTGACTAAGGCTTTGAACTAAATCAACTCTACTTTTTAATTTAATTGTTTCAATTTGATTTATATTTTTATTGAAGTTACTAACAATTTATTCTTGATGTAGCAATTCAAGGAAACGCGGAAAGTGAGTAACTAATCACTTAATTACTCTTATTTTTATTCTTATTTCTAGTATAACGATTAGGTTTATTTATATTTGATTTGACTAACAGTATTATTGTTAAATTGCTTTCAATATTAATGTTTATTCTATTGTTATTATGATCACCATATTACATGTTTAAAGGGAATATGTAATTGAAAATCACGCTTAATAAGATAATTTGGACAACCGGTTTAGGTTCCTTTTTAATCTTGTTGTTTAATCAAGTGATCACTAATGTTTTAGAATTATATGTTGCATTAATATTAAACAAATTTAACATAATAATAGTTGGAGCAAATTGAATCTTTGTTTGCATGCCTTTGAGATCGCAGGAATCACTTTTCACTACAAGAATCAAGTAGAGGCCAATACGGGCGAATGTGACTCCATGACTCACTTCGTACCATCATCCCTGATCCTCCTTTCGTGGTTCCGAACCATATGGAGTTAGTAATCTCATGGATTATGAATGGGGTGTAACCATCACGGGTCAATCATTGTTGCCTTCGTTGTCCCTTATTCGTGGTTGCCTTAAATAATCCGTGAACGGTTTACAAGTTCCTTAAAAACTTGTTGGCGGCTCCCTACTTTCCTTGTCCCTAATCGTATTATGTCAATTCCCACTTCTTATGAGTGCCAAGCATAAACACCACATGCTTTAACGTAGACGCACTTTGAGCAACACCTACAAGATGCCATTTTTATAAACCTATGGGGGAATATACGTTCCATTCATCCATTAACTATTTATGAATGACCCATATAGACATCTACTTTTGGCCTTCTCTCCCGACAGGAAGTGTAATGAAGACAAATAAAACCATATTCGAGTTGGATTAAAGTCAAGAACACTTATGGATGACTGGATAAAACCGCAAAAACACAAAAACACAAAAAGACAAGCCTAACCTTAAAACAAATATAAGTAAGGTCCAATTAACTAAACCCGATCATAATTAGGCTTTAGCCCGTGATTAATACCTAATAATGACGGATTTAGAGGCGCCTAGGTTAAATTTAATGCTGCCGCAAAAAAAGCCATGTGCATCTCTATGAGTTGCGCTGGTCTGGCGCGCGCAAATAATTCAGTCACCCTTCCTAATATTTGTTACTATATATGGGGAATATTTCAAGCAATACCTTAAACTTGAACCCCACTGTGATCATACAATTAAGCATAGAGGAGTCCAAAGGGAAGGAAGATAGAGCAAAAGAGTCGCCAATAAGTTTTAGGAACTTGTAAACCGTTCATGAGGTGAAGGTCACACCCCTTAACGATCCAGGAGATCGTTAATTCCAATAGGTCTGGAACCAAGACTGGAAGTTCGGGGATGAAGGTACAAATCCAATCTAAAAGAGAAAGAACTCGTCTTATAAACTAGGCCTCTACTTTATTCTTCTCATATTCATGTGCGTTTTTTGACTAACATGCAATCAATAGGTCAACCCTAAACCTGTTTATCTATGTTGGTTGAATATTAATGCACAGATAAATCTATTTTTGGCGATTAATTGAATTATAATCAAATGAACCTAAACAAGATTATTAATTATCTTATTAAACGTGATTACAAGTACAAATTCCCTTTAAACATGCATAAAAGGCGTGATCAAGCAATAAAATATATATATATATATATATATATATATATATATATATATATATATATATATATATATCAAGCAACAGAATAATAAATAATAATCATCATATTAATAATCATAACAATTTTGAAAATAATCATGTTAAACATAATAATTATAGCAAGATCCTAGGCATGATACTTACAAGATTAATAACAAACCCTAGCATGTCACTAAACATTAAAGTTCAACACGATACTAACATGATATTAAGAAAGAAAATAGGAAGCATTCTTTTAATCATACTTGATATTAGAAATATTAATTAACCCTAAAAATGATACTAGGAAGCAATAAAACATCATAACATGATACTAGTAATCAAAATTATAATCTAAACATGATTTCTATATCAAAATATCAATTAAACAATTAAAGAACTTACTTGGATGTCTCATATCTCTTTCTAATAAAAAAATACATAGTAACTTTAAGAAAAATAATAAACAAAACAGTAATATTAAATAATTGAAAAAGAGATTTGGGACCAAACCCTCATAAATATCAAACCTTTCACATCTAGGGTGAAGGCAACTTCGAACTTGGTTAGGTGTGTCTAGATCTTGTGAATGCGGAATTTGGTTTGTAAAAGGGTTGGTTTAGAAAGAGAGGGAGAGAGAGAATATCAAGAAATTCTTCGAAAAGGACGCTATTTATAACGAAATAGTCGAGAATTTATAAAAAGAATCAGAGTTTGAAAAGGAATAAAACACGGCTATGTCGCCAACAAATGCTTTTGTCGCCGCACGACAGGGTTTGTCACCAGAAGAGAGAGTTTATCGCAAGGCGATAGCCTAACGTTTGGCGCTGCAGAAGGTTTTTCCACGCGTTTTCTATTTTTTGATAAAATCAAGTCGTAAAAGTCCGTACGAGGCGTAAAATCGTAATTTCATATAAAACATTTCTTTTATTCCAAATAAAACTCTTAAAACTTAATTATCAATCCTAATCCCATTGGGATTCAAAAGAACCTTTTAGAAGATTCTAGAATAATATAATCAATCCTAATTGCATTAGGAATGATAATTCATAAAAGGCCCTCCTCTAGATCATTGGGCCACATATAAAGATCAAACCGGGCCCAGTTTAGTAGTTTGGCCATAACTTCCTCACTATTCATCAGAATTGGGCTTATAATATATCGTGGGAAAGCTCTTTTCGAGCCCAACCCAACTACACTATTATTGGACCCTTGTTATGGACCAAACTCAAGCGGATTGGATATTTTCATAAAATAGAGTAGATTTTCAAAAACAAAAAGATAGATTTTTAGTAAAAACTAACCGCAACACTAAACTTTCCACACTTTCACTTCGTTCGATTATGATTCGACGCGAAAGGTATTCATCACCGGGTTTGGTTTTGGGGAGACAAAAATGGGTGTCTACAGAAACCCCTACTTTGACTGAGTTTGGAGAAATGCATGTTTCAAAAATAAAAAGTTAAAGTATCGATAGGGACGGAGAATGATTAAGAACGCTCTTCGATCCTACATCATTCTTGTAACACCGAAACCTACAAACTAGCGTTAGTTAAAATAGATAAGAGAGTTAAGAAACGGGTATCTTGCACTGTCGTCTCCGAAGGTAACCGATTGTTGCATTTGTTGTTGTGACAACCTTCCACAAGCTAGGGAACGCTATCCTACTCCTTTGATGATCTTCCTCAAGCTAGGGGATACCGCATGAAGACTGCTACACTTGTAATTGCCTCGAATTCCCCTGTGATAATCTTCAGCAAGCTAGGGAATCTTATCAAAGATGGTTTCGCTTGAAACGATCTTCTACTGCCTTGTGACCATCTTCTGCAAGCCAGGGAACATGATCGAAGATAATTTCGCTTGAAATCACCTCCAGTTATTTTTTACAACTCTCCGCAAGATGGGGAATGTTTCAAAGACATCTCGCTTGAAGTCATCCTCATTTGTTGCGATAATAATCCGAGGAATATCGTAGAAGAGCAACACTTGTCATTCCTTTAAAGTTCGCTTGAACTTTGCTTTTGCTATGCCAGTGCGTCAACGCTTTTGCTGCTTGTGAACCATTATTTCTGTGCTTTTGCTGTTTATGAACCAATATGTCAGTACTTTAGCTGTTTATGAACCATAATGTCGGTGCCTTTGCAAGAACCCAATGTTTAGGCGCTTTAAGCTAAGTGAGACGATCATTTATCAGGTTGATCACTTAATGTGATTGTAATCGAGCCGATTAATAAATCATGTCAAGTGGCTTAGAGGGGCTAACTGGCGTACCAAGGAACCAAAACTGCTGCACGAAATCCACCTAATCATTCTACGAGGCCTCACGTTCTATTGTCGCACCCGCGGTCGCTAGAAGGTGTTGTCGCCGCAAATTCTTCCTGTCGCTCGCGACAGAATCTGTCGCCAGGCTACAAATTTGTCGTGCGACACTACTTTCGGGATTTTCAAATAAATCCCCCTTCTTCCTCATTTCGCCGATGCTGCTGTTATTTTCTCGTGAATCACCTCAAGCTTCAATCTAGTCATTATTGCTCATTTCTTAACCAATATTGCTCAAACTTTTCGCAAATAGAAGCTTTGTTCATCTAGTTTGCTAATCTATGTAAATTATCTAAAACTTTGAAATTCAAATTGCTTAATTTGCTTTGTTTGTCCAATTTTATGACATGAAATTGCTTAATTATGTTTGTATGTTGCCTTGGGAGTATCTTGAGACTTGATTGACTCAATTTGGTGGAGAAACAAACAATTCACTACTTTTGAACCCCATCAGGTCGTGAGAACAATGTGGGTTGTTTTTCGCGTTTATGCTAGCTATTCTTGTCCAATTAGTCACAATAATTATCATAGTATTGCAAGAAATTATTTGATTGCTTGAAAAATTCCATATATGCTTGAATTGAAATCGTGCTCTGTTTTAGTACTATGTACTCTGTTTTTTGCGAACATAGTATCATGCGGCTAGGTGAACCTTAGATACTATAGAGCCTTAATTTTTTAATTTGCATAATGTATTATGGCTAGACAACGCGGTTCTGGTTCCCGGTCTCGAGACACTCGACGAGAGCACGAGCCCGTTGATGAGGGCGAGGAGCCATCCACCTCTCTTGGTCCCTTCGCTAAATGGGATGAGCGCACCTTGTTGTTCGTCCCTGAGAACCACATTTCTAAGCGGGTGCATCGTGAGATTACTAGCAAGAGGACGCGTAGCCACGGCTCCGGCAACGAATCCATTGGCTACTTGTACGACAAGTATTTCCACAACGATGAGGGGTTGAAACGGCTTTGGGAGTCATGCGGGCTATTTGCCCTGTTGCGGGCCACTCAGGCCATATACTCGTTTGACGCGAGCAACCACGTTGTTCGCGCTTTTGTGGAGTTCTTCCAAGACACCACCAACACCTTTCACTTTCCCTAGGGCGAGATGACTGTCACCCCTGCCGACTTCAGTCTCATCTCGGGACTAGAGTTTCGCTCGACTGCGCTACTATTTGATAGTACTATTTTCGTCCTTACTCCGATAGTCGAGGAGCTGTTGGGTCTGATCACTGTTCGGGCCCGTGCCGAGGTTTAGCCGTCTCGACCTAGCGCTCGGTGTATCCGCCGGTCTACTCTGGCGATGGCTTTGGAGGATGATGCGACCACCAGTGAGCAGCGGGTGCGCATCTTTGTTCTTATCTTGCTATCAGGGACTTTTTCTCCTGACAAGGGTAGTCGTGTACGTCTCCACTACCTTCCTGCTCTCCGCAACCTTCAATTGGTCGGGACTTATGATTAGGCTAGCTTGGCCTATGCTTCTTTCCTACGGGGCTTGCAAGGTTCCTTTCGTCACAGAGCTTTCATAGGAAACATTGCACTCTCCAGCTTCTGGAGAATCGTAGAGATGTACTTTATCCTTTTTTAAAGTTAGCTCTAGATTCCTACTAGAATTTGTTAATATTCTTCTGTCCTTGTTCATAGATTTCGTTCTACATACGAGCACTTTATGTCGCTAGCGTCGGCGAGACCATCTCCTCGCGAGCTCCCTGTTGGCGCCTGTTGGGGAGGTCGTATTAGTGATCAGGCGACTACTGCCCATGTCCGAGAGCTGATCCTCTTGGTATGTTAATTTTGAAATAGTTTTCTTCTTTGTATTGCCTTTTTACAGAATTTTATCTTACAAATGTTTTTTGCAGGAGCCTGAGGTAGTGTATCAGCAATGGGCCGGTCTGGCTATTCTTGCGCTGGCGGCGTAGTACACAACTGAGCGTCGCTACTTTCAGGGGACGTAAGAGGCGGCGGTGTACCTCGATGAGAGAGTGGCTATTCAGCATTCTTCGGAGATTTTTGTCATCCCTGCTCCTCCTCCTCGCCACATGTTCCATGATGCGATGCTGATAAACATGGCGGAGAGGTCACTTGCTGGCATCCCTTGGCAATCTCATGCTAGCTCGCGCTGTGCTTTGAGGAGGACTTGTTGCGACTAGAAGCTCCGGCCCCGGTTTTTTTTAGGAGGCGGCAGTATGCGTTTTACCTTTTAGCTCTTTGCTAGATAGCCCCCAAGTAGACATTAATCACTTAGGTTTGCTTTTTGCCAGGCAGAGCCTGCTGAGTTCGTTCCTCCCTGGATGTCGGGTGAGTTACTTAAGGCCCTGTTGAGGAGATAATTACTTCGGCTCCTGAGTATCAGCTCTTCGTCGAGCGCTCTATTCCTCGTCACCAAACTCCGGTGAGTTACTTGCTTATAGCATATTTGCTTATACTTGTCTTGTATTGTCATTGACTTTGTTTCTTAACAGTTCTTGCACGAGGTGGTAACAGCGATGGCGAGGTGCATAGACGCCTTTCGGAGCCAGCTAGTGAGGATGAGGAACGTAGCTTCTTGTCGTCGTGACGACGCTGTTGAGGAGGTATCTTTTTTCCTTTATTTTGCATTGTTTATTTTCCTGTTTTCTTTGCATCTGACTTGATTTAATTTTGCAGGGACAACCTATTCCTTCACATACTCGAACGAGACTTGAGGCTAGGAGGGAGCCGTCTAGGTCTGGCTCGAGGCGTCGCCGCACTACTTCTTGTGGCCGAGGTGGCCGATCTGACGTTGCTCGAACTGAGGCAGTGGAGGGCTCGGGTTCTTCTTCAAATGGTGCACAGACTGGGCCGATGGGCCATGGAGGCGCAACATCGGCTCTTCCGGTAGGTGGTGGGACATACGAGTTTGGCTCGTCGTCGCATCAGCCTCCGAAGCCTCAGCCTTTGTTGATTCAGCACCAGGGTGAGCCTAGATGGACCGGCCCTGAGTTGAGGTTTCCGACTCCTAGCGAGTCCGAAATGGTGAGGAGCATACTTCTCGGTCTACGATGTTCTTCGATATGATGAACATTCCTCATCATCTGCGCCCTCCAACACCGTAGTTGTACCTGTGTTTTATTTTATTTTGACTTATTATAGGACTTTGCCGACTGTATTATGACTTAATTATTAGACATATTTGTATAAACAAACTATTTATCTATTATAACTGCTTTATCTTTGCATTTTATTTTTCATTTTATGCGCATATGTGTGTGTGCAAAAAATGAGTGATTATTTTTGCGCAAAAATTTCAGTCATTTTTATCATTAATGGAGGGTATCCGACTTTCTCCCCCAAAAAAGAAAAAATGAAAAATAAATCGGACTAGAAATGAGCCTAAATTTAATTTATCTCGAACAAATCAAAGTAAAAGGAAGGAAAATATATTAAATTAATGTGTGTGGGGTAATTGAACAAAGGGCAAAATTGTAAAGTCAATGTACGAATTCAAATCATAGTAAAAAAAACACGCGGTTTGCATAGTGCTGAGCTTGCATTGCAGCATTTCCTGTCGCCACACGCTTCACGTTGACGCCAGGAGCTGCTTCTATCGCTAGGCGATAGGTTTTTCGTCTGGCGCTGCAGTGCGTTGCCTTCGAATCCTTTCAGGAGTCAAACAGCATCAATTTTGTACATAAATAGCCCCCTAATCTGCCGATTTTAAGTATAATTTGAACAGATGATGAGTGTCATTTATGGCACTCATTTGGTTCTTTTTAGGGTGAATTTCATGCTATTCTATAGCTCTTTTACTTAGCTTTTCCTTAACTTTACTCTTTATTTCTTTTAGTTTGCATATTCTTAGTTGGATTTCTTTCTTTATGCATTTTTTGGTCTATTTTGTTATTTTCTCTTTTATTTGCTTGTTTTCCTTTAATTTTCGCGTTAAGGTCGTTATCCAAGTTTCCCGAAGCCTCTTCCCAACTTTTTTATTAATTATGATGTCTAATGTTTTCCATTTGAAGCTCAAGCACGGAGAAGTGCAAGTTCTTAAAGTCCTTGAGTTGTGCATTCAAGCCGTGGGGGCATGATTTCTAGTGTTGAACCCGAAACATGGAGTTTAGAAACTACAAAGTCCCGTGTTTATCAAGAGCATTAAGTGGAACGCACGAGGAGCACCGGCATGATAGGGAAGAAGGCTTCCTTGTTCCCAGCCGCGGGCGCGCCTGTCTGGATCTCTGTTCCGTACCCAGATTTACGCGGTCGCGCTCTCCCTTATAGCTGGTCACGCCTGTATGATTTTATTTGGGGACAATCTAACTAACTTCTCTTATTTAGTTTTCCTATATATAGATTTTCTTTCTATTTTTAGGGGTAAGAATTAATTCAGTAATTAGAATTTTAGAGAGAGAAACTCTAGATTGTAGAGAGAGAAGTTCTTTATTAATGATTGAAGATTGGTAATTCTAGCATTTTCTCCATTGAATTGAAGCAAGTTTGTAAGGATTTCTTTTACTTTAATGCAATCTTTAGCTTATCATTTCAATTGCTTTGTTGATTGTTCAATTTTGAATTGAATTTGTGATTGAATTAGTTCTATTGATATGATGATGATTAAATTGTTGATTAGCTTAGTTTTTATCTTGATTTCAATGGATTGTGAGTAGTTCTCTTGCTAAGGGAATGGTGAAGCATATATGAGTAATGGATTGATGCTAATTGGGGGAAATTGATGGAGTTGATGTTGTGATTAAATTGGTTGATTGATAAAGTGTATGTATGTGATTAATTGAAGAGTAGCTAACTTTGATTGTTACACTAGAATGCATTGTAAGCTTGCATTGATACGGAAAATTGATTTGTGGCTTGCTTTTGTCGATTGAGTAGGTTTGCAAGGTTCTTAGTTAGAGTCTCTCGTAGTTAGCGCTAGCTTGACCTCTAGGAGATTAGCTCACCTTACTCTCTTGATTGCTTAATTGATTTTCCCTCGCAACACTCGACTTAATCATCTCCAATCCCAATTAGTTATAACTATTCTGAGTATATGCAGATCCTAACTCTAGTACTTGATAAATTTGATTTCATTTTGATTGTTTGATTGTTATGAATATACACACCTCACTTTATTGCTTCGAAATAGCTTAGCTTTGACTTTAGCATTCACCTCCCATTCCTAGTGGTTCGACCCTCCACTTACTCTATGCTTTGTACAGGGGTGTGTTGAGAGATTCCAAATTTTATTTTCACCAAGGGTAGATTTATTTTCAACAACCTAGTCTCGCCCTAGATAAAAAATGGCGCCGTTGCCGGGGAATGGCGTAGATGATTACTTTTGTTGTTGAGTCTATTTCACCTTATTTGCAAAAATAAAAAAAGATTTTGTTCTTTAGGCTATATTTTTAGCAGTGCTACTAATAATTTTGTTTGAGGTTGTTTATGCAGGTGAACATGGGTGAAGCTCAAAGGGTTATATTAAAAGAGTTGGGTACTCCGGGTGCATACAAGTATCAGAGCGGGATTGCTCCATTATTGATTCCAGATAATGATTTTGAAATCAAGTCGGCAATGATCACCTTGATCGAGAGGCGTCAATATAGTGGTGCATTGAATGAAAGTCCTCTTAACCACCTTAAGGAATTCGAGAAATATTGCAACACTATTCGGGTGAGTGGGGTTGCACAAGAGTTTATAAGGCTCAAATTGTTCCCTTTTTCCCTCATAGGGCGAGCCTTGAAATGATTGGACAAGGAGGTCAAGCCGAATTCTTTAAGAACATGTGACGATATTACCAAAGGATTCTTATTCCGTTACTACCCCCAAAAGAAAACGGCGAAGAGGTACAAAGAGTATCAAAGAGAGTGCCCTCACCACGGAATTCCAACTTACCAAACAATTCAAATTTTCTATGGTGGTTTGATTTCTCAAGGTAGGTTGAGTTTAGATGCTGGAGCCGGAGGTCCAATCATGAACAAGACAGTGGAAGAGGTTGTTGATCTGATAGATGATGTAGTGAGGAACTACATAAGTTGGCAAGAGGTTGAGGAAGAGTCAACAAATGAGTGTGCTTCGGTTGATCAAGTCAATGCCATCAACAAATTTTCTACTCTGCTTTCGGACTTAGGGAAGGAGGTGGCTTCTATCAAAGCTAAGCTTGAAAATTCATCTTCACAAGCACAAGGTTTTCCCTCCCAATTTAAGGGGAGAGGTACATCTTCTTACTCTAACCGTCTTTTTGCTTCTTGTCGCATGATTAGAGAATGTTTGGTTTGTGATTTATGCGGAATAAAAGATCATGATGCTTCTAATTGTCCAAATGTTCCTTGTGATGGATGTGATGAATACGATGAAAATGAAAATGTGCATGTGATTTGTGTTGGTAATAGTGATTTTGGATCTAGATTTAATGCTCAAAAGACTGTTGGAAATAGGAACTATCACAACCATAGGAGCTACGATAATTATAACAAAAATAGTGGTTATAGGAACCAAGTAACTTAAGGGTTTCGTTGTAACCATAACAACTTTGGTTGTAATGACCAAAGCTATGACCAAGAATATGTGGATCATAACCAAGGTTATGGTAATCATAGTAAAAATTCCGGCCAAAATCTTGGTAAGGGTAATTGGAGTAACCAAAGTAGAGGAAATTTTAAAAATGATGCTCAAAGGGGTTCCTCACCCAAATTTACTCCAATAACTCAATGCCAAAGTGATGATTCCTATGATCGACAATTTAAATTTATGAGTAGGCTAGAGAATTTCATGGTAGATCAAGCCAAGAAGTTGGACGATTACATATCCTCTAGTGGGAAAATGTTTCATGGCCTATTAACTCATGGAAATAAGCTTGAGAACCAAATCATTCAATTACCTAACCCTTTGAAATATTGTGCTAGCCCATCTTCTTTACCCTCGCAAGGAATTGATCAAGAGGAACCGGGTTGTTCTATCACCACTAGGAGTGGTAAGGTCCTTGAACAGAGTGTCCCTATAAAAAGTAAGGAGGGTGAAGAGGAGAGTGATTTGAGCGAAGAGAAAAAGCATGAGGAGTCTAGCAAGATAAGTGAGAAATCTAATGAAGAGCCAAAGGAGAAAGAGAAGAAGAAAGATGATGTTTACAAGCCTTAACTTCCATATCCCAAAAACGTTTAATAGCCACAAATTGGATGAGAAATTTGGATAATTCATTGAGATCCTTAAGAAAATTCATCTATCTATTCCTTTCACCGAAGTCTTGGAACAAATGCCAAACTATGTGTAGACATCTAATTTTGGCCTCCTGTCCCGACAGGAAGTGCAATGACGATAAATAAAGCCATCTTTGTGTTGGATCAAAGTGAAGAATACTTATGGATAACTGGTTAAGCCACAAAACACAAAAGACTAGCCCAAATTAAAGAAAAAAGCCAAAACAAAGGTCCAATTAACTAAACCCGATCATAATTAGGCTTAAGCCCATGCTTAAACCCTAAAAATGACGGATTTAGGAGCGTCTAGGTTAAAACTTAGTGCTGTCGCAGAAAAAGCCGCGCGCATCTCACAAAGTCGTGTTGGGTTGTCGCGCGCAGCTATTTAAGTTGCGCGCGACACCAAGCGCAACTTCGCGCTGTGGAAGATTTGTAATTATTTTGAAATTTACGGAAAATATAAAATTGAATCTTACCATAAAGCCGCGCATAAGACCAATAGTTGCGCTGCACATAGCAGCACAACTCTATAACTTGCGCTGGGTTGCCGCGCGCAATTTCATCTATTACGCACGACACCTGCTGCGGCAGATTGCTCGAAACCCTAAACCTAATCGTTCTCCATAAATACGAGCTTAAACCGAGGCTTCAAGAGAGAGAAATTAACCTAAAACTCTGGCAAATAACTTGTGAACTTGTGCAACCTAGCCCTCTTGTCCTAAACACTCAACCTTTCGATACTTTGTTACTACGGTGGAGGTTCCCCAACAAGAAGGTGTCCATAAGTGTTCTAAAGGGAGATCTAGCATAGAGAAGTGGTAAATTCCAAAGCACTTAGTTAAATCACCTTTATTTTCTTGTTTAAAAGGACATTAATTAATTAATTAGTGTTGTTTGATCACTTTTAAAATAATTAATTAACCAATTCCACATAGTATCTTGCGTTAAATAAATACTAGAATTAAATTAAATAATTGTTGGTTGATCACCTAAGCCAAGGCGAATCTTGTTTATTGTTCTTCCACGAATTTTATTACATAAGAATAACGACTTTACAATGTAATTCCTACGTGAATTAGTTGTAGGTATTGCGTTGCATATATTGTTTGGTGATGAAATTGTGAAAAAAGAAGAGCTAGTAGAGGCCGTACTAGGGCTAGGATGACGATTCCCTTCTAAAAGGAACGTTCTCTTAGTACCCTCGCTCCTGAACTCATTTCTTGTTTATAGACCAATTTGGGCATGGGTAAACTTATGATTTGTGCTAATTATTCCATGAACTCCACATGGAAGAAAGGCATGAACGAGGTTTATGAGTTTTTTCCTAAAACTCATTGGCGACTCCTACTTGTTTCATATAAAAAAGCGTGATGATAGAATCAATTCTAATTCAAGGTCCCCCAAACAGTCAGGAATTCAAATCCTACTACACCTTAACAAGTGTAAAGTCCTAGGCTTTTAAGTGGCCAAGGGCATTTAAGGAGAGTACCCCTTACTATGGGCTCAACACCCAAAGATCAACCCCTTTAAAACCACTTTCATTCAACAACTAATCCTAGTCCAACAACAATGACAAGTGTTGAAGAACTTCGACAAGAGATTTTTCGTATAAGAAAAGAAAAGGCTCAAGAGGTCGAGGAGAGGAGAATTTAGAAGATGAAGAATGCTGAAAATAAAAAAGTTGAAGCATTAGCCTTACAAGAAAAGATGGAGCAATTCTCCATCGAAGAGAAGTTGTTAGAGAAGCTAGTTCTTCGTTCTACAGTGGGGAACAAGTACTTTGACGCAGAAAAGTTTTCTCCTCCCCTAGGACATGCTTTACCAGAAAATTTTGTAGCTACGGACTTGCCAATATTTAAGGTGACCAACAATCCACAAAATCATTTAATGTGTTTACTGGCACAATGGCACTAAAGAGAGTTCATCTTAAGCTTTATGCTTTGACTTTCCCTTTATCACTAGACCTAACCGCAAAAGAGTGGTATTATGGGCTAGATCCAAAATTCAAAGCAACATGGGAAGATGTAGTTTCGGCTTTCTTCACCCAATACGAGAGTAACGTAGAGTTCAAGTCAACTTTTCGTGAACTCGAGATGCTTAAGCAAGGCGACGATGAAGGTTTCCTTGCTTTCTATGGTAGATGGCGAGAAAAGGCGGCCCACCTTGCCCAAAGGCCTCCTAAACTCGAGTTAGTACAAAAATTCATTAGCAATTTTCATGAAAAGTACAACAAACATCTACGTTACCTTGGTCTAGACACTTTTCAAAAGGTCTATTCTGTGGCTACTAGGATTGAAGATGATCTTGCTAAGGAAAAAGCAAACAAACCTCATTATCATCATCAACCTAAGAATAACTACAAGAACGGAATGATAATGCATTATCCTTTATTGACGTATTTACGACTTCCACGCAATACAATAACACGAATCGATATGATGACCCTAGGAAAAGATGGACAAAAGAGAGAAAATTTACTCTATTTCCTGTAAGCTATAAAGAATTGCTAGAAAAACTAAATGAAAAAGGCTTACTTGCCCCAACAGGGCCAACACCACCCACTCCACCAGAAAAGAGGTTTCCAATGGAATGGTAGTGCTTATTGTGCTTATCATAGAGGAGTTGGACACGATACTGAACGTTGCTACGTTTTAAAGCACAAAATACAATATTTAGTAGACGATGGGAGGATCCCCACGCCTAAACCTAACAATAATGCATCCCCCTTAGGGGGTGTTTCACATCGAGGAAGACCATATGGGAAGTGACACGTTCAATCCTTTGGATTATATCACACCCATAGGAGAACCTCTATCCACAATACTCATAGGGGAAACTAATGAAGTATGTGGACTATAGGACGATGAATTTCAAAACTTATATGTCTCTAAGTATGGCGCTGTCCCATCTCCATCTTGTTTGCAAAATGAAACAAATGGAACGCTTGATTGGGATCATTTCTTGGGGAAATCGCAAGACTTATCAAATCTCTCCTTGGATGAACAATGGAATCAAGCACAACTCATGGAGCATCTTGAAATGGAGGCACATCCAAAGCCTCTAGAATAAAGTTGGTTTATGAGTCCTATGACTAACCCTAATGAGATAGATCATTTAACTCGTTCTGGGAAAGTCTACCAAGCACCACACAAAATCAAACTCAAGGTCAAACACAAAATACAATACCACCTCCACTTGAGGTGGAAGATCTATTGGTCAAACAACTTCGCCAATCCAAGGCGAATGTTAGCATTTGGGAACTCCTATGTACTTCTAAAGAACATAGGAATTCTCTCATGAACGCTCTAACGGCTTTGTCTGTAAGTACAAGCACAACCACTCAGGATCTTGTTAGCTTGCTTACTAGTGAGAAATCCGACAAGTAAATCGTTTTCGCTATTGATGAATTGCCTTTAAAAGACATTACCCACAACAATGCGTTATACTTAACTGTGGGATGCAAGGGATACAACATCCCTCTAACTTTGGTAGACAATGGGTCGGCTTTAAACGTATGCCCATTACGAACGGCAGAATACTTAGGCCTAAATCCAGAAAAAGATTTCCAATGACCAAAACAAAGCATAAGGGCCTATGACAATTCGAGAATATCGGTGTGTGGAATTGTTAAGCTACCAATTACCAAAGGCCCAATTCAAAAGATGGTTGAATTCCATGTTATGGACATAAAACCTACATTCCATCTTTTACTTGGACGTCCTTGGATACACGAGCTTGGTGCAATACCATCCTCACTTCATCAAATGATTAGGTTAAACTATCAAAGGGTTCCTATGACTATACATGCTTCTCCACTCAAGATAGCAATAAATGATCAATCACTCTTAGAAATAAACCATGATAATGATGAAGAGGGCCTGTAGGGATTTGCTGTGGAGCCAATATTTACAAACAAAATGGAAGAAGACTTGGAAGAACCATTCAAGCTTGATCCATATTCCACTCGGATAGTAAACAACATCTTGCTCATGAGTAGTTACTTTCTTGGGATGCCTTTGGGAATAGGAATGAAGAAATCTCTCTTACTTCCTATCCCAAAGAAATGCTTCTACTTTGGATTGGGATATAAACCAACCAAAGAAGAATTGGAGACTCACGATTCCAAAAACAAAGCACGTATCACTTTACTCCCATCCTATCAACAAACCCTTAATGGACAATACATTAGGGAGGGAGAAGATTACCTATGCTACGACTTTCCGGAACCTTAGTTTTGGAAGGAATCAAGAAGCCTGGATTTGAGATATTTCATGATTGCTTCTTCTTGGATGACGATCTTAGTATCTTTTAATCAAAACACCCAACTCAAGGGTGCTATGATGGGCAAGCATTTAACTTGCTATTTGGACTAGAGCAAAATCATGTCGCAACAATGACCAATCAAAATGCCATTCAAGATGAAGCCTTTCACCCAACCTCGTTGATCACTCCTTCAAACGAAACTTTTGAGCATGGATGGAGGAAATCTTTCAAATGGATCAATCACAAAGGCGATAAACAGGAGATCGTCACTGGCGAAGGGAAGATGTTTGAAGAATCGGACGATGATTCTATTGTAGACTCTAGGGAAGCTTAAAATCTAGGCCTTGTGGCCATTATTGAGTCTTTATTTTCTAGTTCTAAGGACGAAGATCCCAAAAAGGATTCTTCTCTTGATGTACTCTCTTTTGATTTTAATAATATGAGCTCTATTTTCGAGTATATGCCTTCTCTTAAATCTTTCGAATGCTCTAACAATCAATCTAATGAAGATGATAACATTAATAAATTGGTTGAATTAATGAATGAACGAGAACAAAAGAACCCTATTGTTGAAGAATCTTAAATAGTTAATATATGAACTAACGAAAATAAGAGAGAAGTCAAAATTGGCTTAACTCTAAATCCAGAAGAGCGATCGAATCTCATATCGACGCTCAAAGAATTCGAAGACGTGTTCACTTGGTCATACAAGAAAATGCCTGGAATAGATAGGGAAATCGCGGAACATACCATTCCCTTGAACCCTACTTCTAAACCAGTAAAACAAAAACTTCGACGAATGAAACCTGATGTACGTCGCATTAAAAATAAAAGAAGAAGTACAAAAACAGTTGGACGCCAGTTTTATTCGTGTATGTAATTACCCAGAATGGGTAGCGAACATCATTCCACTCCCTAAAAAGGATGGACGAGTTTGTATGTGTGTCGACTTTAGGGATCTTAATAAAGCTAGCCCTAAAGACGATTTTCCTCTACCACATATTGATATATTGGTAGATAACACGGCTAAACATGCGATGTTATCCTTTATGGATGGATACGCAGGTTACAACAAAATTTTAATGGCAAAAGAAGATGAAAAAAGACATTCTTTATTACCTCTTGCGGTGCGTATTGCTACACAATTATGCCATTTGGTTTAAAAAATGCAGAAGCTACGTACCAAAGAACGGCTACGACTCTCTTGCTTGATATGATGCATAAAGAAATAGAAGTGTATGTGGATGATATGATAGTAAAGTCCAAAGATAGAATGGGACATATAAAAGCTTTACGCAAATTTTTCACTCGCATAAAAGAATATAAAATGCGATTGAATCCACAAAAATGCACCTTCAGAGTCACTTCTAGTAAGTTTCTTGGATACGTAGTAAGCACACGTGGCATCGAGATTGATCCATCTAAAATAAAGGCAATTGTTGACGTGCCTCCCCCTCAAACTTAAAAAGAAATTAGGGGATTCCTTGGAAAGTTACAATACATCAGTCGATTTATCAACAAATTGACTATGACTTGTGAGCCAATATTTAAAAAATTGAAAATAGAGGAGAAACATGAATGGGACGATCAATGCCAAAAGGCCTTTGAGAAAATCAATGATTTTCTCAAAAATCCACCAATTTTAGCACCATCAGTACCGAAACTACCTCTTAGGCTATACATTACAGTTACAGACACAACCACAGGCGCCATGTTAGCACAAAAGGTAGAAAAAGTCGAACGTGCAATATATTATATAAGCAAAAAATTCATCCAATATGAAACAAAATATAGCACTTTTGAATAGACAAGCCTAGCATTAGTGTGGGCAACCAAAAAGTTACGACATTATATGTTACCACACACTACTCATGTGATTTCTCAACAAAATCCACTAAAGTATTTGTTTGAACAACCACCCATACAAGGAAGGATATCTAAGTGGTTGGTGATGTTAGCTGAATTTTAAGCTAAAAGATATTCCTAAACAATCAATGAAAGGAAAAGTAATTTCCGACTTCTTGGCACAACATCCAATTCAAACAAGTCATGCAGAAACTACTCATCTTCCGGATGAAGAGATTCTCATGACACAAGATGACAAATGGGTATTGTACTTCGACGGTGCGTCTAATAAAAAAGGATGTAGCAGAGGAGTGTTACTCATAAGTCCAGAGGGAGCACATACTCCAATCTCTGTTAAATTACACTTTGAGGTTACTAATAATACCGCAGAATGTGAAGCGTGCGTTATTGGATTAGAAGCAGCAGCTAGCATATGTGTGCAAATATTAGAGGTATATGGAAACTTCAGTTTGATTATAAATCATATATTAAAAAAATGGAAAATAAAGAACTCAACAATGATATTAAACCAAGCACACTTAGAGCAACTCATCGAGCATTTTGAACATATTGACTTAAAATATCTCCCAAGGGATGACAATCAATTTGCCGATGCGCTAGCAAAATTAGCCTCAATGAACAACATTCCAGATTACTTAAATATGATGCCATTATGCGTTGATAGAAGAGAAGAACCAGCGTATTGTAACGTAATAGAGGATATAAATGACTTGAAGGAGACAATCCTTGGTATGATCATATCCTCCAATATATTACTCATGGCACATATCCCGAAAATACTTCATCGAAAAACCAACGAGCCCTACAAACACTTGCGGCCTAATATGGTCTAATAAATGGTCAATTACGCAAAAAAGGAACTAATGGTCAAAGCTTACTATGTATAAGCCAACCGGAAGCCACATGCCTTATGGAAAAATACTCATAAAGGTATTTATGGACCTCACATAAATGGTAAAATGCTTTCAAAAATAATTTCACGGCAAGGGTACTATTGGTCTACTATAAAATATGATTGCATATAATATCTTTAAAAATGTCCACAATGCCAAATGTTCGCTAATTTACAACACCTTCCACCATCCGACCTATACAATATCACTTCCCCTTGGCCTTTTTCGACTTGGGGAATTGACATAATGGGAAAAGTCCCTCCAACAGGATCAGGAGGGCACGAGTACGTATTAGTTTCCATTGATTAATTTACTAAGAGGATTGAGGCTGCTACTTACGTGAATATCACTTCTAAACATGTCGCAAAGTTTCTCGAAAAAAACATATTTTGTAGATATGGAGTTCCAAATGAACTAATAAGTGATCAGGTTCTCAATTCAAAGCTGAAGTCAAGACCCTCTTAACTCGTTATAAAGTAAAACATCATCACTCATCCCTATACAGATCTCAAATGAATGGAGCTGTAGAGTCGGCAAATAAAAATATAACAGTCATGATTAAGAAAATGGCGGAATATTACAAAGACTAGCCGAATAAACTACACTTTTCATTATGGGGTTATAAAACGTCTATACGAATGACAATAGGGATAACTCCATACTCCTTAGTTTTCGGAATGGACGCAGCTCAACTAGTCGAACTAGAAATACCATCCCTACGCATCGTACTTGAAAGTAAGCTATCGGAAGCTGAATGGGTAAGAGCGAGATATGAAGAGCTTTTATTCCTCGAATAGCGACGATTAAGAGATTTGCATCATGTACAAGTCTACCAAAGGCGCATTGCGCGTCATTTTAATAAAAGGGTAAAGCCTAGAAATATAAAAGAAGGTGACTTTGTACTAAAGGAGGTTAGGGGTCCACCAACCGATCCAAGAGGGAAATTCAAACCTAATTGGATAGGTCCTTACCGCGTAATTGAAATCCTATCAGGAGGAGCCGTCAGATTAATGGATATTGGAGGAGATGAAATTCGCCAATTAATAAACATTGATCGACTTAAGAAATATTACATATGTAATCCGGATAAAACTCGTTCACTCATACAACCAACTTTAATTAGCATTCAATTGATAGATTCTAAGTGTTATGCATTTTACCGAATAACACGGTAAAATACATAACACTTGAAGGGTAATTTAGAAATAATAAACCGTTCTGAGTGTTTAAATTTTTTCGAACATTACGAAAAAATCATCACTCTTGGGGGGAAAATAATACGAATTTTTAAAATATTTTTTTTCGAGACATTCGTAGAAAAGGTGTCGCGTGCAACTGGAATAGTTGCGCGCAACAGGCTCGACAACTCCATAAGTTGAACGCGCCACCTGATGACGAACTGCGAACCCGATTTTTTTTTGCGTTTGAATAAAGTTCTGATTTCTACTTACGATAAAAAGAGGGTGTTTCTTAAATATAACATATAGTCGGAAAATAAAATTAAACTTTGATTTAATTCTTTTAAACAAGGTTCGATTAATTTTTTCATTTAATTTCTGTCTAAGAGATTAAAGAAAAAAAAACACATAAAAAAATAATATAAAAAAATTAGAACTACGCAAAGAACTGATTTTACAAATCGAATACGTATGCAATCTTTATTATTCGATCATATCAAAATATAAAAATATGATGCTCATTTTATTTCATTCAAAATTCAAAAAAAATACTAATGGTAAAATTGTGTAACACTCTAAGGTTTTATTATGTCCTCGATTGTCACATATGATGGAGGATTAGTTTCCAACGCAGCATTTTCAGAAACCTTAGAGCTTTCCCCTACACTCTTCTTTTTCACCCAAACATTGTTTTTTAATTTTGGGATTGGGGCCTTTGCAACCTGTTTTCCTTTCCCTTTGACTATTGGAGCTTTCTTGTGAGTATATGGTGAAGGTTCTTGAATTTTCACACCTTGTTGCGCAGGTTTGGAGGGAGCCTTTCTTTTGTTTCCTTCGAACGAGCCTTAGGGGACGAGAAGTCTAACTTTCTTCTCACTCCTTTGTTTTAACCACTAGGAGGAGTAGTAGTGGTTTAATGCATCAAAGGCTTAGGTGGATTGTGAGCAGTGGCGGCTTGAAGTTGAGATCAAGCCTTGTTTAATTCACCCTTATCCGCCGCATTCATCCAAGCCTTGTAAAAGGAAGATAACGTGATACTCGCAGGAGAATTTTGTATTACCCATTTAGGAAGACTTGACCAATATTCCATCTAACGAACAATCCTTTCGGGTTTAAAAGTCACGTCTTTAGGGGCATCACAATCTTGCGGAGGAATATATTACCTCATCCTATATTGTCTCATCACCCTACAAGGAAAAATGTAAGTAGTACTAAATGATGAGTGACATTTATGCCACTCTTAGGGAGTAGTTTTAGAGTTATTTTCGTGTTTATTTTCCCTTTTATTCTCTTGTTTTCATTTTAATAAAGTTTCTAGTTTATTTCTTAGTTTTAATATGTTTTAATTTAATTTCTTTATTTAATTAGTTTCTAGTTTATTTTAATATTTTATTTGCTTTCGATTTATTTTATTTCGTTCCTTTTCTTTGTTACTTTCGTAGTTTTTAATAGTTTTAAGTTTATTTTGTTATTTTATTTTATTTTATTTACTTGTATAGTTTTATATTTTTATTATTTTTAGTTTTATTTCTCTTATTTCTATTTTACTTTTATTTATTTTAATTAGTTTGGAGTGTTTTTCATATTTTATTTGTTTGTGTTTTATTTAATTTTGTTAGTTTTAGTTTTAATTCTCTCATTTTCTATTTAGTTTTATTTTATTACATAGTTCTATTTTATTTTTCTTAATCCCTTTCTTTGGTTTTGTGTGTAGGTGTTCGGGTTTTAAGTCAAGTGAGTTCGGTTTCCGAATTCATGTCAAAAGTCAATTGCCGACTGCACAATCAACCAACACCACCGCGGCCACTTCCCATGCTCATCCTCTACTCCCTCTTCCTCACTATCCTACACCACCCCAACTATAACAGACGCTGCTACCCCTCTCACGACCACAACCAGACCCCCACATTTACAGCCACCACCAGCCTCCAATCACAATTCACCTCACCAACACGAGCTGCAACCACCACCACCTCCAATCAACCCAATTACCAACCACAGCAGTCGCACCTGAACCACCATCACCCACCAATTCCACCCACCTAACAACTCCCTTGCTCCACGCACATCGCAGCCCACACCACAACAACAACCTCCACATATCACAACCATCAATTGCAACCACCAGCACCACTTACAACCAGAGCAGCACCGCGCAACCCACAACAACAACCCCTGCACCACCGTCCACCCAATCCACACCGACCTTAGCAGTTTCCCCTGTTCCAATTCGAACATCACCACCGCGCATAGCAACCCTTCACCGTACCTCACATCAGCCATCAAAAACCAAGTGCAACAATTAATCCAATCACCAATTCGCAGAAGCATCAGCTAAAATTAGAGCAAAATGCAATTCCAATTGGGTTTGAGCAAACCGCATAAGAGTTCGGTCGAAGTACGAGTCAGATAATTTTGAGGTTTTGTAATTTGAAGAGGTGTTGTCAAACACACCCATGGTTCGACCGAACCAACCTCGTAGTTCGGCCACACCAACCCATGGTTCGACCGAACCATTTTACGAGCTTTGCGCGTGATTCTTAATGAAGATCGAACGGTTTTATTTAATGCTTGATGATAAATGAGGAGGATGAGCGGTGACGATTTGATGATGGTGGTTGATGAACGGTGGTGATGGTGATGCGCTACAATGGAGTTAGCCAAATGCGACGGAGGAAAGGGGCGTCTGATTTGTTTTGTGGGTATTGGGGATTTTGTTTTATTTTTATTTCTTTCTTTTATTTTTATAATTAGTTTCTTTCTTTATTTTTCTTTTTTTATTTTATTTTCTTTTCTATTATTTGATTAGTTTTATTAGCTTTGTATATATACACATTTTTGGAATAATTAGTATAACATGAAATAGAACAAATAACATTTATTCTATTCTCTAATTAGTTTTTAGGAGAGCTTCTCTATCTATGTTTAGGTTAGGATTAGAGTAGTTTAGAGAGAGAAAGTGAGGGTTTCATCATTGTTCAGCTTGGATATTGAAGAAGAAGATTGATCATCTTGTTTGTAGATTTTCAAATTCAATCAATGAGAATCTCTAACTCTATCTCCACTAATTTATTTCCTTTCTTTTGATTATTATTTTAGTTGTTGGTATTGCTTGTTAATCATGTTTATTCTTGATTATTTGTTAATTAATCTTGTTATTAGCATGATTAGTGAGTAATTTCCCCATTAAGGGGATGGTTGTGGTGTAATTGGATCTTGAGCATGTTCTAGGGTTTAGAATTGATTTATTTGTGATTAAAATATTTATATGCTTAATATTCTTTAATCTTCTTGCAAGTGCACATTGTTGGTTGATTAAAGGTGAATCTTTGTTAACAAGGAATGGAAGTTGACTTAATTAAGGTTTGTTACTATCGATTGTTCTTTGAATGCACCTCCCAATATATGGTTCTAGTGTGGAAACATAGAGGCTATGTTAGGAGAAGCCAATTGACCCCAGAAGGCGGCTAGATTGGATCTTTTACTTTGATATTCATGCATGTTTAGTTCATAATTAATTCAATTTCTACGCCTTTGTTTATGTTCAATTGAATGCTATACCTAAACCATTTCCCTTAATGTTTTATTTCTTGTTTTAGCATCTTTAGACTTTAGTTTATTTATCTCTTTTTTCCGGACTAGCTTAATTGTCGATAACATTTGGTGGTGTTTATTCATTCTCTGTGGTTCGACCCCTATGCTTGCCTTATACTCGTATTAGGTTTGTTTAGGTTGTATATATTGTATTTGATTTAGGGATAGTCGTTTCACAACGCGATTATTCCCTTGTCAAATTAGCGCCGTTGCCGGGGAACGGCTTCCATTACCGTTGTGTTATCTTATTGAGACTAGTCCATTGTATATAATTTTCAATCTATTTGTTGGTTTTTATTTGTGTTTCTTTATTTGAAAAAAAAATGGCTTATATTTCTATTCCTCAATTTGATAATGAACCGTTTTGGGTGTACTTCAGTAGACTTGAGGATTTCCTAGATGGTGTTGAAGGTATTACCGAGGGTGATTATTGTGAAATCATTAATTTGGGATTAAATGAGCATTTTAGAGGAGTACTTAATAATATGTTAAGTGGTAGATTTCAAGACATGTCTTCGGATGAAGCTTGGGATTTCTATTCATGGTTAGCTAGGGATAATTATGATTGGGAGAGGGCCGATCATGAGACTTATGTTCGGGATTCTCATGCTTTTAATGTTAATGCTAATTGTCATGATATGTCTAATATGAATTCCCATGATGTGCTTTATGCTCCCCATAGTGACCACGTAATGCATGATTTCAACTCCCCTCCCTCTATAGCTCAATGTAATGAGGTACATTCTAATGATGATGAAGTGCATGTTCTTTCTCATATTGTATCCGATTTTTGCATGAAATCTAAAGGTGTTCCTCATAGTCCCCTAGATGATTCTAATGAGAAAGCTTTTGACTCGTCTATCCATGAGGATTTGGACTCATTTGAGATTATGGCCCAAATATTTCTTGAGTTTTAAACGGTAGCCCATAACCTTATGAGTGATTTCATTGATAAGGCTTCATTAGAAAGAGATGAGTTTGAGTGAAATTTGCCCCATTCACTCTTTATTTTGAGATAATAGGCCTTGAGAAATTTAAGGGAGATGTTGTTCAAGGTTATGAAGAGGAGGTTGAGGTTGAATCATTTGGAGTTTTTGAGCTTGAGGGAGATGTAAAACGTGAGGGTTCTTCATTTGAGGATTCCATGATTGATTTTCATTTCCCCATTAGTGATGTGAGATCTTGTGATGAGGGAGTAGCTGCCCCTTTTTCCCTATCTCATACACCTTTCTCCCAAAGGTTTAACCATATCTCCCACTGTCCTATGTTTCTCCCTTCTTTTCTCAAAGAACCTCTTAGGGATCCTCTTCCTATCCATGCTTCCGAAGCCCCCAACTCTTTCGTTGTTGATGAGGAAAAGAGTTATAATGCCAACCAAAAAGATTTTTGTTAGGAGAGTTTGCCTCCCTATTTTTCTTTTTCTTCTTCTACTTTTTCTTCTTATTTACTTGATTTTTCGTTTGATTATTCTACTTTTTCTTTTCTCCCTTCTCTCAAGCATAAAGTTTCCTTGTACTTTATGTTTGCTTTTCATATGAGCATCGCGTATGCTCTATTTCTTGATATGTTTTCCGGTGCATATGACAAGCTTTTGCGTTCTTTGTCATGTTATTTACTAGATTGGTCATGCTTGGACGTTAAGCAAGCCTTTCTCGGGAAGTAACCTATGTTTTATTGCTTTCATTTTCTTTTCTTTTTAGATTAGAGTTTCTCTCATGGACGTGTTTGTGTTCCGTGCTAGGTACACAACTTGATATACTCTTAGGCATTGGTGATGATCAAGAATAAAAAAAAAATGTGCCTCAACTTACCCATGTGGAGTTCAAGCCTTATTTTTAGAGATTGTGGATCCTATAAGGTTATTTCGGGTTTTTGTGTGATTTTTGCATTTTCCCCATATCCGGTAATATCCTTCTATTCGCTCTCTCTTACACATTGTGACTTGAACATCATGTGTTGATAATTTTGGATTAATTTCTCCTTATCTTCCCCTCCCATAGATTATTTAGTCTATGTTTGAGCATGTTGCCTCATTCAAGCTTGGGGGAGGGTATTCTATCATTTTTGGTGGGATGATGATTCTTATATGCCATGCACTTGAGTATATGCATTTCCATGGTTTTTCATGCTTTTGAAAAATCCAAAAAGATTTTTGTTCACTTGAAGGCAAGTTTAGCAAAAATATGTTTTGTTTGTTCTTATTTTGGACATTATATCTTGTGGATTTGTTTACTCTTGAATGCCTTTCTTCCTAAGTGGTTAATTTGTGCACGATTTGAGAGTGTCATTGGTTGACTCTAGGATATTACATGCTAAGGTAGTCGGGTTAAGAACTTTTAGGAACCCATGAAGCCCTAGTTCACGGGTATGTGGTAAGATGGTGTTGCTCTCTATAGTGGATTTGACACCCTTGGTTGGTACTTGACTAGTTATAATCCCTTGCAAGGTAACATTGTTCTAGCCTTCATCATTTTGTTGTGTGGCACATTTGGATCCTTAGCTATGCATGTCTTGATCCTTGTTTTGACTTATAGCTCCCAAGATCGTGACCGAAGCACTCTAGGGGAGGAAAAGGGTACCCCTTTCTCATTTTTCTTTTTTTTTTTTTCTTTTTGTTTTGTTACAAATTTGATTTTCTATTTTGCACCCACCTACTTGCTAACCAATTTGAGCCTTATGTTTCCCGCTCTTGTTTAAACCACATTACAAACCTAATGGCCTATGTTTACCAACCCTTTTAGTTAGTGAAGCATTGGCATGTGAGGTTTGAGTTTTTAATATTGATCATAAACAAGAAGCACTTCGAGATTTGGTTTAACTAGGTATTTAAAGTTGAGCTTGTAATGACTATGCAAGAAAAGTTTCAAAAGAAAGATGCAATTTATGAAAATCAAATGAAGTTTCAAGAAAAAGCGTCCAAAGTTAAAAAAAGGCAAGGACATCGAATAAAAGTTTAAAATAAAAAAAATAAATTAAAAAATAAAAAAATTAAAAAATAAAAAAATTAAAAAAAAAATTGGAAAAGAAACAAAAATAATAAAAATATTTTTGATGGTTTTGTTTTCTTCCCTAGTTTAAGCATTAGGGACAATGATTTATTCAAGCTTGGGGGGATCGTTCCTTCATTTTGTACATTGTGTGTTGGTGTTTAATAAGCTTGGGGGAGTGGCATTATTGGTATTTTTGTTTGATATTTAGTGACTTCTTGAGTTGTTTTTGAGTGTCGGCCGCACTTTTTTCTTCACTTAGAAAATATCACCAAATTACAAATTTTTACCCCGCCTTAACCCTTAGCCTTACGTTACTACCAATAAAAAGACCCTTAGACTCTAGTGGGTTTGGTCAAAAGAACGATGGAGGGAGATAGACTTCAAACCTATGGAAATAGTATGCATAGTTGAGACGTTGGGATTACCTTCTCAAAGTTTTTCATTTCTTTATCTTTTTCCGGTTCCTTTGTGGAATCTTGAGAAGATAGCTTAAGGGTTGATTTAAAGCTAGTGGAGAGAACGTGGCCCGATGGTTGGGGCTAGGGTGGATTGAGTCCTAAGCAGTTCTCTATGCTTAGCATGTACTATGTTTCAATCAACCATTGAAATCTTGGAACGTGCATACATTTGTCCATTTATAAAGGTTTGCATTCATTAGTACTTGTCCCTATCTTTTGTCCATACATGAGCTTGTGTTTGTTTTCTCTTTTTATGTTTCTTCTCTTTTTCCATTTGTTGCCTTACCTTGGTTTTTGTCGAGAGTTGTAGGTTAAACCACTTAGGAAACCCTCACGAGAGCTTACTCATCCTCTTTGGCGACATGGGGGTTTAAAGGGCTTGATGCATACGCTAAATGCATCCGTGATTCCTACGGCAGTGAGTTAGTGTACATTCTTTCTCTTTGTTTCTATTTTGTTTCTTTTGCTTTCAATAAATCCATGTTGTTCTCTTTTGCCTTAGCTTTGCTTGAGGGCGAGCAAAGGTTTGGCTTGGGGGAATTTGATGAGTGACATTTATGTCACTCTTAGGGAGTAGTTTTAGAGTTATTTTCGTGTTTATTTTCCCATTTATTCTCTTGTTTTCTTTTTAATAAATTTTCTAGTTTATTTCTTAGTTTTAGTATGTTTTAATTTAATTTCTTTATTTAATTAGTTTCTAATTTATTTTTACATTTTATTTAATTTTGATTTATTTTATTTCGTTCCTTTTCTTTGTTACTTTCGTAGTTTTTATTAGTTTTAAGTTTATTTTTTTATTTTATTTTATTTTATTTACTTTTATAGTTTTATATTTTTATTAGTTTTAGTTTTATTTCTCTTATTTCTATTTTACTTTTATTTATTTTAATTAGTTTGGAGTGTTTTTTATAATTTATTTGTTTCTGTTTTATTTAATTTTGTTAGTTTTAGTTTTAATTCTCTCATTTTCAATTTAGTTTATTTAGTTTTATTTTATTACTTAGTTCTATTTTAGGAAATTTTAGAAAATAACACCACCAAAAAACCAAAAAAATTTATTTCACCACCACTTTCTAAGGCCATCAAAATAACTGTTAGTGAGCCCCACAAATTACACGTGTCAGATATATATTGGATTAAAAAAAAGGAAAAATAAAAAAAAACAAAAGAAAAAATGAAAAACCCTAAAATCCAAACCCAGCCACCATACTCACCACCGGCGTCGGTTTCTCCTGCCCACCGCCGCTGCTGATTCGCCTAGTCGACCACCCTCGACCCTCGACCACCTAAACGACGCACCACCCTAACCCTTAAATGTTGTACCCAGCTTAGCCTCACCCCCAACACTAGGTGAAAAAAGGGCTTTGGCAGCGGTTAAAACCCGGTCGAAGGCACCGGTTTGAACCGATGCCTATGTGGGGGGGGGGGGTGCCAAAAAGCCAATTTTTAGCACCGGTTCAAAACCGGTGCCATAGGGTCAAATAGGCACCGGTTAACCGGTGCCATAATTTCTTTTTTTTTTTTGGAAATAAAGTCAATTGGCACCGGTTAACCGGTGCCAATTCATGTAATTTTTTTTTATATTTTTTTTAGTTTGCTTTATCCACTTAGACACAATCAAAGATATATTGATCAAAATTGATCATTAAATAAGAAATATAATCAGAAACATATAACAAGATTGAATACGAAATATATTGATGATTAAATTGTTATTTTACAATACAAAAAAATAAAATAAACTACAACATCAAAATCCAGGAAAAAAAAATTATAACATTGAAGAAAAAAAAAATTACACATCGAAGAAAAAAAAATTACAACATTGAAATCAAAATTCCAAAATCAACACCTTGATTCTTCACCTGCATCAATTAAAACACGGACATTAATAAAAACTCACTGTAAACTAAAATTACGAAAATTAAACCCAAAAAATAAACCCAGAAATCACGAAATTAAAATCAAGAAAATAAACCCAGAAAACCCCCCCTCAAAAAAAAAAAAAAAAACAAACCCCCAAAAATACTCACGAACTGAAAATAAAAAAAAAATTTTAAAAAAACCCAGAAACTCAAATTATAAGAAAAATAGAAAAAAAATACAAAATCCACGAATTTTTTTTCTAAAATAAACCCTGAAAACTCAAAATAAAAAAAAACCCTAAAAGACACATGCGTGTATCTAGAAAAATTAAACCCAGAAAAAACAAGAAAATCGAATTAAAATACAAAACCGATTAAATTCGGACAATTATACCTAGAAAAATTGAGAAAACTCGAATTAAAATCCAATAATCGATTAAATAAACCCAGAAAAATCGATTTAAATCCAAAATCAAACCCTAATTTAAATCCAACAAAATCGATTCACATCGAATTAAACCCATAAATTAAACCCTAACCTCAAATTATTATACCCATAATTTGTTGTTGATGTTGATGTCGGTGGGCTTTGCAGCGATGGTCGATCTTTGTGGTGGTGGTGGTAGCTTTGCGGAGTGGTGATGTGGTGGTGGTGGGCTTTGAGGCGGTGGTCGAATTTGTGGTCGAAGAGAGAGAGGAGATCGAAGAAGAAGATCGAAAATTAAAGGAGAAGAAATGAAAGAACATCGAAGAGAGAGAGAGAGGAGATCGAATAAGGAAGATGAAGATTGAATAAGGGAGATGAGAGGGGAGATAAGGGAGAGAGGAGAGAGAAGGAGATCAGAGAAAATGAGAAAGAAAGAGGCGGAGCTGAGTGATGATCCGATTTTTTTTTTTTTAAACATCTTTTGCCACCGGTTCAAAACTGAACCGGTGCCATATGTCTAGCCCAGTTAACAGCTGCTTCAATCTTAGCCTTTTTGCCACCGGTTTGCCTTGAACCGGTGGCAATATAGGGGTGCCCTTTGCTGTTTTTCTACTAGTGCAACTCCGATTTAATTCGATGCCTGGAAACGGGTTAGGGTTTAGGTGAGGGCGGTTTTTAGTTGGTGTGGGTTGGGGTTTCGACGACGGTTTTGGTTAAGAGAGAGAATAATCGGCAACGATGATGGTGTGGGAGAGGATTTCGGCGACGTGGGTGGTTTTTGGGTTGTGTGGGAGTTGATTTCGTCGAAGCTGGTGGTTTTTGGGTTGGTGCGGGTGAGAATTTCGGCGACGTGGGTGGTTTTCGGGGAGGAGAAGGCAAAATACGGCAGCGTGGGTGGTTTCGCCTATTTTGGTGGCGGCAAATGGGTGCCGACGACCTGGGATACGTTGTCGACGGCTAAGGTAAGGTGGCGCTGGTTGTGGAGCTAGTTGAGTTAGGGATTTTCTATTTTTTATTTTTTTTTCTTTATATTAATTCAATTTTTTAAACCTATAGGCTATTAACACGTGTCAAATTATGGCCTCACTAACGGATTTCATCTAAGAATCAATTAAGTGGTGGTGAAATCAAATTTGTGATTTTTTTTTTGCGGTGCTATAATCAAAATTTTAAATTTTGTGGTGTTATAATAAAAAATTTGTGTTTTTTTTTGTGGTGTTATTTTCTAAAATTTCCTCTATTTTATTTTTCTGAATCCCTTTCCTCGGTTTTGTGTGTAGGTGTTCGGGTTTTAAGTCAAGTGAGTTAGGTTTCCGAATTCATGTCAAAAGTCAATTGTCGACTACACAATCAACAAACACCACCACAGCCACTTCCCCTGCTCCTCCTCTGCTCCCTCTTCCTCACTATCCTACACCACCCCAACTGCAACAGCCGCTGCTACCCCTCTCACGACCACAACCAGACCTCCACATTTACAGCCACCACCACCAGCCTCCAATCACAATTCACCTCACCAACACGAGCTGCAACCACCACCACCTCCAATCAACCCAATTACCAACCACAGCAGCCGCACCTGAACCACCATCACCCACCAATTCCACCCACCTAACAACTCCCCTACTCCACGCATATTGCAGCCCACACCACAACAACAACCTTCACATATCGCAACCATCAATTGCAACCTCACACAACTACCAGCACCACCTACCACCAGCGCAGCACCGCGCAACTGATTGGGATTAGATAGGTCGTTGGGACTACTAACCCTAACCAAATTAACAATTTATAATACCTAAACTTACACTAAACTAGTTAGTGGCAAGTAAAGGATCAAACCCAAAAGGACTAAGTGTATCAATTTGTGCTAATTAGACTACTAGGAAAGCTTGTGAGATAGAGAGAGGTTCAACTAAACACAACTACTAACAAATAACTAAAACTAGGGAAAAAGGAATCCAGTTACATTAATACATTCAATAACATCATACAATTAGATGAAAATGACCTTGATTAGGAACAATCAACACATTTAACTCACTCTCGCACAATTAAGCATGTTAATTATCTTACTAAACTAATAAACTCTCGTGCAACAAGCCTAGAAAAGGTATGGAAGAAATTAAGGCTCTCAACAAACTCACTCTCGCACAATCGATTGAAAGCACAATTAAGAACGTAGAATCAATTAGCTAGAAAGATTCTAATACATAAAAGCATCATCCATACACAATAATCAAGAAACAATTCCATACTAATCACAATCAATCATTCAATTTATTAACATAACCTTCATCCATTTCCCTAGAACAAAATCTAAGCTAACATAATGAAGAAATACATGGAAAACAAGGTAAAATAAGAATAAAAACAAGATTAAACAAATAAACTAATTAATCTACTCAAATCAATAAACAAATAGCAAAAACTAAGAATTAAGCAAGAAATAAAGATGAGAGAAAGTTAGAAAATGATCATTGAATAAATGAGAAGAAGTTCCACAAAGTTGCTTCTTCAACCTCTCAAAAACTCCATGGAAATCCAAGCTTTCTCTCTCTACACTACTCCTAAACTAACCCTAAGAGAGAGAAAATAAAAGCTCAACTAAAACTGATCTCTTCTAAAAATAAAATGTTCATTCCCAGTTTTTAGAAAATAACCCCAAAGGGGTATTTATATACAAGCTAAGAAAACAAAAGAAAAGAGAAATAAAATAGAAAATAAAATAAAATAAAAAAAAGAAAAAGGAAATAGAAATAAAATTAAAAGAAAATAAAACCCCAAAAGACCCACAATCTTCTTCCTATTCGATTTTTTTGGCTGCTTCAATCTTGGGATGTCATCCCCTGCTTCACGCCACACCAAACTCCATCATCAATCATCACGCAACCATCATCACCACCGTCGCAAGCATCCATCATCATCTAGCATCAAATCGTGGCCCTCCGATTTTCATTAAAATCACGTGAAAATCACACAAAGGTCGCACAATAGCCACTGCCTCAACTCTGATTTTGGACTCCAATTGCGTGCGCCTTCTAACAGGGCTGCGCGGCCGCGAAGGTCTGGGTAGCTTGGGGAATGCAATTGTTGCGGATTCAGGTTCGGTTGACGCGGTTTTTCTGGTTAGGTGCTGCAATTGTTCCGGGTTGCTGCTGGTGTTGGGTGGTGTCGGTGTGATTGTGGTGGTGCGATGTGGGTTAAGCAGCAGCGGTGATTGGAGAAGGTTAATTGGTGTGGGTTTTGGTGGTTTGCGTGAAGGCTGCAATGGTGGAGGTATGTGGTTGATGGTGGAGATAGATGGTGGTTTCGGTGGCTATTGGAGGTGGTGTGAGTTGGCGTTGGAGAGTTTGGGGGCTGCTAATTGCGGCTGCTGCGGTTTTGGTGGTGTGGTGGATGCGTGGGTTGATTGTGGCATGTTATGATGGTGGTTGTGTTCGCTGCTGTTGCTGTGTGGTGTTGGGGTTGTTAAGGTGAGATGCGTGGCTGATGGAAGCAGGGGAGATGTGTGGTTTGTGCCTTGAGTGGTGTGTGTGTGTGGTGGAGGTTAAGAAAATGGGTGGTGATGGTTAAGGTGATAGCAAGAGGGAAGCAGTGGTGCTTGTGCATTGTGCCTCGAACCTTGGACCTCCGAACGCGAATATGACTTTGAAACACGGAACACCTACAACCAAAAACACGAGGGTGAATTGGAAGATAAAATAAAATAAAATAAAATAAGAAAAATAAAGTAAAATAAAATAAGATAAATAAAGTAAAATAAAATAAAATAAAATGCTAAAACTAAAGAAATAATAAAATAAAATGAAATAAAAAAAATAAAATAAAACAAACTAGAAACTAAAAGAAAATAAATAAAATGATAGAAGAGGGAAATTATTAACTATAACTAAAAAAACAATAAACTAAAAACTAATAAAAATGCAAAAATACTCAAAATAAAGATAAAAGACAAGAATAATAAAATAATAGAAATAAAGGATAAAACGGTGAAATTATTGGAAAATAAGCCGGAATACGACTCAATAAACACCCTAAAAGTGACATAAAAGTCACTTATCAAACTCCCCCAAGCTAACCTTTTGCTCGTCCTCGAGCAAATTAACATGAAACACGGGAGAAGGAGAATGATTTATTCAAGCAAAACTAAGACACTAAAGGAGACAAGAATGTACACTAACTCACTTTCGTAGGAATCACGATCAATTTTAGCGACAAATGACAAGCCCTTTAAACCCCTAGATCGCCCTAGAGGACGAGTGTGCTCTCGTGAGGGTGTCCTAAGAGTTTAACCCACAACTCTAAATAAAAACCAAGGCAAGGCAATAAAAAGAAAAGAAAAAGAAACATAAAAAGAGAAAGAAAACACAAATTCAAATACGGACAAGAGATAGGAACAAGTACCAATGAATGCAAACCTTTCTAAATAGACAAATGTATGCACGTTCCAAGATGTCAATGGTTGATTGAAACATAACATATGCTAAGCATAGAGAACTAATGAGGACTCAATCCACCCTAGCCCCAACCAATCGGCCGCGTTCTCTCCACTAGCTTCAAATCAATCCTTAAGCTAGCTTCTCATGATTCCTCGAAGGAACCGGAAAAAGATAAAGAAATGAAAAACTTTGAGAAGGTAATCCCGACATCTCAACTATGCATACTCTCTCCATAGGTTTGAAGTCTATCTACCTCCACCGTTCTTTGACCCAACCCCACTAAAGTCTAAGGGTCTTTTATTGGGTTGTAACGTGAGGCTAAGGGTTAAGGCGGGGTAAAAATTTAAAAATTTTGGTGTGAAAATTTTGGTGATATTTCCTAAGTGAAGCAAAAGAGTGGCCTACTCTCAAAAACAAACTCAAGAAATCACAAAATATCAAACAAAAATACCAATAATGCCATCTCCCCCAAGCTTATTCAACACTAACACAATATATACAAAAACCGAAGTAACGGTCCCCCCCAAGCTTAAACGAAGCATTGTCCTCAATGCTTAAACAAGGGAAGAAAACGAAACCAAACTAAATATTTTTGTGATTTTTGTTTCTTTTTCAATTTTTTTTTTCAAGCTCTTATTTGGTGTCCTTGCCTTTTTTTCAACTACGGACGGCTTTTTCTTTAAACTTCATTTGATTTTCTTGAATTGCATCTTTCTTCTCAAACTTTTTGCATTTTCTTTTCAAGCTCAACTTTCAAGACCTTACTTAAACCAATTCACAAGTTTACTTGCTCATGATCAACACTCTCAAAACTCAAACCTCACATGCCAATGCTTCACTAACTAAAAGGGTTGGTAAACATAGGTCATTAGGTTTGTAACGCGGTTTAAACAAGAGCGGGAAACATTAGGCTCAAATTGGTTAATAAGTAGGTCGATGCGAAATAGAACACCAAATTTGTAACAAAATAAAAAGAAGATAAAGAAAAATGAGAAAAGGTTCCCTTTTCTTCCCCTAGAGTGGCTCGATCACGATCTTGGGAGCTAGAGGTCAAAACAAGGATTAAGACATGCATAGTCAAGGATCCTAAATAGTCGCTCAATAAGGTGATGAAGGCTAGAACAAATGAAGCTCACAAGGGATTATAACCAAACAAATACCAACCAAGGGTTTCAAATCCACTATAAAGAGCAACTCCATCTTACCACATTCCCGAGAACTAAGGCTTCATGGACCCCTAAAAGTTCTTAATCGACTACCTTAGCATATTATAGTATCCTAGAGTCAACCAATAACACTCTCAAACCGTGCATACATTTACCACTTAGGAAGAAAAACATTCAAGGATTCAAGTCCCAAAACAAAATGTCCAAAATAAGAACAAACAAAACACATTTTGCCAAAATTACCTTGAAAGTAAACAAAAATCTTTTTGGATTTTTCAAAAAAAAAAAAGAAAAGACATGGAAATGCATATACTCAAGTGCATGGCATGAATGAATCAACATCCCACCAAACATGATAGAATACCCTCCCCCCAAGCTTGAGTGAGACAATGTACTCAAATATAAACAAAATAATCCATGGGAGGGGAAAAGAAAGAAATCAATCCAACAAACCAACAAAAGTCCAACGAGTCACCAACCATTACAGATGAGCTAGGAAAGATATTACCGGATATTGGTGGGTGTAATTACCCACAAATGAACCAATTTAACCTTTCAAAGCCGATTTCCTCTTGAATTGATTCTCGATTTCCATATGCTACCAAAAATAGGCATCAAACTTCCTTGATTCTTGATCCAAACCAATGCATAAGTGTATATCTAGTTATGTACCTAGAAAAAAAAAGCACACAAACATTTCCATGAGAGAAAATTTAATCTAAAAAGAAAAGAAAATGAAAGCAATAAAAACCTCGGGTTACTTCCCGAGAAAGGCTTGTTTAACGTCCAAGCGAGACCGCTCTAGTAAATAATATTGCAACGAACGCAAGAGCTTATAAAATGCACTACTACACATTTCGTAGGATAACAAGTAGGCAAATGAAGGAAGGAGGACGTGCAACAAGATTATTGCACGTAAGTGAGGAGGAAGATGCCAAAATAAAGAAGAAAAATCAAAAGAAAAATCAAGAAAATAAGAAGAGAAAGAAGAAGAGAAATAAGGAAAAGAATAAAAAGGCAAAACCTCCTCAAAATCTTTTTGGGTGGCACAATCACCCATTTCCTCAATAATAGGAGGATGAAAAGGGAGAGTATCATCAAAGAAGAGAGGGTCCTCATTAGGCTTTAAGACAAAAGAGGGGAGGAACATAGGATAGTAGGGGATGTGGTCGAATTTCTTTGAAAAAGGGACATGAGGAAGGGAAGGAGAAGCAATGGTCTCACAAAGCCTCACATCACCAATGAGGGCATGAAAATCAATCATAGAATCCTTAAAAGAACACTCATGACTCACATCTCCCTCAAACAAAAACTCTCCAATAGAAACAACCTCATCCTCCTCCCTATCACAACGATGAACAAAAACTCCCTCAAGATTCTCAAAGCCTAGAGTCTCTAAACCATGCATGAAAGGATAAAGGTTTCTCTCAAACTCATCCCTTTCCCATGAAGCATTGCCAATGAACTCTCTCAGAAGGCTATAGTGATTTGTTACACCTTCAATGAACATACTAGCCATAACCTCATATGAGTCCAAAGACTCATGGATAGAAGGGTCAAAAACATGCAAGGTGGACTCATCAAGATGGGGAAGGGGGTTGGAATCCTCAAAAATCGATATTTTCTTCATTCACAACTCTTCCACCATCACTTAAGGGATTCTCAATCTCTCTTGATTTCTCAATATCACCATTATCATCCTCATGAACTCCCTCATTCAAACATGAAGATGGCTCACTTACATCCTCACCAAGGGAAACTCTCAAAGGGGGTGAATAAGGGGAAGGATGGAATTCAAGCTCAAATGGGGAATGAAAAGGATCAAAATCCTCAAAAATTCTCTCATCACAAGAAAATCTCCCCTCACTTTCATACCCTTGGCCCACATCATTCTCAAAAACACTCTCACACTCAAAATGAGGTGCCTCACATCCATTTACATCAACCAAATCACTCATCACTTGGGCAAGCCTCACTTCTCTCAATTTTTGTTCCTCTTGAAGCTCTTGGAGTTGTTGGGTGAGATATTGCATTTGAGAAAGAATTTGGGCATCAATGTTATTGGGTTGAGGTTCATGATCAAAGTCAAATTGCACATCATCAAAATTAGCACAAACCTCATCAAAAGGAGCATAAGGGGGAAAGGTGTCAATTTGCATACTTGGATCATCACAAGGCACATAAGAA
Organism: Chenopodium album; assembly: GCF_948465745.1. NCBI lineage: Eukaryota > Viridiplantae > Streptophyta > Magnoliopsida > Caryophyllales > Amaranthaceae > Chenopodium > Chenopodium album. Next base: position 44,599,298 of record NC_137837.1, on the reverse strand, counting down.
GTATCAAGAGAAATCATGCAAAAATTAAAAGAATCTTTGCATTGAGAATCAAAATAAGAAACATGAGATTCTCTATCTAAAGAATCCTTAGCAAGCCATGTGAAGAAATCCCACGCATCATGCATAGACAAATGACAAAATCTACCATTATTCATGTCCTCAACCATTCCCCTAGTATACTCATTCATGCCCCAATAAGTTAAACCACAAGCATCACTAAGAGAACACCCATGGTAACTAAGAAAACCATCTAGTCATTCAAAGTACGCATAGAAGGGTTCACCATCAAATTGAGGAAAAGATAAGCATGCCATTTTTATACAAAGAACAAAGAAAAGCAAACAAAAATCAAATTATATACAAGAACCTAGCTAATCTAATTAACACAAACTAATGAACGCCTTAATCCCTGGCAACGGCGCCAAAATTTGATCGGGATTAGATAGGTCGTTGGGACTACTAACCCTAACCAAATTAACAATTTATAATACCTAAACTTACACTAAACTAGTTAGTGGAAAGTAAAGGGTCGAACCCAAAAGGACTAAGTGTATCAATTTGTGCTAATTAGACTACTAGGAAAGCTTGTGAGATAGAGAGAGGTTCAACTCAACACAACTACGAACAAATAACTAAAACTAGGGAAAGTGGAATCCAATGACATTAATACATTCAATAACATCATACAATTAGATGAAAATGACCTTGATTAGGAACAATCAACACATTTAACTCACTCTCGCACAATTAAGCATGTTAATTATCCTACTAAACTAATTCACTCTCGTGCAACAAGCCTAGCAAAGGTATGGAAGAAATTAGGGCTCTCAACCAACTCACTCTCGCACAATCGATTGAAAGCACAATTAAGAACGTAGAATCAATTAGCTAGAAAGATTCTAATACATAAAAGCATCATCCATACACAATAATCAAGAAACAATTCCATACTATTCACAATCAATCATTCAATTTATTAACATAACCTTCATCCATTTCCTTAGAACAAAATCTAAGCTAACATAATGAAGAAAGACATGGAAAACAAGGTAAAATAAGAATAAAAACAAGATTAAACAAATAAACTAATTAATCTACTCAAATCAATAAACAAAAAGGAAAAACTAAGAATTAAGCAAGAAATAAAGATAAGGGAAAGTTAGAAAATGCTCATTGAATAGATGAGAAGAAGTTCCACAAAGTTGCTTCTTCAACCTCTCAAAAACTCTATGGAAATCCAAGCTTTCTCTTTCTACACTACTCCTAAACTAACCCTAAGAGAGAGAAAATAAAAGCTAAACTAAAACTAATCTCTTCTAAAAATAAAATGTTCATTCCCAGTTTTTAGAAAATAACCCCAAAGGGGTATTTATATACAAGCTAAGAAAACAAAAGAAAAGAGAAATAAAATAGAAAATAAAATAAAATAAACAAAAGAAAAAGGAAATAGAAATAAAATTAAAAGAAAATAAAACCCCAAAAGACCCACAATCTTCTTCCTATTCGATTTTTTTGGCTGCTTCAATCTTGGGATGTCATCCCCTGCTTCACGCCACACCAAACTCCATCATCAATCATCACGCAACCATCATCACCACCGTCGCAAGCATCCATCATCATCTAGCATCAAATCGTGGCCCTCCGATTTTCATTAAAATCACGTGAAAAGCTCGTGATTGACCCACATTTGCGCGCCCGCGAAGACTTCGCACAGAGGTCGCACAATAGCCATTGCCTCAACTCTGATTTTGGACTCCAATTGCGTGCGTCTTCTGACAGGGCTGCGCGGCCGCAAAGGTCTAGGTAGCTTGGGGAATGCAATTGTTGCGGATTCGGGTTCGATTGACGCGGTTTTTCTGGTTAGGTACTGCAATTGTTGCGGGTTGCTGCTGGTGTTGGGTGGTGTCGGTGTGATTGTGGTGGTGCGATGTGGGTTAAGCAGCAGCGGTGATTGGAGAAGGTTAATTGGTGTGGGTTTTGGTGGTTTGCGTGAAGGCTAAAATGGTGGAGGTATGTGGTTGATGGTGGTTTCGGTGGCTATTGGAGGTGGTGTGAGTTGGTGTTGGTGAGTTTGGGGGCTGCTAATTGCGGCTGCTGCGGTTTTGGTGGTGTGGTGGATGCGTGGGTTGATTTTGGCAGGTTATGATGGTGGTTGTGTTCGCTGCTGTTGCTGTGTGGTGTTGGGGTTGTTAAGGTGAGATGCGTGGCTGATGGAAGCAGGGAGATGTGTGGTTTGTGCCTTAAATGGTGTGTGTGTGTGGTGGTGGTTAACAAAATGGGTGGTGATGGTTAAGGTGATATCAAGAGGGCATTAGTGGTTCTTGTGCATTGTGCCTCGAACCTTGGACCTCCGAACGCGAATATGACTTTGAAACCCGGAACACCTACAACCAAAAACACGAGGGTGAATTGGAAGATAAAATAAAATAACATAAAATAAGAAAAATAAAGTAAAATAAAATAAGATAAATAAAGTAAAATAAAATAAAATAAAATTCTAAAACTAATGAAATAATAAAATTAAATGAAATAAAATAAAATAAAATAAAACAAACTAGAAACTAAAAGAAAATAAATAAAATGAGAGAAGAGGGAAATTATTAACTAAAACTAAAAAAAAATAAACTAAAAACTAATAAAAATGCAAAAATACTCAAAATAAAGATAAAAGACGAGAATAATAAAATAATAGAAATAAAGGATAAAAGGGTGAATTGGAAAATAAGCCGGAATACGATTCAATAAACACCCTAAAAAAAGACATAAAAGTCACTTATCAGCAACCCACAAAAACAACCCCTGCACCACCGTCCACCCAATCCCCACCGACCTTAGCACCTTCCCCTGTTCCAATTCAAACATCACCACCGCGCACAGCAGCCCTTCACCGTACCTCACACCAGCAATCACAAACCACCTACAACAATTAATCCAATCTCCAATTCGCACAAGCATCAGCTAAATTTAGAGCAAAATGCAATTCCAATTGGGTTCGAGCACACCGCATAGGAGTTCAGTCGAAGTATGAGTCAGAAACTTTTGAGGTTTTTGTAATTTGAAGAGGTGTGGTCAAACACACTCATGGTTCGACCGAACCAACCCCGTAGTTCAGCCACACCAACCCATGGTTCGACCGAACCATTTCACGAACTTCGCGCGTAATTCTTAAGGAAGATCGAACGGTTTTATTTGATGCTTGATGATAAATGAGGAAGATGAGCGGTGACGATTTGATGATGATGGCTGATGAACGGTGGTGATGGTGATGCGCTTCAATGGAGTTAGCCAAATGCGAAGGAGGAAAGGGGCGTCTGATTTGTTTTGTGGGTTTTGGGTATTTTGTATTTTTTTTTTTTTTTTTTATTTCTTTCTTATTTCTTTCTTTTTTTTTTATAATTATTTTCCTTCTTTTTTTTTTCTTTTTTTATTTTATTTTCTTTTCTTTTTTTTGCTTAGTTTTATTAGCTTTGTATATATACCCATTTTTGGGGTAATTAGTATAACATGAAATAGAACAATTAACATTTATTCTATTCTCTAATTAGTTTTTAGGAGACCTTATCTCTCTAGGTTTAGGTTAGGATTAGAGTATTTTAGAGAGAGAAAGTTAGGGTTTCACCATTGTTCAGCTTGGATATTGAAGAAGAAGATTGATCATCTTGTTTGTACATTTTCACATTCAATCAATGAGAATCTCTAACTCTCTCTCTATTTTATTTGCTATCTTTTGATTATTATTTTAGTTGTTGGTATTGCTTTTTAATCATGTTTATTCTTGATTTTTTGTTAATTAATCTTGTTATTAGCATGATTAGTGAGTAATTTCCCCATTAAGGGGATGGTTGTGGTGTAGTTGGATCTTGAGCATGTTCTAGGGTTTAGAATTGATTTATTTGTGATTAAAGTCTTTATATGCTTGATATTCTTTAATCTTCTTGCAAGTGCACATTGTTGGTTGATTAAAGGTGAATCTTTGCTAACAAGGAACGGAAGTTGACTTAGTTAAGGTTCATTACTATCGATTGTTCTTTGATTGCATCTCCCAATATATGGTTCTAGTGTGGAAACATAAAGGCTATGTAAGGAGAAGCCAATTGGTTCCGTAAGGCGGATAGATTGGATCTTTTACTTCGATATTCATGCATGTTTAGTTCATAATTAATTCAATTTCTACGCCTTTGTTTATGTTCAAGTGAATGCTATACCTAAACCATTTCCCTTAATGTTTTATTTCTTGTTTTAGCATCTTTAGACTTTAGTTTGTTTATCTCTTTTTCCGGACTAGCTTAATTGTCGATAACATTTGGTGGTGTTTATTCGTTCTCCGTGGTTCGACCCTTATGCTTGCCTTATACTCGTATTAGGTTTGTTCAGGTTGTATAAATTGTATTTGATTTCGGAATAGTCGTTTAACGACGCGATTATTCCCCTGTCACTAGATAGGCCTAAAAGCCTAATGTAAGGGCAATTGAGACTATTCCCAATCATACTATTTATGTTCCACCAAGTAATCACAAACCGTATGTTAAACACCATGACAGAAAAAACGACGTCCATTCCTCTTCATTCTTATGCTTGTAAAGGATTCGACGTCCAAGAAATGTCTTTACTCCATTAGCCTCAAGGTTTAGAGGCTGATCAACAATTCGCAAACGTTCTATTAGCCAAATCTGAAAATAAAAATAAAAAATAATTTGCGATTTATTACACGAGCAGGTGGCGTGCGCAACTAAATCTGTTGCGCGCACCCTCCGCGCGCAACTCAGAAGATTGCGTTGGTCATGCCAGCGCAACTTCTTGACTTGCGCTGATAAACACCGAAAAAAATAAATAAAATAAAACATACGTACATGTAATAGGAGTGGACTTCCCGCGAAAATGTTTTCGTTATGATCTCCACTAAGGTGATTCAAGCACAGAACGGTTTCCGCCAAAACCAAAGGAGCGGGTGAATGACATCCCTCTATTTGTTGTACAATGGACACCATTGAATAATCTTTGTATTCTTTGCCTGTCCTAAGTAAACAGTTAACAACAAGACAATAACATAAAGCACGAATTTTATAGCGTTGTTTAGTCATATTGTCACGAGGGGCGACGAAGTGTTCAATAAATTGAATTAAACTCACGCCTTCTTCAGTTCCTATGTTGATCATATCATTGTCGGACAAACCAAAAAATCTTTGGAATATAGGTTTTGGATCCGACAAGGTAGGCGAATAAGTCACAGGGAGAGTGTTTGTAGGGAAACCTAGCAAGAACTCGAACTCAGCAGGAAGGGGGACAATTTCATCCCCTCTAAACAAGAAAAGATGGTGGTTAGAGTCTCAATGTTTGACTGGGCATGAAGAAAATCAAAGTTAACCACTAATTGCATATAATTCAATAAAGGGTCCAAGTGATAAATTTTGAAAGCTAGTTTGTCCTTGGTTGAAAGGGAAGTGACCCATTGCTTCAAACGTTGTTCAAAGGTCTTCACCATTGTTAAAAAAAAAAAAGAGAGAGAGAATAAGATTATAGAGAGATTAATTCTTTTTTAATTTCTTATGTTACTAAGCGAATGAATGCGAAATGATCAAAAGCCTACACAAAACCACATTTAAATAGACCCAAGAGTGGCAAATTTGGCTTAAAGGAAAGTTCATTGACAGTAGTTGCGCGCAACTCCTGAGTTGCGCGCGACTCCTGCGTGCAACAAAATTACATGCGCGCGACAGCTGCGCGCAACTCACGAAAATGCACACGACTCCCATGACGCGGCATGTAATTATGGTTAATTTCCGTATTTTGGCTCATATAATGACGGAATCTTCACGAGATTATAAGACGAATCATCACTACTACAAAAAAGGCTTTAGAAAATGGTTAGAATAGGCTTTATAGAACGCCTTAGAACCGTTCTTCTGCTAAGCGATGTGTAAAGTATATAGATTGCCTTGAAGAGGCGTTCTATATGTTAAACAATATAATACGGTTCTTTGTCATAACCATTCTCTTTTCCCTTCTTGGATTTAGAAAATAATGAAGGAAAAGAGAACGGTTAGAGTACTTAACCATTCTATATAATCCTTACAAAATAGAACTGTTACCTAAGACAACAGTTCTATAATCCTTTTTTTTTTAAAATAATAAATAAGCCAAAATCGCTAGCTTATACATCTTCCTATATTCTTGTATTTCCAACTGTATTTTTCTTGTATATGCTTGTATTTATATAATATCCAGCAAAAAAAAATTATGCATTTCTTATGTATAAATACTCCCGAATTATATAAGATGGAGTACATATATTAAAAGCACTACCAAATTCAAAGGTTTCAATTAAACAATAATTAAAAAAGTATTAAATATAATGTTTTCATTGCTACTAACAATCTAACATGTTTGCTGTGATGTATCTCGAAATGGTAATACAATTAAAAGCAAAACAAAAGCTAAGAAAACAAAATGCACATGCAAACTAAGAAATTAAACTCAGAAAAATAATTTCATTACTTTGTAATATACACTATATTATACTTAACAAAATTTTTGCTCAACCTTGATAAAAGCCCTGATTATTGACATGGCATAATCTAATCTTGCGCTTGAGTAACCTCAGAAAATTATACTTCGTATATCAAAGGCCGAATTTTTGTTCCTTGAATTGCTTTCTTCATATAACTTTGAAGATTATTTTTCTTAAGCTAAGCAACCAAAATTTGCATTCTTCATTGGATGACCGAGATTAAAACCCAAGTTCTGTGAGCTGCCTATATTTTATAAGCAGGGTTAAATAAAATTAGCAATCACAGCTTTACTAACAAAAAATAAATTCTTATACCACACATTTAAACAGAAAATCCAATTCAACAACACAACATCACGAAATTGTATATGATTATTTAAAAATGAAGATAAGGAAAAGAAAACTCACAAAAACTAGAGGAGAGAAGCCCGTCAATTAAGAGCACGACAACACTTCAATGGAGAACTCGAAAATTGTTTCAACGGAAAACTAGGGCGGAAAAGGTAACGACGGAGGCAGCAATTTCCGAGCTTTGCCGACAACGCCGACACCACTATCACCGCTGACGGGGTAAATCATCGAGATTTAATCATATCGACCGTAAAAAGCCATAAAATCCTTAACAAATACTTGAAGATAATCGTATAAATGAATAATTTATATAATTAGATTATAGAACGCTAACCAAATTCAATTGATAGATATAGAAATTGATACTATATGTGAATAAATAATCAATACAAATTTTAGATATATCCAATAAATTGAAATTGTATTTTTTTATTGCTAAAATCAAATGAAAATGGAGTATGTATATGCAAGTTGAGCAATACAGCTTGAGGAAAATGAAAGAGGAGGCGGCAGGCGGGTTGGATAAGAAAGAAGTGGGTTAGGTTTGCTAAAGTATCAAAGTAATTGCCCAATTTAAAAAAAAAAAGAGGGATAAACTATTTGTGGGCGGGCTTTTCAAAATTAACTGAAAAAATACTTTGTGGTTATATACTTGTTTGAGTACATTGTTTTATTCTTTTATTAGTTTAATAAAATAAAATAAATTTTTAATGTTATAAAGTATAGAGAACGGTTAGGTTTCTAACCGTTTCATATTTATTACTTTACACAACGCCTGCTACAGGTAACCGTTCTATTTAGTTGCAAAGAACGCTTTTTCTACCCAACCGTTCTATATGTTGCGTTTTATTTTCTTGTTTTTGTAGTAGTGCATACGCTTGCTTTCTAACACTTTGTATCCCTTTTCTTGCCTACTTTTTAATTTTCTTTTATTATTTTCTTTGTTTTCTTTTTATTTTCTTTTATTATTTTCTTATTTTCATGTTTTCTTTTTATTTTTCTTTTTTCCGTTGTTTTCCTACTTTCTTTTTCTTTTTCTTTTTATTTTTTTTTTATTATTTTCCTACTTTTTATTTTTCTTTTTTCTTTTTCCCTCTTTTTGCCTTCTTTTTTGGAGTTTGTTTATTTTTTCGAGGGGGGTAAGTCGGGAACCCTTTCCCTCCCTCGAAATTTTTTCGCATTAATGTACACATGAAAAAAAAATGATATATATTGTAATCCCCCATATTTTTAAATATATTATAAATGAAATTATATATAATTTATAATATTTATTTGTATTTTTCCGGAATTTAATTTCAAAAGTTTCAATTTTTAATTTTGGGTCGAAAAATATTTTGTTACAAATTTTTATACATACTTTCATTCTATAATTTATGTCCAACAAACAAACCTAACCCACTTTACTTACTTAATTGGCTCATTAATTTTGAGGCCCAATTTTACTACTTACCCTACACCACTCTCTCTCCTATATATACCCCATACATCCCCAAATTTTTCCCTACACAAAAAGGTTAGTAAACTCTCTTCTCTTTATTTTATTTCTCTTATTTTCCCTTTATTAATCTTTTATTTTATTTTTTTCCTTTCTTTTTCCTTTTTCTTTCTTCTTTCCCTTCCCTCCTCCTTCACGTGCAGAAATCCTCACTCACACCACCATTGTTGCCACCTGCTGGCCGGACCACCTGCCGCCGTCACCGCCTGGTCGCCGGCGACCACCAGCCCAGCCACCATGCGTGGCTGCTCTTTCCTCTCTCCCCTTTGTTTTTCTTAAATTGCTTAGAATAATTAATTTTGTTTATGTTTTGATTTTTGTAGTATAAAGATTATATTTTTAGTATCAAATTATATTTTTATGGTATAAAGATTATAAATTTAAGATTATATTTATGTTATAAATTTTCAGAATTTATGAATTATAAACCTAGGGTTTCAATTTAATGAAATTGGGATTTTAGGGTTCTAATGAGCAATTAAATTGGGGCTTTTGTTCCTATTGCATTTCTAATGATTAATTAAGCATAAAAACATGTTTTTATTGAAGTTTTAAGGACTTTTAATCAAATTTATATTGCAGGAAATTTGTTTAAGTGTTAATTTGTGATTATTGGTTGTTTTCTAGGAGGTGATTATTCCCTAGGAGACTTTTAATTGATTAAAAGTCGCACAATGGATTGTTTATACGAGGTACGTACATGTCTACTTCGTTGTAAGTAGTATCATGTTTAGGTACCAAAGAAAAGAACTTAGTTTCATGATTAGAGAACACTTGGATGGAAATTGTTTGGTTATACATTGATTTATGTATGTGCTTATATTTATGAGACATGTTTTGGTGAATTGATTATGTTTGTATGGAATTATGGATGCAAGCATGTTGAATTATATTGGATTAATTATTTGTATGGAATGTTGATACAAGCATATTTTTATTGGATTGGTTTGTTAACCACATTTGGATTATTAAAGGATTGGAATTGAATGGTTTAAGTGGAATGAATTTATTAATTATTCCACAAGGTTGTTATTTATTTTATTTATTAATCAAGCATGACTTGTTAGTATGTTGAGTAAAAGTGGATTAAGCCGAAATGGCTAGGTGGGTTGACTATGTTCAACAATTTGGATAATTTAGAAGTTTAATGAAATTAAAGATCAATTTGTGATGTGATCACCATTGTCCTAAATAAGATTAAAAGTAAATTGATGTATGATATTTATGTATGGTCTATTTGATTGAGTCGGCTATTAATTAAAATTGTAATCACGTAAAGTGAAACATGGATGAGCAATAAAACTCTAGAAAGCATGCACTTCTACAGTATTGACAATTATGGGTTGGGGTACACGGTGGTAGCCTGTGGCTTTCCGAGGCTTGTTTAATCAACATGTCCTCTTTTCTTTTGGTATTTACATTTTATTTTATAATGAAAGTTAGATGGGATCCTAGACTAACTTTGTGAGAATGGAGTCGCGCCCATTCTTGCATTGCGCTAAACTTTTATTTTAAATGGTCATTTGGGACCAAAATGATTTGAAGGATTGGACAACCTCGTCTATTGCTTACTCCAAACTAAATTAATTAAATTAATTATAATGAGTCGAGTGTTTAGAATTGGTTAGAAAGTATGTTGAGTCAATTAAATTGTTTAAGTGTGGAGTCTTAATTAATGAATTCAAGTTGTATGTTTATTTACTTTAATTAGTTGAGCATGTCAGGTTTTGTGCGTTGTAGCTTGTATGTGCTCAGCTTTGCTGATTGCGTGCTTTTGTGTGTTTTCTTTTGGTCATGGCCTTCGCCTTTCAATGACCCTGTGATGATCCAATTATTACACTTGTATTATTGGGGAGCAGTATTGCACAGGTTAGCTTGATGATGTGAAGTTTGGGGATTTGACATACGCTTTGTCAAGGGATGGGTGTGATTGAGAGTATTCGTTCTTTATGTTGAACTTATTTATGTTTTAATATTTTAATTATGTTTTGGGATTTTGAATATTGGTTTGGTTTTAATAAGTGCCTTTATGGTTCCAATTTGTAAGCTTTGACTTATTGGTTTTCTAAATTATATTATTTTAAGATTTAAGTTGGATTTCCGTTGCAATACTTTGATAAAGCCTTAATGTTTTAACACGTGGCGGTAACATGCCGATGGTTCTCCTCTATTTTTATTTAAAGTAAGTTGTTTGGAAAAGGGAGAATTATTGGGGTGTTACATATATACAAAAAAAAATAGGTCCTTCCCAATATCATGATTATATGGATGGCCTAAACGATAGCAAGTTATTAGAACTACCCCAAAATCGGGGCTCCAAGACTTGTGAGATAGAAAGAATGCGCATAACCCGATAAATGGGGGCTCCAATATCAATGAATAAAAACAAAATGAGATACTTTCGAGAATCGCCTAACTAATAAGGGTTTAGGTAGATCTCGAGTCTTACATTTTTAAAATGTATCACAATGATGTAATAATCATGTTGTTCCTTTGAAATTTAAGTTTGTAGCTAAACTTGGCCATTAAACATGTTACATACTTAAGCCATTTTCAAGTTCAACTTCAGAAACTAATCTTAGTGCATAATTGTTGTTCCAATACTTTAATTTACTCTAGAGATTAGAGAGTATGACTAGTATAGAGTAAAAGAAACAAAATCATAATGAATAAAACATACTTGCTCATACAAAAGTTTAGTACTCAATCATTCATCATGAAAATTGTATCAAGACACGTTATTAACATAAGGCAAACAATTTCATGATTTAGAATGTAAACAAAAGACTCCTAAATTCTAAATTTAGGAGCCTTCATTTAAAATTATTCTCCATTGTTGCACACATTGGAATTTCGCAAGGGGGATAACATCTACTTTGTCGAGCATCAAAACAGTGAAAAAAAAAAATCGAACTCAAAAGAAAGAATTCAAAAGTAGCAAGAATAGACGAAAAAATTTGAACAAAATTTCATTTTTCCTCTGACTTGTTCAAATGAATGACCAATATTACTGGACTTAGCAAATTTCTTTGTTAAAAATATGAATAGTAAGAAAAAACAATTTAAACACATTAGTTTAATCGTTTCCAAGATCCTAGCTGTTATCATAATAAGACGAAACACAGGATTTCTAGACCCATTTCAAGCAACATGAAAGGGTCTAATTATTAAAAAACAAACAAGTCATCGAAGTCACCCAACATTGGGGGCTACAATATTCGATAATAAAAAATGGGGGCTCAAAAGCCCGAAGTACAGCCAAACTACTCTAGTTTGATGATCTCTTCAAGAATTCCATAAACTAACTAGTTTTGTGCAAATCTTGAGATCACAGTTTTATAAGTGAATAATAATAACCGTCGGTTATTTTTATCATTGATAAAACCAATTTTGAAACTTACGCATGAAAAAAAAAACATGAGTCGCAAATTCATGCTATTATAAAAGTCTAAAATTTCATTTATAATTTTAATGCATAAATGTTGTTTTAAACACTTCAATTTACATTAAAATTAACAAGTATAGTCTATGTGATCAAAACAAAAGAGAAATAAAATTCAAGCACGAAGTCAAAATTAGAAAAAAAAAAATTAAAATATATATATATATGCTTGGCATGCTCATACTGGATCAATACTTTGTCACTTTACATGAAATTTGTTGCAATATATTGGTTAAACATGTCACAACAACAAACAAACAAACACTAGTAGAAAAAAAGCATTAGGCACCCCCCATATGGCACCGGTTCAGCCTAAACCGGTGCCCAAAACCGGTCTAGAATTGGGCGGGTTTTTTCCAAAAGAGAAAAAGCACCGGTCCAGCCTGAACCGGTGCCATAAATAAAAAAGGCACCGGTTTGAACCGGTGCCAATTGAACCGGTGCCCTTGTTAGATTTAAAAAAAAAAAAATAACCGGTCAACTTATCTCTCCTTATATTATAATTGTATTCCTAACCCTAGAGAACTAACTCAGCTTCATTCAGCTGCCTCTCTCCTCCTTCTCTCTCCTCCTTCTCTCTCCTCTCTTCTCTATCATCTTCCTTCTCGATCTCTCCGACCACAACGCGCACACCTCAGATACAGTGCTTCCTTACTCTAACTTTTAAGTAGTAAACTACCTTTTCTCGACAGATGGTTGATGTCAAGGATTTGCTGGGAATTCCGGATCGAAGAAGCCAAATCGATCCTTCTCTGTCTGATCTCGCTCTCCTCTTCTTTCCCCCCTCTTCTCCGACCTTTCTTCTCCCTTCTGTCTTTTGCCCACCGTACCACCGCTACTAACCACCGCCGCCACCTGCATGTTTCTGGGTTTAATATTCGAGGTAAGGGTTTCTGGGTTTGATTATTTTTGGTAAATGCCTTGATTTTTTTTGGTTTGATTGTTGTAATATTGTTCGAAATTGATGGGGTTTAATTGATTTTTGAATTTTCTGGGATGATTTTGAATTTTTTTTGCGTTTAATTGATTTTCGAAATTGATTTTTCTGGGTTTTGAGTTTTAATTGATTTCGAAAATTTTGGGAATAATTTTAATTGATTTTTCTGGGTTCTGAGTTTAATTGATTTCGAAAATTTTGGGAATAATTTTAATTGATTTTTCTGGGTTCTGAGTTTAATTGATTTCGAAAATTTTGGGAATAATTTTAATTGATTTTTCTGGGTTCTGAGTTTAATTGATTTCGAAATTGATTTTGAATTTTTTTTTTCGTTTAATTGATTTTCGAAATTGATTTTCTGGGTTCTGAGTTTAATTGATTTCGAAAATTTTCACTTTAATTGATTTCGAAAATTTTGTGGTTAATTGTGTTTCGATTTTTTTGCGTTTTGTTTGGTTATTTATTTATTACAGTAAATTATTTTGATTTTTGAGTTCGTACATGAGTTTTCTGGTTTTTTTTTTTTTGCATTTTTTTTGTGAGTTTTATTGATTTATGGGTTTTAATTGATGCAGGTGTTAATTGATGCACAACGATTCAAGACTTTGATTTTGGAATATTGTTTTTGATGTTGTAATTTTTATTTGTATTTTTCAATATCAATTTGTATTTTTTTATTTTTTTTTTTGTATTGTACAATAACAGTTTAATATATTGATATACTCCATTTCATTATCTTTTGCACTTGTTCTAATTTATATTTTGATGGTCTAATTTATTTTAGTTGATTTAAAGGCAACAAAAAAAAAAAAAAATATTTTGGGCAGTTTTGGCACCGGTTAACCGGTGCCAAAACCAATGAAATAAATATTTTCTTACATTTTTGGCACCGGTTAACCGGTGCCTAATTGGATATATGGCACCGGTTTTGAACCGGTGCTATAAAGGGGGGTATTTGGCACCCCCCACATAGGCAGCGGTTCAAACCGGTGCCTTAGACCGGGTTTGAACCGCTGCCAAACCACTTTTTTCTACTAGTGAAATTCATGAAAACAAGTCGAATAAAAAACCCCCCAAATTCAAAATTTTGGGTTTAACGGTTCGAAAATCGCCCAAATTCAGTCAAGAATGAACGAATTATAGCAAATATGAAAAAGGGACGAGATCTACTTCCTTTTGCTTCGAAAAACAAGAAAATTTGAGCTCTTTAAAGAGAGAAAGAAGCGAAAATCTTGAAGGAAGGAGAGAGAAGGCGAAATGAAAATATTGCGTTTTGCAATTTTCTTTTTGCTGAACAGAGTGTCGCACGCAACTAAACCAGTTGCGCGTGACATTCAGCACAACTCAGACAAATGCGCGCGCCTGGCCAGCGCGACCTACTGAGTTGCGCGCGAATACTGGTCACTAAAACGACCGGAATCTTGATTTTGATCCGTTTGATCATTTTTCAACGGTTTTTGCTCGTTATTAGACGTAATGGCGCGCAAATTCTCAAACTCTTTTAAATTGCTTTGCATATTGTAGTTTATTTTCTTTTTTATTATTTTTTTTTGCATCATATTGCATGCACACAGTGCTTTGTGCCTTCCCCAAGCAACGTTTTGAACATTTTGTGTAAGAGTGCCTTAAGACGTTCCGTGGTGGTACTTTACGTAAGAGAACCCATAGACAGGTTTGTCATTTTACTGTATTGACGTTACAAATGTCCGGGTTTTCTTCTTTTTTCACATCCGAAGCAAAAAGGAAGGCGTTTTCATGCAGCGTAAAAATACAAATGGCGTACCGTACGGCGCAAAATTGTACGGCGTAGGTGATGCGTAAAACTTCACTCAGCCAAAGCTTTGCAAGATCTACCTTTCGGAACTAATAGGTAGAGAATTAGTGTAGGCGTTAGCTCAACGAGTCGACAGGCGCGCCGAACCTTCAGGAACAGGCACTTCTTGAATGGGAGCAAATACGGTAGTTAGTGCGCTTACTAACTTACCGGACAGTTAGGGTGTCGAATCCATCCCCTGTATAAAGAAGCGACCAGACGATGTCACGCCTATGTAGTCACGTGCCCCCAGTCCCGAGACACGTGTACTCATCTTGTGGACAAAACTGATGAGAAAGTTGCTGACTTTCTTCCCTCTCACTGAATTTGGATATATGCCTCCAGTCCTGAGACATGTATTTCTATCTTGTGGACGTCCGACTCGAATACCGGACCATTTCGGCTCGAATACCGAAACCCCTTTTTCATCTTTTACTTTGTTAAATTCAGGATAAAGTTTCAATGACATATCGAGGGACTTTAGACCAACGATGAAACGATTGAGAGGAAATCTTCCCCTTTTATTCTTTTAAAACCGACCTCTTCTCATGACCTGACATCACCCAGAATACTTTTACTTGTAAGAGCGTTCTACAATTGCAAAGGATCTATCTATATTCTTTAGCGCGTTAAGACTAGGTAGGACTTTTTCTAGCCTTAATAGCTACTTGTTTTAAACACTTAGGGAACCAATGATTGTTTCGACATCCTTAAACATTACTGAAAGATTCTCTATCCTTAGAGAACTTCGCAGAATGAGTCTCGGATTTATTTCCTTGAATACTTTGATCATCGTCTATTCTAGACTCGATCAAAGTGGGGGCTAACTGCAGACATCTACTTTTAGCCTCCTGTCCCGACAAGAAGTGCAATGACGATAAATAAAGCCATCTTTGTGTTGGATCAAAGTGAAGAATACTTATGGATAACTGGTTAAGCAACAAAACATAAAAGACTAGCCCAAATTAAAGAAAAAAGCCAAAATAGAGGTCCAATTAACTAAACCCGATCATAATTAGGCTTAAGCCCGTGCTTAAACCCTAATAATGACGTATTTAGGAGCGCCTAGGTTAAAATTTAATGCTACCGCAGAAAAAGCCGCGTGAAACTCACAAAGTCGCGCTGGGCTACCGCGCGCAAAAATTTAAGTTGCGCGCGACACCCAGCGCAACTTCCAGAGTTGTGCTGCGGAAGATTTGTAATTATTCGGAAATTATACGGAAAATATAAAATCGAATCTTACCATAAAGCCGCGCGCAAGACCAATAGTTGCGCTGGACATAACAGCGCAACTCTAAAACTTGCGCTGGGTTGCCGTGTGCAACTTCATCTGTTCCGCGCGACACCTGCAGCGGCAGATTGCTCGAAACCCTAAACCTAATCATTCTCTATAAATACGAGCTTTAACCGAGGCTTCAAGATACAGAAATTAACCTAAAACTCTGGCGAAATAACTTGTGAACTTGTGCAACCTAGCCCTCTTGTCCTAAACACTCACCCTTTCGATACTTTGTTATGACGGTGGAGGTTCCCTAACAAGAAGGTGTCCATAAGTGTTCTAAACGGAGATCTAGCAAAGAGAAGTGGTAAATTCCTGAGCACTTAGTTAAATCACCTTTATTTTCTTGTTTAAAAGGACATTAATTAATTAATTAGTGTTGTTTGATCACTTTTAAAATAATTAATTAATCAATTCCACATAGTATCTTGCGTTAAATAAAGACTAGAATAGAATTACATAATTGTTGGTTGATCACCTAAGCCAAGGTGAATCTTGTTTATTGTTCTTTTACGTATTTTATTAAATAAGAATAACAACTTTGCAATGTAATTCCTACGTGAATTAATGTTTGTAAATAAAATCAACTAACATAGTTTTAGGTATCGTGTTTTGTAGACACCCAAATGTGTCACCAAAAAACCAAACCTAGTGATGAATACCTTTCATGTCATTTGATTATCGAACAAAGTGAAAGTGTGAAAATTCTAGTGATAAGGATGTTTTTATTAAAATATCTTTTCTTTTTGTTTTTGAAAATATTTCTTTTCTTACCTTATTTATGAAAAACGTGCATTTCGGTTTATTTTGGTCCATGATAAGGGTCCAATAATGGTGTAGCTAGATGGGGCTTGAAAAGACCTTTCCAACGATATATTATAAGCCCAATTCCGATGAATAATGAGGAAGTTATGGCCAAAATATTAAACTGGGCCCGATTTGGTTTTTATATGCGGCCCAATGATCTAGAGGAGGGCCTATTAATAATTATCATTCCTAAAGCTATTAGGACTGATTATAGTCTTCTAGAATATTCTAGAAATTTCTCTTAAATCCTAATGGAGTTAGGATTGATAATTATGTTTAAAAAAGTTTGAAATTGAATAAAACTACTCCTTTTTAGAATCCTTGTTTTGTACGAAGTGGAATATATTCAGATTCTATTTTTGTGCCTCATAATCTTTATCCAAAATTTATATGGTTGGATAGATCATGAAATAATCTTTCCAATGATATATTATAATATTAAATCCGAGCTAAAACGAAAATGATATGAGTGAGATACAAAACGCTATCCAAAACTGACACCCTTCCACTATTTCGGCCATATCTTTTTATCTACAAAATATTTTAATATGATTCTGATTGGATTGGAAATTAGACTTCCATATCTTACCAACGACATATTATATGCCTTATTTAGACTTGTGGATCAAAAGATATGTTAAAAACAAAAACGCGTGAAACTGATTATTAACGCCTGACGACAAGCATTAGCTCCTGGCGCTAACCTTCGGCGCCTGGCGCTAATGTCTATCGTCTGGCGCTAATCAAATTTTGTTCTTGTTGAAACTCTAATTTGTTTTTTTTATCCACCCGACTGATTTTCTCTATAAATAGCCTCTTAAAATTCTCTTTACAGTCATCAATTCTCAACAATCATCAATTTCCATCAATTCTTATTCACTCTAATTCTCTTCTCTCTCTAAGCTAAAGCTTACTCTCTCTCTCTGTCTCTTTTCTAAACCAACCCTTTTATAAACACAATTCCTCATACATTAGCACTAGACACACCTAGCATAACTCGAAGTTGCCTTCGCCCTAGACGTGAAAGGTTTTAATTTCTGAGGGTTTGGTCCCAAATCTCTATTTCAATTATTTAATTTAATTGTTTGATTTTTTATTTTCCTTGAAGTTAATAACGTGTGTATTTTGTTATTAGAAAGAGCTATGAGGCATCCAAGTAAGTGCTTTAATTGATTTATTGATATTATGATATAAAAATCATGTCTAGGTTGTTATTTTGATTCCTAGCTTCATGTTAGGGTGTTTTGATCTTTCTAGTATCATGTTTAGGGTAACAACTAAAAATTTATAATATCAAATATGACAATTGTGTTTCTTGCGATGCTTTCTATTTTCTTCCTAATATTCATGTTAGTATCATGTTAGGGTTAAAGCTTTGATTTTTATTGTTTAGTGACATGCTAGGGTTTGTTATTAATCTTGTTAGTATCATGCCTAGGATCTTGCTATTATGATTTAACATGATTATTGATTATAATTATAATTAATATTATTATTATGATTATAATTACGATTATGATTATTATTGTTATCATATGATTATTATTATGTTGCATGATATATATTATTGTTATTGCTTGATTACACCTTTTATGCATGTTTAAAGGGAATTTGGTACTTGTAATCACGCTTAACAAGTTAATTAATAATCTTGTTTAGGGTTGAATTATGATCATAATTCAACTGATCGCCAATAATAGTTTTATTTGTGTATTAATATTCAACCAAAATAGATTAAACAGGTTTAGGGTTAACCTATTGATTGCATGTTAGTCAGAAAGCGCACATGAATACGATCAGAATAAAGTAGAGGCCTATTATTAGGGCAGGTTCAATCTCTTTAAGGTTGGATTTTTACCTTCATCCCCGAACTACCAGTCATGGTTCCAGACCTATTGGAGTTGATGATCTCCTAGATCGTTAAGGGGTGTAACCTTCACCTCGTGAACGATTTACAAATTCCTAAAACTTGTTGGCGACTCTTTTGCTCTATCTTCTTTCCCTTTGGACGCCACCGTAATTTAGTGTATGATCACAGTGGGGTTCAAGCTAGGGGTAATGCTTGAAATATTCCCTACACGTTGCATATATTGTTTGGTGATGAAATTGTGAAAAAGGAAGAGCTAGAAGAGGTCGTACTAGGGCTAGGATGACGATTCCCCTCTAAAAGGAACGTTATCTTAGTACCCTCTTTCCCGAACACATTTTTGGTTTACAGACCAATTTGGGCAAGGGTAAACTTATGATTTGTGCTAATTATTCCATGAACTCTACATGGTAGAAAGGCATGAACGAGGTTTATGAGTTTTTTCTTAAAACTCATTGGCGACTCCTACATGTTTCTTATAAAAAAGCGTGATGATAGAATCAATTCTAATTCAAGGTCCCCCAAACAGTCAGGAATTCAAATCCTATTACACCTTAACAAGTGTAAAGTCCTAGGCTTTTAAGTGGCAAAGGGCATTTGAAGAGAGTACCCCTTACGATGGGATCACCCTCCTTACATTATGCTAGGTTTCTTAAGGAAATTTTGAGCGGTAAAAGAGATAGCAATATGGTGGAACCGGTGAATTTGGGGGGGTGTTGTAGTTCCTTTATCCATAATTACTTACCCTAAAAGTTGAAAGACCCCAGGAATTTCTCCATTTGTTACAAAATCAAAGGAAAATTGTTCCAAAATGCCCTTTGGGATCTCGGTGCTAAAGTGAGTATCATGCCTTATTCCGTCTTTAAGAGACTTAAGATAGGTGAGCTCCTTCCATCCAACATGACCCTTCAATTAGCCGATAGATCTATTAAGTTCCCAAAGGCTAGAGTTGAGGATGTTCCCCTCAAGATAGGAGAATTTACAATTCCCGTTGATTTCATTGTGCTAGAGATTGCGGAAGATGACCATATTCCTATCATTTTAGGGAGACCTTTCTTAGCTGCCTCGAGAGCTTTGATAGATGTCAAGGGAGGCCATATTAATTTGAGAGTTGGTAATAATGAGGAAAGTTTCGAGCTAAAACCGATGCATGAGTCTTTGTCTATTGTGAAAGGAATCATGTGTGTTAATTCCCCTCTCTACATTGATAATGTTTGTATGATTGATTCTTCAACTAACGATATTTTTGAGAATTGTGATGATGTGCTTTTGAGTTTTTATTGCAAGAAGGTTAGTGAAGAGAAAAAGGAGTTTCCCAAGCTCATAGATGAGGAGGAGATTGACATTCCTCATTGGTTTGAACTTTACCCTCAAGAGGAGGACGATGATCCTAGGAGTGTTGATGATGTGAAACCATCTACAAAGAGGAACAAGGAAAAGAAAAAAAAAGCACGAGTTCTATGGAAAAGAGAAAGAGAATGAGGTTATGGAAAGAGAAGTTTGCTTTTGAGGAGTTATCGAATGAAGTATCATCAAGCAACAACGAGAAGTTGCTAGAAAATGAAGAGAAATTTGCTCCTTCCGCCACTTTGAAGAAGGTGGTGTTCTTTGACCCTCCATGATTTAGAGGAAGGGTCGAGCTTAAGACCTTAAGCAAGCGCTTCCCGGGAGGCAACCCGGAGATTTCTAACGTTTTCTTTTGATTTCTATTTTTCTTTCCTTTCACTTGTTTTTCTTTTGGATTTATAGGTTGAATTCTTAGAGTTGGATTACATCAATTGAGAAAAAGCAATGGAATGGTGTTTCGTGGTTTTTGATGTGTTTATATTCAATTTTATCGAAATTTAGAGGTAAAAGGAGTAAGAATTGTTAGCAAGGTAAGATAGGATATTTTGTGCTTAAGTTTGAAGAAAATTTGAACTTGGTGAGTTCATCGTGGTGCTACCATTATTTTAAGGGTGTTGAACCCACATTCTTCATATTTAGAAACTTATCATTATGATGGGGTCAAAAATCCCGGAATGATAGTTATCGAAGCACCCACGCATGAACGCACCAAGGGGAAATGCATGAGGGGCATGAGCTTGCGCGGGTGCGCCTAGCCCATGCGCGGCCGCGTGCGACACTCAAGCCGTTCCTTATCTTTTCTTTCTTCTTCTTTCTTTTCCCTCATTTCCCCTTCACCCTCATTTCTCACGCACTCATTTCCCCTTCACTCTCATCTAGGCCGCACCATATCCTTACTCACTCTCATCAATTTTTACTCAAATTCCTCCAAATTTCCATTAAAATTCATCAAATCCTTATGCGTTTCTTCCATTTTTAACAAAATTCATACTACCTTTCATCCATAACATCCACCATTCTCTCTCCTCCATTATTGAAGCTAATTTGGGATTTTTCGTGTGGGTGGAAATTGGTGGCTAAAGCTTGCTCTAACTTGCTTCTTATGTGGTATAATCATCTTCTTTTACTCTTAATTGCTTTATTATACCATATAATTGCATGTCTTAGGTAGTTCATGGGTATGATTAGTAGTAGTATGTATTTTGGTGATTTTGATGTTTGAAATTGGATTTTGGTTGGTTATTTCTGATGTATGATGATTGATTATTGCTTACATTGTATTTTTTGTTGTTTGTGTAGCAAGATTGATCGTAATTGTTGAGAGTTGTTAAGGTCGGATTTTTGGTAGTGCTACATTAATAATGTTGATCTTTGGTTCTAGTTTCCTTTGTGCTTGGTGTTTGGTTTGAATGCATTTGTTGGCTTGAATTAGTGGTGATTGTGTACATTTGGGATTGCTCAATTTTGGTAGTGAGTTGTTGCTTGTCGGTATTGGTAAAGGAGTTTGATTGAGGCATTCTAGATTGTTGGTTGGAGTTGATTGTGGTGTATTGAGTTACTATCTGTGAGAGTTCATCATGTCTAAACACATCAAAAACCTCCTCAAGAAACGAAAAACTAATGTCACTATTGATGAACCCGCTCCTCCTCCCTCTACCTCACAACATCGTCAACCTACCCTTATCCCCAAACTACAAATTACCGACCCTCTTCAAAAGGCTAGATACACAAAACTCAAAGAAAACCGTTCCCTTAAGCCTTCCCGACACTACTTCCAGGCAGACATGATTAAGTTGGGAATTGATGAAGATTTAAGGGAATTGATGAAGATTTAAGGGAATTGCTTAAAAACATTCGCATGGGATCTTTCGTGAGCCGGAGTTTCCGTACCTATGTTCAACCGACTTTGGAGTTCTTGGCATGGTTGATCTTGTGGTGACCGAGGGTGGTCACTACCGTGTTTGTTTTTAGCTCTTCAACATTCAATTCGATCAATCTCTAGAAGTGTTCAATGCGGCTCTAGACTTCGATCCAAATTCAGATATTTTGGATCTCGAGCTCTTCTTCAATGATGAATATGATCATAATTCATGGTGGGACGACATTTCTTGATGTGGTTACTTTGTGACCCGGTATGCCAAGATTAGTAAGGTGTACCAGCCATGTCTCCGGGTTCTCCATAGGCTTTTGGGGTATTCGGTGTTTCCGAAATAGGAATTGGGAAAGATGAGCCAGTTGAAGCTTCGGATTCTATGGGTGGCTACTCGTGCGGAGTACCGGGGTCGCCTAAATTTGGGGTACACTTTTGCCAACTATTTCCAAGGATTGCAAGATAGGGATTCCGACGAGATCCCTTGTGGGAGCATGGCCACAAGGCTAGTGACCAACCTTGAGCTTGGGCACTATTTGCCATCTTGCACTCCGATGGGGGATGTTGATTCTCTCTACCTCGACGTCCGGCAATTGAAGCAAATCTAATTCTTAGCAAAGAATGATGACGATGAGGTGTTTGATTGTCTAAGGGATAACGAACATTGGTGTTATCTCCCTAACCCCTCCTTGACTTCTCTCCACCGCGAGAATGTATCAAACATTTGGCATGTCACCAAGAGTCACCGCCCTCCCTACTATGATGATGATGACGAGATGGGTGAAGAAGAGGAAGAAGAGCCGTAACAACAACAAAAACAACAACAACAACAACCACATCAACAACAACAACAACAACATCAAGAGCAACATCACCAATTTGCTAACTCCGACTTGGATGCCCTTAGTGCTCAAATAAAGGGAATGCAAATCCGGTTGGAGGGTATGTATGATCAAGATTTTGAGGCCCTCTATTCTCATATGAGAGGGATTTCGGAGATGCAACAAGGTATATTTCTCCAACAACAACATTTGTATGATGCGGGTGTTAACCGGGGAGACATCACTCCCCCGCTTAACTACCCTTACTTTTCACCCCAATATGGTCATATACCATCTTTTTGGGGTGATGGAGTACCCACGTACCCATATTGGCAAGGACCCCCGGGGTCCAACACTAAGACTCGCTCGGTTAACTACCCTTACTTTTCACCCCAATATGGTCATATACCATCTTTTTGGGGTGATGGAGTACCCACGTACCCATATTGGCAAGGACCCCCGGAGTCCAACACTAAGACTCGCTCTATCCCCGGTGATCACGGTAACTATGATTACCGTGTTCCCGGAGGGAACGACTATAGGGGTTGTAATCCCCAGTATTTTTTAAATATTTTATAAATAAAAATTTATTTTATTTATAATATTTATTTTTTATTTTTCATAATTTAATTTCAAAAGTTTCAAATTATTAATCTGGGTCGAAATTTATTTGAACAAATTATTTTATGCACCTTTATTGTACAATTTATGTCCAATCACACAAGCCTAACCCATTTGTAATCGACCCATTATTTTTATGAGGCCCAATGTTCTTATTTACCCTACAATTCTTTCCTATAAATACCCCAAGAATCCCCAAAAAATTTCCCACACAAAAAGGTTAGTCTTATTTTCTTTCTCCTTAGTTTTATTAATTTGTGTAATTATAATTATTGATTATGGGTTTTGATTTTATTGTTTGAAATTAATTTAATTAGTATCAAATTGTATTTTGATGATTAAACTTTACAATTTCAGATTTTATAAGTGTCATAATTTTCAGATTTTGTAAATTTTATAACCTAGGGTTTTTAATTATTGAAAATTATGATTTTAGGGTTTTTATGAACAATTGATTTAGGGCTTTTATAGTAATGATGTTTTGAAATTTTGGTGATTATAAGTACTAATTAGTTTAACTCAATTCCAGATTATTTTGAACACTTAAATTCGTGTTTTAATTTTAAGATTTCCGTTCATTAATATTAATCCCGTTTTAATCCCAATCAGGTTCTGAACTCATCCGATTTTGACAAAAAAGTAGTGTTTTCCATGTGGAAACAACGTTTTAAGAAAGACTCACTACCAAGGTAGTAAGCACCACCCTCTCGTGGCCAAATTCAGCCTCTAAATATGATTTTCGGGCAGTTTTTGTTTTAACGAATTTTTTTTATACTTAAAATATTATCCTTGAGTTTGATTAATAAAATTAATTATGTTTAAAGTTAATTAAGCATAAATATATAATTTTTTTTATTGAAGTTTTAAGTGCTGGAAATAGTTCCTAAGTACTACTTTTGATGTTTTATAAAGAGGGTTTAAACACCCATAAAAAAGGGAGATTATTAGAGGTTTTTAAATAATTTTAAGATTTTTATTAAACTTTAAACTTGTTGTAATTTCATTAATAAGAGTGTATTTTAAGGTTTTTATGAAGAAAATTTAAAGAACTATATATAAGCCTTTAATTTTAACTAAAGGGAGGGTTTTAAAGTGTTGTTTGATTTGGATTTTGAAGGTTTTAAAGTAAGTTAGTGTTGATGTAAATTTGATTGATTGGGTATTGATTGAGATGTTATTGTTTGGTTTAGGAGAGGAGTTTATTGAAGGTGATTTCTAGTTTTTAAGTGGCCAACCGAATTGTTTACACGAGGTACGTACATGTCTACTTCGTTGTAAGTAGTATCATGTTTAGGTACCAAAGAAAAGAACTTAGTTTCATGATTAGAGAACACTTGGATGAAAATTATTTGGTTATACATTTAATTAATTCATGTATTTATGTTTATGAGGCATGTTTTGGTGAATAAATTATGCTTGTACGGAATTATGGATGCAAGTATTTTGAATTATATTGGATTAATTGTTTGTATGGAATGTTGATACAAACATATTTTATTGGATTGGTTTGTTAACCACATTTGGATTATTAAAGGATTGGAATTTAATGGTTTAAGTAAAATGAATTTATTAATTATTCCACAAGGTTGTTATTTATTTTTTTTATTACTCAATCATGACTTATTAGTATATTGAGTAAAAGTGGATTAAGCCGAAATGGCAAGGTGGATTGACTATGTTCAACAATTTTGAATAATTGGGAAGTTAATGAAATTAAAGGTCAATTTGTGATGTGATCACCATTGTCCTAAATAAGATTAAAAGTAAATTGATGTATGATTTTTATGTATGGTCTATTTGATTGAGTCGGCTTTTAATTAAAATTGTAATCACGTAAAGTGAAACATGGATGAGCAATAAAACTCTTGAAAGCGTGCACTTCTAGAGTATTGACAATTATGGGTTGGGGTACACGGTGGTAGCCCGTGGCTTTTCGAGGCTTGTTTGATCAACATGTCCTCTTTTCTTTTGGTATTTACATTTTATTTTATAATGAAAGTCAGATGGGATCCTAGACTAACTTTGTGAGAATGGAGTCGCGCCCATTCTTGCATCGCGCTAAACTTTTATTTTAAATGGTCATTTGGGACCAAAATGATTTGGTGGATTGGAAAACCTCGTCTATTGCTTACTCCAAATTAAATGAATTAAATTAAATATAAAGAGTCAAGTGTTTGGAATTGATTAGCAAGTATGTTGAGTCGATTGAATTGTTTAAGTGTGGAGTCTAGATTAATGAATTCGTGTTGTATGTTTTTTTACTTTAATTAGTTGAGCATGCTAGGTTTTGTGCGTTGTAGCTTGTATGTACTCAGCTTTGCTGATTGCGTGCTTTTGTGTGATTTCTTTTGGTCATGGCCTTCGCCTTTCAATGACCCTGTGATGATCCAATTATTACACTTGTATTATTGGGGAGCAGTATTGCACAGGTTAACTTAATGATGTGAAGTTCGGTGATTTGACGTACGCATTGTCAAGGGATTGGTGTGATTGAGAGTATTCGTTCTTTGTGTTGAACTTATTTCTGTTTTACTATTTTAATTATGTTTTGGGATTTTGGAATATTGGTTTGGTTTTTAATAAGGGCCTTTATGGTTCCAATTTGTAAGCTTTAACTTATTGGTTTTCTAAATTATATTATTTTAAGATTTAAGTTGGATTTCCGCTGCAATACTTTGATAAAGCCTTAACGTTTTAACACATGGCGGTAACATGCCAATGGTTCTCCTCTATTTTTATTTAAAGTAAGTGGTTGAAAAGAGGAGAATTATTGGGGTGTTACAGGGGTGATCCTAACTACCCCTATGTACACCCCGATCACCCACTACCGCTCGCCTTGCCCGAACAATTCACTCCTGTTTCCCCTTGGCAACAAGATAACTTTAGGGGGCATTGTGGTTGGCCACCCAGTTACACCGGGGGATGGGATCCTTATGGTCCCCCATCCGGGTTTTCCTATGATGGGGATAACAATGATGGCTCCGGGCCGAGTGGTAGTGGTAGCTAGTTCCCTCATTTTTGTTCCATGTGCCTCCATCCCTTTTCTTATGTGTGCTTAATTTGTATTGTTGGGATGTTGAGATGTATCTATGATTAGCTTGGGGGAACTTTTCCTTTTCTTAGGGGTTTGTCTCGGTGGCCAATTTGTTGTTGAAACCCACTTGTTTCTTTTGCCTCTTTGTATGATGGTCTATTTCTTGATTTTCTTTGCTGGTGTTTGCTCATTCTTGATCTTCTTGTTGTTGTGATGATGATGCGTGATTTGCTCCCTTAGAATCCAAACCCCTAATATCCAAATCCCATGAATCCAAACCCTTGAATCCAAATTTTGTAGTTTAGTACTTTGTTAATTAGTTAGATGTTTAGTTGGTTCTTTAGTTCTTATTTTCTTATTTTTGCTTTCTTGATAGTTTAGTTTTATTTTTGCTTTTTTATTTTCTTTCTTTTGTTTTGAAGTTACTAACTGTTTTCTTTGTCCATAGTTCTCTATTCTATTTTTGTTCTCATATGGCTTTGATGATGATGCTTTGTTTTTTGGAGCTTCATGAGGTGGTTGATTCTTAACCTTACTATTTTAGCATTGCTCGGAAGCCGGTGAGATCTTTCTTCTTTTTATTTATTCTCTTTTATATTCATGGATGCATAGTTTATGATTATTTTTACGAAAAGTTGAATGGTTCGAGGATGGATGCTTTTAACACCTAGAGTGTTTGAGATCATTGGCGATGTTGTCATTTGATCACTTGTTTGTCGATTGGGAATTACATGTTTTACTTGCATATTCGTTCCATTCTTTATTTTCCTTTATCTATGTTTTTCTTTTCTCCTTTCTTATCTTTTATTTTTCTTTCTTTTTGTTTTTGGTTTTTGGTATGTTTTGAGGCTTTATTTGTCACTTTTTGTTTTTCTTTTGAATTGGACTATATACAACCGATTTTTGCTTTTGAATGAATATCTTCCTAAATGGTATGGGTATGCACGGTTTGACAATTTTCTTGGTTGACTCTAGGATAGGTGTATGCAAAGGTAGCATGTTCTAGAACTAGGAGGATCATGAAACCGGATTCTACTTGTTTGTGGCATGTTGGTAGTTGTTTCCAATGGTCGATTTGACACCTATAGTGAGTTTTTGCTACATCCATGTGAGGTTCATCATTTTTCAAGCCTTCTACATATTTTGCATGAGTGGCATGGATCCTTGACTATTGCGGACCTAATCTTGAATCTTGACTCATAATTCTCAAACACGAGACCGAACCATCTAGGGAGGACAAAGGCATCTTTTCAGTGTGGTAATTTTTTTTCTAGGTTTAATTTTCTTCTTTATTTTAGTTCTTTGGGTTTACATTTCCCTTCTTGCTAACCACTTGAGCCTTTTCCCTTCTTTTCAAGCCATATCTTTAGAATTTTGAGCCTTTTGTTTCGTTTTGTTCCATTTTTGGTTTTTGTGAAGCAAATGGTCATGTTTTTGGAGTTTGTGGTTTATAATTATGGATATTGGTTCCTTTTGTAAGAAAGCTTGTATTTTATGAATATTTCGTGAATAATGGCAAATGATTGATGGAAAAAGTCGTCCTAAGTGTAAAAAGGGCTAGGACTTAATAAATGCAAGATTATAAAAGTCGTCCTAAGTTAAAGAGGCATGTACATTTTCTTTGAAAATTTTGAAAATAAACAATGAAAAAATTGAAAATAAAAATAAATAAAAAATAAATTTTTTTTGATGTGTTTCTTTTCCCCTTTTCAAGCATTAAGGACAAGGCTTCCTTTAAGCTTGGGGGAGAAGCGTTTACGCTTTTTGTACATATTATTGTGGTTATGGCTTTGAATAAGCTTGGGGATGTTAGTTTGTTTTTGTTTGGTGACTTCTTGATTGTGATTCCAAGAAACGACCCGTTCTTTGCTTCACTATTAGAGATACCGCCAAATTTTTAAATTTTAACCTACCCCAAACCCTTTTTGCCCTAACGTTACAACCATTGGGAAAGACCTTTCGACCTAGAGGTTGAGTCAAATGACGAGGGAGGGCATTATGAGTTAAAGCCTAAAGAGAGGGGATGCATAGTCAGGACGTTGTGTAGCCCAAATGTGTTTCTTTTCCGGCTCCTTCGAGGAGCTATTGAGATGCTCATTAGAGGGAGATTTCAGACTATAGGGAGAACGCGATAAGATCGAATGGGATGAAGGTGAATTGTGATAAATAGTTCTCTATGCTTAGCATACTCTATTTTTTAATCAATCTCGGATATCTTGAAACGTGCATACCCCTATTTGCTTAAGAAAGATGTTTATTCATTTGAAATGTGGTCATTTTGTAAAGTCCAATTTGTAAAGGTTTCAATTTTGTTTTTCTTTGTTTTACTTTCCTTTTTGTGGTTTGCCTCATGTATGTTGGTGGAGAGTTATAGGTTAAGCTCTTAGGAAATCTTTACGAGACCTCACTCTTCCTCATAGACGACTTTGGGGTTTAAAGGGATTGTTGTAGATAAAAATAACCATGATTCCTACGTTAGTGAGCCTTAGTGTATATTCCCGTCTTATGTCTTTCTTTTTCTTTTTGAATAAGTCTTTCGTCCTTATACTTTCTTGCTTTATTTTGCTCGAGGACGAGCAAAAGTTTAGCTTGGAGGAATTTGATGAGTGTCATTTATGGCACTCATTTGGTTCTTTTTAGGGTGAATTTCATGCTATTCTATAGCTCTTTTACTTAGCTTTTCCTTAATTTTACTCATTTTTTTTAGTTTGCATTTTCTTAGTTGGATTTCGTTCTTTATGCATTTCTTGGTTTATTTTGTTATTTTCTCTTTTATTTGCTTGTTTTCCTTTATTTTTCATGTTAAGGTCGTTATCCAAGTTTTTTGAGGCCTCTTCCCAAGTTTGGCATTGATTAGGATGTCTAATGTTCTCCATTTGAAGCTCAAGCATGGAGAAGTACAAGTTCCTAAAGTCCTTGAGTTGTGCATTCAAGCCGTGGGGGCATGATATCTAGTGTGGAACACGCAAACATGAAGTTTAGAACTGCAAGGTCCCGTGTTTATCAAGATCATTAAGTGGAACGCACGAGGAACATCGGCATGATAGGGAAGAAGGCTGCCCTGTTCCCAGGCACGGGCGCGCGCGGCTATGGTGTGACCGTGCGGCCTAGTGGCGCGGGCGCGCCTGTCTTGGTCTCTGTTCCGTACCCAGATTTGCGCGGCCGCACTCTCCCTTATAGTTGGTCGCGCCTGTATGGGTTTATTTGGGGACGATCTAACTAACTTTTTCTTTCTATTTTTAGAGAGAGGAATTAATTCAGAAATTAGAATAGAATTAGAATTAGAATTTTAGAGAGAGAACTTCTTGATTGATGATTGAAGATTGGTAATTCTAGCATTTTCTCCATTGAATTGAAGCAAGTTTGCAAGGATTTCTTTTACTTTAATGCAATCTTGAGCTGATCATTTCAATTGCTTTGTTGATTATTCATGTTTGAATTGAATTTGTGATTGAATTAGTTCTATTGATATGATGATGATAAAATTGTTGATTAGCTTAGTTTTGATCTTGATTTCAATGAATTGTGTGTAGTTCTCTTGCTAAGGGAATGGTGAAGCATATATGAGTAATGGATTGATGCTAATTGGGGGAAATTGATGGAGTTGATGTTGTGATTAAATTGGTTGATTGATTAAGTGTATGTGTGTGATTAATTGAAGAGTAGCTAACTTTGATAGTGACACTAGAATGCATTGTAAGCTTGCTTGATACAAAAAATTGATTTGTGGCTTGCTTTTGTCGATTGAGTAGGTTAGCAAGGTTCCTAGTTAGAGTCTCTCGTAGTTGGCGCTAGCTTGACCTCTAGGAGATTAGCTCACCTTATTCTCTTGATTTCTTAATTGATTTTCCCTCGCAACGCTCAACTTAATCATCTCCAATCCCAATTAGCTATATCTATTCTGAGTATATGCGAATCCTAAGCCTACTGCTTGATAAATTTGATTTCATTTTGATTGTTTGATTGTTTTGAATATATACACCTCACTTTATTGCTTCGAAATAGCTTAGCTTTGAATTTAGCATTCACCTCCCATTCCTAGTGGTTCGACCCTCGACTTATTCTATGCTTTGTATAGGGGTGTGTTGAGAGATTACAATTTTTTTTTACCAAGGGTAGATTAGTTTTCAACGATCTAGTCTCGCCCTAGATTAATAGATTAATTATAATATTAGCTTTTCAACAAATAAACATGTCTTTAGTCACTAAGAGTTTTAGCAATTTTACTCGTGAATGGTGTCAGTCTTTAACTGCTAAAAAAAAGAAAAGAACTCGACTTTTTCACATGGGAGGTATTTATGGTATAAAGGGGGTAGATGCTGACATAGATTTTATTTATACCGTCTTAGAATATTGGGATACAGATACACATTGCTTTAGACTAGGTTGTGACAAAATTAGCCCTTTACCGGAAGAATTTGGTGCCATCCTAGCCTTTCCTTCATTAGATCTTGCGGTAATTCCTAGAGTGAATGAGTATTATTATAAATATTTTGAGCTCTTCTTTAACTTAAAAGACGGAGATTTAACAAATATTGTAGATGGTAGCGTAGTTAATCAAAAAGAATTTGCACGCCACTACTTTGATAAACCATATTCTGAGTCTTTTCATGTCTATAGAAGAAGGGCTTTTTTCTTTTGCATGCTTAACCATTATCTTCTCACTAGTGGTAGAAATAATAAGGGTCAAGCAAATTGAATCTGGAAGGAATCCAATGCCATTAATTTTTGGAATGACTATGCTTAGTCTAGATGAATTAAAGAAAAATCCAAAAGCGCCTTTTCAGGGCTCTCCAATTTTATTACAGGTGGAAAAATAATATTTTTAATTACATACATCAAAAATATATTTTTGTATAGTCATACTAATTATTTTCAATGAATTTTGTTTGCAGATGTGGCTAATGGAGAGACTAGAATTAATTAGTCCTCCAGATAATATTGAAAAATACACTTTAAATTGTTTTGTAGGGCAAAAGAAGCGTTTCTCTAAGATGGGTCGCCATGAGTGGAATAAAATTTTTGCCTCTTGTAATTTTGCTATCAAGTGGGTCGGCCCATGGTGGAAAATTGAAAAGATGGTTGGTGTCAACAAGCAACCCTTCTGCCGTCTTCCAAGCTTAACCAAGATGACTTTTTATTATCCCTGCAAGGTAAAAAGGCAGTACAGTCTACTTCAAACAATTCCTTCTAGGGATCTCCGTCGTCCCTATGAATTCCCTATTTCACAAAAAGTAGAGAAGTTTGACACATATTGGAGTTCTAGGTCTTTATGGGAAGTTATGACCCAAAAGGTTCCTCCTTCCTTGCCCAACAATGTGAAGAATTGGCTTCTTAATAAGCCTACAAACGACATGAAGAAAAATCAGAGTAGAACTAATGTGAAGAACCGTCTAGGTGACAAAGTAATTCCTGTTAAGGAACGCTTGGATGAAAAAGTTGAATTCAAAACCCCTATGATGCCTAAGAAGAAAGACACTACTAAGGGCAAAGAGAAAAGAAAAGTTGACTCTTGAGAAAAGAACGCTTGGGTAGAAAAGAAACATGGAATCCTAGCTAAGGGAGAAACCATTTACACTACAATTGAATGTAGGTCCTCTAAAGTATGCCTACTAGCTAAAGTCGTGGATGATGAAGAGGACTCAGACAAGAATTGGAAAAGAGCAAAGAAAGAGAAGAAAGATTGAAGCATTGCTTAACTTCCAATTTATTAGACTAGTTTAAATTTTAAGTCAATTTATTTAATTAAGCTTTTATTTAAATTCCATTAATAATGTAATTTTTACTTTATTTTATTTATGCTATTTCAGCTTTTTTTTTTAACTAAATCAACTTTTTAAATTTAATTATTAAGGCAATGAAAACAATTTAAATTATTTTCCAAAAAATTTCTCAAGTACGGAAGTAAAAAATTTTCCGAAATACACCAAAATTTGCCCAGATATTCGCAGAAAACCGGCGCTGCTATTTTAAGTTTGTCGCCAGACGTTGGTTTCTGTCGTTTGGCGACAGACTTCTTTCTGTTGCGCTGATGTTGCGTCAAATTATTATTGATGCTGGAATGCGAGGTTTACGAAAAATAAAGTGGCCGCACCCTGTAAAGGGCTTCCTACGCATCCTTTCCTAAGGAATCAGGCCAAACGTAGCTCCCTTGAGTGTCCTACTCAAGTAATTATGGGTAGTACTTTTTAAGTTGGTCAAGGTTCGTCATGTTTGAGAACTCATTGCCATCCATATCAGTTAGCTTTGCTTCACCTCCGAATGGTTTTGACGATATATGGTCCGGACCAATTAGGCCTAAATTTGCCTCTTGGATCAAAAACATTTTTCCTTAATGCTTTTAACACCAAGTCTCCTACTTTGATGTTTCTTGTCTTAACCTTCTTATTAAAGTGTCTAGCCATACAAGTTTGATAAAATTGAGTATGATGTAAAGCTTCTAGTCGCTTTTCATTGAGTAGAATTAGCTCCTCATATCTTTCCCTAGTCCATTCGACTTCATCGAGTTTATTTTTCAATGCAATGCGTAGAGACGGTATCTCTAGCTCTACATGTTGTACGACATCCATTTCATAAACCAAGGAGAATGGCGTATTTCCTATTGATGTGCGAATTGACGTGCGATAACCCCAAAGTGCGAAATGGAGTTTTTCAGGCTAATCCTTCTAATTTTCTGTCATTTTCTCGATAATAGTCTTTAAGTTTTTGTTAGCTGCCTCAAATGCTCCATTTTCTTGAGGTCTATAAGGAGAGGAATGATGGTGTTGAAAACCATATTTTTGTAACAATTCTTCACATTCTGCTTGAAAGTGAGTTCCATTGTCACTTATCATCTCATGTGGGACTCCATATTAACAAATAATGTTTCTTTCGATAAATAGTTCTACATGTTTTGCAGTAAGTTTAGCATATAACTGTGCTTCAACCCACTTTGTGAAGTAATCAATTTCTACTAGAATGTATTAGTGACCTTCTGTCCCACGAAGGGTAATTTTACCAATAATATCAATTCCCCATGTTCAAAATGGCCATGGTGAGGTGTAGGTGTAGAGTAAATATGGAGGAACATGTTGCAAATTAACGTATATTTGGCATTTAGGGCATCTTTTTACATATTGATGACAATCCCTATTCATAGTAGTCCAATAATACCCTTCTCGCATTATCTTTTGGACTTGCATTTTGCCATAAACAAGAGTTCCAAAAACGCCTTCGTTGACTATCCTCATAGCTCTCTGGGTTTCCTTTTTCCCTACACATAAGAGAGCTCGGCCCTTAGGTACCCTTTAATGTAACTCATTGTCTATGAGTACATATTGAGAAGCCAAGAGTCTTAATGCCCGTTTTGCTCTTTTGTCAGCCTGAGGAGAATATTCTCCTTTGGTGATATAATTAAGTATATTAGTGTACGTGGTTCTTCTTCTTCTTCTTCTTCTTCTTCTTCTTCTTCTTCTTCTTCTTCTTCTTCTTCTTCTTCTTCTTCTTCTTCTTCTTCTTCTTCTTCTTCTTCTTCATCTTGGACCACTTCATCATCTTCTATGGCTTGAATGTAAGCCGGTTTATGCCTTTGTTCTATAGTTAAAGGCATTTGCTCGATTTCCGTAGGAATTCTAACCATTGAGGCTAGATATGTGTATTCTACCTTTTCCAATCGGTTGGTGAGAGTCTCCATATAAGTTTGGTAAGGGGCTAGACTTTCACTCCTTACTTTCCATCTTTTAGATATTTGATAGATGATCAAGGAAAAGTCTCCAAATATTCGCAATTTCTTCACTCCCAATGCCAAAGCCATTTTGAGGCCTACCACGCATGCTTCGTATTCAGGAGCGTTGTTCGTAACGTCGAAATCTAACTTTATGGAAATTAAAATGTGCTCTTCCTTAGGTGATAGTGACAGTACTCCAACGAAACATCCCTTTTGGTTTGAGGTTCTGTCGAAGTATAAAGTCAAAGTATCATCTTCTGTGACCATCAAGTCTTCATCTGGAAATTCGTTGTCATATATTGGCGTCGAATCTTCTATTGGGAAATCCGCTAAGAAGTCCGAGACCACAGATCCTTTAATAGCCTTTTAAGGTATGAATCTTACATCAAATTGGGCTACGTCGACTATCCATCTTGATATGCGCCCATTTTGTGTAGATTTTTCGAAAAAATATTTAAGTGGATCCATTCGAGAAACTACAAAGACTGTATGCACGAGCATGTAATGTGTTAATTTGGATGTGGCCCACACTAATGCGAGGAATAATTTTACAAGCGGTGTGTAGCGTACTTTGTACTCGAGCATTTTCTTGCTTAGGTAGTACATTGTATTTTCCTTTGCTTCTACTTATTGTGCAAGCATAGCCCCCATTGTTTCTTTGGTGAATGTTAAGTACAACCTAAGAGGAATCCTTAGAAGTGCTGGTGCTAATATGGGAGGATTTGAGACATAGGCTTTGATCTTTTCAAAGGCTTTTTGACACTTATCATCCCATATTACTGGCATATTCTTTTTTAGTTTCTTGAATATTGATTCACATATTGTCGTTAGCTTTGATATAAACCTGCTTATGTATTGCAACCTGCCAATAAATCCTCGAATTTGTTTCCCGGTTTTGGGCGGTGGAATTGACATAATCGCCTTAATCTTGGTTGGGTCTATATCTATTCCTCTAGGGCTTATGACATATCCCAAGAACTTGCCTGAGGTGACTCCAAAAGCACACTTGGATGGATTCAACCTCATGTTGTATTTTATTAACATTTCGAAGAATTTTCTTAAGGCTACTTGATGTCTTAGGCGATCCTTTGATTTCACGATCATATCGTCCACATGCACTTCAACCTCTTTGTGCGTCATATCATGGAGTAGGGCAGTTGTTAGTCGTTAGTAAGTAGCACCCGCGTTTTTCAACCCGAATGGCATTACCGTGTAACAGTAAGTAACCCAAGGTGTTATAAATGTTGTTTTCTCCATGTCTTCTTCCGCCATGAGAATCTGGTTGTACCCTGCATATCCATCCAAAAACGAGAGATGCGCGTGATTCACTGCATTATCTACTAAGATGTCGATGTGTGGTAAAGGGGAGTTGTCCTTTGGACTTGCCTTATTTAAATCTCGATAGTTGATACACATTCTTACCCTTCCATCCTTATTTAGAACTAGGACCACTTTTGCTACCCATTCAGGGTATTTGGATACCTTGATAAAACCTGTAGTTATTTGCTTTTGAACTTCTTCTTTTATTTTAAGAGCTACGTCGGGTTTCATTCGACGCAACTTTTGTTTTACAGGTTTCATTCCTGGAATTAGTGGTATAGTGTGTTGAGCTATTTCTCTATTAATACCTTGCATATCTTCATATGACCAAGCAAATACATCGATAAATTCTGTAAGTAGATTAATTAAATCGGTTCTTTCTTCTTTATTAAGCGTTAATCCGATTTTAACTTCTCTTTTAATGGTTGGATCATTTGAGATATTAACTGTTTCAGTATCCTCAATTACCGGTGTTTTCTTTTCAAGTGTTTCCATTGCTTTAATAATTTCTTTTTCATTTTCATTGTTAGTTAAGCAATGCTCGTCATCTTGGGTTAGAGAATAACACGAGGAGTAAGAGGAAGAAGACATATTATTAAACTCGGAAATCATTACATCAAACAAAGAAATGTCCACGGGGACTTGATTACTAACTATCCTAGGAGTAGATGCTAAAATAGAAGAAGAAGGTGCTACAGCTAAGGACTTGGAAGACTCTATAGGAAAAGACTCTGACTCTTACTCTGACAACTCTTCAAACATTGGTCCTTTTCCTGTTGTTATTAAGATTTTTCTTCCACTCGAAATTGTCACTTTTTGACCGTCTTACGCCATTCTTTGTTGATGAGCCTATTGGGGACCCCCTTGTCTATGATGATTTTCATGTCCCTCATTTGTCTTCTATTGTGGAAAAAGGTGATGTTGCCACCTAAAAATATTTTAGTGAGGAGGATTTGCCTTTTTCTTTTTCTTTCCATTCTTTTATTCCCCCTTCTTCTTCTTATTTTCTTGTTTTTCCTTTTGATCCCTCTTCTTCTTTCTCTTGGCATCTCCCTTCTCACTTGCGTGCAATAAACTTTTTGCACGTTCTTATCCCGTCATTAGCCTACCGTTTATCTTATGAAATGTTTAGTAGTGCATTTGACAAGCTCTTGCGTGCGTTGAATTATTAATTTTACTAGAGCGATCAAGCTTGGACCTTAAGCAAGCCTTTCTCGGGAAGTAACCCGTGTTTTATTGCTTTCATTTTCTTCTCTTTTTAAAATAGATTTTCTCTCATGGAAATGTTTCTGTGCATTTTTCTAGGTACACGACTTGATATATTTTGGTGCTTCGATTTGGATCAAGAATCAAGGAAGCTTGACTCTTTTTTTTTTGCTAGAATATGGACGACAAGGTTCAATTCTTGAGGAAATTAGCTTTGAAAGGTTTAACTGGGTCATTTGCGGGTATTTACACCCACCTAATATCTGGTAATATCCTTCCTTTCTCTTTCTCAAGTGGATGATTACTTGTTGGATATATGTTGGTTTGTTAGATTGATCTCCTTGTTTTCCCCTCCCATGGTTTCTATGATTTATGTTTGATTGTATTATCTCATTCAAGCTTGGGGGAGGGTATTCTATCATGTTTGATGGGATATTGATTCATATATGCTTTGCACCTTTGTATGCATTTCCGGTTCCTTTTGAGATGCTCACTAGGGGAAGATATGAGACTAGCTTAGTCGGGAGAACGCGGTAAGACCGTTTGGGATGAAAGTGAATTGCGTTTCTCTAGTTCCTATGCTTAGCATATATATGTTTCAATGAACCTCGAGTATCTTGGAACGTGCACTCCCTTACTTGTTTAGAAAGATTTGCATTCATTTGTGCTTGTACATTTGAAAAAGTCCTTTCATGAACATGTGTTTGCTCTTCTTTTCTTTTGATTTCCTTCTCATGCTTTGCCTTGTTTGTATTATTATGAGAGTTATAGGTTAATCTCTTAGGAAACCTTTACGAGAGCATCACTTGTCCTCTAGGGCAATCTAGGGGTTTAAATGGCTTATCTTTAGTTGCTAAAATTAACCGTGATTCCTACGATAGTGAGTTAGTGTATATTCCCATATTCTCTAGTTTTCTTGTTTCTTTCTTTGCTCGAGTAATGTCTTCATTTTTCCCTTGGGTTGGATTTTGTTTTGTTCGAGGACGAGCAAAAGTTTAGCTTTGGGGAATTTGATCCGTGCTATTTATGGCACCTTTAGGCTATGTTTTCTTTATATTTTTATGCCCGTTTTTAGTCGTTTATGTCGTGTTTTTAGGGAATAATGCTCGATTTTCGTGTTTGTGTGTTAGCTTAGAGAAATGCGTGCTTTTAATTATTTCTTATTATTTTATTCATTTCTCGGCTATTTCTCTCTGTTCTCAGTTTCTTTATCTTGTTTTGTAGGAATGTCGAGTTCCCGCGGATATAATAATCAAGGAGGGAGCTCATGTGCATTCAAGAAATTTAACAGAGCCAAGTTAGGGAATCCAAGCACGCAAGTCAAGCCAATCCAAGCAAACTCCGCAAGCTCGAGTTCCGAGGTGGCGATCCCGAGCGTTAAGGAAGCGAGCCTGAGCTTCAAGCAGCGCAGTAACCTGAGCACTCTTACGCGCAGCACGAGCAGCCACGCACCCAGCAGCTCGGCCGCGCACCCAACCGTTTAGAAGCATAGTCACGGGCTAGCCACGGGCGCGGGCCCTGCTGCCGCGGGCAAGGGTCTGCCGCCGCGGGCGCGGGTTGCTGCAGCCTATTTCTGCTCAATTCGAGGCAGGAACTTCCCGAGGGCAGGCCACGGGCACCCTGAGGGTGCGGGCCTAGCCCCGCGGGCGCGGGTATGGGGGTTTTCTCCTCCGCGGGCGCGGCCGATTTCTCCGCAAGCCCGGGTTTCTGGTTTTTACTTGCGATTTCATTTATTTTCTCCCTTTGCATATATATTGTAAGGCCTTCTTTATTCTTCATACATGAAATACTTTTAGATTAGAATAGTCTCTCTCTAGAATTAGGTTAGATTAGGAGGTTCTCTCTCTAGATTAGGAGTAGTTTTAGAGAGAGAAAGTGAAGGATTTCAATGGTGATTGAGAGATTGAAGATACAAGGGCGACAATTGTGTTCAAGATCATATCTATTATAAATGAGCATTCTTTACTCTATCTAACCTTATTGCTTTGTTTAATTTCATGTTTGTTTGGTTTAATTTTGATGCTTGATGCTTGATTAGTGTAATTGTTCTTGATATTTTGTGAATTCTTGATTTCTTTAGTTGATTGCTGATAGATGATGATATTAGAGTAGTTGTTGGCTAGGAATTGGGTGAAACTTGTATGATTTATTAATTGTGATTAATTTGGGAATTGTGTTGATTGATTGTTAAGATTGAAATGATTAATGAAGGTATGCATGTGTGTAATTCGATTAGGCCTTGAGAATTATGCTAGATTGCATTGTAATTGCTAATGACACGAACATTTGATTTAGGAATTGCAATTATCGATTGGTTTGATTGTGATTCTCTTAGTTTGTTAATAGTGAACCCTAGCTTAACAATTAGGAGATAGCTCTTTGACTCCAATTGATTGCTCTAATCATTAGTCTTCACAACCTTTGATTGGCATGATATTCCCAAGTTGTTGCTATTGACATGCTTACTTGTTGATCCTTGTTCCTAGTGTTTTATTTCCTTGGTTACTTGTTTTGTTAGTTGTTAGTTTCCGCTCTTACCTTCGATTTCGACCTAGCTTAGGCACATAATTGAGAGTGCTTGAACATTACCGTTCCTTTAGGCTCGACCCTTGACTTGCCTCTATACTCGTATTAAGGTTTGTTAAGTGTTTATAAATTAAGTTTGACCAAGGAAAGATTAGATAATGACCTAGTTTTCCTCTTGTCAAGTGCTTTGAACTCTTTCATCTCATTGCTCCTCCATCGCATCCGTATAGCCCTTGACAACCAACTCATCTTCTCCGCCATATACTGGAAGCATTCCTTTAGCCCTTCTCAAGTACTTAAGGATGTTCTTGGCAGCTGTCTAGTGTGCTTCACCTATATTTGCTTGAAATGCGCTACACATGCTAAGAGCATATGAAACATCCGGCCTTGTTCAAATCATGGCATACATAATAGATCCTACTGTAGATGCATAAGGTATAATAGCCATACATCTCATCTCATTTGGTGTTTGAAGGCACTGAGATTAACTGAGCATAATGCCATGGGATATGGGGAGAAATCCTATCTTAGAGTCTTTCATTTCACACTTGTCAAGAACCATATCAATATATGTCTCTTGACTAAGTCCAACCATCCTTCAAGACCTGTCTCGGTGGATCTTGATTCCCAAAATGTACTCGGCGTCATCCAAGTCTTTCTTGGAGAAACAACTCTTTAACCATTCCTTGACTGACTCAAGCATTGGTTTATCATTTCCCATTATTAGTATGTCATCTACATACAAGACTAAGAAAACCACACTGCTCCCACTGGAATTTTTGTATACACAAGGTTCCTCTTTGCTTTTGAGTAAATCAAACTATTTGATTGCGTCGTCAAACAAAGATTTCAACTCCTTAATGCTTTCTTCAATCCATAAATAGATTTCTGAAGCTTGCACACTTTTCTAGGATTTTCAAGATCTTCAAAACCCTCAGGTTGTGTCATATACACTTCCTCCATCAAGAACCCATTCAAGAAGGCAGTTTTGACATCCATATGCCAAATTTCATAATTAAAAATTGCAGCAATCGCCAGAAGAATCCGAATGGACTTCAGCATATCTATTAGGGAAAAGGTTTCATCACAATTAATACCATGAATCTGTTTGTACCCTTTTATAACCACTCTTGCTTTGTGGATGTAGGAATTTCCATCCTTGTATCTTTAAATCTTATAGACGCACTTGCAACCAATAGGTTTTACCCCATCAGGTAAGTCTACCAGGGTCCACACAACATTTTCAAACATTGATTCCATTTCGGACTTCATGGCCTCAAACCATTTATCTGAGTTGGGGCTCGCCAAAGCTTGCTTGTAGGTTGCAGGTTCTTCATTCTCCAATAGGAAGATTTCATAATCCTTATGTAGACACCCATTTGTGTCTCCCCAAAACTAAACCCAATGATGAATATCTTTCGCTTCGAATCATAATGGAATGAAGTGAAAGTATGAAAAGTCTAATGTTGCGGTTAGTTTTTATAAAAAATTCTTTCTTTCTATTTTCGAAAACCAGCTCTATTTCTTTTCATACCCTATTTATGAAAAACATGCATTCCAGTTTAGTTTGGTCCATTATAAGGGTCTAATAATAAGGTAGTTGGATAGGGCTCGAAAAAATCTTTCCAACGATGTATTATAAGCCCAATTCCGATGAATAATGAGGAAATTATGGCCAAAATAATAAACTGGGCCCGGTTTGGTTCTTACATACGACCCAATTATCTAGAGGAGGGCCTATTATTAATTATCATTCCTAAAGCTATTAGGATTTATTAAAGTCTTCTAGAATACTCTAGAAGGCTCCCATAAATCCTAATAGAGTTAGGATTGATAATTATGTTTCAAAGAGTTTGAAATTGAATAAAACTACTCCTTTTGAGAATCCTTGTTTTGTACGAAATGGAATATATTCAGATATTATTTTCATGCCTCATAATCTTTATCCAATTATTTTGTGGTTGGATAGATCTTGAAATTATATTTCCAATGATATATTATAATATTAATTACGAGCTATAACGAAAAAGATATGAATGAGATACAAAACTCTATCTAAAACTGACACCCTTCCACTATTAAGGAAATATATTTTTATCTACAAAGTATTTTAATCTGCTTTTAATTGGGTTAAAAATTAGACTTCAATAGCTTTCGAACGACATATTATATGTCTTATTTGAACTTCTGGATCAAAAGATATGATAAAAACAAAATCCACAAAAAACTGTTTTGCAGCGCCATACGACGGGTTTGTTGCCTGGCGACAGGTCCTGTTGTTGGCAACAGAGTCGTGTTTTATTCCTTTTCAAACTCTAATTCTTTTTATCGATTCCGAACTATTTTCTTATAAATAGGATCCTTATACCTCCATATTCAATCATCAACTCTTAACCAAGATTCTCTAATTCTTTTCTCTCTCTATAAGCTAAAGCTTATTCTCTCTCCCTCTTTCTAGCCTAGCCTTTTACAAACACAATTCCTCATACATTAGCACTAGATACACCTAACCAAGTTCAAAGTTTCCTTCGCCATTGGCGTGAAAGGTTTGATATTTCTGAGGGTTTGGTCCCTAATCTCCATTTCAATTATTTAATTTAATTGTTTTGATTTATTGTTTTCCTTGAAGTTACTAACGTGTGTATTTTTTTATTAGAAAGAGGTACTAGGAATCCAAGTAAGTGCTTTAATTGTTTAATTGATATTGTGATATAGAAATCATGTTTAGGTTGTTTTTTTGATTCCTAATATCATGTTAGGATGCATTTCTTAGTATGATGTTTAGGGTAAGAATAAGTTTCTTAATTATATTAATTATGATTTCTATGATGCTTCCTATTTCCTTTCCTAATATCATGTTTGTATCATGTTAGGGTTAAAGCTTTGATCTTCATGTTTAGTGACATGCTAGAATTTGTTATTAATCTTGTTAGTATCATGCCTAGGATCATACTATTATTATTATGCTTTAACATGATTATTTTAGTTATTATGATGATTATTATGATTGTCATTATTATTATTATTATTATTATTATTATTATTATTATTATTATTATTATTATTATTATTATTATTATTATTATTATTATTATTATTATTATTATTATTATTATTATTATTATTATTATTATTATTATTATTATTATTATTATTATTATTATTATTATGTTGCTTGGTTATATTCATTGTTATTGCTTGATCACGCCTTTTATGGATGTTTAAAGGGAATAGGTACTTGTAATCACACTTAATAAGATAACTAATAATCTTGTTTAGGTTAATTTGATTATAATTCAAGTGATCGCCAATAATATATTTATTTGTGCATTAATATTCAACCAACATAGATAAACAGGATTAGAGTTAACCTATTAATTGCATGTTAGTCGGAAAGCGCACATGAATACGAGAAGAATAAAGTAGAGGTCTATTATTAGGGTGGGTTCTTTCTCTTTTAGATTGGATTTGTAACTTCATCCCCGAACTTACAGCCTTGGTTCCAGACCTATTGGAGTTAACAATCTCTTGGATCGTTAAGGGGTGTAACCTTCACCCTGTGAACGGTTTACAAGTTCCTAAAACTTGTTGGCGACTCTTTTGCTCTAGCTTCTTTCCTTTTGGACGCCACCATGCTTAAGTGTATGATCACAGTGAGGTTCAAGTTTGGGGTGATGCTTGAAATATTCCTTACACCTTAGTTAATAGGAAATAAACAAACCGTTTGTTTTTTATTCTGGAAGACCAACGTGGGGTAGGAGCAACAACAAAAATATTCTTTTCAACTCTTTGAAGATTTTCGCAAGAATTAGATTTAAGTGGGACGATAGGAGTCTTGCTAGTC
This sequence comes from Chenopodium album, assembly GCF_948465745.1. NCBI lineage: Eukaryota > Viridiplantae > Streptophyta > Magnoliopsida > Caryophyllales > Amaranthaceae > Chenopodium > Chenopodium album. The sequence continues at coordinate 44,556,502 of NC_137837.1, read as the reverse complement.
GAATTAGCTTGCTCCGACACATGATTTGTCGAATTAGCCGACTCATGCGCCCTCGCCTCTAATGTGGTGTTATCCACATCCATTTGATTCTTGTCTCAAATTTCTTCGAGAACCACTTTACTCCAACTTGGCATTCTAGAGAGAAATTCCTTTTTCTAGAAAAACACCATCATCGTGAGCAACAAATACTTTGTTATCTTCGCGATTGTAGAAGTAATACCCTCTTGTTTACTTGAGATAACCCATAAAGAAACATTCGTCTAATTTAGGCCTTGTTTATCTCCTTGTAAACATTTTACATAGGCTTCACATCCCCAAACGTTAAGAAAAGACAATTTTGGGGCTCTTTTATTCCACATCTCATATGGAGTCTTTTCTACCGCTTTGGACGGGCTTCTGTTTACTACTTTCATAGCTGCTTCCAATGCATATCCCAAGAACGATATGTGGAGATCAGTAAAGCTCATCATGGATCAAACCATGTCTAGCATGGTTTTATTCCTCCTTTATGATACATCATTTATCTGTGGTGTTCCTGTAGGGGTTAACTGTGATAGTATTCCACAATTAATCAGATGTTCATCAAATTCTTGGGTTAAATATTCATCACCACGATAAGATCGTAGTGTTTTAATTGTTTTCCCAAGTTGATTTGGTACTTAATTCTGGAATTCCTTATTCTTTTTAAAGGCTTCCAACTTCTACTTCATTAAGTAAATGTAACCAAATCTACTTAAATCACCCGTGAAAGTAATGAAGTAACTAAATACACCCCTAGCTTTTTGTACACATTGGTCCATACACATTTGTATGTATGAGTCCCAAAAGATCACTAGCTCTTTCACCTATTCCCGAAAAGGGTGACTTGGTCATTTTACCTAGCAAACATGACTCACAGTTTTCAAATGATTCATAATCAAATGAGGAAAGGAGTCAATCCTTATGTAATTTCTAGATGCGTGTTTGGTTAATATGACCTTGGCTACAATGTCATAGGTAAGTTGGGTTTGAACCATTTGTTCTTTGCTTTTTATGATCTATGTTGTAGACATGGGCCGTATAATCTAATACATATAAACCATTAACCAATTTAGCAATAGCATATAGCATATTTTCGCTTGAAATAAAACAACATCTGTCTTTAATTTCAAATGAAAAACCTTCAGTATCTAAAACACAAACTAAAATAATGTTTTCAGTAATTGCAGGAGCATAGTAACAGTTATTAAGCAACAAAACGAGTCTAGATGGGCGCTTGAGTTCATCTCTTCCAATAGCAAGTGCAGCAACAGTTGCTCCATTTCCTACTCGAAGCATCATCTTCCCTTTAGCTAGCCTTCTAATCACTCTTAAGCCCTACATTTGATTAACAATGTGAGCACCACAACCGGTATAGAATACTGATAAGTGGTTTCTTTGACCACTTATTTTGGTGATTTTAAACCGATTTTGCTATCCTTTCACCTCTTTCTAATTCGTTTTGTATATAAAATATGTGTCTCAACCTTGCCTCCTCTTTGTTTGTGTTTATCTATGTTTAACAAGTGTAACGACTCAATTTGACAAGCAATCAAATCTTGGAATGATGTTCGAGGCAAGGAAATAGAGAAAGGAGAGCTATCTCCAGGTGGAGCGAGCGCTCCTTCAACTTAAGCAACATTCTGCCCAAATCCAACCCTGTGAGGAGCGGGTGTTCGCCTTATCAAGAGAGGGCCCTCCTAGCTACTCCAAGTGATTATGCCTCAAGGTGAAGCATGGAGGAGCGGGCGTGCACCCTCCTTGGAGCGGGCACTCCTCCCCTTAAAGATAAAATCTGCCACAAGCTGAAGAGCAGTGGAGCAAGTGTGCACCCTCCATGGAGCGGTCGCTCCTCCCCAAAGTTTTAGATTCAGCCTTCTTCTAAAGCTAGAAGGATTGGGCGTGCATGAACTAGGAGCGGGAGCTCCTCATTACGGAGCGGGCGCTCCTCGCTGGAAATCCGTCTTATTTTAACGGATTAACCTATGCAATTCGGGGAGTATAAGTACTTCCCCTTTAGTTCATTTGTAAGGCAGACAACAGTAGTATAGTATTTAGCATTTCCTCTTAGTTTAAAACAATCAACTTTGGTAATTTAGCTTAGTTTTCATCAAATTAATCATCATAATAGTAAGTTTTAAGAATTATTCTCAAGGTTTGGCACATTGTATTCAACATTTGAAGCTTCAATTAGTAATTTCTTCCACCTTCATCTACTAAATTTCTTATTTTATTTGGTATCTGCATGTTACTTGAATCTCTTTAGTTCTTGATAATTTGTTGTTAGATTATAGTTTATTCAATAGTTAATCACTTTTCCCCAATTATTGAAGTAATTGGAACCCTAACCTTTGTTTGCATGTCACCTAAAATGAGTTGTGAGTAGTCTTCTTGCTAGGGGTTGGGTGAAGCTTGACCTTTTGGTTAGTTATGTGAATGTGGAAGAAGCATTGATGTTTGTATTGAAATTAAATAGATTGTATGAGATTGCTTGTTAGTTCTTTATAATAGGATTTACTACCCTTGATTTAGGATCTTGATAGCATGGTATGCTTTGTTTAACATGAAAATGTGAATTGAGTATGTCATTACTTATTGCAATTTGATTATGTATCTTATATTGCTAAAATAACGAGGAATCTCAATTTAGTAGAGTGAGTTGTTTACTAATTGCATGAGGTTGATCTTACATATAGTCCTTGCTATATCTTGTCTATTTTACTCCCTATTTGCCTAATTACCTTTGTTGAGTGGGTCCCATTCCCTAGTGTCTTTAATCCATTGAATTAGAACCATAGTTTGTTTGTCTACTTGACGAACCACAAATCACCAGAGACTTCTAAATTTAGCTTAAGTGTTAAGATCTTTAGCAACCATATCCCGTTCCTTGTGGACCGAACTCTTACTTATCATTGTGCTTGGTTTGTAGGATGTTTGTTTATAAATGCGTTTGATTTAGTGTGGAATGTGCTACCATTCTAACGCCCATCAAATACCCATGTGGAAGAGGAGTTAAGGTTTATTTCTACAACAAAAACATTAGGCAACTCCTTAACTTCTGTTTTCACTGGTGTGCCGTGGGGACAACCTAGCTAGTATGTGGTAAGAGCAACTACCGCAATAAAAGCATTGGCTTCTCTCCTTCTTTAAGTAATCCTCTGTGTGGTTGATCAAAAGATTGACTAGTGTCACTATCGAGCCTTTATCATCATGAATTATCTTGATGAGATCAAATCCATCATGGAGTGAAAACAGAATAGTGTCGTGTGCAAATTCATCATCAAATGGTCTCCCTAAGATATCTATCCCATTGAGTAAATCAATCAGTTCCTTCACACGGTTCTTAACTGACTAGCCAGGAATGAGTTTCATAGCCACTATCTTACAATTAATATTGTAAGTCTCTAACCTTACACTTTCCGTCCAGGAGTAGTATATTTGCTGGATTGAATTAACGAGCTCTCTAACATTCTGATCGTTGATGCCTCCACTTCCTAATGCACCAATGCCACCTCGTCAGATGGCACGTAGACAGTTATGCAGTTTGGTCACCTCATAGTCCTTCAACCTTCTTTTCCAACAAGTTGGAATAGATGCCAATATGAGATTCCCGATTTTCTCTACATCCAAAACATCTTTCGGGTGCCTATCAGGAGTGAAACCTATTGTGAATCTGCTATAGATGGGAATATAGAGTCGATCCTCAAGCTTGTGGCTTTTAAGAACATTTATTAAATCTTCTTCCCATTCCCTGAAGTTTCTGAGATTTAGCCTTGTTTTCAGTTTGGTTGGCATGTTGTCGTTAAAGCTATTCATCTACAAACAAAAATAAAAAAACAAGGCAAAGTTTAATAATTATGTTTAATAACATTAAAGTACCATAAGCGTATTAAATTGGTAACTTTAAAACATTTTATTCAATATTAGTTGATCCCAATTGAATTAAATGATTCCAATACCCTTTATTTGTGTAATAGTTGACCAGACTGAGGCCTTACCATCAACCATTACAATTTCAAGGTGAGCAAACTCTTTTTTGATTACAACACTTGTAACTCTTGGTTGAATAATTACCCATCACATGTTTAATTATTACCCTTTGCTTCAAGGTTCTAAACTCTTTAGGTAGCCTTGTTGAGTATAACCAATTAAATATGTAGAACGTGATCTATCCCAAATTACCCAAGATAACAAGTGACACTCTATTAAGGTTGTCCCATTACTCACGATCAAAGGATTGCTGGGTATCTAATTGGAAAAGCAACCTAAATATTACCGAAACCTAGAATTATTATGTTGCGATCATTTAGTGAACTCTAGGGCATCATTAATCAACATAAACAAAATAAAACATGCATAATTTACTAATGCATAAATAAAATGACATAGTATGGCCAATCCTAGAAAACTATTAAAGCAAAACTCCCCCTTGAACCTTCATGGATCTCATCCATCTAGCTCCTTTGGGCCTTCACTCCATTGTCTTCTTAGATCAACTGCAAGCTGTGATAAAATTCTATTCTATCTACTACTTCAATAAAATAAAATAAATTACAAAAATACTTAACAGTACGCAGACCGTATTTAGATTACAAAAATAGGAAAGGATGCACATATCGTTTTTAAAATCTATGGGCCATACTAGTCTATATATAGAAATAAATAACATCATATATTATAAAGTTCCATATAATAAATCAATCATCATGCTTTCTAAAACTACAACATCGAATGTTCATAATTAAGGAAATATGATATGGCATCTTAATATCTCATATTTAATTAAATTACCGCAATTAGATAATATCATATATTATTCATGACCAATCATAAAATATCATTTATTCTATTTTAAGGTATGAGATATAATCAAATCTTATTTTAATTGTGGAAAATAAATCATATTTATTTCCCATGATTATCCTAATTAATTTAGGAGATTCTATTCTAATTTCCTAGCCAATCACAATATTTTAAATCAATTATTATCCTAACATAATTATGGGATAATCTCATTATTTAATCAATTATTATCCATATAGAATCTTTTTACTCAATAATTATCCAAAGTTAACAAAATTAACCACTTTAATTTTGATAATTATCTTTTCAAAATCAAAACTAATCTGTTATTTTAACATCTGATTATTGTTAAAATAAAAAAAAAAAAATTAATTGCGCCGGCCATCGTGGTGCGGCCAGCCGAAGCTAGACACAGTGGTCGTACACCGGCAGGTGTACTCTACAAAGTAGTGACGCAAGGGCACCAGCAGCAGTGCACTCAACCCTTGTGCAGAATTGGTGTTGCGACTCCTGGTGTCGGTCCGAGCCACTTGCCCAGCCCCACCCTCCCTCCTAGACCTACTGGTGCGACAGTCGTCGTGGCTACGCCACCTAGGTGCGGTTGCCGTACAATAAAAATTTTTATTTTAAATTAAATTAAAACAACTCTTTTGTTAAAAAAAATAAATTAATATAATGTGGTCCAATTAATTTAAAAATTAAATCATATTCAATCTTAAAATTAGGGTTCTTCATGAAATTAATCCCTAATTCAATTTAGCACTTAAATTAAATCATTTTATCATGAAAAGTTCATAATTTAACATGAAAATAAATAGATTTAAATCATGAATCATATAGTAATGAAATTAAATCAAAACCAAAATAAAAAATCAAATTTAGGCTTTAGGGTTTCGAATTTTTCAAATTAGGGTTTGTGGAGGTCGAAATTTTTGAACATATTAGGGAAAAAATTTATTCCTTTTGAAGATAATTTTGAGCAAATTAAACAACTTTTAATAATTTTATATGTTAAATCATATTTAAAATAATAATTGACCCATAATAAAATTATTCTCCCTCCTAATTGAATTAAAATTGTGGACATTCAAAAACTTAATATTCAATATATGTACATGCATAGGCTCTGATACCACTTTTGGACTTTATATACTATAAGCGGAATTGCTTGAATCATATTCATAAGCATCTAAACACCAAGATCAATGCATAACACATAAAGAACAATTAATAATACCTTTGAAGCGTGAATCCACTAGCAATCGAGCAAGAACAAACGGGTGACAAAGAACCCCTAACGTAATTCCTCTACTTGGTCTACGGTAGACCTGGCAAATAGGTCATTCGGGTCGGGTATGGGTCGGGTCAAGTTCGGGTCAAAAGATTATCGGGTCGGGTCAGGTCATTTCGGGTTTCGGGTTGATTTCGGGTCGACTGATAATCGAGTCGGGTCGGGTATTGGGTCGAGTTTGGGTCAGGTCAGTTTGGGTCGGGTCAATTTTTGGGTCGGGTCAGGTCAATTTTCGGGTCCAATTTCCGGGTCAACTTCGGATCGGGTCAACTTGTAGTCGAGTCATATTCGGGTGATTCATTAGGTTAAATTCAACTCTGTATATATATTTATTTTTTTATTTTTTGACGAAAAACTCACTATATTTATTAAGGTTATTTTTTTCATGGATTATAGTAATTGTTGGACTTTTATTAACCTTTTTTTTTTTTTTTTTTTTGTGTTTAGAACTTTAGACTGAGAATCACTTTCATGATCTCCTGAAACTAAGAGGGATGCTTTAACTAATTGAGTTATACCTCACTCTCTTATTGATCTTAGTTTTAATACGTACTCTTATTATCATTGTCATTGTTGTAATAATTTCTTTGAATTATTCTTATACTCCCTCCGTCCCAAATTACTCTTAACGATTTCACATTTTGCACTATTCACACATCTCACTTTGACCATCTTTTTAAGCTATTATAGGAAAGTCAATGTAGTAATGTAAGATGTTGTTGGGTCTATTTTAATGTATAGTTTCCTAATATAAACTTTTTATAACTTATATAATTATTTTCTAAAAGAAGTTAAAGGTCGGGTCATTTTCGGGTCGGGTCAACTTCGGGTCGGGTCGTTTCGGGTCTCGGGTCAACTTTTGGTCGGTTCATTTCAGGTTGGGTCGTTTCGGGTTGGGTCATTTCGGTTTTCGGGTCAGTTCCACTTCGGGTCGGGTATGGGTCGGGTTAATTCGGGTTTTGGGTCAATTTCGGGTCACTGGTTTCGGGTCGATTTCGGGTCATGGGTCGGGTCGTTCGGGTCAGGTCAGGATTGCCAGGTCTAGTCTACGGGCGCAGATTAAACCTCCAATAATGCTAGTTAGATTTAATTGAACCCTTTTAAATTAACCTTCCACAAAGAAGAGGGAAACACGAACTAGCCATGAACCACCACACGCGCCACCTAGGGTGGCCAGCTGTACGGACGAGGGGAAAGAGAGAGAGGGTCGTGAGAGTGAGAGAGAAATTAGGGTTTTGGAACTTGGTTGCTTGAGTTACAATTAACTGACTTGTTAATTGTTATTTCAATCCAAGTCATGGATCTTATTTATAGATTATATCTCTAAAAAAGAATCCATGTCAATCCCAAACTCCTAATCCTAATAAAACTACTCTAGCCCAACACTCCTTATGGTTTTTCATGATCTCATGAGGCCCATTAATGGGCCTCTTACTTGTTTAACCTAATACCCTTGTTGTGTTACCTTATAGGATCCATTATATTGGGCTTTAGACTATTTGACTAGCCCCAAGATCATTTATCATATCAAGCAACAGACAATGATGACCCAAAAGAATGAACTTATTATCTCTATAAACCTGATCTTTAATATATCTAGTAATTGCACTTATCGAAGACATAATTTCTTCAATAGTTTCATACCATATTGTCTTAGGTTATCGAAGGACTGTTTGAGATGTCCGATGTGATCTTTGGCTTTCTTGGGTTTGACCAACATGTCGTCGATGTATACTTCCATTGTATCTCCTGACTACTCTTTAAAAATTTTGTTGATGAGCCTTTGATATGTTGCAACTGCGTTCTTTAAGCCAAATGGCATGACTTTGTAGCAGTAGATACCCTTGTCCGTCATGAAGGCTATCTTCTCTTGATTGGCTGGATGCATAAGTATTTAATTTTTACCTGAATATGCGTCCATGAATGTGAGCAGTCCATGCCAAGTGGTTGCATCGACCATAGTGTCGATGTGTGGCGAAGGAAACGGATCTTTGGCGCATGCTTTGTTCAAGTCGGTGAAGTCTATGCACACTCTCCATTTCCTGTTTTTCTCGCTAACTACCCGGACGTTTACTAAACAGTCGAATACTTCACTTATCATATCTTTTGGGTTTCTATTAGCTTTTGCACTTCGTCGTTGATCACTTGATTTTGCTTTGGTGCGAATTTTTGTCGCTTTTGCTTGACTGGTCGATGATTAGGGTCGACATTCAGCTTGTGAGTGTTTACGTCCGGGCTGATAAATGTCATATATTCATACAACCATACAAAGCAATCTGCGTTAGCTTTAAGAAATTCAATGAGTTCAGACCTGATACCTGGGTCGAGCGATGCCCCAATGCGGACGGTTTGCTCTTGCTTACTAGGACCTGATACCTTGATGTAATTGCTATATTGTCCTTTTGGATTGTTTTAATGTGGAGCTGTAGCATCTCCTGGCCTCTTGCCTTTCTTCTTTGATTTCTTGCATGCCCCACTTGGTTGAGAATTTAATTACTTGATGATATGTTAAGGGGACGGTCTTCATTCTATGAATCTAGGGATGACCAATGATGGCATTATAGGCCAACGAGCAATCCACGACATTGAAGAGAGTTGATAGATTGACAAATTGAGCAAATGTAGGCAGCACAATCTCCCCACTTGTGTTGAGAGCTTCTTCGCTAAAACCCACAAGAACAATTGATTTTCTGATGACGTCTCTAGTGTCAAATCCCATGTCTTCTAAGGTTCTTTTGAAATGTACGTTGGATGAACATCCTCCGTTGACAAGCACTCTTTGAAGCAGGAAGTTGCCAATTGTTAAGGATATCACAAGGGGTCCTGATGCTCTTCGCGATAATCTCGTCACAAACGCCGAAGGTGATAACCATCGTTTCTAGGGATTTATCTTGGTTTGATCTCACGTCTATTGGAATAGCTTCCTCGAGGATACCTATTCTTGCTATTTTCTTTGCTGCAGAATATGTTAGTCCACAAATATCATATCCACCAGAGATGACATTGACTACCTTAATGACCATTGATCCTTTAAGAGGCTGTTGAGATTGATGGGATTACTGAGACTGTTGGGGCTATCAGAGCGACGCCTCTTTGTAGTTTACTTTGTCTTTTTCCATCAACTCCTTTAGATGCCCCTTCTTCAAGAGAAAGGCTATCTCCTTTCTCAAATCATTACAATCTTTGGTACGATGGCCATGGTCACTATGATAGTCGCACTAGTTGGATTTGTCCTTACCTTCTTCTGGCTTGTCGCTCTTCCTGGGCCGATGGGCGGCATTCTTTAAGGAATGCAGGGCATTCACCACGCCTCCAATGTCGATGTAGAATCCATACTCAGTGATGTTGGGGTATGCGTCGAAATTTTTCTTTAGAGACCATTCAACAAAGCTTTGTGCATTGTTAGTGCTAACAATGTTATTGACATTGTTTACCTGCCCTAGTTTGTTATAGGGTCTACGACGCCAGGTTTTCTTATTGCTATGTCGTCTGTCGACTCTGCCATTTCTGGGAGAAGGCGAGGGCATGATGCCTTTCCTGATGGTAGATCATCTTCGAGTCGCATCTGATTAAGGGGGCACGGGTCCTAACTTCCTCGAAGGTCGTGTAGGGATAATTTGTTAGCTCTTTGTAAAGCTCCGACTAGTATGAAAATCCTTTATTAAAGGCTTTGATGGTTGTTTGGACGTCATATCCATTGGTGTTGATTATTTCCTTGTTTAATCTACTAGAATACGATTTGATAGATTCTCTGCTTTCCTAGACGATGCAATAGAGGTCGCTTATTTGCTTTTCAACCTTGCAGCTGTTGTTAAACTTGCTGTAGGACTTGTTACATAAAGTTTGAAAATTGGCAATAGAGTTACGTTTAATATCACACATTCACTCAAGGGCAGGTGTAGACATCTACTTTTGGCCTCCTGTCCCGACAGGAAGTGCAATGACGATAAATAAAACCATCTTTGTGTTGGATTGAAGTGAAGAATACTTATGGATAACTGGTTAAGCCACAAAACACAAAAGGCTAGCCCAAATTAAAGAAAAGGCCAAAACAAAGGTCCAATTAACTAAACCCAATCATAATTAGTCTTAAGTCGGTGCTTAAAACCTAATAATGACGAATTTAGGAGCGCCTAGGTTAAATCTTAGTGCTGCCGCAGAAAAAGTTGTGCACATCTCAAAGAGTCGCGCAGGGCTGCCACGCACAACTAATTCGGTTGCACGCGACCCCAGCGCAACCCCCAGAGTTGCGCTGCGGAAGATTCAAAATTATACGGAAAATATAAAATCGAATCTTACCATAAAGTCGCGCGCAAGACAATTAGTTGCACTGCCCCTAGCAGCGCAACCCAATAACTTGCGCTGGGATGCCGCGCGCAACTCATTCTGTTGCGCGCGACACCTGCTGCGCCAGACTGCTCGAAACCCTAAACCTAATCATTCCCTATAAATACGAGCTTAGACCGAGGCTTAAACAGACAGAAATTAACCTAAAACTCTGGCGAAATACTTATGCACTTATGCAACCTAGCCCCTCTTGTCCTAAACACTCACCCTTTTGATAATTTGTTACTACGGTGGAGGTTCCCCAACAAGAAGGAGTCCATAAGTGTTCTAAACGGAGATCTAGAAAAGAGAAATGTTAAATTCCTGAGCACTTAGTTAAATCACATTTATTTTCTTGTTTAAAAGGACTTTAATTAATTAATTAGTGTTGTTTGATCACCTTTAAAATAATTAATTAATCAATTCCACATAGTATCTTGCGTAAAATAAAGATTAGAATTGAATTAAACAATTGTTGGTTAATCACTTAAGCCAAGGCGAATCTTGTTTATTTTCTTGTTCTTTTCACGAATTGGATTAAATAAGAATAACGACATTACAATGTAATTCCTACGTGAATTAATGCTTGTAAATAAAATAACTAAAATAGTTTTAAGTACCGAGTTGCATATATTGTTTGGTGATGAAATTGTAAAAAAAGAAGAGCTAGTAGAGGCCGCACTAGGGCTAGGATAATGATTCCCCTCTAAAAGGAACGTTATTTTAGTACCCTCGCTCCCGAACTCATTTCTGGTTTATAGACCAATTTGGGCATGGGTAAACTTATGACTCATGCTAATTATTCCATGAACTCCACATGGAAGAAAGGCATGAACAAGGTTTATGATTTTTTCCTAAAACTCATTGGCGACTCCTACTTGATTCTTACAAAAAAGCGTAATGATAGAATCAATTCTAATTCAAGGTCCCCCAAACAGCCAGGAATTCAAATCCTACTACACCCTAACAATTGTAAAGTCCTAGGCTTTTAAGTGGCCAAGGGAATTTAAGGAGAGTACCCCTTACGATGGGATAACCCTCCTTACAGTGGCGACTCCATTGGGGACTTAGAGGTTACATGATGAATTCGTAGTTATAGTCCAAGGTTTCCAACACTAGGTTGCCTATGGGTTGTAACGAGAATTAACTTGGATAATCTCTAATTAGAGAGCGAGACTTGAACGCATAATATCTTCCTTTTGCACAAGAGTAAAAACCAAACAAGCAACATTGCATCATGCATAAGCATAGCACACTTAAACCATTGGGTATTGGCTCATTGACTAGGGGTCGCCAACACTAGGCTTCTATCCCGAAATCAATAACAATCATCTTACCCATATCACCAACAAAATGTTGGGAAGGCGATGTCATTAGTCAGCACGTTGAGTGATTAATTTGTGTGTCGTTTCTTAAGATATGGTACCTTTTGACACCCAAGCCTTTTTTACCTTTGAACGGCATTGCGTGAATCTTGACTTAATGGTATGCTTATGTGATTATGTGACTATGTGCAACGTGTTAGGATATTCTTCTTTTTTCTCTTTTTAGTTTGGTCTAGGTTCCCAATTACGAAGTTGTCTCTTCGTGATTTAGCATCATATTCAAAGGATAACATAAAAAAATCAAGTAAAAAAAAATCTAATAAAAAAACAAAAAACGCTCGGATTACAAAAAAAATTTACGAGCAGGTGGCGTACGCAACTCAATGAGTTGCGCGACCCCTCCCAGCTCAAATGATTTCGTTGCGCGTGACAGCCGCGCGCAACTGAGTCACTTGCGCGCGCCCACTGGATGAGTCAATTTTGATTTCTCAAAAAACAAGTTGACTCATCCGAACAATATCTTCATTGAAGAATTGTTAAGGGCGATGTTATCTTTTTGAATATATTTTGCGTCTTTTTTTTTCCTTTTTAAACTAGCGTATTGATTTACTTATCCTTTCGTACTCCTTTAAGGCCGGTTTTCGAGCTTGGGAAAGAGGACCCCGGGCACTCGCATTCTATGTTTACCACCCAAATATCAACCCCTTTCAAACCACTTTTCTTTGACAACTAATCCTAGTCCAACAACAATGCCAACCATCGAAGAACTTCAACAAGAGATTCTTCGTTTGAGAGAGGAAAAGGCTCAAGAGGCCGAGGAGAGAAGAATTAAGAAAATGGAAAAGATATAAAAGAAAAATGCTTAAGCCTTAGCCTAGCAAGAAAAGATGGAACAATTATCCATCAAAGAAAAGTCGTTGGAGAAGCTAGTTCTTCGTTCTACAATGGGGAACAAGTACTTTGACGCAAAAAAGTTTGCTCCTCCTCCAAGACTTGCTTCACCGAAAAAGTTCGTAGCTACGGACTTGCCAATATTTAAGGTGACCAATAATCCACAAAATCATTTAATGTGTTTTACTGGCACTATCGCACTAAAGGGAGTTGATCCTAAGCTTTATGCTTTGACTTTCCCTTTATCCCTGGACCAAATCTTGATAGAGTGGTATTATGGACTAGATCCAAAATTCAAAGCAACATGGAAAGATGTAGTTTCGGCTTTCATTACCCAATATGAGATTAACGTAGAGTTCAAGTCAACTTTACATGAACTCGAGATGCTTAAGCAAGGCAACGATGAAGGTTTTCTTGCTTTCTATGGTAGATGGCAAGAAAAGGCGCCTCACCTTGCCCAAAGGCCTCTTGAACTCGAGTTAGTACAAAAACTCATTGACAACTGTTGTTTTGGGGTGTTTTTGTCCCTTGGGAGAGTTACGTCACAAAGTCTGATCCGGTTGAGCTGTACCTGCAAAATAACGGAGACTCCGGGTGATCGGAGCTCTGCCTCCGACGGTCAAGTTAGTAACTTGAAACGGAATAGAGAGAACGGAAATTTAGGTGGGTATCTGCTCGGATTCCAAGCTCAGGTCTTTCTCTGATGTAAGAGAATAAGGGTGTAATAAATGATTGAATGTGTCCCCAAAATGGGGAAATATCTCCCTATTTATAGGGTCGTTGGAAAATGTGCCCCTTCCTAGGTCACTTGACCTAGATTTTAGTGGGCTGCGCCATTTTACGGCGCTCCTAGGAATTTGGGCCCTTGAAGGCCGCGATTTTGGAAACATATCTGAGGGCGCCAAGTGTCAAGAGGATGTTGGGCCACATGGGCCATCCTGAGCTCGACACGTGGCGACCTCTCATTAGTCCACGTGTCTAGGGTAAAAATACCCTAAACATTTGCCCCTCACAGGTCGCACCTGCACATCACGTGGGGCCTGTGAAACGTGTCCACCTTTCATAGGTGAACAGTAACGGACAAAATTTTTGAATTTCAAATCAAAAATTTTCCCCCCACTTTTACTTTCTATAAATAGAATGTTACCCCTCTCCTTTTCACACCTTACGTTCACATTGACTTTTTAGAGAGAGAAAAAGAGAGATTCTAGAGAGAGATTTCTCTGCTCCGGTCTGCATCACAGCAAGTTTCAAGCTTCCGAGTGCTAGCAATTCATCACCCGGTTCACCGGCTGTAGCGGTTTTCAAATTTTTTAGAGTTAAAGCAAGGTAACCGCCTGTACCATTTTAGCTTTTCTCCCTTTCAATTTGCTGACCATTTTTTCAGCCTGTATACCCAGCTTTCTTAAGAGAATATAAATGAGTTCCCAATCCACCCACTCGGCACTGCCTAGGACACTCAGCCGATCCCCCGGAATGGCTGAGTCTAGAACAAGGGGTGCCTCTTTTGGACTGTCAGAACCAATATGCTCATCTCCGAATTCCTCCCTATCTATGTCTGTGCAGGACACAATGGCCAGAACGAAACAAACGACCAGGCGGTCTAAAAGCCGGCGCACCATGAGAGTGCCAGCCGATGAGGTTTTCTCGGAAGGGGAATAGAGGAATTGGGAGGAGAGCGGATCTGACGAAGAGGTTCCCTCTACCTTCGGGAGCTCTGGAGTAAGAGAGGAAGACGGCGAGGGAGCCGCCTCCTCTAATGAAGCCGGCGATGCTGAGACCGGCCAGAGATCAAGAGCGGAATCTTTCGGCTCTGACCAGGGTGATTTTGCGGCTGACTATCAGCAGCCGCCCAAGGTTGCTGACAATCCCAACCCCAAGAAGACCTGGATGCTGCCGAGCAACATTGCACTTCTGAATAGCGGGTTCAGGGCCTTCAAAGAGAAACATCCATTTGGAAGGGGTTGGGAAGTTATTGTCCCTCCGGCTGATGTTGTGATGGCCTGGGCGGACGACATCTACCATGCAGATGATTACTTCATCTGCTATGAGGCGGTTATCGAATCCGGCCTCCGGTTCCCCCTCCACCCTGGGATTAGGAAAATCCTCAAGGGATATGATCTGGGGGTTTGGCAACTCACCCCTAACTCGTGGGTGAATATATTAAGTTACATCGACGCCTGCGAGTTTCAGAACTTGAACCCCAGCTTTTCCGCCTTCGCTCATATGCACTACCTGAGCAAGGCCCCAGGCGGCCATGGGGCATGGTATACGCTGACTACCTTGCCCCAATATCTAATGACTTTGGACAAAGTGTCCAAGTGGTCCGGGTGGAAGGACAAATATTACTTGATTTCTTCCCCCACCTTGAGACACAACCGGACACTGCGTCGGTACAACACCGAGCCGGCTCTTCTAGGCCGGAAATGCCCTCTCCCGGTGTTATCTACTAAGGCCCGGGAGCAAATAATAGAGCCGGGATTTTTTGAGACAACAACTGAGCCCATGGAGGATGGGACTCGCATCATAGTTCCCAAGAACTGGATCCCCCATCCGGACTTCTTCAAGGACGAGTGCTTCTTGTCCGCCTGCGGGCTGAGTACAATGTTTCCCGGGGGTAGAATACTTCTCATCCGGAACGATTGTTATTTCATTTTTATTGCAAACTTGCCTTAATTTCTTCTAACTTGAAATTCTTGTTTTTGCAGACGAAGCCTTGAGGATGGTTGACCAGGGTGAAACTCCTGCTAAGTCTGCGGCGCTGCTGCGCAAGGAGGCGGCACTTGCCAAAAAGCAGCCGTCGAGGCTAAGGATACGAAGAAAGGCGGGGTAAGACCGCCTGACTTTATATGTTTGTTTGTTTTTCTTTTTTTTATATACCGGTTGGGTATGCTTACATTTTGCTTCTTTCTCAGGAGTCCATCAAGAGGATTCCACGATCATTCTCCAAGTTGCTCAAAAGGCAGGGAGATGATCTAGAGAAGGCTCCGGCTGCCAAAGCCGCCAGGAAGGATCCCCCCCCAGAAACAAACATCTGCCCAATCCGGTCGTCCAACGACTGGGGGCAAATCCCCTGCTGTTCTGAAAAAACTCAGCGAATGCTCAGAACAGCAAAAGCGCCGGATGTCTCAACGACATTGAAGGGTGGCGAGACACCTAAGGTTGCAGGCGGTGCGGCAACCACTGGGGAGGAGAACAAGCCGGAGACCCATCCGGAAGCTCAAGGTAAGGAACGAACTGAAATACCTTGGCCACTTGATTTTATGAGAATCAAGGCCAAGGTTGATTCTTCAAAAGGGTCAGTCAGCAGCCGGCAACGAATGAATGCCGACTACGCTGCTTCTATCTCACAAAGCATTACTTTTGATGCAGATCTGACTTCTGACCAGCTGGATCTTGCGAGCTTCGCAAAGCGGATGGTGAGGAACCTCACCCGGTCTGAGAAGGCTTCCATACCTGATCTGCAGGTCGTGGACTTTGACCGGATAATGGGTTCTCTGGCTGAGGTAAATGATTCCTCTATCTTGATGTCTTTAACATTTAATTTGACTAAGTAACTCATAAACCGGTTGTCATTTTCTCAGGCTATGGTGAGAGTGGACAGTCTCAGGGGCCCCTTCAGGCGGAAGCAAGAAGAGGTAAATGACGCCAAACGGAGGGCCCTAGAAAACCTCAACTTTGCTGAACATTCTTATTATATGTGTAATTTAAAGATTAAAGCAGTAGAGTTGAAACAGGAGGAGCTGATCCGGAGTTTGACGGCTGCAAACGATGAAGCTAACAGCCGGGCTGATGACCTTGACAAGAAGCTAAAAGATGCCAAATCAGATCTCAAGGCATTGGAAGATGCTGACAAGGAGAATGCCCAACTCCGGATTGACAATGACCGCCTGAAGCTCGAGCTCATGAATCTGCGCAACAAGCAGTCGGATGAGCTGGCCCAGGAGTAGACCCGGCTGACTAAGGAGAATGAACGGGACAACTTGGCCCGGCTGAAGATCACCT
The DNA here is from genome assembly GCF_948465745.1 of Chenopodium album. NCBI lineage: Eukaryota > Viridiplantae > Streptophyta > Magnoliopsida > Caryophyllales > Amaranthaceae > Chenopodium > Chenopodium album. Next base: position 44,539,843 of record NC_137837.1, on the reverse strand, counting down.
GGGGCCTTCTTTACCCAGAAATATACTTTGAGGTCTATAAGCTGAGGTATGATTACGCCACTGCGGTGTATGATGCCCAGCAACTGGGTGATGCTCCACCGCCTCGCTTCAAAGACTGGGCTGCTGAGCAGGGATTTGAAGTCTCTGATGATGAGGAGTAGGCGGATGATCATTACGAGGGCCAGGCCAGCCAGACTCAGCCGGCGAAGACTCCACCTCAGCCTTAGGCGGGCCTCCCCAATTTCTGCGGCAGTATGCCAACAATGTTATTTACCGGCTTGCATTTCGTGCTTTGTTGTATCTTTTTACCAACCATGGGGTTGAATTAACATTTTCTCTTTCTTTCTTCACCGGATGTGTCCGGTTAACACTTATTGTGGCCTTTGTGCCATTTCAAATATAAATGAATTCTTCCGACTCAGTCGGTTTTTATATATGTCTGTGTTTTGAGGTTTTTCAATTTGAATTTTGCATCTGTTTGCAATTCTTTAGTATTTTGCCTAACTTAAAAAAGCATGCGACAATTTGCAATCCGGGTGCTCTTGCCCCTGGGTGGCTGTGTGGTTGGTTTAATGTCAAGCTGATTGATTGGCTTGAAAACACTTGATACTTGGAGAAGTATGGAGTGTTTTGAGGCCAATCAATCACAATGGTGATTGCCCTAAACCAAGTGCACAGCCGGCCATAAAAGTGGGTGCTTTGAGCTTCTTACCTAGGCGGTTATATTCCGTCTGGGGTTAACGCGTAGCCATTACACAATCTTTTGCCTCAAAAGGGGAAGTGAGTGCAACTTTGGAATAAATAACCCAAGTAATAATTTCTACCAATGACCGACTGATGCCTTAGGGCATCTGGTACTTGGTTACTTAATTGTTCTTCATAGGTTATTCTGGTCAGACAACTATGAGTTGACCAATTTGGTCGTTCAATTTTTGCAGTCTGCATGGATACGTAGAACCGACAAATAGTCTGTTCTCTGCGACAATTGCACCCGGAGGGGTGTCGCCAGACGCCCTTGTCCATGTTGGGGCAGGCGATTTCATAAAATAAGCAACCATCCGGCCATATTGGCCTTTGGTCTCGTTTGAGACCGGTTGTATAGCTACTAAGCATTTTTGTGCTTAGTTTTTTAATCGGATCATTTGGCCTAGCATAATTACAACATTGAATTTACACTAAGTATCAAACTTAGTTTGTTGAACAAATAGTCCGTCTGAGTGTTACCCAGGCGGTCCAACAATTATTAAGTTACATTATCAAACATAGTTAAATAAATAAAGAATCCGTCTGGGCTCTACCCAGGCGGTTAGGCAGTTATAATATTCAACCAAACTAAGTATCAAACTTAGTAAGTTAAACACAGGGTCCGTCTGGGTATTGCCCCGGCGGAATAAATATGGCAAAATAATTCTGCAAACAAAGCCTGAATTTTCATTAATTGACTTACTGTTTACAAAAATTACACATTCTCAGAAGTAGTACTTTTTTAGATTGTCTACATTCCAAGTTCTAGGCAGGCGGCGTTCGTCCGGAGTTTCCAGACGGTAGGTGCCGTTCCTGACTTCTTCATAAATCCGGTAAGGGCCTTCCCAATTAGGGGTTAGCTTCCCAGCCTATTTGGCCCTACCGGTTGCCTCCATTTTCCGCAACACAAAGTCATCCACTTTCAAAGGACGCTTGTGCACTCTCTTGTTATAGGCTCTGGTCATCCTCAGACGGTATATCTCATGGCGCAGGGCAACATTGCCCCTACGTTCCGGGAGGGAGTCCAATGCCAGCCACATGGCCTCCCAATTTGCCACTTCATCATAGAGCATAACTCTGAGAGTCGGCTCATAATGCTCAATAGGCAAGACGGCTTCAGCACCGTATACCATAAGAAATGGGGTTTCTTCGGTTGCCCCTTTAGCAGTGGTCCGGATGGCCCATAGGACATGAATTAATTCTTCTGCCCATAAACCATTGGCCCGTTCAATTTTCTTTTTTATGCCTTCTGAGATGAGTTTGTTGAAGGCCTCAACTTGGCCGTTTGCTTGGGGTCGGCCGACTGATGCAAAACAATGTGAGATACCCTGATCTCCCAACCAAGTCTTGAGCTGAGGGGTCTCAAACTGAGGACCATTCTCAAACACCATAGACATAGGTACCCCAAACCGGGTGATGATGTTCTTCCAGATGAAGGAGATGACATCCTTAGTCTTGATGTTTTTAACCGGCTCAGCTTCTACCCATTTGGTGAAGTAATCCACAGCCACCAAAATGTAGCGCTTTCCGCCTGGAGCAGGCGTATAAGGACCCAAGATATATCCATGCCCCATTTAGCAAATGGGATTGGGCTGTAGATTGCCATCAGATCAGTAGCCGGGCGGCGAATCAATGGGACAAACTTTTGGCACTTGTCACATCTTTTGACCAACTCCTTGGCGTCATCTTCAAGAGTAGGCCAGAAGTATTGCCGCCTGGCTCTGACGGCTAAAGACCTGCCGCCTATATGAGAGGCGCAGTATCCGACATGCAATTCTTCGAGAATTTCTTTTCCCTTTTCTGGGGTAACACACTTCAATAAAGGTTTGAGGAAACCTGCCTTGAAGAGTTCTCCATTTTTCAACTCGAAGTTTGTCGCTCGCCTTTTTAGGACGGCTGCTTCCTGTGGTGAATCAGGAAGCGTACCGTCCGCTAAATACACCCGGATGCCATCCATCCAGGTAGAGCTTCGGTCTAAGGTTCCAATGGGCTCTTCATATATGCTTCTCTTTTCAAGAACTTCCCAAAAGACCGACCGAGGAGTATCACAGCAGGCGGATGAAGCCAATTTGGACAATGCATCAGCCTGGTTGTTATCTGACCTGGGCACTTGATTCAGACGAAATTCCTCAAGTGCCCTAGTCTCTTCTTTGACTGCCTGAAGGTATTTGATCATAGCCGGATAAGTTGCCTCATATGCTCCCTCATACTGGCTAACGACCAACTGTGAATCAGAATAGGCGTCAATTTTTGTTGCCCCTGCTGCCTTACACATGCGGATTCCGGCTAGCATGGCTTCATATTCCGCCTCATTATTTGAGGCTTGAAACTTAAACCACAGTGCATATTCAAATTTGTCCCCCTCAGGGGACTCATATATAATTCCTAAACCGCAACCGTTCTTTGTTGAGCTTCCGTCTACATACACTTTCCAAACCTGGTCAAGATTATCCGGTTGCACCGGTCGGGTCATTTCAACAATGAAGTCGGCAAACGCCTGACCTTTCACTGCTTTTCTAGGTTCAAAAGTGATTTCAAGACTTTGCATTTCAATAGCCCATTTCAACATTTTTCCGGATGATTCCAAAGTAGACATTGGCCGCTTGAGGGGCTGATCGGTGTAGATTACCACCGGATGAGCCAGGAAGTATGGTTTCATTTTCTTGAAAGCCATATAAAGAGCAAGGGCAAATTTTTCTACCATGGGGTACCGGAGCTCAGCATTTTTTAAGACATGGCTTATGAAATAGACCGGAAGCTGAACACCGTCTCTCTCAGCAAGGAGAACGGCACTGAGGGCATGATCTGAGACGGCTAAGTACATGTATAACACCTCCCTAGGCAGTGGACTAACAAGTCTTGGCAAAGAGTGGAGGTGTTCTTTCAGCCGTTGAAAGGCCGCCTCAGCCTCATCTCCCCATTCAAATCTGGTTTTCTTCCTGATTTCTTGGAAGAAGTAAAGGCATTTGTCACCTGACCGGCTGAGGAATCTCCCTAGAGCAGCCAGGCAACCGGTTAATCTCTGTGTTTCCTTGACAGTGCGGGGTGACTTCATGTCAATCACCGCCTGTATCTTCTCAGGGTTAGCCTCTATCCCCCTTTGATCAATCAGGAATCCGAGAAACTTCCCAGACTCAACACCAAAGACGCATTTCTTAGGATTCAACATGACCTTATGCCGCTTGAGTGTGGTGAAGGTTTCTCGGAGATCAGCAAGGTGATCCGCCTGCTGTTTGGATTTGACTATCATGTCGTCAATGTATGCCTCTACATTCCTACCAATTTGATTAATAAAGATAGTATTAATCATCCGTTGGAACGTAGCCGGCGCATTTTTCAAGCCAAACGGCATCACCGTGTAACAGAATAGCCCCTGATCAGTGACGAAGGCCCTCTTTTCTTGATCTTTCTTCCACAGGGGTATCTGATGGAAACCGGAGTAGACATCCATAAAACTCATCAAGGCATGCCCGGCTGTTGAATCGACCAGACTGTCGATCTTAGGAAGCGGATAACTGTCCTTTGGACATGCCTTGTTGAGATCCGTGTAATCAACACACATCCGCCAGGTACCATTCGGCTTCTTTACAAGCACAACATTCGCAACCCAGTCGGGGAAATTACATGGCCGAATGAACCCAGCATCCAACAGCTTTTTTACTTCGGCAGCTGCCGCCTGACTTCTTTCCTCGCCGTGATTTCTTTTCTTTTTCCGGATGGGCTTCTTTTTAGGATCCACGGCGAGTTTGTGGACAGCAAGGTCCGGGCTGACGCCTGGTATCTCTTCCACTTCAAAGGCAAAAATTTCTTTGAATTCTTTCAGCACCAGGTGCAAGTTTGCACCTAACTTAGCAAAGGCAACCATCCCAACCTTCACAGTACGCTCCGGACGGCTGTCTTCTAGAGGTATGTCAACATGCTCACCAGCCGGTTGGGGACGGAGCTCCTCTGACCGTTCACCAGTCAGTGATTGCTATTTTTTCTCCTTCTTTAGCTCCACCAGCGTAGGTGCCTTTCTTTTTTTTCCGGCTGCTGGTGGGGCAAGCGCTAGCTCAGAATCCTTGACATTGTCAAGGTCTGTTGGTTCCTGGACGCCTGGGGTTACAGTGTCTCTGACGGCTGAGAGATAGCATTCTCGGGCCGTCTTCTAATCCCCATTCAGGGAACCAACAGTGTCATCATCCCTCTCATACTTGATGAGCATGAGAGATGGGATGATTACTGCCTTGGCTACGTTGAGGGTTGGTCTGCCAAGGATAATGTTGTAGGCGGTCAACTCCTCAACGACCAAGAATCTAACGACAATATGTCGTCCTTGGCCCTTCTCTCCCAGCCGGATAGGTAAGTCAATTCTTCCGGCTGGGTAGACCATCCCACCCCCAAAACAAACCAAGGGATGGGTAACCGGATGCATGCTGCTGATATTGTATTTCAGCTTTTGCAAGCACCGGAGGCTGATGATGTCTGATGAGCTGCCGGTGTCTATATGGATCCGTCCAACCAGCTGGTTGGCAACCTTACATTCTATGACCACCCGGTCATCATGCGGGCGGCGGGCGGCGGACGCTGCCCCTATCCTTCTCAGTGATCAAGACGTCCGGGAAGGAGGAGCTGGCAGACGCCTGCTCATCATCATCTTTGTCCATCTTTCGAAGATGACTCTTGGTGCCCCGGATGGTAGGGCCACCACATGAGAACCCGCTTGCTATAGTGTAGACCGACTCCTTATCGGTATCCGAACTACTAGCAGGCTGGGGTAGTCTTGGAGGAATGACCCTTGTTCTTCTTCTTAGCCCCGGTTGGGGACTTAGAAATATAGGACTTCAGCATATCCTTGTCAGCCAGACGGTCCAACGTCCGTTGAAGGCTGAAGCAGTCGTTGGTGTCATGACCAACTTCCTCATGGTATTGACAAAATTTATTTTTGTTCCTTGATTGAATGGAACTTTTCATTGGATTCGGCTTCTCTAGGGACAGCCAGTCCTTAATCTCCATGAGGATGGAATTGCAGTCCTTGTTAAACTCGTACTTAGGGTCGTACGGTTTAAACTCTTTCTTCTTCTTCTAAGACGGCTGGTCAGAATCACTAACCGCCCAGATTTCTTTTCTCTTTTTGCTCTCTTCTTTCTTTTAGCCGGCTGAGCAGGCCAGTTGTCTTTCTGCTTGTCGGACTTTTTAGAGTCCGACTGATTACCAGGCGAGCAGAGGTCGGTAGCTTGAATGTAGCTTTCCGCCTCCCTCAGGGCCGCCTGTAAGGTGAAAGCCCCTTTTCTGACTAGGTCGAACTTAAAGGTCGACCCATCTCTCAGACCCTTGAAAAATTCTGTAAAAGCTACCTCGTCAGACAGTCCTTGATTCTGAATTCTTATCAGATTGAACCGCCTGACATATGAGCGCAGCCCTTCTCTCTCTCCCTGCTTAACAGTGCTCAAATCAAGGCTTGTTTTCTTAGCAGGGATGTTCATTGAGAAGTTGGAAGCAAACAGGAAGGCAAGCTTCTTGAAGCTATCGATGGACCCGGCCGGCAAGTTGCCAAACCATTGTTGGGCAATGCCCTTCAATGTAGCCGGGAAGCACCGACACCAAGTGGCATCATCCAACCCCTGCAGATACATGAGGTTGGTGTAAGCCATAAGGTGGTCTTCCGGGTTGGTGGTACCATCATAGGTACCAACCAACACATTCTTAACCTTGGCCGGCTGGGCCGCCTCGTTTATCTCCCGGGTGAACGCAGAGGGTTGTTCACCCAGGCGTAGCAGACGAAGCTGCCAGTCCAATGGCTGGACATTTGGATATGCCGCCTGACCTCCAATGAAGGCCGGCTGCATGAAGTGAGGAGGATACTGTCTGTAAGCCTGAGTAGGAACATACGGTACAGCTCCAATCATGTGAGGGCCAGAATGGACGGTATTACCGCCTGTCTGGCTCTCATGCAAGGAGGGTGCACTCCCTGCAGAAATATTGTTGAAACTGTCTGGAAAGTTCGACGTTGAAGCTGACTCAGACAGCGATTGGTTTCTCTTCCGGTTGATGATCTCCCAGGCATCAAGAGTTGATTTTTTACTTCTCACCGGCTACTGAGTCCGGCGAGTGTTATTGGTGTTCTTCCCAGGAAAGAGAATTTTTTACCAATCAATGGTCCCGGCTGCCTTCTCCTTTGGATGAGGAGTGGGCTGCCGGTCTCTGACTGACTTCCCCTTCTCTGGAGGAGTCTTCTTCGCCGACTGACCTTTACTTGGGTCAGCCCGGCTTTTGGTGATCAGCTATTTAATTTCACCCTTGAAACTTGTCATGAATCTCATGAGTTCGTCTCGGGTGATAGGGGCTGATCCAGCGGCCGTTTGGGTTTCCCCTTCCGGCTGCCCAGTGGGCCTGCTCGGACCCGCCTGGGAGGCACCCCGCTCTAGAGTCTCTCTGGGCCGGATGTGCTTGATTTTGAGAGAGCCGTCTTCGGCTGTAAAGGTTTCGACCTGAGGATCTTCATCCTCCTGGTCTGTAAAAACTTCAGGGTCATCGTCCAGACGGTTAGGGGGTGGTACAGACTCTTGAACCATCTTCGAGGTACTCTCCCCACAGACGGCGCCAAATGTTTTGGGGTGTTTTTGTCCCTGGGAGAGTTACGTCACGAAGTCTGATCCGGTTGAGCTGTACCTGCAAAATAACGGAGACTCGGGGTGGTCGGAGCTCCGCCTCCAACGGTCAAGTTAGTAGCTTGAAACGGAATAGAGAGAACGGAAATTTAGGTGGGTATCTGCTCGGATTCCAAGCTCAGGTCTTTCTCTGATGTAAGAGAATAAGGGTGTAATAAATGATTGAATGTGTCCCCAAAATGGGGAAATATCTCCCTATTTATAGGGTCGTTGGAAAATGTGCCCCTTCCTAGGTCACTTGACCTAGATTTTAGTGGGCTGCGCCGTTTTACGGCGCTCCTAGGAATTTGGGCCCTTGAAGGCCGCCATTTCGGAAACATATCAGAGGGCGCCAAGTGTCAAGAGGATGTTGGGCCATATGGGCCATCCTGAGCTCGACACGTGGCGACCTCTCATTGGTCCACGTGTCTAGGGTTAAAATACCCTAAACAACTGTCATGAAAAGTAAAACAAACATCTACGTTACCATGTCTAGACACTTTTCAAAAGGTCTAATCTGTGGCTACTAGGATTGAAGATGATCTTGCTAAAGAAAAAGCAAACAAACCTCATCATCATCATCAACCTAAGAATAACTACAAGAGGGGAATGATAATGCATCATCCTTTATTGACGTATTTGCGACTTCCAAGCAATACAATAACACAAATCGATATGATGATCCTAGAAAAAGATGGACAAAAGAAAGAAAATTTACTCCATTTCCTGTAAGCTAGAAAGAATTGTTAGAAAAATTAAATGAAAAAGGCTTACTTGCGCAAACAGGGCAACTATGCTTATCATAGAGGCGTTAGACCACCCACTCCACCAGAAAGAAGATTTCCTTAATGGAATGGTAGTTCTTATTATGCTTATCATAGAGGCATTAGACATGATACTGAGCGTTGCTATGTGTTAAAGCACAAAATACAAGATTTAGTAGACGATGGGAGAATTCCCACGCCTAAACCTAACAATAACGTACCCCCCTTATGGGTGTTTCACATCAATATAGACCATATGGGAAGTGATATGTTCAATCATTTGGACTATATCACACCTATAGGAGAACCTCTATCCACAATACTCATAGGGGCAACTAATGAAGTATGTGGACTATGGGACGACGACTTTCAAGACTTATATGTCTCTAAGTATGCCGCCGTCCCACCTCCATCTTGTTTACAAAATGAAACAAATGGAGTGCTTGATTGGGATCATTTCTTGGGAAAGTCGCAAGATTTATCAAATCTCTCCTTGGATGAACAATGGCATCAAGCACAACTCATGGAATACCTTGAAATTGAGCCACATCGAAAGCCTCTAGAAGAAAGTTGGTTTGTGAGTCCTACAACTAACCCAAACGAGATAGATCATTTAACTCGTTTAGGGCGAGTCTACCAAGCACCACCACCAAATGGATCTTCAACCACACAAAATCAAACTCAAGGTCAAACACAAAATACAATACCACCTCCACTTGAGGTGGAAGATCCATTGGTCAAACAACTTCGCCAATCCAAGGCGAATGTTAGTATTTGGAAACTCCTAAGTACTTCTAAAGAACATAGGAATTCTCTCATGAACGCTCTAACAACTTTGTATGTAAGCACAGACACAACCCCTCAGGATCTCGTTAGCTTGCTTACTAGAGAGAAATCCGACAACTCAATCATTTTTACTAATGATGATTTGCCTTCAAAAGACACTACCCACGACAATGCATTATACTTAACTGTAGGATGCAAGGGATACAACATCCCTCTAACTTTGGTAGACAATGGGTCGGCGGTAAACGTATGCCCATTACGAACGGCAAAATATTTAGGCCTAAATCCAGAAAAAGATTTTTAATCAACAACACAAATCATTAGGGCCTATGACAATTCGAGAAGATCGGTGTGTGAAACCGTTAAGCTACCAATTACCACATGCCCAATTCAAAAAATGGTTGAATTTCATGTTATGGACATAAAACCTACATTCAACCTTTTACTTGGACATCCTTGGATACATGAGCTTGGTGCAATATCATCCTCACTTCATCAAATGATTAGGTTGAACTATCAAGGGCTTCCTATGACTATACTAGCTTCTCCACTCAAAATAGAAATAAATGATCAATCAACCTTAGAAATAAACCATGATAATGATGAAGAGGACATGTGGGGATTTGTCGTGGAGCTAATCATCACAATTGAAATGGAAGAAGACTTTTAAGAACCATTCAAGATTGATCCATATTCCACTCGGATAGTAAACAACATCTTACTCAAGAGTAGTTACTTTCCTTGGATGCCTTTAGGAATAGGAATGAAAAAATTTCTCTTACTTCCTATCCCAAAGAAATGCTTCTCCTTTGGATTGGGATATAAACCAACCAAAGAAGAATTGGAATCTCACGATGTAAAAACAAAGCACATAGAGACAATAATAAGAAAGGGATAATCACCTTACTCCCATCCTATCAATAAAACCCTTAATGGGCAATTCATTAGGGAGGGAGAAGATTACCCATGCTACGACTTTTCGGAACCCTTAGTTTTGGAAGGTATCAAGAAGCCTGGATTTGAAATATTTTATGATTGCTACTTCTTGGATAACGATCTTAGTATCGTTAAATTAAAACACCCAACTCCAGGGTGCTATGATGGTCAAGCATTTAACTTGATATTTGGACTAGAGCAAAATCATCTCGCTACAATCACCAATCAAAACGCCATTTAAGATGAAGCTTTTGACCCAACCTCGTTGATCACCCTTTCAAACGAAACTTTTGAGCATGGATGGAGGAAGTCTTTCAAATGGACCAATCACAAAGGCGATAAGCTAAAAGTCATCACAGGCGAAGGGAAGATGTTTGAAGAATCGGATGATGAATCTATTATAGACTCTAGGGAAGCTAAAAATTTAGGCCTTGTGGTCATTACTGAGTCTTTATTTTCTAGTTCTAAGGACAAAGATCCCAAAAAGGATTCTTCTCTAGATGTACTCTCTTTTGATTTTAATAATTTGAGCTCTATTTCCGAGTATATGCCTTCTCTTGAATCTTTCGAATGCTATAACAATTAATCTAATGAAGATGATAACATTAATAAATTGGTTGAACTAATGAATGAACGAGAACAAAAGAACCCTATCGTTGAAGAAACTGAAATAGTTAATATAGGAACTAACGAAAATAAAAGAGAAGTCAAAATTAGCATAACTCTAAATCCGGAACAGCGATCGACCCTCATATCGACGCTCAAAGAATTCAAAACGTGTTTGCTTGGTCGTACAAGGACATGCCTGGAATAGATAGGGAAATTGCGGAACACACCATTCCCTTTAACCCTACCTCTAAACCAGTTTAACAAAAACTTTGACGAATGAAACCTAATGTTGCATTCAAAATAAAAGAAGAAGTACAAAAACAGTTGGACGCCGGTTTTATTCGCGTATGTAATTACCTTGAATGGGTAGCGAACATCGTCCCAGTCCCTAAAAAGGATGGACAAGTTCGCTTGTGTGTCGACTTTAGGGATCTTAATAAAGCTAGCCCTAAAGACGATTTTCCTCTACCACATATTGATATATTGGTAGATAACACGGCTAAACATGCGATGTTATCCTTTATGGATGGATACGCAGGTTACAACCAAATTTTAATGGCAAAAGAAGACAAAGAAAACACATGCTTTATTACCCCTTAGGGTACGTATTGCTACATAGTCATGCCATTCGATTTAAAAAATGCAGGAGCTATGTACCAAAGAATGGCTACGACTCTCTTGCATGATACGATGCATAAAGAAATAGAAGTGTATATGGATGATATGATCGTGAAGTCCAAAGATAGAATGGGACATATAAAGGCTTTACGCAAATTTTTCGCTCGCATAAAAGAATAAAAAATGCGATTGATTCCACAAAAATGCGCCTTCGCAGTAACTTCTGGGAAGTTACTTGGATACATAGTAGGCACACGCGGCATCGAGATCGATCCCTCTAAAATAAAGGCAATTGTTGACATACCTCCCCCTCAAACAGAAAAAGAAATTAGGGGATTCCTTGGAAAACTACAATACATTAGTCGATTTATCAATAAATTGACTATGACTTGTGAGCTAATATTTAAAAAATTGAAAAAAGAGGAGAAACATCAATGGGACGATCAATGCCAAAAGGCCTTTGAGAAAATCAAAGATTATCTCAAATGTTCACCAATTTTAGCACCACCAATACCCAAACTACCTCTTAGGCTATACATTACTGCTACACACACAGCTACAGGTGCCATGTTAGCACAAGAGGTAGAAAAAGTCGAGCGTGCAATATATTACATAAGTAAAAAATTCATCCAATATGAAACAAGGTATAGCACCTTGGAAAACACAAGCCTAGCATTAGTGTAGGCAACAAAAAAATTACGACGTTATATGTTACCACACACTACTCATGTGATTTCTCAACAAAATCCGATAAAGTATTTGTTTGAACAACCACCCATACAAGGAAGGATATCTAAGTGGTTGGTGATGTTGGTTGAATTTGAGCTAAAATATATTCCTGAAAAATCAATGGAAGGAAAAGTAATTTCCGACTTTCTGGCACAACATGTAATTCAAACAAGTCATGCAGAAACTACTCATCTTCTGGATGAAGAGATTCTCATTACCCAAGATGACAAATGGGTACGTCCAAAAAAAAAGGATGTGGCGTAGGAGTATTACTCATAAGTTCAAAGGGAGCACATACTCCAATCTCTGTTAAACTAGACTTTGAGGTTACTAATAATGCCGCGGAATGTGAAGCGTGCATTATTGGATTAGAAGCAGCATCTAGCATAGGTGTGCAAAAATTAGAGGTATATGGAGACTCCAGTTTGATTATAAATCATATACTAAAAAAAAGGAAAATAAAGAACTTCACAATGATATTATACCAAGTACACTTAGAGCAACTCATCGAGCATTTTGAACATATTGATTTTAAATATCTCTCAAGGGATGACAATCAATTTGCCGATGCGCTAGCAAAATTAGCCTCAATGATCAACATTCCAGATCACTTAAATATGATGCCATTATGCGTTGATAGAAGAGAAGAACCAGCATATTGCAACGCAATATAGGAAATAAATGACATCGAAGGAGACAGTCCTTGGTATGATCATATCCTCCAATATATTACTCATGGCACATATCCTGAAAATACTTCATCGAAAGACCAACGAACCATACGAACACTTGCGGCCCAATATGGTCTAGTAAATGGTGAATTATGCAAAAAAGGACCTAATGGTCAAATTTTAATATGTATAGGCCAACCGGAAGCCATACGCCTTATGGAAAGAACTCACAAAGGTGTTTGTGGACCTCACATGAATGGTAAAATGCTTTCAAAAATAATTTCACGACAAGGGTACTATTAGTCAACTATGGAAAATGATTGCATACAATATGTTAAAAAATGTCCAGAGTGCCAAATGTTCGCTAATTTACAACACCTTCCACCATCTGAACTATACAATCTCACTTCCTCTTGGCCCTTTTCGACTTGGGGAATTGACATAATTGGAAAATTCTCTCCAACAGGAATAAGAGGGCATGAGTACATATTAGTAGCCATCGATTACTTCACTAAGGGGATTGAGGCATCTTCTTACGTGAATATCAATTCTAAACAAGTCGCAAAGTTTCTCGAATGAAACATTTTTTGTAGATATGGAGTTCCAAATGAACTAATTAGTGATCAGGGATCTCAATTCAAAGCTCAAGTCGAGACCCTCTTAACTCGTTATTAAGTAAAACATCATCATTCATCCCCATACATACCTCAAATGAATGGAGCTGTAGAATCGGCAAATAAAAATATAACAGTCATCATTAAGAAAATAGAAGAAAATTATAAAGACTGGCCGAATAAATTACACTTTGCATTATGAGATGAACATCAATAGGAGTAACTCCATACTCCTTAGTTTTCTGAATGGACGCAGTTAACCTGAAAATACCATCCCTACGCATCATACTTTTTTTTTTGGAAAATAAGGAATTTTATTACAAAATAGAGAAAGTTACAAACTTACAAAAAGCTAAGATGTAATAACACCAAACACCACAGACTAAAAAGGCCAAACCAACACCAACAGTCCAAGAATCTACCCAAACCACCTTCTAGGAAGGGTGCTTGAGAGAAACAAGGACACCTAATGGACTCAGGCTCACAGCCACCTTCTAGGAAGGGTTATGAGAGCCAGGACCAGACAAAACACCTAAAAACAGCAACAACACAGCAAAAAAACCAGAACAGCAGCTGAAAACAACAAAAACAACCAAAACCAGCAACAAAAACAAGCTAAAACATCAAACAGCAAAAAGAAAACAGCAAGACACCAGCTGCCAACCAAAACAGCAGACACAGCACCCAACAGCAACAGACTTCAGACTAGAACAGGCAGAAACAGCTGCAGCAGCTACCTGTCAGACATGCTGCAACCAATAGCAACCAAACCAGGCAGAACTAGAACAGGACATCAGCAAAAACCTGTTAGAACAGCAACCAAAACTGCAGCTCCCTGTCAAACCAACTGAGTAGAAAACTACACAATCAAGTGCTTGCTTCCAGCTGGGATTCTACAAGCTGAATGAAAGATAATATCCCTGACTAGAACATCAACGGGCTTACAACAACCAGTAAACAAAACTGCATTCCTCTGTATCTAAATACCATAGACTGTTTTAGTGAAGGCAACTTGGATCACTTTGTTTTTCATTCTGGAACTTCTGCAGATTTTCTTCAACCATTCAATCTCATCATCAAACGGCTGAACATGCTTGGGGACATGTAAAATGCTCAAAATCTTGTTCCAAACCTGTCTAGAGTACTCACAATCAAAGAATAAGTGTTGAACACTTTCAATTCTATTCAAGCAAAAGAAACACCTTATATCACAAGAGATGTGCCATTGTAGCAACCTATCCTTAGTAACAAGCCTATCCCACAAAGCTAGCCACAAGATAAACACATTTTTAGGAGTTGCCAAGTTATGACAAATGATCCTCTTCCAAGGAACCTTAGGGACTTGAGGCCTAATAGCAGTATAAAGCTTCTTGATTTTCATCTTATTGCCCTGTATGAAACCATCCCATCCCCCTTGATCATTCACAATTTCTCTACAACTTAGAATTTTCTTCAAAAACCAAGAGCATTTAGCAGGGATAGGAGTGGTCCAACAATCTTTATGCTTGAAATAATAAATATGGACCCACTTAACCCAAAGATTATCAGCCTTGTGAGCAATATCCCAAAGTAACTTAATGACAGCTGCCTTATTCCACTCAGGGAGAGAAAGCAAGTTCCAGCCACCACATACTTTAGGAAGACAGACATAGTTCCAAGCGACCAAAGATTTCCTAGCAGGAGCAGAGGAGCCAGTCCAAAGAAAGCATCTTAATCTAGCCTAAATCTCTTTTAGAATTATCTTTGGTAAGATAAAGATTTGAGCCCAATATGTCTGAATACCAAACAACACATTCTTAACCAACTGGAGCCTCCCAGCATAAGACAAGAGTTTAGCCATCCACCCTTAAATTCTAGCAGTCACTTTCTCCACCAAAGGCCTACATTGAGCAATTGTAAGCTTCTTAGAAGAGAGAGTGACCCCAAGATATCTAAAAGGAATAGAACCTTGAGAAACACCAAGAAGCTCTTTAAGTTCTGTCTTAACATCAATAGAAACTCCTCCAAAGTAGACTTCACTTTTATCAAGGTTAGCAGAAAGACCTGAAGCACCAGAAAATTTTAAAAAAGCTTGGAAGAGAAGCTTGACAGAAACACTATCAGCTCTAGAAAACATCAACAGATCATCATCAAACATCATATGAGTTAGGTTTAACTTTTCACATCTAGGATGAAAGTTAAAATCGGGAGTTAACCTAAGCTCATCAAGGCATCTGGACAGGTATTCCATACCAATAGCAAAAAGAAAATGAGACATAGGATCACCTTGCCTTAAACCTTTCCTAACATCAAAGGGAGGGGCAGAGAAACCATTGATAAGAATAGAATAAGAAACAGAAGTAAGACAGGTCCAGATCCAGTTAATAAACCTTTGAGGAAAACTAAGCTCCTACATAACAGTAATTAAGAATCCCCACTCAACTGAGTCATAAGCTTTCTTTAGATCCACCTTAACCATGCACCTAGGTGAAATAAATTTGTGATCATAGCCTTTGATCAACTCAGTTGCAAGAAGGATATTGTCTCCAATATGCTTGCCTGGAATAAAACCTGCTTGAGCATCATCAATGACCTCACTAATGATAGCAGCAAGTCTTGCAGTTATGACCTTAGAAATAAGCTTATAAACCACAGTGCAACAAGCTATAGGTCTAAAATCCTTAACATGAGAAGTTAACTCTTTTATAAGCCACTCTTTTATCCTTTTTCGCTAAGGATTCTCCCCTCATTTGCACTTGTTTGGCCCTTTTTTCTAAGCATTTTTACTTAGTTTTGCTTCCTCTTTTCTTTTCTCCTTTATCTTCCCTTCTCTTAGTCTTCTTGCTTTGTTTTTATTTTGATTTCCATGCTTTAGTTTTGTAGGTATTATGTGCCGAAAGAAAAAGGATATCAAGAAGCCAAGCTAACTGTTGTGCGCGGGGTGCTGTGCGGCTTCTGTGAGGGCGCACATGTTAGGCTGTGCGGGCGCGCAGCCCTGTCAAAACCCGCACAGCCAGACTGAAGAAACAAAGCCTAACCAGAGAGTTTGCGCGACCTTTTGCGCGACTTGTGTGCGGGCGCACACACCTGATGCGCGGGCGCGCAGGACTAATGTGTGGGCGCACTTATTTTCCCCGTACCCTCAAAGTTGCGGCCGTACACTACGCTGAGAGGGCACACACACCTACTGCGCGGGCGCGCATATGTCGTGTGCGGGCGCGCACGGCTGGGTTTCCGATTTATTTGCGCCTTGTTGTCCAAGTCCCTTTCTTTTGGGGGGAGCCACATATATATAGACGGGACTCTTTGTAATAGAAAACACTTAGTACTAATTCCATAGAACATTAGCCTAATCTAGATAGAGAAAATAGATTGTTATTCAAGCTTCCTTTATTGTATTCAACTTTACTCAAGCTTTAATCTTCCATCAATCAAGCAAGTATCCAAGTTTTCATCTTTCTTTAATCCTTTCTTTAGTAATCTCTTCTCCTTTCCTTTAATATTATTTATTTGTTTTATTGTTACTTATTTTTGTCAATCTTATTAGTTTATCTAGTTATTATAGATTTCATATATTTCAATCATGTTTTGTTTTGAGTTTCTTGTGTTTTTTTCTAGTTTTGATATCATGTTTTAATCTCCCTTCTCTAGGCTAAACATTTAGCTAGGGGAAGGGGGTGGAAGATATGATTTAATATTGGATGAATGATTATGGTTGGATTGAACTTATGCCATATATTGATGAAAGACATGATTTTTATTAGCTTGGGATTATTGTTGCACTCTATTTGATGTTTTCTAGTTTAAATGCATGAAAGTGATTTGAACTAGATTAGGATCACCTCTATTTTAATGATTTCATGAGAATGAGTTATTAAAGTGGAGTTGTTATGGATTGTGCTTCTTTATTCTCTTGATTTGATTGTAACTAATAGGATGCATGAGAATGATCCTTATTAGTGTAGACCTCTTTCATTGATTTGCCTAGACTATTGCATGAGAATGAATTGTTTAGGTAGAACCTTGTGTTCTTTGGCATATGTTTCATGATAATCACCATTATTCTCCTCTTTCTAATCATATTGAACACCCCCGTATCCCTAGCGTCATTTTCTATTGATTTTAATCATCATTTTCTTGCTTACTTGTAGTTTTAGTGTTCTACTCATCAAAACCAACAAAACAATCCCCTTTTCACTCTTGCATTAGTGATATTTGATGTTGAATTAGCGTGCTTCCCTAGTGGTTCGACCCTTTACTTGCCACTAACTAGTTTAGTGTAGGTTTAGGTATTATAAATGATTAATTTGGTTAGGGTGGTTGCATAACGACCTATCTTATCCATATCAAATTTTGGCGCCGTTGCCGGGGAGGCGGCCTGTTTAGCGAATATTATTGCTTTTGTTAGAGTCATTTTGCTTTCTTTTCTTTTTGTTTTTTTTTTGTTTGATCATCCTTGTCATTACAAATTGTTTTCTTAGCTTTGGTGAATGCTTAGGAGGTCTCAAGGAGCACCCTCACATCAAATTGACCACGAAATCAATCGAACCTTGAGACAAGTCCGTAGGCTTTATCAAGATGATGGAAGAGATTTTGGTGATATAGTTGATAGTGAGAGTGATACTTACTATTCAAGTTCACCACGCAAATCGATTGCGAGACAAGAGAATGATGTCTTATTTCGTGAGTTCGAAAATCCGGAGGATTATGAGCTCACGGGAGGGATTTTGCTACCCGTCACGGAAACCAACTTCTCAATCCATCCACAATATACTCGAATGGTCCAATCGGAGCAATTTTCCGGAAGTGCAAGTGAGGACCCTATTAAAAATTTGGACCGATTCCTTGAATTGTGCGCAATGATGCAAACCAATGAAGTGAGTCAAGACTACATTCGTATGCATCTTTTCCGGCAATCTCTCACCGGACGAGCAAAGAAATGGCTAAAGCAAGTAAAGCCTAACTCTCTCACAACATTGAGGGAGGTTGTAAAGGCGTTCTTGAAGCGCTTTATCTCCGAAGAGAAGACCGCTGAAATGAGAAGGAAAATTGCATCATTTGAGCAAGAGGCCGATGAAAGTCTTGGTGAAGCATGGGAGATATTCAAAGATTTGGTGCAAGCATGTCCCCACCATGAGTACAATCAAGGGTTGCTCATGCGGTTTTTCTATGACGAATTGGAGCCCATGTCATAAGCCAATTTGGATGCGGGGGCGGGTGGTCAATTAATCAAATCCCTCAAAATCAAGTTAAAGCCACAATAGAAGAGGTAGCAAAGAATTACTCTTGGGGGGGCCGAAGAAGAAACGCTCCAAAGAGAGGTGGTATTTACGAATTGGAGAAAGTTGATCAATTACAACATCAAATTGATCAACTAACAAAAGGGCTTTCCAAATTGAACACGAGTGTGAATGCAAGTTCAAGTGGTGGAGCAAGCTCTTCTCAAGTTAACTCTTTCTCTTGTCAAAATTGTTGAGGAACGAACCATGATACATCCTATTGTGGAGGTTTAAGCCCCGAACATGTAGCGGCATACAACACAAGGCAAGAGGGATTTAGAGGAAGCGGCGGTGGAGTAGCTTGGAGACAACCACCACCCGGGTTTGTACCTTAACCTCAACAATGGAACCAACAAGCTCAAACTTCCTATAACTCCAATCCTCAATATCAAAATCCACCTCCATCTCAACCCCAAAACCCAAGAGGAAGCTATTCAAGGAACAACCAATACAACAATCAAACCCAAGCAACTCAAAGAAACCATCAAGAACAAGCACCTCAAGCGGAGCTAACTCAAACTCAACACCTCCAAGCCATGCATGTGCAAATGCAATATTTTGGGCAACAAATGCAAGAGATAAGAGCTCACAACAAGATGGTTGATTCACAACTAGCTCAATTTGCCGAGAGAACTCCTTTCAATTCACCATCCACTCTACCCGGACAACTACAACCTAACCCATCTCACAATCCAAAACCCGATACATGCAAGGCGATCACATTGAGGTCGGGAACTTCCTATGAAGGACCAAATGGAGGGGATAGTGAGGAAAAGAAGGGAGGAGAGGAGAGTGTGAATGAAAACAAGGGAGGTGAGAAAGAAAAAGGTGATGAGATAGAAGGAGGTTCGGAGAAGAAGAAGATTGACAATGAGAAGACAACTTCAATTCCTAGTGAGGCTAGGAATCTTGATGGACCGGTTCCTTTTCCCGGTCGGCTTGCGGAGAGGAAGTTGAATGACAAGTTCACAAAATTTCTTAGTGTCATGAAGAATTTGCATATCAACCTCCCTTTTCTTAAAGTTGTGACAAAAATGCCATCTTATTCCAAGTTCCTCAAAGATATTCTCACCAACAAGAGGAAGCTCAATGATGAGCTTATCACCCTTCCACATCAAGTTTGTGTTGTTGTCCAACATAAGATTCCCTAGAAGGAAAAAGACTCGGGAAGTTTCACTTTGCCGGTAAAAATTGGAAACATGGAAGCTAAGGGCGCCTTAGCCGATCTTCGAGCAAGTGTTAGTTTAATCCCTCTATCCATTGCTCAAAAACTCAATATTGAGATTATCTCTACAAGGAAGACAATTCAATTGGCCGATCGATCGGTGAAATTACCTTGTGGAGAGCTTGAGGATGTTCCAATTCAAGTGGGACACATCTACGTGCCTTGTGACTTTGTAGTGATGGATATGGAGGAAGATGTTAACACTCCTTTGATTTTGGGACGTGAAGCTCTCAAAATTTTGGGGGCGGTCATCAATTGCAAGAACAACACCATCACTTGTGAAGTGGCCGATGAAAAAATTGTCTTTGAATTTTCGAAGTTGCTCAAGACCCCCATGGTTGAAAAATGCTATAGAGTTAATGTTGTGAATGAAGAGCTAGATCGTTTGGGGAGGGTCGTGATGAGGCCTCAAGATCCAATGATAGAAGCCGTTACATGCAAAGAAGAGTTCCACTCTCAAGAGGCTAAAAAATTTGTCATGGCAATGGAGGAATCCTCAAAGGAGGAAGTTGAAAACAAGTTGAGACCGAGCTTGAGTCCAAGGAGGAGAAATTGGAGGAGAGTTCTAAGCCTCCTCCCAAGGTAGAACTCAAGCCCCTTCCCCCTTCTTTGAAATATGCTTTTCTTGATAAGGAGGGAAAATACCCTATTATTGTCAATGCTACCCTAGATGGTCTTAATTTGGAAAAACTTCTTGATGTTTTAAGGAAATATAGGGATGTGATAGGGTATAGCATTGATGATATTAAAGGTATTAGCCATTCTTTATGCATGCATCGTATTCATCTTGAAGATGATCATTCCACCTCCATTGAACCTCAAAGAAGGTTGAACCCCCACCTTCAAGAGGTTGTGAAGAAAGAAATTTTGAAAATACGTGAGGCGGGAATCATCTATGCTATCTCCGATAGCAATTGGGTTAGCCCGGTTCATGTAGTTCCAAAGAAGGGTGGAATGACCATAATCAAGGATGAAAAGGGAGAGGAAATCTCCACCCAGACGGTGACCGGGTGGAGAATGTGCATTGATTATAGGAGATTGAACAAAAACACAAAGAAAGATCATTTTCCTCTCCCTTTCATGGACTAAATGCTTGAAAGGCTTTCTAACCACGCTTTCTTTTATTTATTGGATGGGTATTCTGGATTTTTCCAAATCCCTATCCACCCAAGTGATCAAGAGAAAACTACTTTCACATGTCCATATGGGACATTTGCATACCAAAGAATGCCATTCGGATTATGAAATGCTCCCTCTACTTTTCAAAGATGCATGACTTCCATTTTCTCTGAGATGCTTGATAAAGAAATTGAGGTTTTCATGGATGATTTTAGTGTTGGTGGCTCGTCTTTTGACACTTGTCTTTTTAACCTTGAAAAAGTTTTGAAAAGGTGTCAAGAGACGAGTTTGGTTTTAAATTGGGAAAAGTGCCATTTTATGGTCGAGGAGGGCATTGTCCTCGGCCATAAGGTTTCAAAAAATGGCATTGAGGTTGATCCGGCCAAGGTTTCGGTGATTGAAAAGTTGCCCCCTCCTACTTCCATCACGGGGGTACGGTCTTTTCTTGGGCATGCCGGTTTTTACCGGAGGTTTATCAAAGATTTTTCTTCAATCGCCAAACCCTTGACCGAGTTACTTAAAAAAGAGGTTATTTTTTAACTTCAATGAGGCTTTCCTTGAGGCGTTTCGTAAGATCAAGGAAGCTCTCATTTCTTCTCCCGTTGTACAAGCTCCGGATTGGAGCTTGCCTTTTGAGCTAATGTGCGATGCTAGTGACTTTGCAGTAGGTGCCGTTCTTGGTCAAAAGAAACAAGGAAAATCATGTGTCATCTATTACGCAAGTCGGATTCTAGATGAGGCTCAAAGGAATTACACAAAAACGGAGAAAGAGATGTTAGCGGTAGTGTTTGCATTTGATAAGTTTTGGTCCTAACTCATATGCTCAAAAGTTATCGTGTACACGGATCAAATCGCGGTGCGGTATCTCATGACCAAGAAAGAAGCAAAGCCTTGCTTGATCCGTTGGGTTCTCTCTCTTCAAGACTTTCACATGGAAATGAGGGACAAGAAGGGAGCGGAGAACTATGTAGCTGATCATTTTTATAGGCTACCATTTGAGAACAAGGAGGATATACCGATTAATGATGAGATAGGATTCGAGGCTCTCATGGCTTTGGTGTCAACTTCTACCCCTTGGTACGCGGATATAGCCAACTATCTTACGTGTGGAGTCGTTCCCCCGGAGTACTCTTCTCAACAAAAGAAGAATATTTTCAAGGAGGTGAGAAGATACTTTTGGAATGACCCATACCTATTGAAGCAATGTGGAGATGGCCTTTATCAGAAGTGCGTTCCAGATCATGAAATTCAAGGTATTCTTAAGCATTTCCACTCACTACCATGTGGAGGACATGGTGGTGTTGACAAAACAGTGGCAAAAATCTCTCAATCCTTATTGTGGTGGCCGAAAATGCATAGAGACACCCACCAATTCGTTGCGCAATGTGATAGATGTCAAAGGAGCGGAGGCATTATAAAGAGGGACGAAATGCCCCAACAAATTGTTTTAGAAGTCGAACCCTTCGATGTTTGGGGGTGGATTTTATGGGGCCTTTCGTTTCTTCTTGTGGGAATCTATATATCTTGGTAGCAGTAGATTATGTGACAAAATGGATTGAAGCCATACCCTCACCTACCAATGATCACAAGGTTCTGCTTAAGCTCCTAAAGAAGATCATCTTTCCTAGGTTTGGAGTTCCGAGGGTGCTAATTAGTGATGGAGGCTCCCATTTTGCCAAAAAGCAATTTGAAGCTCTTCTCAAGAGATATGGCGTTCATCACAAGGTTGGATTACCTTACCACCCTCAAACTCAAGGACAAGTGGAGGTCTCGAATCGTGAAATCAAAAATCTTCTTGAAAGGATGGTGAACAAATTAAGGAAAGATTGGTCTCTCAAACTTGATGACACGCTATAGGCTCTAAGGACGGCGTAAAAGACTCTAATTGGCACGACCCCCTATCGGTTAGTCTATGGAAAGGCTTGTCACTTGCTGGTTGAGTTAGAATACAAGGCTTGGTGGGCCATCAAAGAGCTCAATATGGATTTATCGTTGGCCGGTGAGAAGAGATTGCTTAATCTCAATGAACTTGAAGAGCTTAGAGATGATGCTTATGAGAGCTCAAGGTTATATAAGGAGAAGACCAAAAAGTGGCATGACCAACATATTCGAAACAAGAACTTTAAAGTTGGAGACAAGGTTTTGCTTTTCAACTCAAGGCTTCGTTTGTTTCCGGGTAAACTCAAATCAAAGTGGTCGGGTCCTTTTGTGATTTCAAAGACTACTCCTTATGGCTCCTTTGAGTTAGATGCGGATGGTAACAAGTTTATGTTTAATGGTCATCGTTTAAAGCATTACTTTTGCAAGGAAGAAGTTGGTATCATCGAATGTATATTGTTTGATCCTTTGGATCCCAAACCTCCCACTTGAAGAATTTTTCTCATGGTCAAGCTAGTGACCTCATAAAGAAGCGCTTCTCCAGAGGCAACCCGAGTTTCTAACTCCTTTCTAAACTTTTTTTTTTTTAGAATATTCCGATTTCACTTTCTCCTTTTTGAATTTGAATTTGAATTTGATTTTTTTTTTTCACCTTTTTGGTTAATAGGTGTTTGGATGATGAAGGACCAAGGATTTTCTATTTCGAAGATGTGAGGATAAATGGAAATTTACTCTGTGCGACCCTGTGCGCGACATCGGTGTGGGCGCGCAGTGTGATTTGTGCGGGCGCGCAGGCACTGTCAGAACCCGCACAGATTTATTCACAAATTGAAGCTCGAGGCAAAAAGTTTGCGCGACTTGATGTGCGACCTATGTGCGGGCGCGCATGGTTTCTGTGCGGGCGCGCGTTCACTGTCAGAACCCGCACAGATTTAATCAAAAGTTGAGATTCAAGACAGAGAGTTTGCGTGACCTAGTGCGCGACTTCTGTGCGGGCGCGCAGCTCACCTGTGCGGGCGCACAGAGCAGGAAAATCGGGTTTTAACCCTCTTCTTCCCGATTTCATTCTCATATTTTTGAAACCCAATTTTAATGCTCTCTTCTCTCTCCTCACAAACCCAAACCCTAACCTTCAAATTTCACCCATTTCTCATAAATTCCATTGATTTTCTTTCAAATCCATCAAAAACTTTCACTCTACTCACAAATTCACCCACTTTCTCTCTCCAAAATACCCAAAAATCCCCCATTTTCATGGTTTGCAAGCTTCATTGAAGGTGGTGTTCTTGGAGGCTCTTAGTGGTGTTCAAGCTTCTACAAAGTAGTATAACTCTAAATTTTGCTATTTTATTACTTAATTTCACTTATTTATGCAAAATTTTTAGTTATTAAACATGAATTAGCTTGAGTGAATTGCATGTGATTTTGGTTTTCTTTGTGAAGGATTTGTTGGTTATTAGTGTGAAATTTAGTGCTTTTGGGGACATTGTTGTTAATACTATTGTTTTGGAAGCCATTTTCATGAAATTAAGTTGAGAAATTTGGTGTTTGTATTGTTGATAATGCAACTACTTTCATGAGAATTACTTGCTATCATAATGTGTTTTGATTGACTGCTTTGTTGTTGATTCTTGTTGTCTTGGGAGTTATATTTGTGTGGTTAGTTGTTAGCACTAACCCTTTTGCAGATTGTTGAGACTTGGGTTGTTGTTGTTGTTTTCCAATTGTTGGTTGAGTTCGAAGGTAGTTCTCCTTTTGGTTGGGTTGTTTGTATTGGTTGAACATAATGAGCAAAAGAAAGAGCAGAAAGAAGCCCAGGTTAAGGGTTGAAGAATCGAGTACCCAATAAACTCAAGCTCAAGGACCTAATGTTCCCCCTAGATTGAGATTTTTGAACAAGGTCCATGCTACGTTCTTCAACGACCTTCACGGACGAAAGTTAAATCCCTCCCGACACTATGATCAACGCTCCATGAGAGCTTTGGGGATTGACGATGATATAAGGTCGCTCCTTGATAACTTGGGGATGAGTGAATTCATCAAACATCAATACCGAACTTATAAGGAGCCCACCTTCGAATTCTTGGCCTCTTTTGAAAAAGAGCCTCTTGGGAACGACTTCCAAATTTCCTTCCAACTGTTCAACAACCGGCACACTATGACTCCGAGTGATCTTAATGTATTGTTGGATTTGAACCCCGAGGCGGACCTCCTTGCCCCTTCGTTGAGCCTGTTCCCTGAGTACGATGCATTTAGATGGTGGCAAACGATTACTGACTTTGAAGAGTTCAACACCAGGTATTCGGTGGCCAACCATATTATCCACCCTGTGCTCCGTATTCTACACCGCATTCTGGGGTTTGCGGTGTTTAGCAAGCAGGACTTGAGCAAGCTCTCGCATGAGGAGCTATTTACTTTGTGGGTTGCCACTAGGGAGGAATTGAAAGGGCGGCTCAATATGGGGTACTGGTTCGTCTTATGCTGCGAGGCAATCAAGTCGGGCCACAAGACAGGAGAAATTGCCCTCGGTGGGATGATTACAAGGATTGCCAAGAAGCTCAACTATGAACGCTTCTTCCCCTCGTGCACTCAAGTTGGGGCCGACAAAGATCTATTCATCGACATACAGCAGATGAGAAGGTCGGGGTTCCTCCAAGGAACTTCAGATGCCAACAATTTTCATGCCTGGATAGTTGACCGAGAGCACCATTGTATCTTGCATACCCTAGTCGTACATCCCTGGAGCGGAATGCAAGTAATGTATGGAAGATTCCGCGAGATAATGGTGTGCTACCCACTACTCTGGGTGGCGTAAAGAATATGGAAGTCGGCCCACAACAACAACAGCAACAACAACAACAACAACAACAGCAACAGCAGCAGCAACAACAACAACAACAACAACAACAACAACATCATCATCAGCAACAGCAACATCATCAAGGCATGAGTAGCCTTGAACAACAAATGATGAGCATGCAACTTGGCATGTAGAGACTAATGGAGAACCAACAGGGTATGTTTATGCAAACCAAAGCTCTTTATGGTGCGGCCGCGGATAGGGGTGAGGTCACCCCCCCCCAGTAAACTACCCCTATTGGCCACCCCAACAAGGGCTGGTCCCTGGGTGGCAGGGATCACAACCTACTTGGCCCTATTGGCAAGGGCCCTCCTCCCACGGTGTTTCCCGGGTAGACTACCCGACAGAAATCGGGTACGATTAACGTGCCCCCGGGGGGGAGCGATTTTCGGGGTGACCCCAACTATCCATATGTCGACCCTACCTACCCTTCCCCTCTTCAGCTTCCCGCCCCTTTCGACTCGTTGCTTCAATGGCAACAAGACCTCTTCCGAGGTCACTATGGTTGGCCTCCGGGTTACTCCGGTGGTTGGGACCCACACGGCATCCCTCCGGACGGTTTCTCTTACGACACCGAGGATGATGGAGATGATGACGAAGCCGGCCCTAGTGGCCACTATCCCCCCTTGTTCTTTATTTCTCCCCTTTGTCCCCTCCCAACGTTTTTAATTTGGCGCACCGCGGACAGTGCATTGTTTTAGTGTGGGGGAGTGTGTAAGAGGCAAAGGGATGTTTTTTTATAGTGTGGGGGAAGGCTTGTCATCATGCTAGTGTGGGGGGGATTTCATTGTAGGTGGTAGAGCTCTCATGGTTCGGTTGGCTTTATCATGTTTTGATGTTGATTTATCTGCTTGATTGTGATGATTATGTCCCTGGGTGATTTTGATAAGTTTTTGCTAATGAATTTTCAAGTGTTTGTGTAGGTGATGGCGCTCCCATAAGGAAAAATCCAAACTCCCGATAGTCCAAACTTCCCTTAATCCAAATTTCTTTTAGTTTATCTTATTTTATTTCTATTTCTTCATTTTGTTTAAATTCTTAGTTTCTTTCTTTGATTTTTAACTTTTTTTTATTTTATTTTTGTTTCATATCAGTCGTTTCTTTCATTTTGGCTCACTTTTGAAGCTTGGAAATGGAGATAAAGGAAGTTAAAGGGCAATTCGAGCCCCCCTCGGTGAGATTGCATAATTTATCTTGTCTTCGTTTCAAGCGGCATTTGGTGAGACCTTTCCTCTCTTTTATTTTCTTTTTCCTTGGGTGTTTATCTTAGGTTTAGCTTAGGAAGAAGTTGAATGGTTCGAGGATGTTTGCTTTTGTTACTATGGAACCTGGGACCGTTGATGTTGTTATCGAACGATCACTTGTATGACGATTGGGATTTAATTGAATTATATGCCTCGTATGTGAACCTTTTTTATTTCTTCCTCTTTCTTTTGTTTTGTTTCCCCCTTTTTGTGTTACAATCATAATTATGACAATTTGAAATGACTTTTGATGTGTAATTTGCTCACTCTTTTGGATTGGTTTGCCTCGATGTGTCTTTGAATGCTTATCTTCCTAGTTGATGAGGTTTTGCACGGTTTGAGAATGCTTTGGGTTGAGTTAGATACATTGTAAGCTAAGGTAGCCCGGTTTAGAACTTTTGAGGACGTTTGAACCCCTAGTTCACGGGAAAGTGGTAAGATGGTGTTGCTCTCTATGGTGGATAGGATTCCCTTGGTTAGTATTTGCTATATTTCTTATCCCGTGTGAGCGTCATTTGTTCTAGCCTTCATCATTCTTGTGAGCGGCACTTAGGATCCTTAACTATGCATGTCTTTATCTTTGTGTTGGCATCTAGCTCCCAAGATCGTGACCATATAACTCTAGAGGAGGAAGAGGGCATTTCTTCTCATTTTTCTTTGTTTTCTTTGTGTTTTGTTACAAATTTGGTTTTCATTTTTACATTAACCCTCTTGCTAACAAATTTGAGCCTTATTTCCCCTTTCTTGACTTAGCCATATTACAAACCTATCGGCCTATGTTCTACCAACCCTTGTAGTTAGTAAAGCATTGGCTTGTGAGGTTCGAGTTTGATAATGTTGAAATTGAGCAAGAAAGTTGTGTAATTTGATTCAAATAAGGTTTTGAAAGGCTATTCATGAAAAGAGTACGCAAAAAGGCTTGGCAAGAAAGTTGAAAGGACTTGAAACTCATGAAAACCAAGCAAAAAAAAAAGAAAAGAAAAATGAAAAAGAATGAAGTAATGTGGTGTGGTTTGTTTTGAAAGGTTGTAAGTTTGAAGAATAGGTTCAATTCTTAGGATGCTCTTGAGAGATGGCCACTCTTACGCTTCACTTAGGAATTGCCACCAAAATTTTCAAATTGTTTCCCAACCATAACCCCTAGCCATGACATTACAACCCTACTTAAGACCCTTGGATTCTAGAGGGCCGTGGTCAAAGGACGGTGGAGGGAGATAGATTTCAACCCTATGGAGAGAGTATGCATAGTTGAGATGTCGGGATGACCTTATGACTCCACATAAAATTATCTTTTTCCGGTTCCCTCGAGGTACCATGAGGAGCTAGCTAGGGGATGAATTGAAGCTAGTGGAGAGAACGCGGACCGTCTTGGTTGGGGCTAGGGCGGAGAATGAAATCATTAGTTCTCTACGCTTAGCTTAGGTTTGTCTTTTTCAACCTTGAGTATCTTGGATCTCTACGCTTAGCTTAGGTTTGTCTTTTTCCCTCTTTGAATTGAGAAAGATAAGTATTCTTTGGTGCATTTATTTGCAAATGAGTCCAAATTGAGCATTCCATTACCTTGAGGTTTGATTGGTTTTGCGAAAACCTTGTCATGTTATGTTTGTTGTGTTTGTCTTTTTGTTCCGATTTTCCTTGCTTGAGGACAAGCAAGAGGCAAGTGTGGGGATTTTGATGAGTGGCATTTATGCCACTCTTTTATCCTTTTTCTCTAAGGATTCTCCCCTCAGTTTCACTTGTTTGGCCCTTTTTTCTAAGCATTTTTACTTAGTTTTGCTTCCTCTTTTCTTTTCTCCCTTATCTTCCCTTCTCTTAGTCTTCTCGCTTTGTTTTTATTTTGATTTCCATGCATTGGTTTTGTAGGTATTATGTGTTGAAAGAAAGAGGATATCAAGAAGACAAGCTAACTGTTGTGCGCGGGGTGCTGTGCGGCTTCTATGCGGGCGCACATATTAGGCTGTGCGGGAGCGTAGCCCTGTCAGAACCCGCACAGCCAGACTAAAGAAACAGAGCCTAACCAGAGAGTTTGCGCGACTTGTGTGCGGGCGCACACACCTGATGCGTTGGCGCGCATGACTAATATGTGGGCGCACTTATTTTCCCCGTACCCTCAAAGTTGCGGCCGCGCACTACGCTGAGAGGGCGCACACACCTACTGCGCGGGTGCGCATATGTCGTGTGCGAGCGCGCACGGCTGGGTTTCCGATTTATTTGCGCCTTGTTGTCCAAGTCCCTTTCTTTTGGGGGGAGCCACATATATATATATACGAGACTCTTTGTAATAGAAATCACTTAGTACTAATTCCATAGAACATTAGCCTAATCTAGAGAGAGAAAATAGATTGTTATTCAAGCTTCCTTTATTGTATTCAACTTTGCTCAAGCTTTAATCTTCCATCAATCAAGAAAGTATCCAAGTTTTCATCTTTCTTTAATCCTTTCTTTAGTAATCTCTTCTCTATTCCTTTAATATTATTTATTTGTTTTATTGTTACTTATTTTTGTCAATCTTATTAGTTTATCTAGTTATTATTGATTTCATATATTTCAATCATGTTTTGTTTTGAGTTTCTTGTGTTTATTTCTAGTTTTGATATCATGTTTAATCTCCCTTCTCTAGGCTAAACATTTAGCTAGGGGAAGGGGGTGGAAGATATGATTTGATATTGGATGAATGATGATGGTTGGATTGAACTTATGCCATATATTGATGAAAGACATGATTTTTATTAGCTTAGGATTATTGTTGCACTCTATTTGATGTTTTCTAGTTTAAATGCATGAAAGTGATTTGAACTAGATTATGATCACCTCTATTTTAATGATTTCATGAGAATGAGTTATTAAAGTGGAGTTTTTATGGATTGTGCTTCTTTATTCTCTTGATTTGATTGTAACTAATAGGATGCATGAGAATGATCCTTATTAGTGTAGACCTCTTTCATTGATTTGCCTAGACTATTGCATGAGAATGAATTGTTTAGGTAGAACCTTGTGTTCTTTGGCATATGTTTCATGATAATCACCATTATTCTCCTCTTTCTAATCATATTGAACACCCCCGTATCCCTAGCGTCATTTTCTATTGATTTTAATCATCATTTTCTTGCTTACTTGTAGTTTTAGTGTTCTACTCATCAAAACCAACAAAACAATCCCCTTTTCACTCTTTCATTAGTGATATTTGATGTTGAATTAGCGTGCTTCCCTAGTGGTTTAACCCTTTACTTGCCACTAACTAGTTTAGTGTAGGTTTAGGTATTATAAATGATTAATTTGGTTAGGGTGGTAGCATAACGACCTATCTTATCCATATCAAGAGACAGGCTGAATGAGATAGCTCTGAGCAACAGAGCTAAGCTGTTTACCTCTCCTCATAGTAAAAAGATCAACAGCAGGAAGCCAAGGAGCCTTAGTCCCTAAAAGAGGCTTATACAAAGAAATATTCTCATGAGAAATAGAATTCGGATCCTTAAGCAAAACCTGGTTAGAGTCAAAGATAGAGTCAATTCTGTTCCTTGCTTGTCTATTCTTCATCACTGAGAAAAAATAATTGGAAATGTCATCTCCAAGCTTAATCCATTTGATCCTAGAGTTTTGTTTGAAGATGCTTTCTTGAATATCATTCCAGTGTTTGACAACCTTAATAGCATCATATTCTTTTGCATATAAATCCAAATCATCAGGATTCTGAGCCATTAAGTTCTGAATTCCAGCAAGCTCAACATTAGCTTGATCAATCTTCTCAGCTATATTGCCAAACTGCTTGCTATTAAGAGACTTGATACTAGACTTCATAGAATTAAGCTTCTGCCAGACAGAACTACCAGAACACCAAGCCTGAGAAACAGTATCAAGGAAATCAGGATGATCAGCAACATAGTTTAGAAATCTGAATAGTCTACCTTTCCCATCAGAAGCAGGACAAATATCCAAAAGATTTGGACTGTGATCAGATAAAGAAGGGGGAAGATAGACAGTTTAAACATGACCATGAGAGTCCAACCAAGCTTGGTTACCAAAGACTCTATCAATCCTAGAAAGAGTTCAAGGACCAGTGTGAGCCTTATTTGACCAAGAGTAGAAGGCTCCTTTGCTCTTGACCTCAGTGAGGTCCAAATCATCAACCAAACTCTGGAAATCTCTAGTCTCATAATCAGTAACATCAGTACCATGAAGCCTGTCTGAAGTATTAAGAACAGAGTAAAAGTCACCAGCACAGAGCCAAGGAGAATGCTGAATAGAGATGTTCCTAATCCCTTCCCACATAGGAAGCCTATCATGAATAGAATGAAGCCCATAGATAACAGTGAGTTGAATTTGAGTAGAAAGATCCTTAGAAAGGACACTAAAATGAATAAACTGCTCATGAATCTTTAAGACATTGACAGTTACTCTATCTGCATTCAGACCAAGCCAAATCCTCCCTTTAAGAGAATGATCATAATTGCACACCCAAAGCCAAGAAGATCCAAACTTCTTTTGGTAATTGAAAACAATTTTTTATTTAACTTTTGTTTTAAGTAGGCCAATAACATAAACTGAATGAGAATGAAGCAACCTCTTTACAGAGGCAACTTTGCCAGGGTTATTTAGGCCCCTGACATTCCAGATAGAGTAAATCATGACACCAAAGGGGGATTAACCTCACCCCCGCTTGGATTTATAATGAAACCACCTGCACCATCCATTTCATTTGCAAATAAAGCAACAAAAGCATTAGAGGTAGAAGCAGGCTGATTAACCCTAGTTTGCTAACTTTTTGTCTTCCTTCCAACTATCCTCCACCCCTCATCTGAGTTTTGAGAAGTATGAACCTGTGGAGTGATAACAGATTGCCCATGAACAGAAGCATCAACATCAACAACAGGAGCAAGAGCTTAACTAGGCTTAGGGACCCAGGCCTGTTTCTGCTTCAGTGCTGCAGGAGCTGGCTGTTTATGAACCTGCTTAGGCTTAGCAGGGGCAGGTTTAGTAGAGCAATCATGGCCAACCTTGTTGCACTTAGAGTGGAAAGGTGGATCCCACTCATACACTACCTTAAGCTCCAGCAATTCCTTTGAAGGACTCTCAACCAGGACAGAGTTAGGCATAGGCTTTGTAACATCAATTTCAACTAGAACCCTGGCAAAAGACACTCTAAGCTATCTAATAGTGCACTCATCAGCACAAATTGGCACTCCAAGAAAACTGCTAATACGGATAAGAGTATCAGATCCCCAACAATTAAGCGGGAGATTAGGAAACTTGACCCAGAGAGGGACAGTTCTCAGAATTTCAGCATTAAAATCAAATTTAGGACACCACGGCTTAACTATTGCTGGTTTTCCAAGAAACATATGAGGACCAGAACAAATTATAGTATCTTTATCATCACTAGAACACAAATTAATGATAAAGTACCCATCGTCATGCCAATAAACATCTGGTGTCTGCATAGCACTCCATTGTTGGGCAATAAATCGATGAACAGCAGCAATAGTAGGATAATAACCAACCACATAGAAAACTAAAGCATTAGACCACTTTTTGTTACCTGCATCAAGCTCAGATTCCTGCAGTTGAGCAACTTGCTTCCCATCTTGAACTTTCGGAGCAACATAGGACAGGTGAGCTCCTTTAGCAGTCAGTTTACCAGAGAAGGGAACAACTCGATCCTCACCATCTGTATATGCATTCTGCTCCGGGGGAGGTATAGAATGATGATCAGGAACTGTTGGCTCAGATCGATGCCCAGATCCTCCAGCAACCAATGGAATAGTAAACCCAGAAACCCTAGGTACTGTTCTATTGGAAATCATCGAATCTGGTCTAGAAGTTACTTCAGCAAATAGAGCAATAGTCTCAGCATCACTTCTGGGAATAGCACCACATGCTGGATGCACCAATGCCGGCGCCGGAGTAACCAGCTCATCCACCTCCTAAATCTGACTAGGAACAAATGAAGTGCCTGAATTCCTCAAATTCTGCAAAATTGTGTCTAAAGGTTCATGAGTATTCTTTTGTTGTACTACTTTAGGTGTAGGAGTGTTCGGATTCTTCTTATTAGCCATCGGAGATCAAGATTGATGAAGAAACCGATCAAAGTTGAAGCACCATGGAGAAGAGAGAGAAGAGACAAAGTCAACGAAAGTCAAACCTCGTGTATTTTGTTATTCCTTCGCATCATACTTGAAAGTAAGCTACCGGAAGCTGAATGGGTAAGAGCGAGGTATGAAGAGCTTTTATTCCTTGATGAACGACAATTAAGAGCTTTGCATCATGTACAAGTCTACCAAAGGCGCATTGTGCGTCATTTCAATAAAAGAGTCAAACCTAGAAATATAATAGAAGGTGACTTTGTGCTAAAGGAGGTTAGGGGTCCACCAACCTATCCAAGAAGGAACTTCAAACCTAATTGGATAGGTCCCTACCGCGTAATTTAATCCTATCAGGAGGAGCCGTCAGATTAATGGATATTGGAGGAGATGAAATTCGACAATTAATAAACATTGATCGCCTTAAGAAATATTACATATGAAATCCGGATAAACTTGTTCACTCATACAACCAATTTTAATTAGCATTCAATTGAAAGATCCTAAGTGTTATGCATTTTACCGAATAACACGATAAAATACATAACACTGGGGGGGTAATTTAGAAGTAATAAATCGTTCTAAGTGTTAAAGTTTTTTCGAACATCACAAAAAAATCTTCACACTTGGGGGGGTAATAATACAGAATTTTAAAAAACAAAAATTTTCGAGACATTCGTAGCACAGGTGTCGCGGGCAACTGGAAGAGTTGCGCGCGACAGGCTCGCGCAACTACAGACGTTGCGCGCGACAGGCTCGCGCAACTACAGACGTTGCGCGCGCCACCTGATGACGAACTGCGAACCCGAATTTTTACGTTTGAATGAAGTTGCAATTTCTAATTGTGGCAAAAAGAGGGTGTTTCTTAAATGTAACATATACTCGGAAAATAAAATTAAACTTTGATTTAATTCTTTTAAACAAGGTTTGATTAATTTTTCATTTAATTTCTATCTAAGAGATTAAAGAAAAATAAAAAATACATAATAATAATAAAAAAAAATTAGAACTACGCAAAGACCTGATTTCGTAATGCGAATACATAGGCAATCTTTATGATTCGGTCATATCAAAATATAAAAATATAAAGATCATTTTTATTTCATCCAAATTACAAAAGGGAGACATTGTTAAATTAGATAGTAAACGAAAAAAAAAACATGTAGTAGTGATTACACTTTATTCGAAAAAAAAAACTAATGATAAAATTGTGTAACACTCTAAAGTTTTTACTATGTCCTCGATTGTCACAGATGATGGAGGAGTAGTTTCCGTCGCAGTATTTTCAGAAACCTTGGAGCTTTCCCCTACACTCTTCTTCTTCACCCAAACATTGTTCTTCAATTTAGGGATTGGGGCCTTTGCAACTTGTTTTCCTTTCCCTTTGACTATTGGAGCTTTCTTCGAGTATTTGGTGAAGGTTCTTTGATTTTCACACCTTGTTGCGCGGGTTTGGAGGGATTTTTCCTTTTTTGTTTCCTTCGAACCAGCCTTAGGGGATAAGAAGTCTAATTTCTTCTCACTCCTTTGTTTTGGCCACTAGGAGGAGTAGTAGTAGTTGAATGCATCAAAGGCTTAGGTGGATTGCGAGCGGTGGCGGCTTCAAGTTGAGATCGAGCCTTGTTTAATTCGCCCTTATCCGCCGCATTCATCCAAGCCTTTTAAAAGGAAGATAATGTAATACTCGCGGTAGGATTTTATATTACTCACCTAGGAAGACTTGACCAATATTCCATCCAACGAGGAATTCTTTCGAGTTTACAGATCAAATCTTTAGGGGCATCACAATCTTGCGAGGGAATAAATTATTTTCATCCCGTATTGTCTCATTACCCTACAAGGAAAAATATAAGTAGTACTAGATAGGCCTAAAAGCCTAATGTAAGGGCAATTGAGACTATTCCCAATCATACTATTTATGTTCCACCAAGGAATCACAAAACGTATGTTAGGAACCCCATGACAGAAAAACGACGTTCATTCCTCTTCATTCTTATGCTTATAAAGGATTCGACGTCTAGGGAATGTCTTTCCTCCATTAGCCTCAAGGTTTTGTGGTTGATCAACAATTCGCAAGCGCTCCATGAGCCAAATCAGAAAAAAAAAAATAAAAAAATAAAAAATAAAAAAGCAGTTTGCGATTTTTTACACAAGCAGGTGGAGCGCGCACCCTCCGCGCGCAGCAAAGAATATTGTGCTGGTCATGCCAGCGCAACTTCGTGACTTGCGCTGATAAACGCCAAAAAAAAAAATACTTGTAATAGGAGTGGACTTCCCGTTAAACCGTTTTCGTTAGTGTAGACACCTAAAAATGTCTCCCCAAAACCAAACCCAATGATGAACACCTTTCATCGCCATTATTGGTCGGGTTGAGTATTTAATCTTTGGAGTGCTTAAATCCATGTTCTATTCAATACATTTCATAAACAAACCCATTTCCTAACTCATTTCCCTAAACCATCACTTGTTTTCCTCTTTTCATGCCTTTAAACCCAAAATAATTCATTTCATGTCCTTTAAAATCATTCATTTCGTGTCCTTTGCATAAAAACGTTTAGCCATGTTTATTTTGATCCATTATCTGGGTTCAATGATTTAATACTTGTATGGGGCTTTAAAAGAGCTTTCCAACGATATATTATAATCCCAAATCCGAGTTATAACAAATAAGTTATGGCCAAAATATTAAGTCGAGCCCAAACCGAACCTAAGCCCACCTTACCTACGACCCAATGATCATGTGGAGGTTCCAAATTATTTAATCCCATTTCTAAACCAATTAGGATTAATTAGAAACTTCAATAAGTTTCTAAAAGATCTTAATTATCCTTTTTATAAAGATAAGATTAAAGAGTTTGAAATTGAATAAAACTTTTCTTTTTGAAAATCCTATTTCTATCCGAATTGAAAGACGTTCAAATATAGTCAGATATGATTTTCGTGACTCATATTTTTTATCCAAATTTTATATGGTTGGATATACCTTGAAATTATCTTTCCAATGATATATTATAATGTCATTTCCGAGCTATAACAGATAAGATATGAATAAAATGTCAAACTCTATCCAAAACAGACACTGTCTCACTATTTCGTCCATATCTTTTATTCTACAAAATATTTTTAATCTGATTCCAATTAGTTAGAAAGTATACCTCAAGAGCTTTCCAACTATATCTTATTTATCATATCCCGCTTTCTGGATCAAAATATATGATAAAAACAAAACCGCAATAACTGCAGCCTATCGAGTTTTATTCCGGTTTAATTCGGATCTTATCTTGTTTTTCGACCCTTCTTTTTCAATCATCAACAAGCTTGATCATCAAATCATTCTCTTCTCCCTCTTTAGCCTAAACACTAGCCTCCCCATTCTTTCACTATTCCTTCCTTTAAGCACTCCAAGGGGTCCATACAACACCCGAAGTTCTATACTTGAACAAAGGCGTGAAAGGTATAATAACTGAGGTTTGGACTAAATCAACTCTAATATTTATTTAATTTAATTTTCATTTGATTTATATTTTTATTGAAGTTACTAACAGTTTATTCATGATGTAGCAATTTAAAGGAACGTGCAGAATGTGAGTAATTAATTAATTTAATTACTCTTATTTTATTTTAATATTGCTATTATCATGATTAGGTTATTTTATATTTGATTTGACTAACGCTATTATTGTTATTGCTTCCAATATTAATGTTTGTTCTATTAATTATTATTATGATCACCGTATTGCATGTTTAAAGGGAATATGTAATTGAAAATCACGCCTAATAAGATAATTTGGACAACTAGTTTAGGTTCCTTTTTAATCTTGTTGTTTAATCTAGAATTATGTGTTCCATTAATATTCAACAAATTTAGCCTAATAATAGTTTGGAGCAAATTGAATTTTTGTTTGCATGTCTTTGAGATCGCAGGAATCATTTTTCACTATAAGAATCGAGTAGAGGCCAATACGGGCGAATGTGACTCCATGACTCACTTCGTACCATCATCCCCAATCCTCCTTTCGTGGTTTCAAACCATAAGGAGTTAGTAATCTCATGGATTATGAATGGGGTGTAACCTTCGCGGGTCAATCGTTGTCCCTTATTCGTGGTTGCCTTTTATGATCCTTGAACGGTTTACAAGTTCCTTAAAAACTTGTTGGCGGCTCCCAACTTTCCTTGTCCCTAATCGTATATGTCAATTCCCACTTCCTATGAGTGCCAGGCAAATTCACCACATGCTTTAACGTAGGCGCACTTCAAACGACGACTACAGTTAGGGTCTCCTCTAAGGCGATTCAAACATAGAACGGTTTCTACCAAAACCAAAGGAGCGGGTGAATGACACCCCTCTATTTTCTCTACTATGGACACCATGGAATAATCTTCGTATTCTTTGCCTGTCCTAAGTAAACAATTAACAACAATACAATAACATAAAGCACGAATTTTAAAGCGTTGTTTAGTCATGTTGTCACGAGGGGCGACAAAATGTTCAATAAATTGAATCAAGTTCACGCCTTCTTCAGTTGCATATAATTCAATAGAGGGTCTAAGTGGTAAATCTTGTCGGACAAGCCAAAAAAATCTTTGAAATATAGGTTTGGGATCCGACAAAGTAGGCGAATAAGTCACAGGGAGAGTATTTGTAGGGAAACCTAGCAAGGCCTCGAACTCACCGGGAAGGGGGACAATTTCGTCCCCTTTGAACAAGAAAAGATGGCGGTTAGAGTCCCAATGGTTGATTACGGCATGAAGAAAATCAAAGTTAACCACTAGTTGCATATAATTCAATAGAGGGTCTAAGTGGTAAATCTTGAAAGCTAGTTTGTCCTCGGTTGAAAGGGAAGTGACCCGTTGCTTCAAACATTATTCAAATGTCTTCACCATTGTTAAAAAAAAAAAAAAAAAAGAATGAGAATTTAGAGAGATTAATTCTTTTTAGTTTCATATATTACTAAGCAAATGAATGTGAGATGATCAAAAGCCTACACGAAACCACTTTTAAATAGACCCAAGAGGGGCAAATTTTCGGCAAATTCGGCTTAAAGGAAAGTTCACTAACAGGTGGCGCGTGCAACTGCTTTACATGCGCACGACAGTCACGCGCAACTCACGCGCGCCTTCCCTGACGCGGCATGTGAGTTGGGTTTATTTCCATATTTTAGCTCTTGATAATGACAGAATCTTTACGAAATCTTAAGACGAATCATACGCTTGCCTTCTAACACTTTGTGTCTCTTTTCTTGCCTACTTTCTTATTTTCTTTTTATTTTCTTTTTTTATTATTTTCTTTTTTCTTATTATTTTCCTACTTTCTTTTTTCTTTTTCTTTTTATTATTTTCCTACTTCCTTATTTTCTTTTTTTTATTACTTTCTTTTTTCTCTTCTTTCTTCTTTTCGCCATCTTTTTCGAGTTTGTTTATTTTTTCGAGGGGGGTAAGTCGGGAACCCTTTCCCTCCCTCAAAAATTTTTCGCATTAATAATAATGTACACATGGAAACAAAAAATAATGATGACATATATGCAAATGTGTCATATGTACAAAATAAATGCAAATATATATATATATATATATATATATATATATATATATATATACATCGGTTTCCTAAAAAAAATATAACAAAATGTGTACAAGAGGAATCAGGGTGCTAGGCGACTACTAGACGGTTGCTGCACATCCTGCAAAATCCAAAACAAAGATTAATACATAAAATGTAATAACTTCGTTGAAAAGAAAAGAAATAAAACTTACCACGATCATCCGATGATCACTGTATGATAAAGTCACGAGGGCTCTCCGATAAGCAGCTCGGAAAGCATGTAAAGTCCTCACCATGCCATTCACGTTTTCCCGCGGAACCTGTTCCAAAGATACAAGGACAGTTAGTAAACAAATGTATATGAAACAAAAAATAAATAGAAATTTTTAAGTACATATACACAAAAGACATACCGACTCAACCGTCTCAGGTACAAACGGTATCCCCTCGTCATCCTCTACTGCTGGAAGGGTCTCATGAATTACCGATCCGACAGCATCGATAGACGTGATCTCCGGTGTAGGAGGCACCCAACCACCTAGCTCGACTCGCTAAAATATATATGACAAAAAACGATAATAGGGTCAAAGTTTCGAAAAATAAATAGATTTAAGGAAAAAAAAGAGAGTTAGAATACTAACCTGAACAAAAGCATGAAAATGAGCCAGCCTGGATGAGAAGCCTCCGGTAGCACCAGCTGCTCCGCTGGATAACCAAGGATTGCCTGAGCTCGATCCTCGGTAGTCAGCAAGTCCGGACGCAGCATCCAGATCGGGGGATCTGCAGGAATTAAAGGCTCTTCGGACGAAAGCTACCAAAGAACACGCTTGCCTAATAACCAAGCGTCTCTCCTCTGGAGCATTGAGAATCCCGGATAAAGGGCTCGGAAACACCAACGAACCATGCCAGACCGGATAGCCTCAAAGACTCCGACGATCAAACTCCAAGGACGGAGATCGATCTATAAAACACAACCACATGAAAAATCGTCAGAAAATAAATTAAATTAAAGAATGCACATGTAGTTGGAATACTCACCGACGCACGAATCGTTGAAAGGATCCTCTGGCGAAAGTCGGCAGCAGAAGTGGCTTGTCTCTTCTTAATCGCGACCAATCGATGGCCGAGAGGAAACAAGCAGCCCCAAGCACCCTATGGGCTAAGAAAGGCAGGTACGAGTGTCCCCAAGCCTGAAATCGAGTAAAGATAAGCCTAAAGGAAAAGACGAAAGTAATAACCAAAAGAAACTTAAAACACGTACCTCAAGGATACGACCATGCCACGAAAGCGAGATCTGAGGCACCTCAGTAGCTGCCGCAGAATCCATCACCCGGGTCGCCTTACCCATAGCTGTAAGCATACGGGCATACGACACCTCCGCCTAACTCAGATCACCTACTTGGCCCAAATCACTGAGGTAAATAAGTAACCCAATGGAGAAACGCTCTCCCCGATCACTCAAAATGGTGACGGAAAGAACGTGAGCAATGTATATCCGAGCCAACTGCTCAGGTGTACACTGCCGGTCAATCTTGTCAGCCGACAACTCGTCGGCAAGAACCGAGTACAGACAAGACTTCGCGTACACGTGGAGAGCCGACGTAAGATGGTCCCCCACAAGGTCGCGCAATCTCTCGTCTGACCCCTTAACGAACTCTATGACTACAGGCTCGCTTCCGAAAGGAAAACCAGTAATCATAGTGAAATCAAAAGGGGTGACCGTCATCTCTCCCCAGGGAAAGTGAAAAGTGTTGGTGGAATCCCACCAAAACTCCAGCAATCCACGGAGGAAAGCTGACGATATATGCAGACTCGATAAATCCCGAAGAGCCGCCAGCTGGGAGTTTATCCCATAAAGTGCTACAATCTCCTTTGCCACCTCGGGAAAACTCTCAAAACGGGCTCGCAGGTCACCATAGCCGTATAAACGCATGCTAGGCTCACTCTAAATAAAAGAATAAAAATAAAAAGAACGGTTATGGTTTAAAAAAGGAGAAACAAAGGAAAAGAGAAAGAAACGAAAGCGCGAAAAACTCACGATGCCGCGCCACCCTCTGATCAAAACGTGATAGTCTGGGTCCCACTTAAGGACCCTAGGGTCCCAGTTGGGAGGAGCCTCCCAAACCAAATCCTCCTGGCGACGTCGATCGGTCGCGACGCGTCGCTCTAGTACCTCCTCTCGAGGACGGGTCACCCTCTTCCGAGGGCAAACCGCCTCGTAAGTTACACCTAGAATCTCCTCAGCGTCGACAAACGAAGGCGAGCCCATGCTATGACGGATAAAGTTTCTTTAATTAGTTTACTTTATTTCCTAAACTAAACTAATATATGTATTCTAGACCCACTTCAGCAGCATAACGGCTGCCGATAGGGCAAAACACGAAAATCGAATGCCACCCATACTTGGGGACTACGATACCTGCAGTTAAACTCAGTAAATTGGGGCTTCCAACACCCACAAAAGCCATCCTATACCAGTTTTAACTAAGTATTCAAGG
Source organism: Chenopodium album (assembly GCF_948465745.1). Lineage (NCBI taxonomy): Eukaryota > Viridiplantae > Streptophyta > Magnoliopsida > Caryophyllales > Amaranthaceae > Chenopodium > Chenopodium album. The sequence goes on along the minus strand of NC_137837.1, from coordinate 44,499,042 downwards.
GATTGTATTCAAAAATCTCAAAGAATAAACTACTTTTAGATGAATAACAATAATATAAACACAATTATCGTCTACCAAATAATTTTGAAGTTCGAATATGGCAAAAATAAGCTAAGATTATGTATCGCGCCATTTTTCAACAATTCAAAATTCACAAAAAATGAATTATGAAAGTGATATTAGTTCCATCACTATAAAATACTTCATAATCAGAAATTATAACCAAAATGAGCAACAAAATGCAATAAATTCAAGCAAAATTCGAAAAAAAAAAAAAAAAGCAAGAACGAACTTGAACAAAGAAATGCTCATACAAGGTTCAATACTTAACCATTTTTCATGAAGTTTATTGCAAAACACTCCTTAAACATAGCATGACAACATAGAACAAACAATTTCAAGAAAAATGAACTGAATCAAAAACCCCCAAATTTGTAATTTGGGGTTTAACGATTCGAAAATCATTCAAATTCAGCCGAAGAAGAACAAATTTTAGCAAAAAAACTTACATTGGATTACGGCAAATATGAATTAAGGACGAAATTTGCTTCCTTTAGCTTTGAAAATCGAAAAAAAAAAACCGAGCTTCCTAGAGAGAGAAAGGGTCGAAAATGGCGAAGGAAGGAGAAAGAAAGAGTGAAGTGAAAAATCGCGTTTGCGATTTTCACTTTACTGACCTAAATGTCGCGCGCAACTAAATCTGTTGCGCGTGACATACCAGCGCAACTCAGAACGATGCGCGCGCCTGGCCAACGCGACCCTTTGAGTTGCGCACGGATACTGTTCACTAAAAGACCGGGATTTTGATTTTGATCCGTTTGATCTTTCTTTTAACAGTTTTTGCTCGTTATTAGACGTTATGGCGCGCAAATTATCAAAATCTTTATTAAATTGCTTTGCATATTGTAGTTTGTTTTCTTTTTTGTTAGCTTTTTTGCATCATATTGCATGTACACCGTGCTTTGTGCCTTCCCCAAGCATACGTTTTGAACGTTTTTCGTAAGAGTGCCTTAAGACGTTCCGTGGTGGTGCTTTACGTAAAAGCATCCGTAGACAGGTTTGTCATTTTACTGTACTGACGTTACAAATGTCCAGGTTTTCTTCTTTTTCACGTCCGAAGCAAAAAGGAAGGCGTTTTCATGCAGCGTAAAAATGCAAATGGCGTATTGTAATACCCCTCATGATTGCTTTAAAAGGATTTGATATACTACTCATATCAACAAGATGCATCTTCCTTTTAGGGAGCTCAAACGCTAAGAATCCTCCATAGTTTTGGTTTGTGGGGACAGTTGCTGGCCCTCGATGCCCATTTCGTGACAATAGGCCCCTCCCTAATTTGTTTGGGGTCGGGGTGTTACAAATGATATCAGAGCAACCCTGCGACTGCGTGCTGGTCGTGGATAATTGATCCTATGTCAGTCGTCTAGCGGGGGAGAATTCTGGGGCCATATGGCCGTAGCCAGACTGGATGTAACACTTTGGCTACCCAGTTGCCATTAGGCGTAATACTGGAGTCCCTAGCTTTCCAGGCGCAACTAGGGCATTGCCGTTCTCAAGTGGGGGTGTATGTAATACCCCTCATGATTGCTTAAAAAGGATTTGATATACTACTCATATCAACAAGATGCATCTTCCTTTTAGGGAGCTCATACGCTAAGAATACTCCATAGTTAAGCGTGCTTGACTGGGAGTAGTCTTGGGATGGGTGACCTCCTGAGAAGTTTTCTTGGGGTGCGCATGAGTGAGGACAAAATGCGCCGGAAGGACTTGTGTTGGTTTTTGGGTACAGTTGTTGGCCCTCGATTCACATTTTGTGACAATAGGCCCCTCTCTAATTTGTTTGGGGTCGGGGTGTTACACGTATCATACGGCGCAAAATTATACGGCGTAGGTGTGTAGGCGTCGCTCGAAGTGCGTCTACATTAAAACATGTGGTGAATATGCTTAGCACTCATAAGAAGTGGGAATTGACATAATACGATTAGGGACAAGGAAAGTAGGGAGCCGCCAACAAGTTTTTAAGGAACTTGTAAACCGTTCACTGATCATTTAAGGCAACCACGAATAAGGGACAACAAAGGCAACAACGATTGACCCGCGAAGGTTACACCCCATTCATAATCCATGATATTACTAAATCCATATTGTTTGGAACCACGAAAGGAGGATCGAGAATAATGGTACAAAGTGAGTCATGGAGTCACATTCGCCCGTATTGGCCTCTACTCGATTCTTACAGTGAAAAGTGATTCCTGCGATCTCAAAGGCATGCAAACAAATATATCAATTTGCTCCAAACTATTATTATGCTAAATTGGTTTAATATTAATGCAACATATAATTCTAAAATATTAGTGATCACTTGATTAAACAACAAGATTAAAAAGGAACCTAAACCGGTTGTCCAAATTAAATTATCTTATTAGGCGTGATTTTCAATTACATATTCCCTTTAAACATGCAATATGGTGATCATAATAACAATAGAATAAATATTAATATTGGAAACAATTTAACAATAATAGCGTTAGTCAAGTCAAATATAAATAAACCTAATCATGGTACTAGCAATAAGAATAAAAATAAGAGTAATTAAGTGATTAGTTACTCACTTTCTGCGTTTCCTTGAATTGCTACATCATGAATAAATTGTTAGTAACTTCAATAAAAATATAAATCAAATTGAAACAATTAAATCAAAAAGTAGAGTTGATTTAGTTCAAGCCCTCACAGTTTGTTTGGATAAAGAAAGGGGATGGAAAAGAAGGGGAGGGAGGAGAAGAGGAGGGGAGGGAAGAATGGTGAGTTTTCCTTCCAAATCTCTCCATTGTTGGAGGGATCAATTTCTTACAATTTAATCATTCCATTTCTCTCCCCTCTAATTCCCTCCCTTCCTCATTTACTATCCAAATGAAAGATACTCCATCTCTCCATTTCTCTTCCCTTCCTTTCCCTCCATTTCTTTAAATCCAATCACACCGTCAGTCAATTATACCTTTCACGCCTTGGTTTAAGTATAGAACTTTGGGTATTATATGGACTCCTTGGAGTTCTTAAAAGAAGGAATAGTGAAAGAATGGGGAGGCTAGTGTTTAGGCTAAAGAGGGAGAAGAGAATTTATTTAATGATCAAGCTTGTTGATGATTAAAAATAGGGGAGATATGAACTCTATTTATAGAGAAAAAGAAGGGTCGAAAAAAACAAGATACGATCCGAATTAAATCGGAATCAAACTCAATAGACTGCAATTTTTGCAATTTTTGTTTTTATCATATCTTTTGATCCATAAATCGGAATAAGATAAAAAAGATATCATTGGAAAGCTCTTGAAGTATTCTTTTTAACCCAATTGGAATCAAATTAAAATACCTTGTAGAATAAAGGATATGGACGAAAAAGTGGGACGGTGTCAATTTTGGATAGAGTTTGATATTTAATTCATATTTTTTTCGTTATAGCTCGGAATTGATATTATAATATATCATTGGAAAGATAATTTCAAGGGCTATCCAACCATATAAAATTTTGATAAAAAATATGATGAAGGAAAATTATATCTGACTATCTTTGAACGTCTTTCAATTCGGATAGAAATAGGATTTTCAAAAAGAAAAGGTTTTATTCAATTTCAAACTCTTTAATCTCATCTTTTCAAAAAGGATAATTAAGATCTTTTAGAAACTTATAGAAGCTTCTAATTAATCCTAATTGGTTTAGGAATGGGATTAAATAATTTGGACCCTCCACATGATCATTGGGTCGTAGGTAAGGTGGGCTTAGGTTCGGTTTGGGCTCAGTTTAGTATTTTGGTCATAACTTATTCGTTATAACTCGGATTTGGGCTTATAATATATCGTTAGAAAGCTATTTTCAATCCCCCCAAAATATTCAATCATTGGACCCAGATTATGGACCAAAATTAATTGTATTAAATATTTTTTTATAAAAAGTACACGAAATGAATGATTTTAAAGGACACGAAATGAATTATTTTGGGTTTAAATGCACATAAAGAAGAAAATAAGTTATGGTTTGGGGAAATGGGCTAGGAATTGGGTTGTTTTATGAAATGTATTGGGATTGAATGTGGATTTAAGCACTCCAAAGATTAAATACTCAACCCGACCAATAATGGCGGTGAAAGGTTGTTCATCATCGGGTTTGGTTTTAGGGAGACATTTTTAGGTGTCTACAAGGTGTTGCATAAAATTTCACTCAGCCCAAGCTTTGCGAGATCTACCTCTCGGGACTAGGGATGGCAGTGGGGCGGGTCAAATAGGAGACCCGCCTCATCCCCGCCCCAATGGGGCGGATATGGAGGGAGGTTTGGCGGGTGACGGGGCGGGGATGGGTCCAAAACTTAAACCCGCCACGGGTGGTGGGGCGGGTATGGAGGTTGTAGCAGACCCGCTCCAAACCCGCCCCGCCCCACCTAGACCCGCCCTGCCCCACCTAGACTCGCCCCGCCCCGCCCCGCCCCGCCTAGACCCGTTCCTTACCCGCCTAATACCCAGCCCAAGAAGAATCTAGAGTATACTTATGAAAGGCCCAACACCCAAATGCCCAAATACCCAAGTCATAAACCTAAATTTTCATTTCCTCTACAGCCGCCATCTTCAGTTCTTCACTGTCTTTCAGTCTGTCATCTTCTTCCTCGCGAGTCAACACTCCCTGCCTCACTCATTCATCTTCTTCCTCGCGAGTCGCGACCTTCCCTCAATCACCATTGTTGTCCAGTTCATCTTGACATCTTCTTTCCCATGGTATTTATCTTGATTCTTGATTATTTTCGTATTTAATTATTTTGATTTTCTGATTGATTTTGAATTCTAATTTATTAATGGAACAAATTCATCTAGATCTATTAAAGAATCAACTCTTTGTAATTTTAATTGTATGTTGCATTTTTTTTATTTAAGAAGTTAAGATCTGATGATTAGTATGATTATATTAGACAAATTATAATACCCACTAAATCACTATTTAAATTTTATTTCGTATGTATTAGTACTCAATTATAGGAATGTATGAATTTGCAAAATGCTGAAATAAATTTACCAATTAGAATGAGGAACCTAATTAAGAATTAAAAAACAAGTTTTGTACAAAGTTAGTAATGATGATTAGTTTTGTACAGTAGATTTTTAGCTTGTGAAAAATCAGTAGGTTAGTTCAAATAAATTGTTATAATTAATGTATTCATGTGATTATTTGGTGGAATAAATAATAATGAAAGCATAAATAATGTCACTAAGTCAGACATTGTTTTGTAGTGCTTATGGGTGGTGGTTACAGTAGGTGAGTAGAAGGAAGTGCAGCATCAATGGTTGGAGGAAATAGAAGATGGAAGTGATACCGGAGTAACCGGAGTGATCGATTAATTTTCATGCGTTTAGAATTTTATATAATTGTATAATTTAATGGACTTGGATTTGTGAATTTTTCTAAGTATGAAACTGTATAATTAATGAGTTTGTAATTTTCTGGTGGACTTTGTAATGTTATTATTGTTGTCAGTGTGATTTCATTTCCATTTTACAGCAGGTTTGGGGCGGGTTTGGGGCGGGTATGGGGGCTGGTATGGATATCCAAGCAGGTGGTGGGGCGGGGATGGATCCTACAATGTACCCGGCGGGGCGGGTATGGATTGTGGGTATTTGACCCACCACGGGTGGTGGGACGGGGATGGGTACAAAATTTTTAGGCGGGTACGGGTGTGGAGGTGCTGTCCTCCGCATCCGATCCGCCCCGCTGCCATCCCTACTCGGGACTAAAAGGTAGAGAATTACTATAGGCGTTAGCTCATGAGTCGACAAGCGCGCCGAACCTTCAGGAACAGGCACTTCTTGAATGGGAGCAAATACGGTAATCAGTGCGCTTACTAATTTACCGGACAGTTAGGGTGTCGAAATCATCCCCTGTTGTAGGCGTCGTTCGAAGTGCGCCTGCGTTAAAAGCATGTGGGAATATGCTTGGCACTCATAGGAAGTGGGAATTGACATATACGGTAAGGGACACGATTAGGGACAAGGAAAGTAGGGAGCCGCCAACAAGTTTTTAAGAAACTTGTAAACCGTTCACGGATCATAAAAGGCAACCACGATAAAGGGACAACGAAGGCAACAACGATTGACCCGTGAAGGTTACACCCCATTCATAATCCATGAGATTACTAACTCCATATGGTTCGGAACCACGAAAGGAGGATCGGGGATGGTGGTACGAAGTGAGTCATGGAGTCACATTCGCCCGTATTGGCCTCTACTCGATTCTTATAGTGAAAAGTGATTCCTGCGATCTCAAAGGCATACAAACAAAATATTCAATTTGCTCCAAACTATTATTATGCAAAATTGGTTGAATATTAATTCAACACATAATTCTAAAATATTTGAGATCAATTGATTAAACAACAAGATTAAAAAGGAACCTAAACCGGTTGTCCAAATTATCTTATTAGGCGTGATTTTCAATTACATATTCCCTTTAAACATGCAATATGGTGATCAATAAAAAATAATAGAATAAACATTAATATTGGAAGCAATTCAACAATAATTCCAACAATATAAAATCGTTAAAAAAATAATAGAAATAAAAGGAACATAATTCTTACTTTGATTCTGTTTGTTTGCAACTACAAAATAATAAACGAGTTAGTAACTTCAAGGAAATAATAATAAAATAATAATTAAATTAAATTAAATGAAATAGATTTGATTTGGGGCCAAACCCTCAAACAGTTCTACCTTTCACGCCTTGGCTTAAGGACAGAACCACGAGTAAAGTATGGACTCCTTTAAGCACTTGAAGAAGGAATTTTGAAATAAGAAGGGTAGGCTAGTGTTTAGGCTAAAGAGGGAGAAGAGAATTATTCGATGATCAAGATTTTTGATCCTTGAAAAAGGGGAGATATGACCTCTATTTATAGAGAAAAAATAAGGGTCGAAAAAAAAGATAAGATCCGAATTAAATCGGAATAAAACTCGATAGACAGCAGTTTTTGCGGTTTTTGTTTTTATCATATCTTTTGATCCAGAAATCGGAATAAGATGAATAAGATATAGTTGGAAAGCTCTTGAATTCTAATTTCTAACCCAATTAGAATCAGATTAAAATATTTTTTATAATAAAATTATGGTCGAAATAGTGAGACGGTGTCAGTTTTGGATAGAGTTTTTTATTTAATTCATATCTTTTCCGTTATAGCTCGGAATTGATATTATAATATATCATTGGAAAGATAATTTCAAGGGATATACAACCATATAAAATTTGGATAAAAACTATGATGCACGAAAATAATATCTGTCTATCTTTGAACGTCTTTCAATTCGGATATAAATAGGATTTTCAAAAAAGGGAGTTTTATTCAATTTCAAACTATTTAATCTTATCTTTTCAAAAAGGATAATAAACACTAATTGGTTTAGGAATTGGATTAAATCATTTGGACCCTCCACATGATCATTGGGTCGTATTTAAGGTGGGCTTAGGTTCGGTTTGGGCTCGATTTAGTATTTTGGCCATAACTTATTCGTTATAACTCGGATATGGGCTTATAATATATCGTTGGAAAGCTCTTTCAAGACCCATCCAAATATCCATTCATTGGACCCAGATTATGGACCAAAATAAACTGGATCAAACGTTTTTATAAAAAGGACACGAAATGAATGATTTTAAAGGACACGAAATGAATTATTTTGGGTATAAAGGCACGAAAAGAGGAAATTAAGTTATGGTTTGGGGAAATGGGCTAGGAATTGGGTAGGTTTTATAAAATGGAAATATGGATTTAATCACTCCAAGATTAAATACTCAACCCGATCAATAATGGCGGTGAAAGGTTGTTCATCATCGGGTTTGGTTTTGTGGAGACATTTTTAGGTGTCTACAGAAGCCCCCACTTTGACTGAGTTTGTAGAAACGTCAGTTTTGAAAACGATAGTCAAAGTAGTCGATAGGGACGGAGAATGATTTAAGACATTCTGCGATCCTAAATCATTCTGTATACGCCGATACCTGCAGAAAAATGTTAGTTCTACAGATAAAAGAGTAAAGGGATAGAATGCGTATTTGACACCAGTGTATCGGTGACAAATGAGTTTGGTAGCTTCCTATGCTTGAAGGAATCCACCAGATGACGTTCGCTGAAACGCTTTCCATGCCTGAGGAAAGCCAACTGAGGAATTTGGTAGCTTTCTAAGCCTGAAGAAACCTACCGGATGATACTTTCCATGCCTGAGGAAAGTCGACGTATGAATTTGGTGTCATTCTATGCTTGAAGAAATCCACCGATAATGCTTTCCATGCTTGAGGAAAGCCGACAAAGGAATTTGGCGGTTTTCTGTGCTTGAAGAAATCCACCGATAATGCTTTCCATGCTTGAGGAAATCCGACAAAGGAATTTGGCGGTTTTCTATGCTTGAAGAAATCCACCGGATAATACTTTCCATGCTTGAGGAAAGTCGACAAATGATGAGATTGCAAGTCTCTGTATATCGAGAACCTTGCGTCATGAAATGATGGTGGTTCGATTGTCCCCGAACGTGGGTTGTAAATGGTTCTCTTGTCCCCGAACGTGGGCTGTAGATGGTCCGCTTGTCCCCGGACGTGGGCTGTAGATGGTCCGCTTGTCCCCGGACGTGGGCTGTAGATGGTCCGCTTGTCCCCGGACGTGGGCTGTAAATGGTCCGCTTGTCCTCGGACGTGGGCTGTAGATGGTCCGCTTGTCCCCGGACGTGGGTTGTAGATGGTCCGCTTGTCCCCGGACGTGGGCTGTAGATGGGACCTACAAAATAAATTTGCCAATGGACTCGTATATATTGTGATTGACTTAACCACTGACTTGACCAAGTTTGACTTGATGTGACATGACATGTGTATGACTTGTGAGTGTGTGTGTGTGTATATGTATGTGTGCAGACACAAGCAAACGAAGATGCAAAAACAAAAAATTTTCGTCAATTTTTGTCATGAGTGGAGGGTACCGACTTTCTCCCGAAAAAGAAAGATGTGAAAACTGAACTTTTATTTTCGAACTTCCCTTGATGAGAAAATTTTGAAAAAGTTTTTTTTTAAAACTTCCCCAAAAGAAAAAACGCGAAAAAAAAGGAAAGAAGTTTTGAACTTCCTTGTTGAGCAAGACAAAATGAATCGCATGGATTGGATTGCTTTTCTTGAAAGTAATGTATGCATGATGCATGTCCTTAGGCTAGGAGGCTAAGGATAATTACATCATGTGACACGATGAATGAACTTAGATCATGGAGCTAAGCATCATTTATGGTGTAAGGAAACGATCTTGAACCTCACTTAGGTCTGGAAGCTAAGCACGTATACAGATGAAGTGATTATTGCATAATGAACGTTGCTTAGGTCAAGGAGCTAAGCACGATATGCTTTGTATGATTAAAATTCATTGATATATAAATGTTTCTCAGCACATTATGCGATGCATGAAACAATGAATATTGCTCAGGTCAAGAAGCTAAGCAAGTATACAATGTTTCTTCTAATGAATGTTGTCATTAAATATGATGAAACATGCACAGTGTTGAAACAAGATTTCATGATAAAGGGCTCTTAAAAGGAAGGATGATTGATATGGATATGGATGTGTGAGTGAAGTGTGTGAATGTGATAATAAGGCTGGTTGCAAGGGTTATGGCGATGGAAAGAGATGTGAGAAGAGTCAAAGATGATGACTCTTTAGGCTAGGTAGGCTAAATGATGTGGGTTCAAGCCCCCAAGTCTAGCTCTAAATGGTTAGGGGTAAGCATTGGATATTCTTTGACTCGATCATGCATGGATATGAATATGAATGTGGCCGCACCTCGATGTGAGGTTGCCTACGTATCCGTTAGGAATCAGGCCAAACGTAGCTCTAACCGAACTTTGCACAAGTGTGTGTACACCTCAAAGAGGTCTTTCAAGGGTTGTAAGGTGGTTAAGCTGAAGGTTTAAGGAAGAAAGGGGTACAAGGCTCAAGACTCGAGAGAATCCCCAAGATGTGTAATTGTGAATTTGAAAATTTTGAATTTTGCAAGTTTATTTTCATTTTTTTTATATATATCTATATTTTTGAATCAATGTGGGCAATATCAGATCATGCGGTCCATCACTAACTTAGCATTCATGTTTCTCAGGCACGGTACCAAGCACTCAATGAGAGACGCAATTTGAGACGTGTTCATATCAAAGACATTGGAACACTTGCCCTTAGACATTGTTTTATTGTTGCTTTGCTACTTTTTTTTTTTTTACTTGCTTTTTGAATGTTATACAATTACACACCTTCCCATCCTAGGGTTAAGTGAATGTGGGTTGAATAAAAAAGGTCAAACGTTAAACGAGGCTCAAAGTGGTTGATGAAGAAATTGATATGTGATTGAACGGTTAACAGGGAACGACAGGGTTGCAAAGGTGCCTCAAGTCATTGGTGTACCTTGTGTTTAGTTTGGTAATTGATTTTTTTGCTTTTTTTTGGCGGATGACATGATCGAATGCAAAGGAAAAGAAATGCTCATTGATGGAACATGGCATATAAACATAAGGATAAGGAGAACCTATGCTAGACTTATTAGAGGAAAAGGGTTGAAACGAAAGAAAAAAAAAGCATGAAATCTTACATGGGAACTTGTCTTGTGCTTCGTCTTCATGGTTTCTTATGAATTACTTCTTGCCGCCTGGTACTCGGATTGGAAAAGAAGAGTGTATGAAACAATTTTGAAAACTGATGGGAAAAACTCCACTCATTCCTATTACGACGGAAAACGGCGCATGCATGGTCCTAATATACGATCATAAACAATATAGTGCATTACTCGAAGACAAAGTGTGTGCAATGACTCAACATGTGTGATTAGGTGAGTTTATTAAGACTCGTGGTATGATCACATGGCTAGACATGAGGACGTTGTGAAAAAAAAAAGGAACCTATGACCAAATAGCACGGAAGACTAATTTAAAAGACAAACTAACTTGATTATTTTTGTCCAATTTTAATGTTTATGCTATTTACTAGGTGAAAAGGGTCCATTGGCAATCATTAGTCATATATAATATCAACAACAACCAAAGACAAAGAACACATGTTAAGGTTAGCACAAAAATCGATCACAAGAAACTAGGAAGAGGACTAAAATTCAAGAAGAGTTAGGACTCAAGGGTATAAAAATAAATAAATAAATAAAAATAAAAACCTATAATCCTATGTTATAGGAGTTGACAAGTATTAAAGGACTTGGCTAAGACTAGCTTGACACGAATTTTTTATTATTTTTTAAAAATAAAATAAAAAAAGGTAACGCAAAAAAGACACCTAAACTGGACAGGCTGTAGTATATCGGTTATAAATTTTGATCTGTGACTCTGATTGGGATGAAACCAATTCCAAATGAAAGGTAAAACTTGGGGCTACAGATCCATAGGCTGCACGACATGTAACTCTTTATAGAACTCTGGATATGACCAAAACAAGTTGACACTTGTGCAGTATACGGGAATAAAAATCCGAGTTGACTCAAAAATTAAAAAAAATATATATATCTATGACTCGACTCTAAAAAAAATAAAAATAAAAAGGTTTAATAAAAAAATAATTAAAAATCAATAAAAAAATTCACATATAAGCACATCGTCACGAATGATGCAATGAAGTTCACAACCTAAAGTCAAGATCTAAGTTCCACTATTGTCAAGCTTTTGGGTGTCAAAGGGGACCATGGTTAAGAGTTTGGACGCGTTAGCAAGACAGCCTCCCTTGAGGGTGTATGCTAACGGGCGGCTCCGTGAGTTCGTGATGAAATCGAACTCGACTCCATGGTTTGGGTGGATTTAAAAACTCGGATAAACCCTTATTGCCATGAGCGTTTTTGGGTTGATAGAGCTTGAATCCCCCGGGCTAGCCACATACGTAGAACGTACTATTGTGGTTAAATAGGTAACCTAAATATCATATGCATATGTGACAATGCCAATTAAATCGCAGGAATACAATTCAAGAATCTTTCAAGTCTCATTTACTCATCTTAATTAAATACCGATCACTCAAATCGATAAATAATCAAGAATCCTCCCCAGTGGAGTCGCCAAATTGTAGGCGTCGTTCGAAGTGCGCCTACGTTAAAAGCATGTGTGAATATGCTTGGCACTCATAGTAAGTGGGAATTGACATATACAGTAAGGGACACGATTAGGGACAAGGAAAGTAGGGAGCCACCAACAAGTTTTTAAGAAACTTGTAAACCGTTCACGGATCATAAAAGGCAACCACGATAAAGGGACAACGAAGGCAACAACGATTGACCCGTGAAGGTTACACCCCATTCACAATCCATGAGATTACTAACTCCATATGGTTCAGAACCACGAAAGGAGGATCGGGGATGATGGTACGAAGTGAGTCATGGAGTCACATTTGCCCATATTGGCCTCTACTCGATTCTTATAGTGAAAAGTGATTCCTGCGATCTCAAAGGCATACAAACAAAATATTCAATTTGCTTCAAACTATTATTAAGCTAAATTGGTTGAATATTAATGCAACACATAATTCTAAAATATTTGTGATCACTTGATTAAACAACAAGATTAAAAAGGAACCTAAACTGGTTGTCCAAATTATCTTATTAGGCGTGATTTTCAATTACATATTCCCTTTAAACATGCAATATAGTGATCAATAAAAAATAATAGAATAAACATTAATATTGGAAGCAATTCGACAATAATTCCAACAATATAAAATCGTTAGAAAAATAATAGAAATAAAAGGAACATAATTCTTACTTTGATTCTGTTTGTTTGCAACTACAAAATAATAAACGAGTTAGTAACTTGAAGGAAATAATAATAAAACAATAATTAAATTAAATTAAATGAAATAGATTTGATTTGGGGACAAACCCTCAAACAGTTCTACCTTTCACGCCTTGGCTTAAGGACAGAACCACGAGTAAAGTATGGACTCCTTTGAGCACTTGAAGAAGGAATTTTGAAATAAGAAGGGTAGGCTAGTGTTTAGGCAAAAGAGGGAGAAGAGAATTATTTAATGATCAAGCTTGTTGTTCCTTGAAAAAGGGGCAATATGACCTCTATTTATAGAGAAAAAATAAGGGTCGAAAAAACAAGATAAGATCCGAATTAAATCGGAATAAAACTCGATAGACAGCAGTTTTTGCGGTTTTTGTTTTTATCATATATTTTGATCCAGAAATTGGAATAAGATGAATAAGATATAGTTGGAAAGCTCTTGAATTCTAATTTCTAACCCAGTTAGAATCAGATTAAAATATTTTGTAGAATAAAAGTTATGGCCGAAATAGTGAGACAATGTCAGTTTTGGATAGAGTTTTTTTATTTAATTCATATCTTTTCTGTTATAGCTCGAAATTGATATTATAATATATCATTGGAAAGATAATTTCAAGGGATATCCAACCATATAAAATTTGGATAAAAACTATGATGCACGAAAATAATATCTGTCTATCTTTGAACGTCTTTCAATTCGGATATAAATAGGATTTTCAAAAAAAGGAGTTTTATTCAATTTCAAACTATTTAATCTTATCTTTTCAAAAAGGATAATTAAGATCTTTTACAAACTTATAGAAGATTCTAATTAATACTAATTGGTTTAGGAATTGGATAAAATCATTTGGACCCTCCACATGATCATTGGGTCGTAGGTAAGGTGGGCTTAGATTCGGTTTGGGCTCGGTTTAATATTTTGGCCATAACTTATTCGTTATAACTCGGATATGGGCTTATAATATATCGTTGGAAATCTATTTTCAAGACCCATCAAAATATTCATTCATTGGACCCAGATTAGGGACAAAAATAAACTGGATCAAACGTTTTTATAAAAAGGACACAAAATGAATGATTTTAAAGAACACGAAATGAATTATTTTGGGTTTAAAGGCACGAAAAGAGGAAATTAAGTTATGGTTTGGGGAAATGGGCTATGAATTGGGTTGGTTTTATAAAATGGAAATATGGATTTAATCACTCCAAGATTAAATAGTCAACTCGATCAATAATGGCGGTGAAAGGTTGTTCATCATCGGGTTTGGTTTTGGGGAGACATTTTTAGGTGTCTACACCTGTATAAAGAAGCGACGAGACGATGTCGCGCCTATGTAGTCACGTGCCCCCAGTCCTGAGACACGTGTACTCATCTTGTGGACAAAAGTGCTGAGAGAGTTGCTGACTTTCTTCTCTCTCACTAAATTTGGATATATGCCTCCAGTCCTGAGACATGTATTTCTATCTTGTGGACTTCCGGCTTGAATACCGGACTCGGCTCGAATACCGGACCATTTTGGCTCGAAAACCAAAAAAAACTTTTTCATCTATTACTTTGTTAAAGTTAGGCTAAAGTTTCAATGACATATCGAGGGACTTTAGACAAATGATGACACGATTGAGAGGAAATCTTCCCCTTTTATCCTTTTAAAATCGATTTATTCTCATGACCTGACATCACCTAGAACACCTTTACTTGTAAAAGCGTTCTACAATTGCAAAGGATCAATCTAAATTCTTTAGCGCGTTAAGACTAAGAAAAACTTTTTCTAGCCTGAATAGCTACTGGTTTCAAACACTTAGCGAACCAAGGATTGTTTTCACATCCTTAAACATCACTGAAAGATTCTCTATCCTTAGAGAACTTCACAGATTGAGTCTCGGATTTATTTCCTTGACTACTTTGATCATCGTCTATTCTAGACTCAATCAAAGTGGGGGCTAACTGTGGACATCTACTTTTAGCCTCATGTCCCGAGAGGAAGTGCAATGACGATAAATAAAACCATCTTCGTGTTGGATCGAAGTGAAGAATACTTATAGACTGGTTAAGCCACAAAACACAAAAGACTAGCCCAGATTAAAGGAAAAGCCAAAACAAAGGTCCAATTAACTAAACCCGGTCATAATTAGGCTTAAGCCCATGTTTAAAACCTAATAATGACGGATTTAGGAGCGCCTAGGTTAAATCTTAGTGCTACCGCAGAAAAAGTTGCGCGCATCTCAAAGAGTCGCGCAGGGCTGCCGCGCGCAACTAATTCGGTTGCGCGTGACCCAGCGCAACCCCCATAGTTACGCTGCGGAAGATTCAGAATTATACGGAAAATATAAAATCGAATCTTACCATAAAGCTGCGCGCAAGACAATTAGTTGCGCTGCCCCTAGCAGCGCAACTCAATCACTTGCGCTGGGATGCCGCGCGCAACTCATTCTGTTGCGCGCGACACCTCCTGCTGTAGAATGCTTGAAACCCTAAGCCTAATCATTCCTATAAATACGAGCTTAGACCGAGGCTTAAACAGATAGAAATTAACCTAATACTCTGGAAAAATACTTGTGAACTTGTGCAAACTAGCCCCTCTTGTCCTAAACACTACTCACCCTTTTGATACTTTGTTACTAAGGTGGAGGTTCCCCAACAAGAAAGAGTCCATAAGTGTTTTAAAGGAGATCTAGCAAAGAGAAGTGGTAAATTCCCGAGCACTTAGTTAAATCACATTTATTTTCTTGTTTAAAAGGACTTTAACTAATTAATTAGTGTTGTTTGATCACCATTAAAATAATTAATTAATCAATTCCACATATTATCTTGCGTTAAATAAAGATTAGAATTTAATTAAATAATTGTTGGTTGATCACTTAAGCCAAGGCGAATCTTGTTTATTTTCTTGTTCTTTTCACGAATTTGATTAAATAAGAATAATTACATTACGATGTAATTCCTACGTGAATTAATGCTTGTAAATAAAATCAACTAACATAGTTTTAGGTATCGCGTTGCATATATTGTTTGGTGAAGAAATTATAAAAAAGAAAGAGCTAGTAGAGGCCGCACTAGGGCTAGGATAACGATTCCCCTCTAAAAGGAACGTTATTTTAGTACCCTCGCCCCCAAACTCATTTCTGGTTTATAGACCAATTTGGGCATGGGTAAACTTATGATTCATGCTAATTATTCCATGAACTCCACATGGAAGAAAGGCATGAACGAGGTTTATGAGTTTTTTCTAAAACTCATTGGCGACTCCTACTTGATTCTTACAAAAATCCGTAATGATAGAATCAATTCTAATTCAAGGTCCCCCAAATAGTCAGGAATTCAAATCCTACTACACCCTAACAAGTGTAAAGTCCTAGGCTTTTAAGTGGCCAAGGGCATTTAAGGAGAGTACCCCTTACGATGAGATCACCCTCCTTACAGCAGGCCCCGTAAGGGTGGCCCCAAAAGATTTGCAAAGGACTGGGTCGAGCAGGTTGCGAGAGATGGAATATTTCCATATCTATCCTTTGCTTGTAATGATTCACATGCTCCAGCGGATAGGTGCTTCCTTCGTAGATCGATGCTGGAGGAGAGGTGTTAAGTCTCCTTGGGGGTATCATCCATTGCAATTTCGTCTACAAAGGGCGACGTGGCGAAGCCATCTAGTTCTTCAGTCACGGTCGGGACTGGTGCACCGGGCAGGCTCTTTAATAAGCGGAGCAGCTTGGCGTTCTGGGCCTCGAACTCTACACCACCATCTTCTTCCTGGTCAATACCGTGTGCATCATCTTCTCCATCATCCCAATCCGATTTGCCTTCAGATTCCAGGTCCATCATGGAAGGGATGTCATTGGTGTTGCAACAGCAAGGCATGTTGCTGCGGGCGGAGTCCAACTCATTCCTGAGAGTGTCAGTGGTCTTCTGGCTTTTTTCTGCGAGTCGAGCATTCTCCGCT
The DNA here is from genome assembly GCF_948465745.1 of Chenopodium album. Classification (NCBI taxonomy): domain Eukaryota; kingdom Viridiplantae; phylum Streptophyta; class Magnoliopsida; order Caryophyllales; family Amaranthaceae; genus Chenopodium; species Chenopodium album. Next base: position 44,482,288 of record NC_137837.1, on the reverse strand, counting down.
TTCTGCTGCGTAGCTCCTCTTAAGTCTTGCGGATCTTTTCCATGAGCTGATAGATTGTCATGTTTCCTTTGGAGGAACCCATAATAGCTGAATGACCTGTTGAGAGAAAAAAGCTGTTTTTTTGAAGTTTTTTAGAGACAATCTAGTCATGGCCCCACGATGGGCGCCAAACTGTTTGTGCCAAATTTCGCCTACGGGCGACCAAGGCTTGGACATACGACGGCTAGAAAATTAACTAAGAAAATTAAATAGATTGGATAGAAAACGATAAAGGACAAGGTGTTTTGATGACGCAGAAAACCCAAATACGGGAAAAGCTGCGCGAGGATGCAAGACCACCGATTCACTATGAATTAACTTGAGTACAAATAGTGTGAGAAATCAAAGAGAAGAATAAAATGCGTAGATATGAATATGCTACTGATAACAAGCGACATGCTATTTATAATGCTAAGTATCAATAAATAAACCTAGCTTAAGTGTTGTTGAAAGCAGCTAACAATCTCCCAAGAATGTAGGGTTGCCGTTGGAAGACTATGTTTTAGGCTTATCTTTTCGCTGAAGGCTTTATTTGGACGAGATTCGGATTTGAATGGGATAAATGAGTTATTGAAGAAGATCTTATGATGTCATCGTTGAACTTAGTCAATCCTTATCTTTCACTGAGTTAGTTAGGAAGTCTTGCGTCATCCCTTCTCGTCGTGTGACGAGTCGTGAATCAGGACGTGCTTGAAAATCGACCATAACAACAGCCAACAAGAAAAGTTTAATAAAAGTAATTTAATTACATTCAATCATTAATAATTGAATTTTAGTTCTTTACTAATAAAGTGTAAATAATTTTTATTTGTGTTGGGTTACTTTTATGTATATTGGGGTAACTTTTATTCATTTCAGGGGTAATTCTTGCTCATTTTACGATAACTTTATACTGTATGTACAATATTTTATTGTACATCCGATTTATTTAAAAATTTGTCCATTGACTTTTGTCTATAATTGTATTTTTCACATTTATTAATGTACTTTATCCATTTTCTTCTTCTATTTCTTAATTATCGTGAAAAAACACAAACAACAATTATATTATGGAATGAGGGAGGACAAGAATAATGTGTTACTCTCTCCGTTTTTAAATACTTGCTTCATTTCTCTTGGACACGCATGCCGATTCTAATCTTTGATCACTAATATCTTTAATTATCAATAAGTATAAATTTTAAAAATTAAAAATTAATAATCTATTCATTGAGATGATTCCAACAAGTACCCACAAGACTATATTTTTTTTTTTTATGTATAAATCACAAACATTAGTCAAAGTATGATAAATAAATAGTGCAAAAAATAAAAATGGAGCAAGTATTTAAAAACGGATTACATTAAACAATTAAACAATTAAACAATAGAATATCACACCTCCAAAATTTAACATTATATTGGGTCTATATGTATAGGGAGTAGCTGTCAAAGTCACCCTTTTTTGGTAACATTAACTAACAATTTAAAAAGAAAAAATTAAATAAAAAGCATGGATTTAAATAAAAATACACACTATCCCACTAAACGAGAAGTGTGGGGTTCACGCCAAGCATAACTCCAGCTAAGCAAAGAGTGAATGGAATAGGTTGGTCCGTAGGTAGAAAAAGAAGAGGTCATGTGGGTAGGGGGTATATCGCTGTTTGTTTGCTTCTGCATAAAATATATAATTATTATTCTTAGTATCAGGGGCAGATCTAAGGGGGTTCATTGAACCCACAGATTTTTCGGAAAAAAATTATAAGTTTTAAATTTTTTTTTAAAAAAAAAAAAGAAAAAAAAGGGTTAAAACTAATTTATGTGAGATTAATAATCAAATGTCAAAGCCTGGCATATTGGTAAAGGAGTGATTGTTTGAGCATTGAACCTCTACTCCTCTTAATTTTTAAATCTTTATTTAATGGTTAATCTTATTTTATGTTTTTATTTTTATTTTTTTTGTAATTTTTTTTCGAGTTCTTCCGTTCTTCGTGAGTTTGTGAGACCTCTTATTCCTCTACTCCTCTTAATTCTTAAATCTTTATTTAATGGTTAATTTTATTAAAATTAGTGATAATTAGTTTAATTACATACTAATTTGTTTAATTGGTTTTGATATATTGTTGAATACTTGAATTGTTGACAAATTAAATTGTAGAAACTTAGAATTTTAAATTTTTACTTGGTCTTTTAATTGATAATTAGAAGAAGTTTACATTGTTAAATTTGTGTTTATTGGGGACTTGAGATTTTTTATTTTTATTTTTATGTGTAATATTGATTTTTTGCAATAGAAATATAGATTTATAGAAGTAGTAATGTATTAGCACGCTTTCAAACTATGAAAACTCGAAAAATGCTTTTGTAGTTTAGTTTTTTTTTTTTTTTTTTTTTAAAAAAAAAAAAAAAATCCATCCATTTGTAATTAAAAGAAAATGAACTTATATATTGAATATTTAGTTAATATATGATCATCATTTTTTTTAGGATGTTTCTACAATGGTCATTTGAAATATGACTACTTTATTATTTTAATGATAAACAATACGAGCAATTCATTTTTTCACACTACAAATTGGACACAATTAATATTCTAACTTCTACATGCAAATATAATATTTGAAAATTTTAATCCAACATAAAATAAATACTTTTCGACAAACTATAAAATAAGTGTAAAAATTACATAAATAAAACTAAAAATTTGATAAATTAAAAAAATGCTGATAATAATAATTTCTAACAAAAATAGATTAATATATATATAATTACTTGGATAAAAATACGTTAATTATGAACTATAAAATCATTAAAATATTATAGTAGTCATATTTCAAACGACCATTATAGAATTTTTATTTTTTTTTTAAATTCCGAACCCACAGTTCGGAATTCCTGGATACGCCACTGCTTAGTATGATTTTATAATTATTTTTTAAAAAAATGGAGTTAAGTTAGTAGCTAAAACGTACTATGGGTGAAATCTTGTTAGATTCCTCTCAATGAAATTCTATTACTAAAAAAGTGACAAATATATAAAAAATAATCTTATACTCCCTCTGTTTTTAAACACTTGTTCCATTTCTCCATGTGCGGAGTTTTAAGAGAAATTGAAGAAAATAATAAAATATGGACGTAGTGGGATTGGTGAAAGAATAAAAAATTGTAAAAAAACAAAAGTAGTAGAGAAAATTGAAAGAGAGAGAATATGAAATTAATATTGTTGAGTCCACTAGCTGGAAGAAATTAATTAAATATTATAAAAGTTTTCCAACTAAGGAAATGGAGCAAGTATTTAAAAACGGAGGGAGTACATAATACTACTTTTTCCCTACGTTTAAAAATAAATAAAAGAATACTCCCTCCTTTTTAAATACTTGCTCCAATTTTACTTTTTGCACTATTTATTTAACTAATATTTGTGTTTCATACATAACAAAAATATAGTCTTATGAAAAATTGTTAGAATTATCTCAATAAATAAATTATTAATTTTTACTTATAAGAATCATTCTTATTGATAATTAAAGATATTATTGATAAAAAAAATTAGCATTAGCATTAGCAATTTAGCATACATGTCTAGGAGAAATACAAATTCTTAAATGGACCTGGTTCACACTAATTTATTGTGGACCACTAACATTAGAGAAAGTATGGTTGTTTTATTAATAAAAAAAAAAGGTCACTATAATTAAAAAAAAAATCACTATATTGAAATAAAAATCATTTTGGTAATATATAGGCCTAAGTGGTTATTTTTGTAATGAAATATTTTATATATTGATCAATATGAATAATAAAGGCCACTATGTTAAAATTAGGGTAATAGCGTCGTATTTCAAGTTCACAATATTATTAAACATTGTAGTAGTTTTAATAAAGGTTACTAGGTTAAAAATAAGGTTACTATGTTAAAAATAATGGTCATTATGTTCAATATAAAGTCAGTTGCGTGTATATAGACCTCGGATCCACAATAATATTATTGTAGACCAGGTCCACGCAAGTCTTTTTGCTAGGAGAAATGGAACAAATATTTAAAAACGGAAGGGAGTACATCTAAGATGAAAATAAGCAATAGGACCTATTGCAAATAAATGGGTCAAATTTCAAAAACATTGACTATAAATTTCCATTTATCAACGGAAGATAAAATAACATCGCATTGTATATTTTATTAATATCAAGTTTTTGGCATAGAATTGAAATTATACCGTATAAGTTTAAAACGAGTAAAAAGTTAAATAGGGCAAAAAAAAAAATTGAAATTTTGACGGAAAGGTCAAAAGTGGGGAAGAGGTTTCACAAACACGTGACAGCATAGTGATCACTGCCTAAGAATAAAATACACCTAATAAGATAAAAGAATCTTAAGGAAATGTGAATTACATATTTACATGATCCCAATCCAAAAATCTGAGAGTAAAAGAAATGAATTTGATTGCTGAAAATTTGTCATTACACTTTATTAACAGAGAGATGAATAATGAGCTGATAAAATCATTAAAATTTCATTCCTCAGCAGAACCACTTAACCAGTTAACCTATTGCATCCACCAGAGTAACAGACTTCAACACATAAAAATTTAAATTGGATATTGCTACAACAATCAAAACCTTGATCCCAAAGATAAGGTCACTATGAGATATCGCTAATGAGCTATAAAAACATATGCATCTGGCTCTGTCAATGGTCTTATGAAAAAACAAGACTCCATATATCCAAGGCAAAAACCTACAACATCATGTCTTCTATACACCTGAGTGTACAGAAAAACATATATCCAAGGCAATATTAGGATGTTTTGTGTACCTTCTGGAACACTAAGCCGTAACATCTATAAGTAACTAATAATAAAGTGTAAAGTTATGAACAATAAGCATTTGTTAAAAGTACAAGATATCTAAACAAGCATCAAGTATGAAAGCCAAAATTCAAGCTATCACCAAATAGATGGTCATCATGAGTACAATACAAGTAGCATTTTATTACTGACTAATTAAAAGCGCAAAGTTTATGATTACTTACATTTTGAAATATAAACAATTTGATATTACTAATTTACTAGACATTTGTAGAACTTACTTGAAAGAAACTCAACCTGCAACTTCAGCACCAAAAACCCTGGCCAAAAACATTGACTTCAAAATATCCAGTCAACTGATATTCAAAACTAGGCTGCAGAATTACAAAGTAGTAAAAATGATTGAAAAAACAAATTCTAGACTATACAACGACGACATTAAAGTCGACCTTAAACGATGAACGCACTAAATGAAAAGACGAAATTGCTTCTGAGAATAAACCAACCCAAATTACAGGTTTCTATACTATTCGATTGAACCGCACCCCTCTACCTTAAATATCAACCCAGGAGAAGAGACCAGCAATGGTAACACATGTTCTGCACCTACAAAATATAAATGCTACAGGCAAATTGTCTTAACTAGTGAATTTGACTCAACAGCCAACTCCAGAAGATAAAGATGGTGGTCCGAATTTAAGGCAGAAATAACATAACTAAAATGAAAAAAAAAAAAAAACATCCTGCTCTAATCATACCTCTCAAAAGTTTGTCCTCAGGCCTCAGCCTTCTGACATTGACAAGTGTGTGGGTGGCACTTTGAAACTAATTCTAGAATCTACGTTACATCAAATGTTCAATGACATGGGTTTTGCTGCGGAAAAAATGGTAATGGAATAAAGTCTCCTTAGCATATAAAACAATGCAGAGCCTTAATCCGAAAAGGATGGGATTAGCTACATGAACCAAGCAATTACCTCATGATAGTCCACAAAGATCCTCTAACTCACCCCAACCCCCCACCCCCCCACCCCCCTCTTCCCGACTAAGACTAATGAGGATTTATTTCCAAAAAAAGAAATACAAAATATGAAGACATTCATGTTCTTCAAAAAAATAAAAAATAAAAAATAAATAAAATTGATGATAATCATGAGAGTTGCTGGTCCATGCAGCAACACATTTGAAAATTTAGATCATCACCTATCTGGATATTTGATTCAATGAGACAAATTATTAGGGAAAACAGCACAAGTAAATATCAAATGTTGAGATGAATATACGAAAGATCTTATTCCTTGTCGGTCAAAACACCGAAATCAGTCACATAATGCACACCACAACGAATGAAGAGACTATGAGTCTAGCAATCTAAACAAAATGCTATCTACACCGGTAATTTCTATATTGCCCACACTAGAACTGAAAGACCTGTCCAACAAGCAATTATAGGATTCAAAGGCAAGGAGGAAACACCCAACCAAAAACAGGTGTGGAATCAGAAGAATGTGAATGCAAGAATTGGACATATGAATGTGCATGGCAGGAGAGAAAGCTTGTACAATATGCAAAAGGAAGAGTTTAGGGTGCATATTCCGTCTCAAGAGTCGGTTGTGTCCTAGTAACCATTGCTGCTGGTGCTTTAGCACTCCCCACTGACGTCATCCTCAGGGCTTCACCACCCTCTGAAGCCTTCTCCATATGCTGCATTTTTTTCTTCTGCTGATATTTTTTCAACCATGCCAACAACATTGCCAACAGCACCAACAATAATAATCCACCCAGTACCGATCCAACAATTATCCAGACTTTCTTCATATTATTCTTTTTCTTATGCTTATGAGAAACCGGAGATGGGGCAGGTGCTGAAGGTGCTGGGGAAGGAGCTGTGCTCTCAACAACCAAAGCAAAATGCCCCTGTTGAACAGTTGAACAGGTATTCTTTGCCACCACTCTGCTGAAATTGACATTACCACGAAGATCAAACCACAGACATTTCACCACAGACCCATCTGGCACAGATTTAACATTCAAAAACTGTACTTTTATCGGACTCAACGATGACCTAATACCCAATTCAGGCAAATTCGTCGCTGATAAGTTCACAGCATCATATGCTAGCAATCCAAGCATAGGAGCTAAATAAGTATACCCCGACAATGGATAATACTCATTAGACCAATTTCCCAAGTTCTGATAAACAAGAACAAGCCTCTCTACATATGGCTGCACTACAACACCAATTGGAATATCAAACTCTTTGTATTTTACACCCCTGCTTCTCAAACTACCACTCCTTAGCCTTATACCTGCAACCTTAATCCCTGTAAAATTTGAAGGCACTGTCCCATCATATACAATACCAGTCCTCGGATGAACAAATGCCCTGTAAGCATAATCCTGGAGAACAGCATCTAATTCACGAGCCGAGCTTGCAGTCGATTGTGCTACAATAATTGGCAACCATGACGACGACAGTAACATCAGAAGCACCACGAGACTTCGAAAAAGAAGCCACATTGATGCAAAGAGACTCTAACAACTAGTCAGAAGTTCAAATGATTTCTTAGCAAGATCTGCAAATAATAGGTACCAACCATGTCAAACACCTGTAATATTAAAAATAGAAACCCCTCAGATCCTCAATCAATGAATTGAACTCGTCAAGCAAAGCAATAATAACAAAATAAAAATTAAAAAAATGATTCCAGGAATTAGGAATCAATTAAACGGCTATTACGTAAAAAGAAAAAAAAAAAATAAAGCAAAATTCCTAATTATTAAAGTTGCAAAAAAAAAAATGAACAACAAAAAACCCAGTACTCTTTCTTCTTCATTCGTTTAATTTTTCCCCTTTACCTTTATAGCATAGTTCAGGAATCTATCTATTACTCAACTCTTCAAAAAGAGAACATAGTTCAGGAATCTATCTAATACTCTATGCATAAAGCCGTACAAAACAATGCATTTTCATTCAACCAACATTATTCAGATTAAATTGAACCCAGAAAAGAAAAAAGAAAAAAACGAACGAATTGTAAATTGCCAAGCTAGTTTAGTCGGTTAAAGTACTCCATGAGTGTACCAAACCCGAAATCAAATCTCATCTACATCATTTTCCTTTTTCCGAAAAACAAGTAAAAATAAAGGAATGTACCTTAGGTTGAAGAGAAGCCGGAATGCCGAACCACTTTTGAAGCAGGATTTCAATGGCGAAGATTAAAATTGATTGGTGAGAATAGAATTGAATTAAATTAAATTGTTTTAATTAAATTGGGGGAAAAGGACACCGTATAATGCAGGTAGTTTCAGAATCTTCCAAGCAAAACACAGACCCACCACAATTTTCATTTCATTGAGCCTTTTAATACTGAAGCAGTGTTAAACCCTAATTAATAAGATGAACAAAAATGGAAATAAACTCTTGAGTTGCCGGAATTTCAGCAGTGTGAAAAGGGGTAATAATTATCAGCAAAATAAATTAATAATAATTATAATGGTAGTAATATTAGTTGATGAAGAAGGAAAGAAGTGTAGTGAAGTGAAGTGAAGGAGTGAAGACATTGTTGGTGTTGTTGAGAAAGGAGTTATGGACACTTTGAGGTTTGCCAGCTAAGTTCCACACTCACATTCACACTAAACAGAAGTAACAACACTACAGGCTGTACAGCTAGACTCCTTTGTTTTGGCAATAACAAACTTTCATACGCACCACTCAACCAGTACTTGTTTATATCTCTAGGATACAGTGGATACTGCCATCAACAACAAGTCAACAATAGAAAAACATAAAAAAAAGTGCATGTAACAATTTTTTTTATCGATTATGTAGCAATTAGATCAGTGCGGTGAACTCTTGGTCTATTGGTCTCATGTATACTACAATTAGAGGTGTCAAAAGCACATTCGATCCGATCCGATTCAATTTAAACCGATCCGAAAAATATTAGATTCAGATTTGGACTCGCGTGGACATAACAATTTAGTTGATTTAACTTTAAAATTTACTCGATCCGACTCGACCATATCAGACCCGAATTGATCATCCGAATGGACACCCCTAACTACAATATTAAAATGTACTACAGTGCTAAAAATATTTTAGTCCATAGTCCCCTACATATACTTTGTAGTTCATAATGTATACTACTATATCTTTGGTTTGTTATAAAGTTAAACTCGTTGCCTTTTATTTATTTATTTTTTTTTTTGTTCTAATGGTGGGTTTTAAGATGTATAATTGCTTTAGTAGGATCTCGAGTAATTTGTAGAGATATTTTACTATGGAGTATTCATTTTTGACGGGAAAAAGAAATATCGTTAATAATAAGTCACACGACATCTATAGTTATTGTCAAGATCCGTAAAACTGATAACCTGATAATTTACATAACTTTCACAATTAGAATAACGAATTCCAAGCATACTCGAGCACAACTCCATCTCCACTTCTTCAAGCTTGACATTAGCAGTGTTTTTTTATGTCTTTGCATCTATTTCGAAGTGGTGACCTTCACATTTTGATTTTATGTTATAATTATTCGGATAAAAAATTAATGAAAAACCTAAATCCCTTTTGAATTCATATCATCATCCTCATGAATAACAACCTAAAACGGACGTTAAGGACAAAAAGGCAAAGAACGAGAACGAAGATAAATATTATAGTTAGGTTATAGAATCTTCCATAGTTAAAACCGTTGCTATAGAATGAGTATGGACAATATAGACTTTACATCCGTTGTAATTTTGTCAACACCGTTCTAAATTTGCCAATTGTCATTTTGAAGATAAACCCCTTTTAATTAATGACGTGTAATGAATACATAGGGAAGTTAAAAGCACAACCACATCATCCCTTGATTTGAGGAGCTAATCAAACGGATGTCAATTAACCTAGTTGACGATGCTAAAACAATAAATATCAATCTTGTTATTTGTGACTAGAAATCTAAGAGAAATGACAAAGGGATGACTTCATGGACATATCTCTCCATCTAGAATTGATTTTGAGGTGATTCGGGTTCAAAATGATAGCTTGTTTTATAAACTTTCAAAGTATTATCGTATGCCCTTTTTTTTTTATAAAAAATCATATAGCCCAAACCATTGAGAGGTTCGTTAGAGCAAACTATTCTTTACAATGGTTTCTATTTTTTCCGATTTTGTTTTCTTTGTTCGGGGTATGCTTATAATAACTACTAATTTTGTAATACTCCGTATTCATATTGTATAAATTGATTTAATATTTATGAAATGTTTTGGGGAATATTAATGTATAATTTTCTTAAATGGATGACTTGTATGCGTTTAGGAAATTTTTCAAATTCAACTTTGAGACCCACTATGATCATGTTTTTAGGCATGGCGGCGCTCCAAGGGAAGGAAGCTAGAGATGGAAGTGTTGTCAACAAGTTTTAGAAACTTATAAACCGTTCAATTGTGTGAAGGTTACACCCCCATTCACAATCATGAAGATTTTCTAAATCCATAGTGGTCTGGAACCATGATTGGATATTCGGAAATGATGGTACGAATTCAACCTAAAAGAGATTGAGCCCACCCTAAATCAGTCTCTACTTAATTCTTTTGATATTCATGTACGCTTTTTGATAAACATACATACATCAAATTACTCCTAAGCATATTTAATCTACGTTGGTTGTTTAATCCACAATCAAATCTATAATTGGTCATCACTTAAATTAAAAACATATTAGCCTAAATAAAATTATTAACTATCTTATTAGGCGTAATTTCAAGTATAAATTTCCATTAAACCTGCAAAAAGGTGTGATCAAGCAATAAAAATAAATCATGAGTAATCAAGCAATGTATAATTGATACAACAATCATCATCATAATCAAGATCATCAAAACATCATTAGTAAGATCCTAGGCATGATACTAAACAGATTAATAATAAACCCTAGCTTGTCACCAATCAAATCAAAGAATTATCCTAAATATAATATTAGAACTAATAATAATATCCTAACATGATACTAGAAATCATGAAGAATTCCTAACATGATATTAGGAATTAAAGTAATATTCTAAGCATGATTTTTACTCCAAAATCAAAGAATAAAGATAGTAGATTTACTCACTTTGATGCCTTGACTTTCTTTCTATTAAAACAATACACACATTAGTAAAATTCAAGAAAGATTAAATCAATAAAGTAAATAAATCAAATAAGGGCTTGTTTAGCATCATTTTTAGTTTTCAGTTTTCAGTTTTTTTTAAAAACCAAAAACAGGAAACAAAAAAAAGGTGTTTCCCCATTTCAGTTGTCAGTTTTCAAAATTATCATGATTTTAATAGGTTTGACTATTTTTTATTCATTATATGGCGTATATCATATGATTTTAAAAACCAAAAAACAGAAAACCAAAGTGATGTCAAACGAGCCCTAATAAATTGAAATATAGATTTGGGACCAAACCCTTAGAACTATCAACCTTTCACATCAAGTTCGAAGGCAACTTCCGGGATGGCTAGGAGTATTCAAATCTCGTGAATAAGGTATTGTGAGCGTTGACACCGAAATTTTGTTAATTATTAGGTGTCAGATATTTGTAAATAAAGAGATAATATAAAAAAATATAACATACTATCTTCAAGATCTCGTAGAATATTTGATAGATATCTTGTTTACTAATCTATGACACTCTGTATAAAGAGGGTCGTTTCTAGGGTTTAATTAGACTCAGATGGAACAAGTCACAAAGACCCCCATTTCCTCCCTACTACCAAACATTGTAGGTACATATTATGGATAAAGCTGACAAGGCCCCGTACTATCACTAGTACAAAATTGGGCTTAAGTAACACCCATTGGTAATACTTTAAAAAATTTTAGGATTATTTGATTTTTACGTAACACTTATGTAACATTGTCGTATTAAGTAACATTTTTTGTAACACAGTATATGTAACACTTTACGGTATGATGAGTGTCATTTATGGCACTCATATAGGGTAGTGTTTTAGGATATTTCCATTATGCTTTTTATGCTTTTCTTTTACTATTTTGATCTTTTCTCCTCTAGTTTCTCTATTTCTTCTTCTCTCGTGTTTTAATCTCCTTTATGTGCATTTATTTGTGTTTTCCTTTTATATTTCTCTTTTTCTCTTCTATTTTCTCTCCTTGGTTTCTCTTGTAGGTACCTTAAGACTTAGCTTTGCAAAGGATTCAAGAGGAGCAAAAAGAGCCAAGCAAAGGAGCTTCAAGTCTCATGGAGAGGGCTTGGAGAGGGCTCTCCCCTTTCTCTCAGAGCCGCGGGCGCGGGTCTCATGGGTCGCGGGCGCGGGTTTTGGTGCAAATTTTGGGGAATTTGGGTAGGAACTCTCCGCGCCCTACCCGCGGGCGCGGAGATGTTGGAGAGGGCGCTCTGGATCAAGAGAGACTGCGGCCCCCTGCTTGTATTGGAACAGGGCATTTTGCCGCGCCTTGTGCCGCGGGCGCGGGTGGCTATGCTGCGGGCGCGGGTACTGTAGCCTGCGGGCGCGGGTTTTGCCCAGACTACCCGCGGAGGCAGTTATGGGTTTCGTACCCATTTCTCCGCGCCCGCGGGGTCTTCGAGGAGAGGGCGCGACCGATCAGCTTTTGTTCTTTGCTTATTTATACTCTTGTAAATCCTTTTGAGGAAAAACTCTTAGATAATATTTCATTTGCTTAGTTTTTAGAGAGGGAAACTAGAGAGAAGTTAGAGAGAAAGTTTGAGATTATAATCTTTGGATTTGAATTGTAATTCAACATTGTTTCTTCAATCAAGTATTTGATTCTTCTTAAATATCAATCAAGTTAGTAAGATTTCTTTCCTTTGAGTTTACTTCAATTGCAATTTACCTTTATGCTTGGATGTTTGGTTTGGATTTTGATTTAGTCTTGAGAATTTGTTGATTGATTGAATTTTCTTTTGATTTAGCTTGAGATGAATATGTTTGATATTGAATTTGTTCTAATTTTAGATTTCACCATGATTAGTGAGTAGATTAGTTGCTAGAGAGAAGGGGAAGCATGCTTGATTGATGATTATTGTTAATTGATGATCCTTGATTGATTGATTGTTGCAATTAAATTGGTTGACATAGTTATGCATTTGATTAATTAGACTAGGAGTGATCAACCTATAAGATTAATCTAGATTGCATTGCGAATTCCAATGACACGAACAATTGATTTGGGGATTGCTTTAATTGATTGAATTTGATTGTGATTCTCCTTGTTAATCATTTATAGTGAAACCTTGTTTGTTTTATAGGAGGTAACCTTTGAATTCCTTTGATTGCAACTATTGTTTGTCCTTTGCAATGTGTGAATCAATTTAGTGATCTATCGATTAGCATGATTGTTAATAGGGATGGCAGTGGATCCGGACCCGACCCGGATCTGTGGATCCAGATCCGTTTTTCACGGATTCGGGTCTTCAAATTTTGGACCCGACGGATCCGGGTCGGATCTGGGTCCTGCTGAAAAAAAGGATCTGGATCCGGGTCTAGCCCCAGAACCGGATCCAGATCCGTTTACTAGTTTTTTTTTCCTATAAAAAAAAACTAAAATTGTGTGTTTTCTTTATTAAAAATGTTGATAATGTTATTAGTGATAAAAATTAGCCCTTTTGAGAGATGAATTTTGGATGCTCATGTCGGATACATCATCGTTGTATTTTCACTAGCTTATTTGTAACGTAGTACTTCGTTGTTTATAATTTTATTTCAAAATATAAGTTTATAAGTTTGTTACTTTGTGTTTTTAGATTAGTTGTATAACTTTAATATAGGTTGAACTAACTTAATAACCCCCGAAGGAAGTTTGTAATGGATTTTTTGACCCAAACATTACATTTATTGTAAACAAATTAGGCAAAATGTATTGGACCCGTTTTGGACCCGGATCCGTTGGACCCGTCGGATCTGGATCCGGGTCTTCATTTTCAAGACCCGACGGATCCGGGTCGGATCTAGATCCTAGATACAAAAACGAATTTGGATCCGGGTCCTTCCAGACCCGGTCCAAATCCGACCCGTTGCCATCCCTATACTCAACCTTTAACATTTCTTTGAAATAGCTTAACGTTAGACTATAACATGGTTTTGATTCATTCCTTTGGGTTCGACCCTTAGCTTTCCTTATACTTGTATAAGGTTTGTTAAGCGTTTACAAATTCAGTTTGACTTAGGGAAGAATTAGATAACAACCTAGTTCCAACCCTTGTCAAAATGGCGCCGTTGCCGGGGAATGACATTGGTGCTTTGTTATAGTTGTTGAGTCTATTTCATTCTAAAAAAAACAAAAAAAGATTTTTCCTCTTTAAGGCTACACTTGTAGCCATGCTACTAATCATTTCCTTTGAGTTGTATGCATAGAGCACGGGGTCATTCTCTTGTGTCATTTGATCCGAAGATCGAGAGGACTATTACAAAACTAAGGGTTGCTAGGCGATCTTTTAGCTCTAGAATTTCATGTGAAGAAGAACCGCAACAAGTGGAACAAGCAAGAATAGGAGAGAATATGAGAGTGGCATTGAAAGAATTGGGGATTCCCGGTGCATAAAGATTTGAGAGTGGAATTGCTCCACCTACAACACCGGCAAATGATTTTGAAATTAGGCCGGTTATGATCACTTTGATAGAAAGGCGACAATTTAGTGGAGCCAAGCATGAGAGCCCGCTAAATCATCTCAAGGAGTTTGAAAAATATTGCAATACTATCAAAGTGAACGGAGTTTCCCAAGAATTCATCCGCCTCAACCTCTTTCCTTTTCTCTCATTGGGCGTGCTTTGTAATGGCTAGACATGGAGGTTAAGCCGAATTCTCTAACAACATGGGACGAGGTTACGAAGGAATTTCTAACTCGTTTCTATCCACAAAAGAAAACGGAGAAGGCAAGAGCTTTGATTCAAGGTTTCAAACAAAAGCAAAATGAGAGCCTCTATGAAGCATGGGGGAGGTACAAGGAGTATTAAAGGGAGTGTCCTCACCACGGGATTCCAACTTATCAAATCATTCAAATTTTTAATGGAGGCCTAAGTCCCCAAGGCAAGTCATGCCTAGATGGAGGAGCCGATGGTCCCATCATGAATAGGACGGAAGAAGAAGTGGTGGACATCATTGAGGATGTTGTGAAGTATTATAGAGATTGGCAAGATGGTGAGAGAGAATCAACTATCAAGAGTAGCTCTACGGTGTACTCGGTTGATCATTTGAATGCAATTAACAATCTCTCTTCACAAATGGAAAACTTGGGGAAGGAAGTAAGTGCAATCAAGGAAAAATTGGAGAGTTCTTCTTCCCAAGCTCAAAGTCTTCCCTCCCAATTTAAGGGGAGAGGTACTCCTTCTAACTCTCATCCCCCTCCTTCTTCTAGTAACATGCCTAGTGTTTGTTTGTTTTTTGATGCGTGTGGTTCATATGATCATGATTCTAGTAATTGCCCTCATGCTTTTCCGGAGAGTAATGAAGATTTTGACAATAATGAGAGTGAACATGTGAATTTTGTGTCAAACAATAATAATGTGCAAAAGTTTGATTACCAAAGGGGTAAATGGAATAGGAATTACCAAAACAATGGTAGTTTTGACAATTATAACCAAGGTGGTGGTTATAGGAACCAAGGGAACCAAGGTTCTCGAGGGAACTATAACAATCAAGGTTATAGTGGCCAAAATCAAAACCAAAATTATGTTAATCAAAACCAAGGTTATGGAAATCATAATCAAGGTGGTGGTAACTGTAGGGAATATTTCAAGCGTTAATCCCTAGCTTGAACCCCACTGTGATCATACACTAAAGTACAGTGGCGTCCAAAAGGGAAGAAGATAGAGCAAAAGAGTCGCCGACAAGTTTTAGGAACTTGTAAACCATTCACAGGGTGAAGGTTACACCCCTTAACGATCCATGAGATCGTCAACTCCATAAGGTCTAGAACCAAATAAGGGTTCGGGGATGAAGGTACAAATCCAACCTAAAAGAGATTGAACCTGCCCTAATAATAGGCCTCTACTTTATTCTGATCATATTCATGTGCGCTTTTTGATTAACATGCAATCAATAGGATTAACCCTAAACCTGTTTATCTATGTTGGTTGAATATTAATGCACAAATAAATCTATTATTGGCGATCACTTGAAATTATAATCAAATTAACCCTAACAAGATTATTAATTATCTTATTAAGCGTGATTACAAGTATCAAATTCCCTTTAATCATGCATAAAAGGTGTGATCAAGCAATAAATAACAAATATCAAGCAACATAATAATAATAAATATCATGACAATAAAATTATAATCATAATCATAATAATAATTATAAAATAACCATCATCAAAATAATTATAAATCATAGAAGTAATCATGTTCATGTTAAAGCATAATAATAATAGCAAGATCCTAGGCATGATACTAACAAGATTAATAACAAACCCTAGCATGTCACTAAGCAATAAAAATCAAATCTTTAACCCTAACATGATACTAGCAATCATAAATATTAGGAAGAAAATAGAAGGCATCATAAAAATCATACTTAATATTAAATTTACCCTAGACATGATGCTAGGAATATCATAATAACAATTTAAACATGATTTCTACATCATAACATCAATTAAAACCATTAAAGTACTTACTTTGATGCCTCGTACCTCTTTCTAATAACAAAATACACACGTTAGTAACTTCAAGGAAAATAATAATCAAAACAATTAAATTAAATAATTGAAAGAGAGATTTGGGACCAAACCCTCAGAAATTAAACCTTTCACGTCTAGGGCGAAGGCAACTTCGAATATGGCTAGGTGTTTCTAGATCTTGTGAATGCGGAATTTTGTATGTAAAAAGCAAGTTTAGAAAAGAGAGAGATGAATGAAGAATGATTATAGAGAATAAGAAAATTGATGAATGAAAACTGGTTGTAGGTGAATAAAATTGAAAAGCTGGTTGTTGATGAATGAAAACGGAGTTTTTAATACGTTATTTATAGAGAAAATCAGCTAAAAAAGATAAAATATCAAAACAGAGCATCTGGCGCACCTAAAACAGAGCTGGCGCCAACGCCATCTGATTGGCGCTAGGCGCCAACATTAGCGCCAGGCGCCAATAGCTGGCGCCAGGCGCCAATGCCTGGCGTCAGGCGCTAATCCTGTTTTTGACGCGTTTTCAAAAATCAGATAAATTTTGCCGTACAGGAGGATAAAATCGTATCTTTTCCTCAAAAATGCTCTTTGATTTTAATTAAAACTCTGTAAAGTCAATAAAAGTCAATTTATCAATGCTAATTGAATTAGGAATGAAAAGAACCTTCTAGAAGAATCTAGAAGACTAAAACCATTCCTAATTGCATTAGGAATGATAAATTATATTAGGCCCTCCCCTAGATCATTGGGCAGTATATAAGGCTCAAACCGGGCCCAGTTTAGTAAATTGGCCATAACTTCCTCAGTATTCATCGGAATTGGGCTTATAATATATCGTTGGAAAGCTCTTGTCAAGCCCCATCCAACTACACTACCATTGGACCCATATCATGGACCAACCAAACTGGATTGTCTGTTTTCTTAAAATAAGTTTTAAAAAACAGAAAGAAGAGAAAAGAAATTAAAATTATCCGCAACACTAGACTTTCCACACTTTCGCTTCATTCGATTATGATTCGACGCGAAAGGTACTAATCACTGGGTTTGGTTTTGGGGAGACACATTTGGGTGTCTATAGTAACCATAATCAAGGTTATGGTCAAAATCAAAATAGGGGTAATTGGAACAATGAAGGGAGAGGCAATTTTCAAGCTAGGTAATGCTCAAAGAGACCCTCCACCCGGATTTGCTCCAAAGACTTAAGTTGATAATTCCTATTCACAATCCTCTTCTTCTAGGACTAATTTGGAGGAAATCATTGAAAATCAAACAAAGTTGTTGAGCACTTACATGGCCGTAAGTGACAAGAAATTCAACGAAGTGATGACTCATAATAAGATGCTTGAAAACCAAATTTCTCAACTTGCTAATGCTTTGAAAGACCATGCTAGTCCTTCTTCTTTACCTTCCCAAGGTTTAGATCCCAAGAGACCCGTGAATGCTATTGTTACAAGGAGTGGTAAGGTTCTTGAGGAGAGTGTGCCTAGGAAGAGTGGTACTAATGAGGGTACTAAGGAGGTCTTGGTTGAGGATGAGAGAAATGGTGCATCATTGAGTGAGGTTGTGATTGAGACACCTAGAGAGGTAAGAGTGGAGAAAGAGATTGTGAAACCCAAGATTCCATATCCACAAAAATTCATGAGACATAAGTTGGATCAACAATTTGGAAGATTTATTGACATGCTTAAGCAACTTCATCTTTATCTACCTTTTACCGAAGTTGTTACCCAAATGCCCAACTATGTAAAATTCCTCAAAGACATTTTGAGTGGTAGGAGGTCTTGTGATGTGGTGGAGATGGTCAACTTGACCGAGAATTGTAGTGCAATCATAATGAACAAGATGCCACCCAAGTTGAAAGATCCCGGAAACTTCTCTATCCCTTGTGCCATTAACAAGATGCAAATTGATAATGCCTTATGTGACTTAGGAGCTAGTGTTAGCTTAATGCCATATTCGGTTTATCAAAGACTTGAGTTAGGAGAACTTATACCTTCTAAGATTACCTTGCAATTGGTCGATAGGTCAATTAAGATTCCCAAGGGGAAGGTTGAGGATGTTCCTTTGAGAGTAGGGAAGTTTGTTATTCCGGTAGATTTTGTGGTGCTTGAAATGGATGAAGATGCTACCATTCCCATTATTCTTGGTAGACCTTTTCTTGCTACCTCGTGTGCTATGATTGATGTTAAGAGTGCAAAGATTTCCCTCAAGGTAGGAGAAGAGGTTATTGTATCTTCCATGCATGAGCACTTGCTCACTTCTAACGATCCTCTTGAGAATGTCTTGTTAAATAAGGATAAGGTAGGTGCTCCTATCAAGGAAGTGACAATGTATGAGGATTTGCATAATGGAAGCATTGAAGAAGTGGATGAGCATATATGCATGAATATCTCATGCAAAGAATCTTGGCAAGCCTTCACTTCGAAGGAAGGTGAAGGTGAATCAATGGTTGGGGTCAAAACTTTTCCATCTCGCTTTAGCATCAAGGGATCAAGATGGAGCGATCCTAATTCGGTCAAGAGTGGTTTTCCAAATGTCTTTGTGGAAGTCTCAATGAAAGATTTTCTTTCTCTGTTCAAGGCTAAAGGCAATCATCTAATGAAGTATTTCGACGATGCTTTTGTTAGTTTGGTAGGCTCATTGTTTCTACGCCAACCACTTTAATTGGTGGAGGACGTCGAGCTAACGACGTTAACAAAAAGCGCTACTCGAGAGGCAACCCGGTTTTTAAAACCTTTTTCTTTGATCTAATATTTTTCTTTATTTCCTCCTTTGAGAACTTTACTTATTTCTTTCTATTTTGGTTTGTGTAAGGAGGGTGATCCCGTCTAAGGGGTACTCTCCTTAAATGCCCATGAACCTTTAAAAGCATAGGACTTTACACTTGTTAGAGAGTATTAGGATTTGAATTCCTTACTATTTGGGGGACCTTGAATTAGAAATGATTCTATCATACACGCTTTTTTGTAAGGAACAAGTAGGAGTCGCCAATGAGTTTTAGAAAAACCCATAAACCTTGTTCATGCCTTTCTCCCAATTAGAGTTCAAGGGATATTTAGCATGAATCATAAGTTTACCCATTCCCAAATTGGTCTACATAAACCAGAAATGAGTTCGGGAGTGAGGGTACTAAGATAACGTTCCCTTTAGAGGGGAATCGCGATCCTAGCCCTAGTGCGGCCTCTACTAGCTCTTCCTTTGCACAATTTCATCACCAAACAATATATGCAAATAACGTGATACCTAAAACTATGTTAGTTGATTTTATTTACACACGTCAATTCACGTAGGAATTACATCGTAAGGTCGTTATTCTTATTTAATTAAATTTGTGAAAAGAACAAGAAAATAAACAATATTCGCCTTGGCTTAAGTGATCAACCAACAATTATTTTATTCAATTCTAATCTTTATTTAACGAAAGATGCTATATGGAATGGATTAATTAATTATTTTAAAGGTGATCAAACAACACTTGTAGGGAATATTTCAAGCGTTAACCCCTAGCTTGAACCCCACTGTGATCATACACTAAAGTACGGTGGCGTCCAAAGGGAAAGAAGAAAGAGCAAAAGAGTCGCCAACAAGTTTTTTAGGAACTTGTAAACCGTTTATGAGGTGAAGGTGACACCCCTTAACGATCCAAGAGATCGTCAACTCCATTAGGTCTTGAACCAAATAGGGTTCGGGGATGAAGGTACAAATCCAGCCTAAAAGAGATTGAACCTGCCCTAATAATAGGCCTATACTTTATTCTGATCGTATTCATGTGCGCTTTCTGACTAACATTCAATCAATAGGTTTAACCCTAAACCTATTTATCTATGTTGGTTGAATATTAATGCACAAATAAATCTATTATTGGCGATCACTTGAATTATAATCAAATTAACCCTAAACAAGATTATTAATTATCTTATTAAGCGTGATTACAAGTACAAATTTCATTTAAACATGCATAAAAGGCGTGATCAAGCAATAACAATAAATATCAAGCAACATAATAAATAAATCATCGTAATAAGAATAAATATTATAACAATTATAAAAATAATCATAGAAATAAACATGTTCATGTTAAAGCATAAGAATAACAAGATCCTAGGCATGATACTAACAAGATTAATAACAAACCCTAGCATGTCACTAAGCAAATAAAATCATAGCTTTAGCCCTAACATGATACTAACATGAATAAATATTAGGAAGAACATAAAAGGCATCATAACAATCATACTTAGTATTAAAAATACCCTAGACATGATACTAGGAATATCATAATAACAACCTAAGCATGAACTCTATATCATAACATCAATAAAAATCATTAAAGTACTTACTTGGATGCCTCGTACCTCTTTCTAATAACAAAATACACACGTTAGTAACTTCAAGGAAAATAATAAACAAACAATTAAATCAAATAATTGAAAGAGAGATTTGGGACCAAACCCTCAGAAATTAAACCTTTCACATCTAGGGCGAAGGCAACTTCGAATATGGCTAGGTGTATCTAGATCTTGCGAATGCGGAATTTTGTATTTGAGAGAAAGCTAGTTTAGAAAAGAGAGAAAGAGAGAGTAATCAAGAGAATCTTGATGAGAGTTGGTGAGAATAAGAATTGATGAAAATTGATTAATCAAAACGGAGTTTTTACGAGATTATTTATAAAGAAAATCAGCCAAAAAGATAAAATATTAAAACAGAGTTCTGACGCAAATAAAATTGTATTAGCGCCAACGCTGGCTATTGGCGCCAGACGCCAACATTAGCGCCAGGCGCCAAGCGTAGCGCCAGGCGCTACAGCTGGCGTTTGGCGCTGATTAAGAAATTCACGCGTTTTCTTAAAATCAGATAGAAATTGCCGTACAGGAGGATAAAATCATATTTTCCTCAAAAAACGTTCTATGATTCTAATTAAAACACTAAAAAAGTCAAAAGTCAATTTATCAATGCTTATTGAATTAGGAATGAAAAGAACCTTCTAGAAGAATCTAGAAGACTAAAACCATTCCTAATTGCATTAGGAATGATAAATCTATATTAGGCCCTCTCCTAGATCATTGGGCCGCATATAAGGCTCAAACCGGGCCCAGTTCGGTAAGTTGGCCATAACTTCCTCAATATTCATCGGAATTGGGCTTATAATATATCGTTGGAAAGCTCTTATCAAGCCCCATCCAACTACACTACTATTGGACCCATATCATGGACCAACCAAACTGGATTGGCTGTTTTCTTAAAATAGGTTTTCAAAACAGAGAGAAGAGAAAAGAAATTAAAACTTTCCACAACACTAAACATTTCACACTTTCACTTCATTCGATTATGATTCGACGTGAAAGGTACTCATCACTGGGTTTGGTTTTGGGGAGACACAAATGGGTGTCTACAGAAGCCCCCACTTTGACTGAGTTTGGAGAAACGCAAGTTTCGAAAACAAAAGTCAAAGTATCGATAGGGACAGAGAATGATTCAGAACGTTCTGCGGTCCTAAATCACTCTTGTAACGCCGATACCTGCAAAACTAGCGTTAGTTAAACAGATAAAAGAGTTAAGAAACGCATATCTTGCACCGTCGAGCACACGTCTCTGAAAGTGACCGATTTGCTGCCGTATTATGTTTTGATGACCTCCTACCAAGAGAGTGCCATCCCGCTTGAAAACCGCTACGCTTGTAACTGCCTCCAATATAGAAGATTGCTTCGCTTGAAACGATCCTCTTCCGCTTTGATAATATTCCACGTCTAAGGGAATACTATCGAAGATTGCTTCGCTTGAAACAATCCTCCTCCGCTATGTGACCATCTTCCACGTCTAAGGGAACATGATCGAAGACAACTTTGCTTGAAATTACCTTCAGTTGTTTGTGACAACTCTCCACAATCTAGGGAACGCCATCTTGCTGTTTCGATGTTCACTCGTCTCTGAAAAAGGAGCTTCTTTTATTTTGGATATGTTCCTGCGCCTCTAAACAAAGAGTTTTTGAACGATATGCCCACGCGTCTCTAGAGCAAAAGAACTTGATGATATGTCCACGCGTCTCTGAACAAAGAGCTTGATTTTTTTAATATGAACTTCTGAATGATGTGTCCACGCGTCTCTGAACAAAGAGCTTGATAATAGGATGCTCACGCGTCTCTAGAGCAAAAGAGCTTGATGGAAATGTTCACGCGTCTCTGAACAAAAGAGCTTGAAATGATATGTCCACGCGTCTCTGAACAAAAGAGCTTTAAAGGAATGTCCACGCGTCTTTGAACAAAAGAGCTTGAAAGGATATGCCCACGCGTCTCTGGAGCAAAAGAGCTTTGAAAGAAATGTCCACGCGTCTCTGAACAAAGGAGCTTTGATGATAATATTCCGAAGAAAAATTTCCGAAGACCAACGCTTGCCGATCTCTAAAGCTCGCTTGAAATTTGCTTCCGTTATGCCAGTACGTCAACGATTTGCTGCTTGTGAACCATTATGTCCGTGATGAGCCAATTCTTAGGCGCTTTAAGCTAAGTCAGACAATCTTTCGTCAGGTCAATCACTTAGACTGTAATCAAACCGACTACTTAATCATGTCAAATTGCTTATAGGGGCTAACTGGCGTACCAAGGAACCCGAAATTGCTGTATGAGGTCGAAATCATCTTTCTGAGAGGCTCGAGCTCTGTCGCTGTTGAAATATCTCTGGCGCCAAGAATTGGCTCCGTCGTCAGATGCTATGATCTAGCGCCAGACGCTATGATCTAGCGCCAGACGCTAAAAACTATTTCCAGACGCTAGATGTTGTCGTCTGGCGCTGGAGTAGGGTCTTCCCTATTCTGCTGCACCTGTATTTATTTTTGACTATAGAACTTTGCTAATTTCTTTAATTATCTTAGGGTTGATCTAAGGTTTAATGTCGCTTGACTCATTGACTTGACACGACTCAAGGTATAAACTTGACTCGTTGTGATTGACTCGAGGTTGACTCGACTCGAAGTGAAATGACACGTGTGACTCATGACCCGTGTGTGCATAGTGTTGATTCAATGTGACTCAAGAATGTAAAAAAGCAAAAATTTTCTGTCATTTTTGTGGAGGGTACCGACTTTCTCCCGAAAAATAAAGACGCGAAAAAAGAATCGAAGGTTTTGAAGGTGCATGTTGAATGAGCTTAGTCAAATGTTGTTTCTCACAGTACAAGGATTGTAACATCTTAGACTATCCTAGTTGACTCGATAATGAAAGCATTTAGGTAACTTAGGCACGGAGGCTAAGCACTTCATACTTCGATATGCAATGATGATTATGAGTGATGTTGGGCATTTTGACATGACAAGGCATGCTTCAGTGTTAAGATTTCATGACAAAGGGTTCCTAAGGGAAGTATATTTGGTCATGTATATATGCGGTGTGTGAAAGTGACAATAAAGTTAGGCCACAAGGGCTAAGTGTGTGGAAAGATATTAAAAAAAAAAAAATCAAATGGTGGTGACTCTTAGGCTAGGTAAGCTAATGATGTAAGGATCAAGCCCCCAAGTCTAGCTCTACATGGATAGGGATGAGCATAGGAGATCCCTTGATATTATCATGGTATAATTGTGTGAATGTGAATATGAATGCATTTTTATTACGGCCGCACCTCTATGTGAGGTTGCCTACGTATCCGTTAGGAATCAGGCCGAACATAGCTCTAGCCGAACCTCGCACAAGTGTGTGTATACCTCAAAAAGGTCTTTTTAAGGGTTGTAACGTGGTTAGGCTAAAGGTTGAAGAAGAAGGGGATAAAAGGCTCAAGACCCTAGATAAGCCCCCAAGGTGTGCAACCTTGCTTTTGAATCTTTATTTTTTATGCTTGAGTTTCTACTCTTTTTTTTTTTTTTTTTTTTAGCTTTTTCTTTTGCTTTAGCATTTATCTTATTTTTATAAGTGTGGGCAATCTCGATCATGCGGTCTATTATTCACTTAGCATTTATGTTTTTCAGGCACGATATCGAGCACTCGATAAGAGACGCAATCTGAGACGTATTCATATCAAAGACATGTTCATGTCAAAGACATTGGAACACTTGCCCTTTTGTACACTTTTATTATTTTTTTTGCTTATTTTTTGCTCTTTTAATCTTTTGAATTCATTCAAGCTTTTTATGATATTGAAAATTGCATAAGTTGCACACTATCCCGTCCCAAAGTTAGGTAGATATGGGTTGAAAAATGAACGGTCTATCGTTAGACGAGGCTCAAAGTGGTTTATCAAAAAAGGATTGCATATTTGAAGGGTGAAAGATAATATGATGTGGCTACAAGAGGTGCCTCAAATCATTGGTATACCTTGTGCCTAATTCGACATGTTTTTTTTTTTTTTTTTTTTTTTTTTTTTTTTTTTTTTAATGCAATATAATGAAATGATCATATGTAAGAGAATAAATGCTCATTTTATTAAAAAGGGGAAAAGAAAGAATCTACAAAAGTAATCTAAGGGAAAAGAAAGATGCCTATGCTAGACTTATTGGGGAAAGGATAAATAAAGAAAAAAGAAAAAAGATGTCATGAAATCTCGTCGTTGAAGCTCGCTTCTGTCGTTTGCTTTATCATCACTCGCTCTTCTTGTTAACTGGAGGCATGGGAAGCTTGTTATTATTGATCAAATGTTGGATAACCTCCTTTAGCTTCCAACAGCTCTTAGTAGCATGACCCCTACCTTGATGGTACTTGCAGCGCACATTTGGATTCCAACTAGGCAATATCTTCTCAAGCGGGGGATCTTTAAGAGGTCCAATAGGATTAATGAGTCCCTTGGCATGGAGTCGATCAAAAACATCATCGTAGCTAATTCCAATAGGGGTAAAATCCTTTTTCGGTTGCTTTCTAAATCCTCGATTATCCATGGCTAGGATCTCACTAAGGTCGAAAGTACCAACACTGTTGCTAGAGTAGGTGTTTTCGGAAGAAGAAGGATAGTCGTTCTTCTTCCCTTTACAGCCACTGTTACTATCATTACTAATCTTGGCCTTCTTGTCGCGCGGAGGAACATGAAGGAGATTTGAATCAATGAAGTCTTGAACACGATCCTTGAGGGCGAGACACTTTTTAGTAGTGTGACCGCAACCTCTATGGTATCGATAATAAGAATTTGGATCCCAATTGGGAAACCATTTTTCATGTGGAGGGTCTTGACTGGGATCAACGGAGGGGATATGACCTTGATCATGAAGACAGTCAAAAGCTTCATCGTAATTCATTCCCATTGGTGTGTATTCTTCAATGGTCTGTTTTGCCCGTGGCTTAGGAGCATTGAGTTATTCATTAAACTCTCGGCAAGGATTTTGTTCTATGGCCATCACCCGATTTGCTAATCCTTCTACCATATTCAAGAGCATGGCAACGACATCTTGCAGTTTTCGAACGTCCTCTTTTAGACTTGACGAGTCTTCCCTGGTATTATCTAAGAAAAGACTTTCATCCTCCCCAATCATGGCCACTTCATCGAGAGAGGTTATATAAGCTGTCTCGATCATGGGCTCTCCTACAGGTGTGATAAGAAGTGATGGATCGAAGGATGCTTGATCTTCTTCGATGGCTAGAATTTTGGAAGTTTCATTGTTATCGATCTGATCTTGAATAGCTTCTTTGAGTTTCCAACACTCCTCAGTGTCGTGACTCTTTCCTTGGTGATATTTGTAGTGCTTATTAGGGTCCCACTTGGGTGGCCTGGCTTTTGGAACTGGATCTTTGATAGGCCCTATGGGCATGACTAGTCCTTTCTGGTGTAACTTCTCGAAAGCTTTTTCATAACTCATACCAAGTAGAGTGAACACCCTTTTGGACCTTTGGATTCGTGATTTAGGGGCGTTCGTGGCATGTACCTCATTAATGGGAGAGGAAGAAGAAGGATGGTCGTTCTTCTTTCCTCTCGCACTATTATCTTTCAGAAGGTCATCTTCAATGCCAATGCCTATATTATAGACAGCCTTGAAAGTATTTAAGTTGTGTTGATACTTTAAGTGTCTTGAATACTTCCCTTGGAGATTCTTGATAAACATCCTCACAGATTCTTTTTCGGTAGGAGCCTTGACCATATTAGCGGAAGTTTCCCTCCATTTATTGAAGAAAGACGTGAATCCTTCGTTTTCTTTTTGTTTTAACATCTTAAGTTGTCTATGGTCCGTCTCGTCTTGGATGTTGCACTTATATCTATCTATGAAAGCATTTGTAATCGACTCCCAAGAAGAGGTTTTCTCTTTGTCAAGGGAAAAGAGCCATTGTCGACAAACGGTCTTGAGAGATAGTGAGAAAAGAGAGGGGAAAACCTTCTTATCAATACCCTTAATGCTCATTATGGTTTCAAAAGCTCTTAGATGAAAGTAAGGGTTATCTGTTGCCTTGAATTTAGGGATGTCAGTGGCATTGAACTTATGCGGAAGAAGTTCCTTGTCCAGCGAGACCCCTTGTGAACTAATGCCCTGAAATTTATAGTCACTAGATAGCTTGCTCAAACTTTCTTGCATAAGGTTTATTTGTTGTTGCTTCACAGGGTCATCAATTTTGAGGGTTAGAGCCTTTAACACCTCAGTCACGTCATTCAATTGATTCCTAAGTTCATTGACCTCTTCTTGACTTGCCATTATCTTTTTAGCCTTCCTGTTTTGACGAATTGGTTTATCAAAAAGTGAGACTTGAATAAAGAGGTTGTCCTTGATTAATCTCCCTTCTATCCTCGACCAAGTACTGTGGAAAAGGAATTTGGGAATATTCATTGTTAATTATTTGACTCAAACTTTATTCAACATGCAATGGATGGAGGAAGTGAAGAAAGATTGGAATAGAATGTGAAGAAAAATGATGTAGATGGAGGGATATGAAGAATTAGAAATAGAATGTACCCCCGACTCAAATGACGGAAAAAACCGACTCATGCATGAACCTAAGACATGGTCTTGGTGATATATATACTCAAAGTGTGTGCTAAGACTAGTGAGTGTAGGTGACATGTTTGGACTCTTGTGTAAGACCATGTGACTAGACTATGTGACTAGACTCAATTAATGGCTTAACAAAGTGTTATTGACAGCGAAATTTAACCTAATTAGTTAGTAAACTGGTTAATTAGACACTAGGTGATGACTCGAGCAATAAACCGAACTGTCGTCAAAACGACAAGACTGGCGTCGCACTGTGAAGTGTTGATATATCCAATTTATATAGTGCTTTACCCCCGTCCCGCGGTCATAATTAGTAGTGTTTTTGGCTCCTTAGAGCCACTTTTATTACTAATTTGTGTTTTTTAGTGTTTTCGTAGTTTTAGTTGTATTTTACAGGAAATTGCACTTTTGGAGCATTTTCCCGGGTTTTTATGGATCAACTACGGAAGCTAAAAGGACACGGCCACTCTTGAAGCCCAGGATCGGTGAAAGCCGATGATTAAGGGCTCGGTATGAGATACCGGGGCTATTGGATCGATTAATCAAGACCCGATGAGGAAACTTAGATTGGGCCGAGGAATTGAGCCCAATCGAAATCCAAGCCTCGAAGAAGAAGACCGGGCCCGATCGGGCAAGCATACGCCCGATCGGGCGGCTGCGCGCATAAGGACCCTCAAGGAAGAGGCGCGCCCGATCGGGTGAGCGTAAGCTCGATCGGGCGCGACACACCAGTAGCGGGCAAGGCAAAAAGGCGGGCCCGATCGGGCGGCCCTTTACCCGATCGGGCGCGTGTTTTTCTCAGAGCTGATTAGATTAGTTTTAATTTTTGTTTTGAGGAATGTTTAAGTACGAATTATGTACGTAATTTTGGATTACCTTCTTCTTTAGATTTTCTCTCTCTACTTAGGATATTTCTCTCTCTTAAATTCTCTTTCAACTTTTGTTCTTAATTACTTTCATTAATCCGGATTTCTTTTGGTAACAATTTCTTCTCTTTTAATTTCAGTTATTTTATTTACTTCTCTGATTATGCTTTGCTTTATTTATTTGATTAGGTTAGTTATGATGATGCTTGAGTAGTTTTATTTCTAGGGTTTGTGGGGATCTAATAAATGATATGTAGGGGTAATTTTGTGATTGTTAATTATCAATGATTGGTTAATTTCCTATTGATTGATTTAATGCTATGCAATTAGGTTTGGCCAGATTTAATTGTATGAGTTTAGCAATATTAATTCGAGATTCGACAGATGAGAACTGATGTTTAAGCTTAGTTTCAATAGGCAGACTAATTTATAAATGGTTAAGTCGAGATAAGACGGATGAGATTTAATACCGGTAAATTAACTCTGTGATTATAATACGTAGCGAAAGCCCTTTATAATCTGATTAATCAATGATTGATGATTGCTTATTATGATTTGCCCTGGAATATTGTTTATTAGTGAACCTATGCCCTAGGTCATTTAATAATTAAATTCTCCTTATTTTATTTCTTCCGACCTTATTCTTCGTAGTATAGAATTTATTTCCAAAAATATTGGTTACTTAGATAATTTAGATTATAATAATTAATTAGGAGTAGAAAGACTTGTTTCCCTGTGGAGTTCGACCCTACTTCCATATCTACTTTAGTTAGAGGAATTAGGTATTTACTTTTGATTAGGGGATACGACTTTACCCTGTCAAAATTTGGCGCCGTTGCCGGGGAAACGGTTTTATTTTTATTTTCCGATTATTTTTTGTAGTCTAGATTATCCCCTTTTGTCTCAGAGAACGTTA
This sequence comes from Chenopodium album, assembly GCF_948465745.1. Classification (NCBI taxonomy): domain Eukaryota; kingdom Viridiplantae; phylum Streptophyta; class Magnoliopsida; order Caryophyllales; family Amaranthaceae; genus Chenopodium; species Chenopodium album. The sequence goes on along the minus strand of NC_137837.1, from coordinate 44,453,142 downwards.
GTTATTTGAGGCAATTCTCATATTTGTCTTTTAGTTCCTTGTTTATGCCCAGGTGTTCCAGATCAGGTTACATCCCATTCGATCCTGAGATCGAGCGCTCTTTTCATAGGCAAAGGAAAATCTATAGACAAATTCTAGCGGGTTCCGAGGAGGACAACAGTCGAAGAGATCCTCCTTCTGATTCTAGTGACACAAATATTCCTTCAGATTCCGAATCAGAGATGACGACCCAGAAGAAACTCAGTGACTACTCGCAGCCAAAGCTCACAGATTTCCCGCACCTTACTCCCACTCTGGCACTAGATGGAGTTCAGTTTGAAATCAAGCCCCAATTTATCACTATGATAGAGAGGAAGCAATTCAGTGGAGCTAAGGGTGAAGATCCTAATCTTCACATCGCAGATTTCTGCCAATATTATAACACCATTAGACAAGCCGGGGTCACGCAAGACCAAATCAGGGAGATTCTTTTTCCTTTTTCATTATGTGGCAAAGCTAAATTATGGTTTAATGGTTTGAATAGAACTGCACTTGGTATTACTGACTGGGAAACTCTTGCTTTGAATTTCTATAATAAATACTATCCTGCAGAGAGAACAGCGGTGCTAAGGAGTGCTATTCAGAACTTCGCTCAAGAGGCCAACGAAACGCTATATGAGGCTTGGGAGAGGTTCAAGGATCTACAGAGAGAGTGCTCCCACCACAATCTAGCACAATGGCAATTGATCCAAGCATTCTACAATGCACTTGGAAATTCTTCTAGATCAATGCTAGATTCTGCAGCTAGTGGGAGGTTCATGAATTTAAATGTGGACGATGCAGGACATGTTATCAAAGACATGGCAATACACAATTCCCAATATGGGAATCCGAGAGGGTTTGCAAATAAAGGAAAACATAATGTCGATTCCGTATCCTTTTTGCAAGCTCAATTAACGTCTATTTGTCAAAAATTAGATAGTCTTACTGTTGCTCCTAACTCTGTTGCTAATGTTTCTGCTGTTGCTAACAATGAAGCTTTTTGTGAAAATTGTGGAATTGTAGGGCATTGGGAGCAAGATTGTAGGAGCTCTATGGAACAATTTAATGCCTTTCAAACTTATAGGCAGAATAACCCATATTCCAATTCATACAATGCCGGTTATAGGAACCATCCATATCTTTCATACCGGAGCACCAACGTACAAAACCCTCCACCTCCACAACAACCACAACAGCAAACCCCACCACAGCAAAAATATTATCATCCTAATTCCGGCCAGAAAAGCCAAGCATCACCCTCATCATCTTCCGACCCTGCCATGAAAGAAATTAGAGCAATGCTTGCTAATATGCAAAAGCATATGGAGAGTAAGGATGCGCAAATTGATTCTATTTTATCCCATAATAAAATCATGGACAATCAAATTGCACAACTTTCATCTACCCTACAATCCCGTCAGCAGGGAGCTCTACCATCACAACCTATCCATCCTACAGATCATGCCAATGCAATCACTCTAAGGAGTGGTTCACATTATGATGGACCTCCTATGCCAAAGGAAGATAGACTAGTTCTTGATCTAGATTCCTCTATACCAAACGCTAATCCTGGTAGCCTTGCAGGGCTACAATTAGATACTAACTCTACTAATGTTTCTGTGCAGGGTAAATCGCAGGATAAGGGAGGAGATGTGCAGAGCCCGGTTATCAAACTTCCATTCCCTAATAGACAACTGAAGAGTAAGTTTGATAAACAATTCGGTAAGTTTTTAGAGGTTGTGAAAAACCTACAGGTAACAGTTCCTTTCACTGACTTAATCACTCAAGTTCCTGCTTATGCTAAATTTATGAAAGACATTCTGACTAGGAAAAGGGCCTTTAATGAAGTAGAAACTGTAGCTTTCACAAAGGAGTGTAGCGCTCTATTGCAAAACAAATCCCCTCCTAAATTAAAGGATCCCGGTAGTTTTTCTATCCCTTGTCATATAGGGAATGTTTTTATTGATAAAGCTTTGTGTGATTTGGGTGCTAGTGTCAGTGTCATGCCATCGTCTGTCTGTGCTAAACTTAATATGGGAGAATTAAAAGTTACTAATATAACTTTGCAAATGGCAGATCGTTCGGTAAAATACCCCTTAGGTATTTTAGAGGACGTCCCTGTTAGAGTTGGTAAATTTTTTTATTCCTGTTGATTTTGTTGTGTTAGACATGGCAGAGGATACGCAAATACCCATTATATTAGGTAGGCCTTTTCTCCATATTGCAGGAGCAATTATTGATGTTAAAAATGGTAAACTAACCCTTTCTGTAGGTGACGACAATGTTACTTTTAATTTAGGGAAGGTTTTGAAAGGGCCTATGCTGGAGGAAAATTGTTGTTATATTGATGTAATTGATATAATGGATGATATTTGTGATGATAGCTTGCCACATGTTCTTGCGAGGGATCCTCTAAAGGAAGTTCTCTGCGGGAATTTATCTAGAGACAATGCAAGCGTTTGGGGTAATGAGGTACAAGATATTGAAAAGGCTCTTTCCTTAACAGAGTTAAGCCCCAAGGAAACAATGAAGGTAGTAAATTTAGTCTAGGAATAAAAACCTGCAGAGGTTAAGAAACCTGAGCTAAAACCCCTCCCTTCTCATTTAAAATACATTTCTCTTGATGAACAGGAACTATACCCCGTGATCATCAGTACTGCACTTACTGATCTACAAACTTCCCAACTTCTAGGGGTTCTCAAAACCCATAAGAAAGCTATTGGGTACAGTATTGATGATCTCAAGGGTATTAGCCCTGAATTTTGTATGCATAGGATACATCTAGAGGACAACTATAAGCCCTGCATTCAACCCCAACGAAGATTAAATCCCAACATGCAAAAAGTAGTCAAGAATGAGGTTATGAAATTACTTGATGCAGGTATTATCTATCCTATTTCTGACATCAAATGGGTAAGTCCTGTGCAGGTAGTGCCAAAAAAGTGTGGGATGACTGTGATAACCAATGAAAAAAATGAATTAATTCCCACTAGAACTGTAATAGGGTGGTGTATGTGCATTGATTATTGTAGATTAAATATCGCCACTAAAAAGGACCACTTCCCTCTTCCCTTTATAGATCAAATGCTTGAGAGGCTAGCTAACCATAAATTCTTTTGCTATTTGGATGGGTATTCGGGATTTTTCCAAATTCCGATTCACCCTGAAGATTAGGAAAAGACAACTTTTACATGCCCTTATGGCACTTTTGCATATCGTAGAATGCCTTTTGGTTTATGTAATGCACCCGCTACCTTTCAACGTTGTATGATGAGCATTTTTTCTGATTTCATAGAGTCTATTATGGAAGTCTTTATGGATGATTTTAGCGTGTATGGTTCTTCATTTGATTCATGTTTAATTAATCTCGCTAAAATTTTGAAACGATGTGAAGAGTGCAATTTAGTTCTTAATTGGGAAAAATGTCACTTTATGGTGACAGAGGGAGTAGTTCTAGGTCATATTGTATCTGATAAGGGCATACAAGTAGACAAAGCTAAGATATCAGTGATTTAGCAATTACCTCCCCCAGTTAATTATTGTTAAGGGAGTTAGAAGTTTATTGGGTCATGCGGGGTTTTATCGCCGTTTTATCAAAGATTTTTCTAAAATTGCTAAACCACTGACTCAGCTTTTGTTCAAGGATGCTCCTTTTATTTTTACTGACGAGTGTCTTGAGGCTTTCAACAGGATTAAGCAGGCTTTGATATCGGCACCCATCATATGTGCTCCCAATTGGAATCTTCCTTTCGAGATCATGTGTGATGCAAGTGACTTTGCGCTAGGAGCTGTGCTTGGACAGAGAAAGGAAAAGGTTTTACATGCTATTTATTATGCAAGCAAAACTTTGGATGAAACCCAAGTCAACTATGCCACTACGGAAAAGGAGTTTCTTGCTGTTATTTATGCTTTAGAAAAATTTAGATCATATCTTGTTGGTTCTAAAGTCATTGTTTTTACTGATCATGCAGCATTAAAGTACTTGATAGCTAAGGCGGAATCAAAGCCAAGGCTACTCCGATTGGTTCTCTTGCTCCAAGACTTCAACATAGAAATAAAAGATAAAAAGGGAGCAGAGAACGTAGTGGCAGACCACTTGTCACGTATCAGGTATGATGAGGGTAAGGATTCTCTACCTATAGATGATTCTTTCCCTGATGACAACCTTTATGCAGTTGTAGAACAACACCCATAGTATGCGGATTTTGCTAATTATTTAGTGGGTGGTACTCTAGCTCCTGACCTGTCCTACCAACAAAAAAAGAAATTCCTTTCTGATGTTAAACATTATTTTTGGGATGATCCTTTTTTGTTTCGTGAGTGTGCAGATGGATTGTTTCGCAGGTGTGTTCCTGAATGGGAAGTCCACGGTGTGCTTACTAGTTGCCACACCTCACCATATGGAGGACATCATGGCCCCACTAAAACGGTGGCCAAGATTATTGAGTCGGGATTCTATTGGCCTACGATGTTTAAGGATGCTAACATTTTTGTGCAGGCTTGTGACTTTTGCCAGAGGACTGGCAATATCTCGTGGAGGCATGAGATGCCCCAAACCGGAATTCTAGAAGTTGAAATTTTTGACGTTTGGGGTGTTGACTACATGGGACCGTTCCCTTCTTCAAAAGGGAACCGTTATATTCTTGTCGCCATCGACTATGTATCCAAGTGGGTTGATGCCATCGCCACTCCTACCAATGATGCCAAGGTGGTCCGCAGACTTTTCAAGAAGACCATCTTTCCAAGATTTGGCGTACCTAGAGCAATAATAAGTGACGGAGGATCTCACTTTCATGAACGGAAGTTAGACACCCTCCTCCAAAAGTATGGTGTCTACCATAGGACAGGTTTAGCCTACCACCCCTAAACTAGTGGCCAAGTTGAGGTTTCCAACCGTGAGATCAAGGCCATTCTAAAGAAGGTGGTGGCAAAGTCAAGGAAAGATTGGAGCGACAAGTTGGACGACACCCTTTGGGCGTACAAAACCGCATTCAAGACCCCTATAGGTACTACTCCGTATAGACTCGTGTACGGCAAAGCATGTCATCTCCTGGTCGAATTGGAATATAAGGCATATTGGGCTATTAAGGAGCTCAATTTAGATGCCAAACTAGCGGGAGAAAAGAGGTTACTTCAACTTAACCAACTCAATGAGTTTAGGTTGACGGCCTATGATAGTGCTCGAGTCTACAAGGAGAAGACAAAGAGGTGGCACGACAAGATGATCCTTCTGAGAGAATTCAAGGAGGGTGATAAAGTGTTACTATTCAACTCTCGACTTAAGCTTTTCCCAGGAAAGTTAAAGTCAAGGTGGTCAGGTCCTTTTATTGTAAAAAGGGCCAATAAATTCGGTTTTGTGGAGGTTTTTGACGAACATGGTAACGAGTTTAAGGTTAATGGCCAAAGACTCAAGCTATATCATGAGGTGGCTACGATCGGTGCAGTTGAATTACTTCACCTAAGCGGTTCCGATTCAATCTGAGTTTCACTATGGTAAGAAGGTCGTGCGGGACCTAGATAAACCAGCGCTTTGCGGGAGGCAACCCGTATTTCTTGCTTTCTAGACTAATTTTTTATTTTTCTTTATTTTTACTTTTTCTTAGAGAGGTGAGGAGAGTGAATTTTACCTTTAATGAGTGTTTTTATACAGGTTTAGATCACAAAGTACGGAGGTTTCAAGAGAAAAAAAAGAGGCGAAGTAAGAGAACTCCAGATCTGGGTACGGGCCCTCAGAAATTAAATCAAACAAACAATTAAATAATTAATAAACAAACAATTAAATCAAATAATTAAAAGAGAGATTTGGGACCAAACCCTCAGAAATTAAACCTTCCACGTCTAGGGGGAAGGCAACTTCGAATATGGCTAGGTGTATCTAGATCTTGCGAATGCAGAATTTTATATTTGAGAGAAAGCTAGGTTAGAAAAGAGAGAAAGAGAGAGTAATCAAGAAAATCTTGATGAGAGTTGGTGAGAATTGGCGAGAATAAGAATTGATGAAAATTGATTAATCAAAACGGAGTTTTTACGAGATTATTTATAAAGAAAATCAGCCAAAAAGATAAAATATCAAAACAGAGTTCTGACGCAAATAAAATTGTATTAGCGCCAACGCTGGCTATTGGCGCCAGACGCCAACATTAGCGCTAGGCGCCAATGCTAGCGCCAGGCGCCAAGCGTAGCGCCAGGCGCTACAGTTGGCGTTTGGCGCTGATTAAGAAATTCACGCATTTTCTTAAAATCAGATAGAAATTGCCGTACAGGAGGATAAAATCGTATTTTCCTCAAATAAACGTTCTATGATTCTAATTAAAACTCTAAAAAAGTCAAAAGTTAATTTATCAATGCTAATTGAATTAGGAATGAAAAGAACCTTCTAGAAGAATCTAGAAGACTAAAACCATTCCTAATTGCATTAGGAATGATAAATCTACATTAGGCCCTCCCCTAGATCATTGGGCCGCATATAAGGCTCAAACTGGGCCCAGTTCGGTAAATTGGCCATAACTTCCTCAATATTCATCGGAATTGGGCTTATAATATATCGTTGGAAAGCTCTTGTCAAGCCCCATCCAACTACACTACTATTGGACCCATATCATGGACCAACCAAACTGGATTGGATGTTTTCTTAAAATAGGTTTTCAAAAACAGAGAGAAGAGAAAAGAAATTAAAACTTTTTGTAACACTAAACTTTCCACACTTTCACTTCATTCGATTATGATTCGACGTGAAAGGTACACATCACTGGGTTTGGTTTTGGGGAGATACAAATGGGTGTCTACAACACTAATTAATTAATTAAGGTTCTTTTTAACAAGAAAATAAACGTGATTTAACTAAGTGCTCGGGAATTTACCACTTCTCTTTGCTAGATCTCCGTTTAGAACACTTATGGGTTCCTTCTTGTTGGGGAACCTCCACCTTAGTAACAAAGTATCAAAGGGGTGAGTGTTTAGGACAAGAGGGTTAGGAAGCACAAGTTCACAAGTATTCTGCCAGCGTTTTAGGTTATTTTCTGTGTGTTTAAGCCTCGGGTTAGGGTCTTATTTATAGGGAATGATTAGGTTTAGGGTTAAGAGCATTCTGCTGCAGCAGGTGTCGCTCGCAACTAAATGAGTTGCGCGCGGCTGTTACGCGCAAGTTGTTGGGGTTTGGTTAGTCCGACTCACCGCGGAAACAAACCCAAAAACAAGACCACACTCGCAATAAATAAAACCATAAACATAATTATATTAATCACAAGATTAAGATAAGCTAATTACCTTTGACGCGTGCTTCGCTCCAAAATGAGCTCTTACTTGAAAGCTTCAAGTCCCGCTCACACGGAGACCTCCAACGAAGTCCACCCGCACCAACAAAACCGACTAGGTCCAATGTCTTGGGGTTAGCAAGATCCGACCAATAAAACCCGAGTAATTATATTGAGTTCAAAGGTTTTCACTAATTGTGATGCCTTTTCCAACTCTTACTCAAGCATCATTCCCAATGCCCATAATTGGGTATTTATAGGAAATGATGGGAGTATCATTTACTCTCCCATCAATGTGGGATAGTATGATTTTTCCATTTTATTTTAAAGCTAAAATAAAATTAATAATCAAGCTAGTAATAAATCAACAAGTGGCAAGCTCATGTGAGTTGTTAGGTGAGGACCACTTGGAGAAGGGGGGGACCAAACTTGCTCCCCACTCCCTCTCCCATAACCGGCCACCTCATTCCACACACACTCAAGGACCACAAGCCACATGGCACCCACCCTTGGGCACCAAGGCAGCCAAGGTGGGCTGCCATGTGCTGCTGTCCGTGGTAGCCATGCCCAACAAGCCTAGCAGGCCCAGCACTCGCATGCGGGCTGCCAGGCGCTGCTGGCCAGCAAGCCCAGCATGCTTGTGCGGGCTGCTGCTGGCCTTGTGCCTTGGCCAACGCTGCTAGGCAGCAAGCAATGGCCTAGCCATGCTGCTGCTAGCTTTGGCGAGCTGGCGCGCCTAGCGTGCTAGCTGCTGCAGCTTGTTGCGGCATGGCTTGCTAGCTATTGCGCGCACAAGGCTGTGCCTAGCATGCTAGCACGTACTAGGCAGCGCCTAGCCTTGCGATGCTAGCATGGGTGCGCTAGCACACACCAGCCAGCCTAGGTTCGGCTTGGTGCGCATGCTAGCCACCATGCTAGGCCATACGCCCTTAGCACTCGGTTTGCTTGGGCATTCCGATGCAAGGGGTATTTTGGTCTTTTGTTGATTTATTACTATTTCTCGTCTCGTCTTTCACTATTTTTCGACTCGACTTCCGACGCTCGGTTTCGATGCTCTAAGCTCGAATTTCCGACGTCTAAAAAAATATTACTCGGTCGACTCATTAATTCCTTCCGAATTAATTCGTCGGTTAGGTTTGTTGAATGCTTGGGTGTGACCCGAAGGGTTCAGTCAAGATTAAGCTTTAATATTAATTATTCATTAATATTACTGATCGGAAGCGGCCTCCACCCAGGCATTCCGATCACTTGACCTCACTGAATATATTAGCTTTCTAATAATTCTGAACCCACTAATGGAATAGTACACTTGTTCGAAGGACACCATTCCTTTCAATCTCCCACTTGTCCTTCTGGACAAGTGCGCATTTTGTGTACAACCTTTTTCCTATGTCGCTTAATGTCTCTTCATGAACTATAAGGTAAGATTTGTTTTGTCATCCTTATTACGTCCAGAAGTGTTTCTCGATTTCGAGTCCGACTGTCAATAAACAGATGATTTCTAAAATCCATCCGAGCACGACCATGCATTTTACAGTCTCGCTCTACGAGAGGCCTTGTATACAACAAAGACATCTTCCTTATTTTAGTAGGGGGACATTCCCAGTCTTGTAATGTATCTCCTCTTACTGAGAGGACCTAGTCGCCTGAGTGTTGCCGTTATAATCCCCTATTACGGCAGACGTTTGACAACATCAAAGCGAACTAGTACTCAAACAAGAGAACTCACAATACTCATGGTCGAGGAAATAGGTTCCTATAGCCATAATGAGAAGTATACTTATGACAAAATTTTAATTTCTTAAAGTATTCTCATAGGTCGATCCAATATGGTTCTAAACCAATACCTGTGCAAATGATTTATGACAATCATGTCCTTGTAGCACATGAAACGGTGCTATAAATCAAACTACACACTAATCTCAATCGGTCATTAATCGTCCATCGTTTAAATGACCTTGATTAGGGATAATTTTCGATTATAATATTCAATGTTCACTTAATAGGTGTTTCCTTACCAAGACTGGTCTTGATACCCCATTTTGAATATTCTCAGAATCGAATGGACTCATTATTTAATCCTAAACCACAATTAAATAGCATAACGGAGTAATAAAATATTGCATGAAATTTTATATTACTCCAAAACTTGAATGGTTTTCCTTAGCGTCTTACATTAATTTTTCTCAAAATTAACTAAAACACTAAACAAGGAAATCAAAGCCAGTCTCCTACATGCTTGATTCCCATTGCCTCAACGTGCTTGTTGTGCTTCACTTGAGGCAAAGGTTTAGTAAGTGGATCGGCTACATTGTCATCTGTTCCAACTTTGCAAATTCTGATTTCACCCTCTGATTTCCATTCTCGAATCATGTGAAATCGCCGCTTGACATGTTTGACCTTCTGATGTTCCCTAGGCTCTCTGGCCTGAGCAATAGCTCCATTGTTGTCACAATAGAGGGCTATTGTACCCTTTATAGAGGGTACAACATCAAGTTCACCAACGAACTTACGAATCCAAACAGCCTCCTTAGCTGCTTCAGCAGCTGCTAAGTATTCGGCTTCAGTTGTAGAATCTGCAGTTGTACTCTGCTTTGCGCTCTTCCAACTAAACGCCCCTCCATTTAGACAGAACACATATCCAGATTGCGATTTGAAATCGTCTCTGTCTGTCTGGAAGCTTGCGTCGGCATAACCTTCCACAACTAAATCCTCTACACCAACATACACCAGGAATTTATCCTTGTTCCTTTTCAGGTACTTTAGGATATTTTTGGCCGCAGTCCAATGCGCCTCTCTTGGGTCTGATTGGTAACGGCTCGTAGCACTCAAGGCATACGATACATCTGGCCTAGTACATATCATGGCATACATGATCGATCCAATAAGCGAAGCATATGGAATCTGATTCATTCTTACCCGCTCATCAGGTGTCTGTGGACACTGCTTCTTGCTTAGGGTTATGCCATGTGACATTGGCAGGTGACCTCTCTTGGCCTCCTCCATGCCAAATCGAGCAAGTACCTTATCAATATAAGTACTCTGACTCAATCCAATCACCTTTTTCGATCTATCCCTATAGATCTTGATGCCTAGTATGTACTGAGCCTCTCCCAAGTCTTTCATTGAGAAGCACTATCCAAGCCAGGCCTTTACAGACTAGGAAGGCGATGTCACTCCCACTAACCTTCTTGTAAACACAAGATTCATCTGGATTCTTGATAAAACCAAACTTACTGATGGCTTCATCGAATCGCAGATTCCAACTTCTGCTTGCTTGCTTTAGTCCATAAATGGACTTCTTAAGCTTACAAACTTTCCTAGCATTGTTTTGGTCGACAAAACCTTCAGGCTGTGTCATATACGCAGTTTCTTCCAAATAACCATTAAGGAAGGCGGTTTTGACGTCCATCTGCCATATTTCATAATTGTAATATGCAGCAATCACTAGGAGGATCCGAACGGATTTAAGCATTGCGACTGGTGAAAAGGTTTCATCTTAATCAATACCATGAACTTGTCTGTAACCTTTTGCCACCAATATAGCTTTGTAAATGAATACATTTCCATCTTTGTCGGTTTTCAACTTGAAAAGCCACTTACATCCGATAGGTGTATAACCTTCGGGTAAGTCAACCAAGTCCCAGACTTGATTTTCAAACATGGAATCCATTTCAGATCATGGCCTCTTGCCATTTAGCAGAGTTGGTGCTTGCCATCGCTTGCTTGTAGGTTGCCGGTTCATCTCCATCCATAATCAGGATGTCCTGATTCTCGGTTAATACTAAACCAAGATATCTATCAGGTTGAGATCTCGGCCTCTGAGACCTACGTAGGGTAATGGATTGAGCATTTGCGTTGTCAGTTCGACTTTGCACATTTTGATCATTTTGACTTGCGTCAACAGATGCTGTTTGAGCACTTTGACTGTCATTATGATTTTGTTGCTCATCCTCACGAACTTCGTCGAGTTCGATTTTCCTCCCACTTGTCATTTTGGAAAGGTGCTCCTTCTCCAAAAAGACACCATCGCGAGCAACAAACACTTTGTTCTCCGATTTGTTGTAGAAGTAATACCCTTTGGTTTCTTTTGGGTAGCCCACAAAGTAAACCTTGTCAGATTTGAGATGAAGTTTGTCAGAAATCAATTTCTTGACATATGCTTCGCATCCCCATATCTTTAGAAAAGATAACCTAGGAGGTTTCTTCGTCCATAATTCATATGGAGTCTTTTCTACAGCTTTTGATGGAGCACGGTTCAGTGTTAGTGCCGCAGTTAGAAGTGCGTGTCCCCAGAAAGAGATAGGAAGATCACTAAGACCCATTGTTGATCGTACCATGTCTAACAAGGTTCGATTTCTCCTTTCGGATACTCCGTTCCATTGTGGAGTTCCTGGAGGGGTCAATTATGAAAGTATACCCTTTTCTTTTAGATGGTCATCGAATTCTTGGCTCAAGTATTCACCACCTCGATCCGATCGAAGGGCTTTGATTTTCTTGCCAAGCTGATTTTCAACTTCACTCTGAAATTCTTTGAACTTTTCAAATGATTCAGATTTATGCGACATGAGGTAGACATAGCCATATCTACTATAGTCGTCTGTGAAAGTGATGAAATATCGATGTCCATTTCTTGTGGTTGAGCTCATTGGTCCACATACATCGGTATGTATAAGACCCAATAAGTTACTTGCCCTTTCTCCCAACTTGGAGAATGGCTGTTTAATCATCTTGCCTAATAGACATCCCTCGCAATTCTCAAACGATTCTAAATCGAAAGAGTCAAGAACACCTTCTTGTAGAAGTTTCTTGATGCGTTTGATGTTGATGTGGCCAAGACAATAATGCCACAAGTAAGTCTGATTTGACTCTATGGTCTTAGCTCTTTTGGTATCATTATTCACATTATAAACTTGTTTGTCTAAAGAAAGCACATAAAGGCCATTTTCAGAATGTGCAATACCATATAAAACATTATCGAGATAAAACGAACATTCTTTGTCCTTTACTCGAAATTCAAAACCTTTTGCGTCCAACGCCGAAATTGAAATAATGTTTTTGGTAATGTTAGGAACATAATAAACATTATCGAGTTCCAAAACTGGCCCGGTGGGCAAAGACAAACTGAGAGTTCCTACAGATACGGCACCAATTCTGGCTCCATTGCCGACCCAGAGTTCAATCTCTCCCTTCTCTAGCTTTGTTAGCGTTCCTTAGTCCTTGAGAATTGGAACAAAGGTGTGAGCCACATCCGGTATCTAATACCCATGATGTTAAGCTAGTGAAGTTAAAGTCTATAACGAATATACCTGATTCAGAAGCAACGGTTCCGTTCTTCTTATCTTCCTTGAACTTGAGGCAATCTCTCTTCCAATGTCCCTTCTTCTTACAGTAGAAACATTCGGAATCAGATTTAGAAGACGCTACCTTCTTATCCTTGGTAGCTTTAGACTTAGGCGGAAAAGTTTTCTTCTTACCTTTCCCCTTAAAGCCTTTCTTCTTCTTGCCCGAAAATTTGAACGGCTTGCCCTTTTTAATCATGAGCATATCATGCTTTCCCTCATCCTTGAGCGTTTGCTCAGCTTGCTTCAACATACCATGAAGCTCGGTGAGGGTTTTCTCCATGCTGTGCATATTATATTTCATCTTGAACTGATCATAGCCTTTGTGCAGCGAGTGGAGAATGATGTCAATTGCCATCTCGGTTGAATACCCCGCATCAAGCCTTCCCATGTTTTCAAACAATCCAATCATTTTGAGTACATGTGGGCTGACTGGCTCTCCTTTCTTGAGCTTGCTCTCAAGGATCTGCCTGCGGGTTTCAAACCTTTCAGTTCGGGCCTGCTCTTGGAACATATTCTGCAATTCAGAAATGATCTCAAAAGCCGTCTCTTTTTCAAAGAAAGTCTTTTGAAGCTCAGGAGACATTGTGGCCAACATAATGCATTTGGCATCTCGATTGGCACTTTGCCATCGATTTAGGGCAGCTTGAGTCACCTCCTCATTGGGAGCCTCGGGCTTTTCCTCATCAAGGACATATTCCTTTTGCTCTTGCATGAGAACAATTCGCAAGTTCCTTTGCCAATCAAGAAAATTTGGCCCACTCAGCTTCTCCTTGTCGAGAATTGAGCGTAACGAGAATTGGTTGTTTGAGTTATTTGAAGACATGATTCTACAATTGAAAGAATTTTGAAATTAAAAACCATTCATTATACTTAAATAAGATTGAATTCATTCATTTTAATCAAACTTATTTAAAACGTCTTATTCACACATTAAAGATTGTCCCCATTTTAGGTGAGAATAAGTCGATTCCAAGATCCAAAGAAACAAAGAGTGGTTAAGCATGCTTTGGCTTGTCTTAACACTCAATCTCCTAAGGTAAGCAACGCTTTGCTAATGGCTCCAAGCCACTCTTGGTTGAATAAATCGTCGCATCCAATGCTCTCTAAACAATTTATTCACTTTGCCACGACATGTTAGGACTCCATCACTCATATCGTTGAGTATAACCAAAACCACCTTGCATACCCGATATGCCTTACGTTCCTTGGAGAAGTAGTGATGCCTCGCTTTGGCGTAGCCCACCACTACCCTCGTTCGGTTGGTAAGTGTGTTTTGGAATGGCAAGTTTTACTCAATATTTTAGGGACCTAGGGTTTCTATGTTGGTTGATTTAAGTGAACTTAATTAATCATCTCAACATTCGAAATCCTAAACATGCATCTAACATATAATTCATATATATATAAACATAAATATATATCGAAAACATAAATAGATATGCATTTGGCAACTAGCATGACCCCTTGAGATCTTCAAGTCTTCAAAAGGTCTTCATTTGCAACTTCATGGCTTTGTCTTCTAAGAACCCCGTCTTCAAGACTTGACCAAAATATTACAATTGCTAGTATCTACGATTAGGACTAATCTAAATATTAAGGTACAAAAATACTCAACGGTTCGCAGACCGTATTTAGATTTACAAAAATACATCACGGATCACAGTCCGTATTTTCTATCCTAATCGGGCCCCACTAGTTGCCATTTCATAAAACCCGTGAGAGAATTTACATTCCATTCATCCATTCACTATCTGTGAATGGCCCATGCATTTTACAACGATAAACAAGTAACAATGCATAAAACGCGCGAGAACTAGTAACTAATCTAGGTGGTTAATCCAATTAACACGCCTAATTAAACTAGTCAAAGTTGTTTTAACCGGTTATGGAAATAACTAAGAGACGCTCCCACTAAATTCCGTATCCAACTTAACTAATCCAATTAATTAAGTCGGTGAACCCAAATATTTGCCAAAATTAATTTTGCAAATGTCGCTCAAAATCCGAGGCCTAGCCTCCAAAAATTTTAATTAAATAAACAAAATAATTAAAATAATTAAAACGACAATTTAAGCAAAATACGTATTCCAAAATGTCTAAGTGCCTAGCACTAACTTGGAGTCCAAAAATTACCCTTACTTACATATTAAGCAACGCTAAAATTAACTTTAAATAGCATCGCCTTAATAACCCGGGGTTATTGTGCCAATTATGGGATTGTACGTACCGTACAACAAGCACGTAGTATGCCCATGCGCACCCCCGCAACACCAAGCATGCATGTGGGCTGCTTGTGCTCGCATGCGCCACGCCCAGCCCAGGCAAGCGTAGCAGCATGCACAGCGCGCACAGCCTTATGCTGCTGCTGCGCCATGCTGCTGCTTGCTGCTGGCAGCGAGCAGCAGCCCACGCCCTTCCTCGCACACACAGACGCACAGCACCACGCACCTAAGAACGAAGCGCCCAACAGCCTCGACAACCACATATGGGTTGCGTGAGCAGCCCAGCTGGCCGAGAGCTAGCTCGGGGCTCTTAGGCCTCGTGTTGCGTGCTAATGTTTCGAAAATTATCGATTTTTGTGTGTGAGATTATAAATCAATTCTAAATTAATTTTAGAATCAATTTTGAGGAAAAATGAAAAATAACAAGTCCAACTTAAATAATTCATCCAAATGCAATTAACCAAATTTATTTCCAAGAACCATTCTTTAATAAAATTGGTTTAACTTGGTGTAATAAAATAAATTAGGGCAATTCTCACTATTAATTTAATCACTTTAAATTAATCTTGAGATTTTGACAAAATAAAAGGGAGTTGGAAAAATGAACATAAGTTCAATAAAGACTCAAACTTTAATACTTGTGACTCCATGAAAAAATTATATCTTCCAATATGAAGATAAACCAATTTCAATCACAAGTTTTAAACTTTATGATTCCAATCAACTAAAAAATGATTAAATCAACAAAGTTTAACCAAAATTCATGGAATTTAGTAACTCAAAGTTTCAATCACTTATCATAAATAAAGATTGAATCTTTAGTACTTGGAAGCAACAAAGAACAACAATTTCACACTTAATGCAATTAATTTGCAATTATGTGAAAAAATAAAACCAAACTTTCAAGCACCAATTACTACCAAGTAATCATGCTTAAAGTGGTCTAAAATTGCATATAAATAAAGGAAAGAACCAAATTCATAACCACCATAAATATGCAATCAATTTTCAAGGTTAGAGAGACTTAAAATTTTTCGTCAAAACGAAAAATCCCTCGAAAAATGCATTTCTGGTCGTTTTTTGGCTAAAAACAGAGCCCTAAAAGGGTAAAACCATTTCCAGAACGCCTTTTCCACCCAAAATTCACTATTTTTGGGTCGAAATCTGAATTCGGGAGCTGAAGACAGCTCTAATACGAGGTAAAAATTGGAAAAACGAGTTACTAATCTAATTAGCAACTTAAAACCAGAAAAATTAAGCCCTAAAAACACCTTGAAAATATTATGATTTTAAAAATAAACGAGCGAGGCTCCGATACCGCTGTTGGGGTTTGGTGAGTCCGACTCACCGCGGAAACAAACCCAAAAACAAGACCGCACTCGCAATAAATAAAACCATAAACATAATTATATTAATCACAAGATTAAGATAAGCTAATTACCTTTGACGCGTGCTTCGCTCCAAAATGAGCTCTTACTTGAAAGCTTCAAGTCCCGCTCACACGGAGACCTCCAACGAAGTCCACCCGCACCAACAAAATCGACTAGGTCCAATGTCTTGGGGTTAGCAAGACCCGACCAATAAAACCCGAGTAATTATATTGAGTTCAAAGGTTTTCACTAATTGTGATGCCTTTTCCAACTCTTACTCAAGCATCATTCCCAATGCCCATACTTGGGTATTTATAGGAAATGATGGGAGTATCATTTACTCTCCCATCAATGTGGGACAGTATGATTTTTCCATTTTATTTTAAAGCTAAAATAAAATTAATAATCAAGCTAGTAATAAATCAACAAGTGGCAAGCTCATGTGAGTGGTTAGGTGAGGACCACTTGGAAAAGGGGGGGACCAAACTCGCTCCCCACTCCCTCTCCCATAACCGGCCACCTCACTCCACACACACTCAAGGACCACAAGCCACATGGCACCCACCCTTGGGCACCAAGGCAGCCAAGGTGGGCTGCCATGCGCTGCTGTCCGTGGAAACCACGCCCAGCAAGCCCAGCAGGCCCAGCACTCGCATGCGGGCTGCCAGGCGCTGCTGGCCAGCAAGCCCAGCATGCTTGTGCGGGCTGCTGTTGTCCTTGTGCCTTGGCCAACGCTGCTAGGTAGCAAGCAATGGCCTAGCCATGCTGCTGCTAGCTGTGGCGAGCTGGCGCGCCTAGCGTGCTAGCTGCTGCAGCTTGTTGCGGCATGGCTTGTTAGCCATTGCGCGCTAGGCAGCGCCTAGCCTTGCGATGCTAGCATGGGTGCGCTAGCACACACCAGCCAGCCTAGGCTCGGCTTGGTGCACATGATAGCCACCATGCTAGGCCATACGCCCTTAGCACTCGGTTTGCTTGGGCATTCCGATGCTAGGGGTATTTTGGTCTTTTGTTGATTTATTACTATTTCTCGTCTCGTCTTTCACTATTTTTCGACTCGACTTCCGACGCTCGGTTTCGACGCTCTAAGCTCGAATTTCCGACGTCTAAATAAATACTACTCGGTCGACTCATTAATTCCATCCGAATTAATTCGTCGGTTCGGTTTGTTGAATGCTTGGGTGTGACCCGAAGGGTCCAGTCAAGATTAAGTTGTAATATTAATTATTTATTAATATTACTGATCGAAAGCGGCCTCCACCTAGGCATTCCGATCACTTGACCTTACTGAATATATTAGCTTTCTAATAATTCTGAACCCACTAATGGAATAGTACACTTGTTCAAAGGACACCATTCCTTTCACAAGTGAATAAGTTGCGCGCAACAGCTGAGCGCGAGTTTGTGAGGTGCGCGCGACATTTTCCGCGGCAGCTTAAATTTTAACCTAGATGCTCCTAAATCCGTCATCATTGGGTTTTAAGCACGGGCTTAAGCTTAATTATGATTTGGTTTAGTTAATTGGACCTTGTATTGGCCTTGTTCTTATATTCGGGCTAGTCTTTTGTGTTTTGTGGCTTAACCAGTTATCCATAAGTATTCTTCACTTTGATCCAAGATGAAGATGACTTTATTTATCATCATAGCACTTCTTGTCGGGACAAGAGGCCAAAAGTAGATGTCTACAGTTAGCCCCCACTTTGATCGAGTCTAGGATAGACGATGATCAAAGTAGTCAAGGAAAAATTCAAGACTCATTCTGCGAAGTTCACTAAGATTAGAGAATCTTTCAGTAATGTTTAAGGATGTCGAAACAGTCCTTGGTTTTCTAAGTGTTTGAAATAAGTAGCTATTAAGGCTAGAGAAAGCTTTCCCTAGTCTTAACGCGCTAAAGAATCTAGATTGATCCTTTGCAATTGTAGAATACTTTTACAAGTAAATGTATTCCGAGTGATGTCAAGTCATGAGAAAAGATCGTTTTAAAAAGAATAAAAGGGGATGGTTTCCTCTCAATCATGTCATCGTTGGTCTAAAGTCCCTCGATATGTCATTGAAACTTCAGCCTGACTTTAACAAAGTAAAAAGAATAAAAAGGGGGTTTTCGATATTCAAACCGAAAAGGGTCCGGCATTTGAGCCGGGTCCGGTATTCGAACCAGATGTCCACAAGATAGAAATATATGTCTCAGGACTGGAGGCATATATCCAAATCCAGTGAGAGAGAAGAAAGTCAGCAACTCTCTCAGCAGTTTTGTCCACAAGATGAGTACACGTGTCTCAAGACTGGGGGCACGTGACTACATGGGTGCGACACTGTCTCGTCGCTCTTTATACAGGGGGTGGACGGACACCCTAACTGTCCGGCAAGTTAGTAAGCTCACTAACTACCGTATTTGCTTCCATTCAAGAAGTGCCTATTCCTGAAGGTTCGGCGTGCCTGTCGACTCGCGAGCTAACGCCTACAGTAAATAGTCTACCTTTTAGTTCCGAAAGGTACATCTCGCAAAGCTTGGGCTGAGGTGAAATTTTACGCAACACCTACGCCGTACAATTTTACGCTGTACGCTACTCCATTTGCATTTTTACGCTGCATGAAACGCCTTCCTTTTGCTTCGGACATGAAAAAGAAGATAACCCGGACACTTATAACGTCAGTATAGTAAAATGACAAACCTGTCTATGGGTGCTTTTACGTAAAGAATCACCACGGAACGTCTTAAGGCACGCTTACGAAAAACGTTCAAAACGTATGCTTGGGGAAGGCACAAAGCACGGTGTGCATGCAAAATGATGCTAAGAACTATCAAAGAAGAAAATAAACTACAAATGCAAAGCAATTAAAAGGATTTTGATAATTTGCGCGCCATTACGTCTAATAACGAGCAAAAACCGTTGAAAAAATAATCAAACGGATCAAATCCGGATACCGGTCATTTTAGTGACCACTATTCACGTGCAAATCAGTGGGTCGTGCTGGCTAAGCGCGCGCATCGTTCTGAGTTGCGCTGCTATGTCACGCGCAACTATTGGAGTTGCGCGCGACACTTTGTTCAGGAAAAAGAAAATCGCAAATGTGATTTTTCATTTCGCTCTCTCTCTCCTTCCTTCCTCCACTTTCGACCCTTTTTCACTGTAAAGGGCTCCATTTTTTGCGATTTTCAAAGCTGAAGGAAGCAAATCTTGCTCTTAATTCACATTTGCCATAATCCAATGTAAGTTTTTTGCTTAAAATTCGTTTATTCTTGGCTGGCATTTGAGCGTTTTTCGAATCGTAAAATCCCAAATTTTTAATTTGGGGATTTTTGATTCGGTCCATTATTCTTGAAATTGTTTGTTCCATGTTGTTGTGCTATGTTTAAGGAGTGTTTTGCAACAAATTTCATGAAAAATGGTTAAGTATTGAACCTTGTAGGAGCATTTCTTTGTTTAAGTTCGTTCTTGCTCTGTTTGTTCGAATTTTGCTCGAATCTGTTTCTTTTCTTGCTCATTTTGGTTATACTTGTTGATTATGAAGTAGATTGTAGTATTATAACTAGTATTAATTTCATAACTCACATTTTGCAAATTTTGAAATTGAAAAAATGGCGCGAAGTGTATACTTAGCTTGTTTTTGCCATATTTGAACTTCAAGATTGTTTGGTAGACGATAATTGTGTTGGTATTACCATTATTCGTCTTGGAATATTTGATTCTTTGAGATTTTGAAATATAATCCCTTGAATGCTTAGCTGAAACTGGTATAGGATGGCTTTTGTGGGTGTTAAAAGCCCCCATTTACTGAGTTTGACTACAGGTATCGTAGCCCCCAAGTATGGGTGACATTCGATTTTTGTGTTTTGTCCTATCGGCAGCCGTTATGCTGCCGAAATGGATCTAGAACACGATTATTAGTTTAGGAAAAAATGAAATAATAGAAAAATCTCGTCTATCATAGCATGGATTCGCCTCCATTTGTTGACGCGGAGGAGATTCTAGGCAGCCCTGACGAGGTAGTTCGCCCTCAAAAGAGGGTGACCCGACCTCGTGAGGAGGTTCGAGAGCGACGCGCCGCTGCTGATTGACGTCGCCAGAAGGATGTGGTCTGGGAGGCTCCTCCCAACTGGGACCCTAGGGTCCTTAAGTGGGATCCAGACCATCACGTCTCGGTTCGAGGGTGGCGCGACATCGTGAGTTTCTTACGCCTTCTCTTTTTTTTTTCTTTCCCTCTTTTCTTTCAAAAACCGTTTTTTTTTTATTATTTTGGCTCTCTCTTCTCTTTTTTTTAGAGTGAGTCTAGCATGCGTCTATATGGCTTTGGTGACCTGCGGACTTGTTTTGAGAGCTTACCTGACGAGGTAAAGGAGATTGTGGAGCTTTCAGGGATTGGTCGTGTGTTAGCGGCTCTTTGGGATTTGTCGAGTCAGTCTGCTTCGTCAGCTTTCCTCCGCGGATTGCTGGAGTTTTGGTGGGATTCCACCAACACTTTTCACTTTCCATGGGGAGAGATGACAGTCACCCCTTACGACTTCTCTATGATCACGGGTTTTCCTTTTGTAGGTGAGCCTGTAGTTATAGAGGTCGTAATGGGGCACGACTTGAGACTGAGGGATCTTGTGGGGGATCGTCTAGCGGCGATCCTTCACGTATATCCTCAGACTTGTCCGTACTTGATTCTTGCCGACGAGTTGTCGGCTGAAAAGGTTGACCGGCAGTGTACACCGGAGCAGTTGGCTCGGATATACATTTCCCACATTCTTTCCGTCAATCTCTTGAGTGATCGGGGAGAGCGTTTCCCAATCGGGTTATTTACTTGCCTCATAGACTTGGGGCAGGTAAGTAACCTGAACTAGGCGGAGGTGTCGTATGCCTGTATGCTTAGAGCTATGGGCAAGGCGACCCGGGTAGTGGATCCTGTGGCAGCTACTGAGGTGCCTCGGATCTCCCTTACATGGCATGGTCGTATCCTTGAGGTACATACTTTAAACTTTCTTTAGCTTTTTATTATTCATTTTTCTCTTTTAAGCCGTTTCTCCTTTGTTTAGGCGTGGGGATACTCGTACCTGCCTTTCCTAGCCCCCAGGGTGCTCGAGGCTGCTTGCTTTCCTATCGGCCATCGACTGGCTAGGATTAGGAAAAGGCGAGCTACTTCAGCCGGCGACTTTTTCCAGAGGATTCTTTCTGCGACCCGTGCGTCGGTGAGTATTTTGACAACACATATGCATCTTTCTTTACATATTATTATTTTGCTTTGATGATTTTCATGTGATTGCATTAGATCGATCTCCATCCTTGGAGTTTGATCGTCGTAGTCCCTGAGGATATCCGGTCTGGCATAGTTCGTTGCCGGTTCCGGGCTCTTTACTAGGGACTCCCGGTGCTCCAGAGGACGGACGCTTGGTTTTTAGGCGAGCACGTTCTTTGGCTGCATTCGTCAGAGGAGCCGGTAGTTCCTGTGGATCCTCCGATCCGGATGTTACGTCCGAATTTGCAATCGACCGAGGATCGAGCTCAGGCGATCCTTGGTTATCCAGCGGATCAGCTGGTGCTGCCGGATGCTCCTTATCCGACTTTTATTGTATCCAGGCTGACTCCTTTCCCAGCTTTTGTTCCGGTTAGTATCTCAATTCTTTCTTTTTCTTCTTTTTTTTTTTGTTTCTATTTATTTTTCGGAACTTTGACCCCCTTTTATATATATATATATATATATATATATATATATATATATATATATATATATATATATATATATATATATATATGTATATGTATGTATGTATTTTTTTTTTAGCGGGTCGAGCTAGGCGGTTAGGTGCCTCCTACAGCGGAGATCATGTATACCGATGCTGTCGGATCGGTAATTCGTGAGATCCATCCAGCAGCGGAGGATAATGAGGGGATACCGTTCATTCCTGAGACGGTTGAGTCGGTATGTCCTTTTTTGTATATGTACTTTAAATATTTCTATTTTTTGCTTAATATACATTTATTTACTAACTGTCCTTGTATTCTTGGAACAGGTTCCGCAGGAGACCGTGAACGGCATGGTGAGGACTATACGTGCTTTCCTAGCTGCTTATCGGAGAGCCCTCGTGACTTTGTTATGCCGTGATCATCGGATGATTGCGGTAAGTTTCATTTCTTTTCTTTTTCGACGAAGTTATTACATTTCATGTATTAATCTTCGTTTTGGGATTTTGCAGCATGTACAACAACCGTCTAGCAGTCGCAGAGCACCCTGATCCTTTTGTACACATTTTGTTAGAAAACTAATGTGCATATTATTTTGTTTTGTTGTACTTGTGACACTTTTTTTTTGTATATGTCATTTATATTATTATTATTTTTTGTTTCCATGTGTACACATATAAAAAAAAAAAAACCAAAAAATTTTCCGAGGGAGGGAAAGGGTTCCCGACTTACCCCCCTCGAAAAATAACAAAAGAAAGGAAAAAAGAGACTAAAAAGGAAATAAGGAAAGAAAAAAGAATATAGGGGAGAAAAAAGAAAGAAGGAAAAGAAGAACGAGAAAATAATAATAAAAAAAAAAAAACAAATAAAAAGGAAAGAAAAGGGACACAAAAGTTAGCAAAAGGCAAGCGTATGATTAGTCTTAAGATTTTGTCAATATTCCGTCATTATGTAAGCTAAAATACGGAAATAAGCCTAAACCACATGTCGCGACAGAGAAGACGCGCGCAACTGGATGAGTTGCGCACGCCATCTGTTTGTGAACTTTCCTTTGGGCGAAAATTGCCGAAAATATTCCCCTCTTGGGTCTATTTAAGCATAGTTTCGTGTAGGTTTTTTGATCATCTCGCATTCATTCGCCTAGTAATATTATAAGAACTAAAAAGAATAATCTCTCTAAATACTTACTCTCTCTCTTTTTTTTTTTACATTGAACAATGGTGAAGACCTTTGAACAACGTTTGAAGCAATGGGTTACCTCCCTTTCAAACGAGGACAAACTAGCTTTCAAAATTTATCACCTAGACCCTCTATTGAATTATATGCAATTAGTGATTAATTTTGATTTCCTTCATGCCGCAGTTATCCATTGGGATTCCAACCACCATCTCTTTTTATTTAAAGGGGACGAAATTATTCCCCTTCCTGGTGAGTTCGAGGCCTTGCTAGGCTTCCCTACAAATACTCTCCATGTGACTTATTTGCCCCCATTGTCGGATCCCAAACCTATATTCCAAAGATTTTTCGGCTTGTCCGACAATGATATGGCCAATATTGGAACTGAAGAAGGCGTGAATTTAATTCAATTTATTGAACATTTCGCCGCCCCTCGTGACAACATGACTAAACAACGCTTTAAAATTCGTGCTTTATGCTATTGTCTTGTTGTCAATTGTTTACTTAGGACAAACAAAGAATATGGAGATTATTCCATGGTGTCCATAGTAGAGCAAATAGAGGGATGTCATTCACCCGCTCCTTTGGCTTTGGCAGAAACCATTTTATGCTTGAATCGCCTTAGAGGAGACCCTAACGAAAATGGTTTCACGGGAAGTCCACTCCTAATACACGTAAGTTTTTTTTTGTCGTTTTTTGAGCGTAAGCCATGCAGTTGCACTAGTATGTCCAGCGCAATCTTCTGCGCTGCGCGCGGATGGTGCGCGCAACTTATTCTGATGCGCGCGCCACCTGCTCGTGTAAAAACTGATTTTTTTTTCAGATGTGGCTCATGGAGCGTTTGCGAATAGTTGATCAGCCACAAAATATCGAGGCTAATGGAGTACGGACATTCCCTGGACGTCGAATCCTTTACAAGCACAAGAAGGAAGAGGAATGGATGTCGTTTTTCTGTCACGGGGTTCCTAACATACGTTTTGTGATTCCTTGGTGGAACATAAATAGTATAGTTGGGAGTAGTCTCAATTGCCCTTACATTAGGCATTTAGGCCTATCTAGTGCTACTTACATTTTTCCTTGCAGGGTAATGAGACATTACGGGATGAAATAGATTATTCCCCCGCAAGACTGTGACGCACCAAAAAATGTGACTTTTAGACCCGAGCGAATTTTTCGTTGGATAGAGTATTGGTCAAGTCTTCCAAGGTGGGTAGTACAAAATCCTACTGCGAGTATTGTATTATCTTCCTTTTATAAGGCTTGGATGAATGCGGCGGATAAGGGCGAATTAAACAAGGCCCGATCTCAATATCAAACTGCCACGGCTCGCAATCGACCCAAGCCTTTAATGCATTCAGCCACCACTACCCCTCCTAGTGGCCAAAACAAAGGAGTGAGAAGAAAATTGGACTTCTCATCTCCTAAGGCGCGTTCGAAGGAAATCCAAAAGGAAAGCTCCCTCCAAACCCGCACAAAAAGGTGTGATAATTAAGGAACCTTCGCAACAAACTCGAAAGAGGACTCTAACAAAAGCTTCGGAAAAGGGAAAAAGGGTTGAAAAGGCTCCTATTCCTAAATTGAAGAACAATGTATGGGTCAAGAAGAAGACTGTAGGAGAAAGCTACAAGGTTTTTGAAAATACTGCGATGGAAACTACTCCTCCATCATCCGTGACAATTGAGGATATAGTGAAGCCTTAGAGTGTTACACAATTTCTCTTTTTTTTGAATAAAGTGTAATCACTACTATGCCCCTTTTCTTTATTTAAGATCTAGTTCAACAATGTCTCCCCCTTTTTTTTTAATTTGAATGAAATAAAAATGAGCTTTATGTTTTGATATTTTGATATGACCGAATCATATAGATTGCCTACGTATTCGTATCACGAAATCAGGTCATTGCGTAGTTCTAATTCTTTTTTTTTTATTTATTTTTTCTTTAACTCCTTAAGTAAAAATTAAATGAAAAAATTAAACAAACTTTTTTTAAAAGGAATCAAAGTTTAATCTTTATATTTTTCGAGTACATGTTTATATTCACGAAACGCCCTCCTTTTATCGTAAGTAGAAGTTGCAACTTTGTTCAAACAAAAAGTCCGGGTTCGCAGTTTTACGATCAGGTGGGGCGCGCAACAACTAAGGTGGCGCGAACCTGTCGTGCACAACTGCATGAGTTGCGCGTGACATCTGCGCGCAACTATTCTAGTTGCGCGTTACACCTGTACTACGAGTGTTTCTATTTTTTATTTATTTCTGTGCTATTACCCCCCCAAGTGTTAAGATTTTTTTCGTGAAGTTCGATAAAAAATATGAACACTTAGAACGGTTTATTATTTCTAAATTACCCCCCCAAATGTTATGTATTTTATCGTGTCATTCGGTAAAATACATTACACTTAGAATCTTTCAATTGAATGCTAATGAAAATTAGTTATATAAAATGAACGAGTTAATCCGCATTTCATATGTAATACTTCTTAAGTCGATCAATGTTTATTAATTGGTGAATTTTATCTCCTCCAATGTCCATTGATCTGAAGGCTCCTCCTAATAGGATTTCAATTACGCGGTAGGGACCTATCCAATTAGGTTTGAATTTCCCTCTTGGATCGGTAGGTGGACCCCTAACCTTTTTTAGTACAAAGTCACCTTCTTTTATATTTCTGGGTTTTACTCTTTTAGTGAAATGACGCGCAATGTGCCTTTGGTAGACTTGTACATGATGCAAAGCTCTTAATCGTCGATCATCGAGCAATAAAAGCTCCTCATACCTCGCTCTTACCCATTCAGCTTCCGGTAGCTTACTTTCGAGTATGATGCGTAGGGATGGTATTTCCAATTCGACTGGTTGAACTGCGTCCATTCCGAAAACTAAGGAGTATGGAGTTACTCCTATTGATGTTCGTATAGACGTTCTATAACCCCATAGTGCGAAGTGTAGTTTATTCGGCCAGTCTTTATAATTTTCTGCCATTTTCTTAATGATGACTGTTATATTTTTATTTGTCGATTCTACAGCTCCATTCATTTAAGGTCTGTATGGGGATGAGTGATGATGTTTTACTTATAACGAGTTAAGAGGGTCTCGACTTCAGCTTTGAATTGAGATCCCTGATAACTAATTAGTTCGTGTGGAACTCCATATCTGCAAAATATGTTTCGTTCGAGAAACTTTGCGACATGTGTAGAAGTGATATTCACGTAAGAAGCAGCCTCAATCCACTTGGTGAAGTAATCGATGGCTACCAATATGTACTCGTGCTCTCCTGCTTCTGTTGGAGAGACTTTTCCAATTATGTCAATTCCCCAAGTTGAAAATGGCCAAGGGTAAGTGTGATTATATAGTTCGGATGGTGGATGGTGTTGTAAATTAGCAAACATTTGGCACTCTGGAAATTTTTTAACATATTGTATGCAATCATGTTCCATAGTTGACCAATAGTACCCTTGTCGCGAAATTATTTTTGCAAGCATTTTACCATTCATGTGAGGTCCACAAACACCTTTGTGAGTATTCTCCATAAGGTGTGTGGTTTCGGGTTGGTCTATACACAATAAACTTTGACCATTACGTCCTTTTTTGCATAATTGACCATTTAATAGACCGTATTGTGCCGCAAGTGTTCGTAAGGCTCGTTGGTCTTTCGATGAACTATTTTCGGGATATGTGCCATGAGTAATATATTGGAGGATATGATCATACCACGGATTGTTCCCTTCGATGTCATTTATTTCCTCTATTGCGTTGCAATATGATGGTTCTTCTCTTCTATCAACGCATAATGACATCATATTCAAGTGATCTAGAATGTTGATCATTGAGGCTAATTTTGCTAGCGCATCGGCAAATTGATTATCATCCCTTGGGAGATATTTAAAGTCAATATGTTCAAAGTGCTCGACGAGTTGCTCTAGGTGTGATTGGTATAATATCATTTTGGAGTTCTTTATTTTCCATTTTTTCAGTATATGATTAATAATCAAACTGGAATCTCCATATACCTCTAATTTTTGCACACCTATGCTAGCTGCTACTTCTAATCCAATAATGTACGCTTCACATTATGCGGCATTATTAGTAACCTCAAACTCTAGTTTGACAGAGATTGGAGTATGTGCTCCCTATGGACTTATGAGTAACACTCCTACGCCACATCCCTTTTGATTGGATGCACCGTCGAAGTACATTACCCATTTGTCATCTTGTATCATGAGAATCTCTTCATCCGGAAGATGAGTAGTTTCTGCATGACTTGTTTGAATTGGATGTTGGGCCAGAAAGTCGGAAATTACTTTTCCCTTCATTGATTTTTCTGGAATATATTTTAACTCAAATTCGGCCAACATCATCAACCATTTGGATATTCTTCCTTGTATAGGTGGTTGTTCAAACAAATACTTGTCTATGGTAGCATATAATGTCGTACTTTTTTAGTTGCCCACACTAATGCTAAACTTGTCTTTTCTAAGGTGCTATATTTCGTTTCATATTGGATGAATTTTTTACTTATGTAATATATGGCACGCTCGACTTTTTCTACCTCTTGTGCTAACATGGCGCCCGTGGCCGTGTCTGTAACTGTAATGTATAGCCTAAGAGGTAGTTTGGGTACTGGTGGTGCTAAAATCGGTGGACTTTTGAGATAATCTTTGATTTTCTCAAAAGCCTTTTGGCATTGATCGTTCCATTCATGTTTTTCATCTTTTTTCAATTTTTTAAGTATTGGCTCACAAGTCATAGTCAATTTGTTGATAAATCGAATAATGTATTGCAGTTTGCCAAGGAACCCCCTAATTTCTTTTTCTGTTTGAGGGGGAGGAATATCAACAATTGCCTTTATTTTAGAGGGATTGATCTCAATACCGCGAGTGCTTACTACGTATCTGAGTAACTTGCCGGAAGTTACTCCGAAGGCGCATTTTTGTGGATTTAATCGCATGTTGTATTTTTTTATGCGAGTGAAAAATTTGCGTAAAGCTTTTATATGTCCCATTCTATCTTTGGACTTTAAAATAATATCATCCACATACACTTCTATTTTTTTATGCATCATATCATGCAAGAGAGTCGTAGCCGTTCTTTGGTACGTAGCTCCTGCATTTTTTAAACCAAATGGCATGACTATATAGCAATACGTACCCCAAGGGGTGATAAAGCATGTCTTTTCTTCGTCTTCTTTTGCCATTAAAATTTGGTTGTAACCTGTGTATCCATCCATAAAGGATAACATCGCATGTTTAGCCGTGTTATCTACCAATATATTAATATGTAGTAGAGGAAAATCGTCTTTAGGGCTAGCCTTATTAAGGTCCCTAAAGTCGACACACATGCAAACTCGTCCATCCTTTTTAGGGACTGGGACGATTTTCGCTACCCATTCTGGATAATTACATACGCGAATGAAACCTGCGTCCAATTGTTTTTGTACTTCCTCTTTTATTTTTAACGCGCCATCAGGTTTCCTTCGTCGAAGTTTTTGTTTTACTGGTTTAGAGATAGGGTTCAAGGGAATGGTATGTTCTGCAATTTTCCTATCTATTCCAGGCATGTCTTTGTATGACCAAGTGAACACGTCTTTTAATTCTTTGAGCGTCGATATGAGGGTCGATCGCTCTGCCGGATTCAGAGTTGAGTCAATTTTGACTTCTCTTTTGTTTTCATTAGTTCCTATATTGATTATTTCAGTTTCTTCAATGATAGGGTTCTTTTGTTCTCGTTCATTCATTAGTTAGACCAACTTATTAATATCCTCATTAGATTGATTGTTATAGCATTCGAAAGACTCAATAGAAGGCATATACTCAGAAATAGAGCTCATATTATTAGAATCAAAAGAAATTACATTAAGACAAGAATCCTTTTTGGGATCTTCGTCCTTCGAACTAGAAAATAAAGACTCAGTAATGGCCACAAGGCCTAGATTCTCAGCTTCCCTAGAATCTATAATAGATTCGTCGTCCAATTCTTCAAACATCTTCCCTTCGCCTGTGACGATTTCCAGCTTATCACCTTTGTGATTGGTCCACTTGAAAGATTTCCTCCACCCATGCTCCAAGGTTTCATTAGAAGGGGTTATCAATGAAGTTGGGTCAAAAGCTTCATCTTGGATAGCATTTTGATTGGTCATCGCAGCGACATGATTTTGTTCTAGTCCAAATAGCAAGTTAAATGCTTGCCTATCATAGCACCCTGGAATTTGGTATTTTGATTTGACGATACTAAAATCGTCATCCAAGAAGTAGCAATCGTGAAATATTTCGAATCCAGGCTTCTTGATTCCTTCCAAAACTAGTGGTTTTGGAAAGTCATAGCATGGGTAGTCTTTTCCCTCCCTAATGAATTGTCCATTAAGGGTTTGTTGGTAGGATGGGAGTAAAGTGACTATCCCTTTCTTGTTGTTGTCTCTACGTGCTTTGTTTTTCGCACCGTGAGACTTCAATTCTTCTTTGGTTGGTTTGTATCCCAATCCAAAGGAGAAGCTTTTCTTTGGGATAGGAAGTAAGAAAGATTTCTTCATTCCTATTCCTAAAGGCATCCCGGGAAAGTAAGTACTCTTGAGTAAGATGTTGTTTACTATCTGGGTTGAATATGGATCAAGCTTGAAAGGTTCTTCCAAGTCTTCCTCCATTTTTATTGTGTAGATTGGCTCCGCGGCAAATCCCCACATGTCCTCTTCATCATTATCGTGGTTTATTTCTAAGAGTGATTGATCATTTATTGCTATTTTAAGTGGATAAGCATGTATAGTCATAGGAAGCCCTTGATAGTTCAACCGAATCATTTGATGAAGTGAGGATGGTATTGCACCAAGCTCATGTATCCAAGGAAGTCTAAGTAGAAGGTTGAATGTAGGTTTTATGTCCATAACGTGGAATTCAACCATCTTTTGTGTTGGGCCTGTGGTAATTGGTAGCTTAACAGTTCCACACACCGATCTTCTCGAATTGTAACAGGCCCTAATGTTTTGTGTTGTTGATTGAAAATCCTTTTCTGGATTAAGGCCTAAGTATTTTGTAGTTCGCAATGGGCATAGGTTTACAGCTGACCCATTGTCCACCAAAGTTAGAGGGATGTTGTATCCCTTGCACCCCGCAGTTAAATATAATACATTGTTGTGGGTAGTGTCTTTTGAAGGCAAATCATCATTAGTGAAAATGATTGATTTGTCAGATTTCTCGCTAGTAAGCAAGCTAACGAGATCTTGAGGGGTTGAGTCTGTGCTTACAGAAAAAGCCGTTAAAGCATTCATAAGGGAATTCCTATGTTCTTTAGAAGTACTTAGGTGTTCCCAAATGCTAACATTTGCCTTGGATTGGCGAAGTTGTTTAACTAATGGATCTTCCACCTCAAGTGGAGGTGGTATTGTATTTTGCATTTGACCTTGAGTTTGATTTTGTGTGGTCGAAGATCCATTTGGCGGTGGTGCTTGGTAAACTCGGCCAGTATGAGTTAGATGATCTATCTCGTTTGGATTAGTTGTAGGACTCATAAACCAACTTTCTTCTAGAGGCTTTGAGCGTGCCTCCATTTCAAGATGTTCCATGAGTTGAGCTTGATGCCATTGTTCATCCAAGGAGAGATTTGATAAGTCTTGTGACTTCCCCAAGAAATGATCCCAATTAAGCGCTCCATTTGTTTCATTTTGTAAACAAGATGGAGGTGGGACGACGACATACTTAGAGACATATAAGTCTTGAAAGTCGTCGTCCCATAGTCCACATACTTCATTAGTTGCCCCCATGAGTATTGTGGATAGAGGTTCTCCTATAGGTGTGATATAGTTAAAAGGATTGAACATATCACTTCCCATATGGTCCTCATTGATGTGAAACACCCCTAAGGGGGGTGCATTTTTATTAGGTTTAGGCGTGGCAATTCTCCCATCGTCTACCAAATCTTGTATTTTGTGCTTTAAGACAAAGCAACGTTCAGTATCGTGTCCATTGCCTTTATGATAAGCGCAATAAGCATTACCATCCCAATTAGCAAATCTTCTTTCTGGTGGAGTGGGTGGTGTTGGTCCTGTTGGTGCTAGTAAACCTTTTTCATTTAATTTCTTTAGCAATTCTTTATAGCTCACAGGAAATTGAGTAAATTTTCTTTCTCTTGTCCATCTTTTTCTAGGATCATTATATTGATTCGTGTTATTGTATTGCATGGTGGTCGCAAGTACGTCAATAAAGGATGATGTGCTATCATTCCCCTTCTTGTAGTTATTTTTAGGTTGATGATGATGATGGGGTTTATTTGCTTTTTCTTTAGCAAGATCATCTTCAATCCTAGTAGCCACGGAATAGACCTTTTGAAAAGTGTCTAAACCAAGGTAAAGTAGATGTTTGTTGTACTTTTCATGACAGTTGTCAATGAATTTTTGTACTAATTCGAGTTCGGGTGGCCTTTGGGCAGGGTGGGCAGGCTTTTCTTGCCATCTACCATAGAAAGCAAGGAAACCTTCATCGTCGCCTTGCTTTAGCATCTCGAGTTCACGTAGAGTGGATTTGAACTCTACATTACTCTCATATTGGGTAATGAAAGCCGAAACTACATCTTCTCATGTTGCCTTGAATTTTGGATCTAGCCCATAGTACCACTCTCTTGCGGTTGGGTCTAGAGATAAAGGAAAAGTCAAAGCATAAAGCTTAGGATCAACTCCATTTAATTCCATGGTGTCAGTAAAACACATTAAATGATTTTGTGGATTATTGGTCACCTTAAATATTGGCAAGTCCGTAGTTACGAACTTTTCTGATAAAGCAAGTCCTGCGGGAGGAGCAAACTTTTCTGCGTCGAAGTACTTGTTCCCCATTGTAGAACGAAGAACTAGCTTCTCCAACGACTTATCTTTGATGGATAATTGTTCCATCTTTTCTTGCAAGGCTAAGGCTCTAGCATTTTTCTTATTAGCCTTTTAAATTTTCTTAATTCTTTTCTCCTCGGCTTCTTGAGCCTTTTCCTCTCTCAAACGAAGAATCTCCTCTTGAAGTTCTTCAATGGTTGACATTGTTGTTGGACTAGGACTAGTTGTCGAAGAAAAATGGTTTGATAGGGATTGATCTTTGGATGGTAAACGTAGAAGGTGAGTGCCTGGGTGTCTTCTTTCCCAAGATGGGAAACCGGCCCTAAAAGAAGTACAAAAGAATAAGTAAACCGATACGCTTGCTTAGAAGGGGAAGAAAGAAAAGAAAATGACGTAAGATATATTCGAATGAATAACATCGCCCTTAACAATTCTTGAATAAAGATATCGTTTTGACAAGTCAATTTGTTTTTTGAAAAATCAAAATCGATTCGTAAAGTGGGAGCGCGCAAGTGATTCAGTTGCGCGCGGATGTCGCGCTCAACGAAATGACTTGCGCTGGGAGGGGTTGTGCAACTCAATGAGTTGCGAGCAGCACCTGCTCGTATGATTTTTTTTTTTTTTAATTCGAGCGATTTTTTTTTGTTTTCCTTTTGTTTTTTTTTTTTGCATTGCTCTTTTTGTTTTTTTTTTCATGTTACCCATCGAATATGACTCTAAATCACGAAGACACGACTTCGTAATTGGGAACCTAGACCAAACTTAAAGAAAAAAAAAAAGAAGACTATCCTAACAGGTTGCATATAGTCACATAATCACATAAGCATGTCACAAGTCAAGATTCACGTATTGCCATTCTAAGGTCGAAAAAGGCTTGGGTGTCCAAGGTACCATATCTTAAGAAACGACGCACAAATCAATCACTCAACAAGTTGACCTATGACACCGTCCTCCCAACATTTTGTTGGCGATATGGATGGGATGATTGTTATTGATTTCGGGATAGAAGCCTAGTGTTGGCAACCCCTAGTCAATGAGCCAATCCCCAATGTTTAAGTGTGCAATACTTATGCATGATGTAATGTGGCTTGTTTGGTTTTTACTTTTGTGCAAAAGGAAGATATTATGCGTTCAAGTCTCGCTCTCTAACTAGAGATTATCCAAGTTTGTTCTCGTTACAACCCATAGGCAGCCTGGTGTTGGAAACCTTGGACCATAACTACGAACTAATCATGTAACCTCTAAGTTCCCAGTGGAGTCGCCACTCTAAGGAGGGTGATCCCATCTAAGGGGTACTCTCCTTAAATGCCCATGGCATTTTAAAAGCCTAGGACTTTACACTTGTTATAGTATATTAGGATTTGAATTCTTGACTGTTTAGGGGTCCTTGAATTAGAAATGATTCTATCATACACGCTTTTTTGTAAGGAACAAGTAGGAGTCGCCAATGAGTTTTAGGAAAACCCATAAACCTCGTTCATGCCTTTCTCCCAAGTAGAGTTCAAGGCATATTTAGCATGAATTATAAGTTTACCCACGCTCAAATTGGTGTACATAAACCAGAAATGAGTTCGAGAGCGAGGGTACTAAGATAACGTTCCCTTTAGAGGGGAATTGCGATTCCAGCCCTAGTGCGGTCTCTACTAGCTCTTCCTTTGCACAATTTCATCACCAAACAATATATGCAACGTGATACCTAAAACTATGTTAGTTGATTTTATTTACACATGTCAATTCACGTAGGAATTACATCGTAAGGTCGTTATTCTTATTTAATTAAATTCGTGAAAAGAACAAGAAAATAAACAATATTCGCCTTGGCTTAAGTGATCAACTAACAATTATTTTATTCAATTCTAATGTTTATTTAACGAAAGATGCTATATGGAATTGATTAATTAATTATTTTAAAGGTGAACAAACAACACTAATTAATTAATTAAGGTTCTTTTAAACAAAGAAAATAAACATGATTTAACTAAGTGCTCGGGAATTTACCACTTCTTTTTGCTAGACCTCTGTTTAGAACACTTATGGATTCCTTCTTGTTGGGGAACCTCCACTGTAGTAACAAAGTATCAAAGGGGTGAGTGTTTAGGACAAGAGGGTTAGGAAGCACAAGTTCACAAGTATTCTGCAAGCGTTTTAGGTTATTTTACGTGTGTTTAAGCCTCGGGTTAGAGTCTTATTTATAGGGAATGATTAGGTTTAGGGTTAAGAGCATTCTGCCGCACCAGGTGCCGCGTGCAACTAAATGAGTTGCGCGCGGCTGTTACGCGCAAGTGAATAAGTCGCGCGCAGATGATGCGCGCAGTTATTTGTCTTGTGCGCAGCTCTATGTAAGATTCCATTTTCAAATATTTTGATATTTTGAATCTTTCCCGAGCGCATCTCCAGAAGTTGCGCGGAGTGCTGCGCGCAACTGAATAAGTTGTGCGCCACCGCTGAGCGCGACTTTGTGAGATGCGCGCGACATTTTCCGCGACAGCTTAAATTTTAACCTAGACGCTCCTAAATCCGTCATTATTGGGTTTTAAGCACGGGCTTAAGCCTAATTATAATCGGGTTTAGTTAATTGGACCTTGTATTGGCCTTGTTCTTTTATTCGGGCTAGTCTTTTGTGTTTTGTGGCTTAACTAGTTATCCATAAGTATTCTTCACTTTGATCTAACACGAAGATGGCTTTATTTATCGTCATTTCACTTCCTGTCGGGACAGGAGGCCAAAAGTAGATGTCTACAGTTTGTTCTTTTGATCTTAGGTACCATGGGATTTGAATTGGAGAATGTTTCCAACAATTTTGGTGCTACTTCAAGACTTCGTAAGGTTTGGTTATGCTTAGAGGAAAGGGGTCGTTGAAGCTATATGTTCTCATGTTTGCATTCCCATCGATTTTTATTCATGTCCAAACATATTTTGGATTCTTTCTTATAAAATTTTTGAGTCCTTGATCATGACAATTGATAGGGACGGTGAGAATGCAAACACGAAAGCATTTTTAAGGGGGTATTTCTCTTTTTAGCGCCATACCGAGATGTGGGAGGTGCGCACGCACAAAGCTGTGCACGCGCACATCTTGAAGACCCCACGGGCGCGGATGCTTGTGCACCAAAGATGCCAAACCCTGACCAGGAACTTCCCGAGGGCTAGTCGCGGTCTACCCGTGGGCGCGGCATTACCGGGAGAGGGCCCGACACCTGCTGGCGGCCCCTATAACCCCAAACACACCTTCTCTTTCATTTCTTTCATTTTTCCCTCCTAAAACCCTATTCCCTCTCTTGCAATACCAAGCCTACTTCACTTCTTTTGCTATCATTTCAACATCAATTTCAATTGCCAAAATCAAGTTTTTTAAATCTTCAACACAAAACAAAATTTTCAGATTTCTTTCCCCAATTCAACCAAGAACAAATTGGGTCTTTTTCAAAATTTTGAAATTTTGTGTTGAGGTTTGGAGTTTGTTTTTGGGAATCTTATTTGTTCTTACATCTCCATTTTAAGCATTTTTCAAGCTTTTCAAGGCTTCATTGAGGTATGGTTTCATATTCTCTATTCATCATCTTACCTTTTGATTTAAAGCTTGAACCTTTATGCTTTCATGGTGAAATTCTATGGTTAGTACTTTTCACTTGGAATTTATGTTGAATGATATCGTTGGATGTTGAATTGAAGTTTCCTCATGATAAGTGTGTGAACTTTGATTGAATTCTTGAATAATAATTGTTGGCTATTTTCTCTCTCATGGGTTTTCTTTATATTAGTTTCTTATCTTTGATAATTCAATGATTGGGATTTATTTTTCAAATTGACTCATGGATTGGTTTCTTATGTTCAAGTTTGCTTTCAATCCATGATTGTTTGCATAATATTCATGATGTTATCAATAGCATTGTTCATTTGTTACCATTTCTTGCTTCTATTGTGAAATATTTCCATTTTGTGCTTGTTGTTGAACAACTACTTATGCTTATTCTTGATACTTTTTAGATGGCCACACTTCGTCATAAGAAGCGTGCTAGAGCTAGTTCAAGCAAGCCGACGTATATTGTTCCGCCTCCATCGGAGGTTGGGGAAACTTATGGCATTGTGTTTTCAAAGGAATCTCATTGGTAGTGCTTCAAATGTCTTTCAAAGAGAAAGCTTAGGCCAACGCGTTTCTATGATCAAACGACAACAAAGTTTCTAGGGATTGACGAGGATGTTCGCCTCCTTGCGGAAAGCCTTGATCTTTTGGACTTCTTTGATTTGAATGCCCCTACCTATGCTAGGGTGACTTATGAATTCCTTTCTTCTCTCGAGGTTGTTCATGAACCGGGTGCAAATTACTCAAAGATTTTGACTTTCCAACTCTTCAACAATGATCACTCTTTGACGGATGTTCAACTATGTTCATACTTCAAGTTTCCTTGGCCGAGGATCCGGATCATTGTATTTCTTCGGCTAACGGTAGAATTGAAAGTGAGCATGGATATGATGAGCAACGTTGGTGGAGGAGTATCTCGGAAGAAGGAAAGTATGACCCTCAAACTTCAAAGTCCGCTTCAATGATTCATCCGGCTATACGATATTTCAACCGAATCCTCACCTACGCCCTTTGCTCCAAGGACTCTTTGGGAGCTATTTCCCGTGAGGAGCTTTGTTGGTTGTGGATAGCCGACCAAAATGACTTTGAGATTGAGTCGGTGGATTTCACGTAGCGTTTGATCTCTCGATTCTTGGATATTCGTGATGGAGTTTGCCTTTCGGGATGCATCCAATTGGGTGGGATGATTTCTATTATAGCGCTTTGCATCAATGAGAATTACAAGGATATGCTAGATGAGCTTCCACAGATTATTGATCCTAGAGAAAAGTCCCCCTCGCATTTCTTAAACATCTCCGCACTAGTGAATCAAAAATTTCTTTATTGAACGAGGAAGGACGATGTTTTTATTTGGAAGGTCTCTCGGTATAAGGAATGGTTTGTCATCCCTTGAAAAGAGGCAACTTCTCGTCCCGAGGAGAGAGATTCTTTGTCATAGAGGCCCCCGATGCGAGATGTTCATCCCTCTATCGGACGAAGGACAAATTGTACAAGAGATCGTTCAACTAATGCATGCTTATCGATTGCTCATTCCCTTTCCCCGGTTGAACCGGGAGGTACATCTATTTCCTCCCCCTCTCCCACTCCTTCTACTTTCAATATGTCAACAATTCATGCCAAGCTTGATTCTATTACTAACATGTTGTAATCCATGCCTTCTGTGCAACCCCCTTCCCTTGGTTATGATTACCATACGTATCGATTATATGATTTGCATGTTTTCAGGGGTGAGATTGATCCTTACATCAACTATCTGTACCTCCCGGTCCAACAAGGACCTATCCCTCAATGGGAGCCCTTTGATCCTACTGTGGGTCCTAGACTTTGTTATCCTTATTGGGAGGGCCCCCATATTCACCCTAGTTCTATCATAGGCACTACCTCGGGCACTTACGACTATAGGCGTCCCGGGGGTTGTGATTATGCGTATGATCCGACTAATCCTTCGCCTTTTCTGGACCCCGAGACTTTTGGTAGGTGGGATAGGTCGGGTGAGCCGATCTTAGATGATTGGTGTCATTATTTTGAGCTTGATAGAATTAGGAAGGAAAGTCGATTGAGGGGTAAGGCTCCCATGGTAGAGAGCGAGATGGCAATCTCTAGTCATTTGATGGAGACCGGTAAGGGGAGTTCTCATTCTACCCCTTACCATAGTGCGGAATGATTCTACCTTGGTCCCCCCTCTTTCTTTTGTGCTTTATATATATATATATGTGTGTGTGTGTGTGTGTGTGTGTGTGTGTGTGTGTGTGTGTGGACATCTACCTTTGGCCTCCTGTCCCGACAGGAAGTGCAATGACGATAAATAAAGCCATCTTTGTGTTGGATCAAAGTGAAGAATACTTATGGATAACTAGTTAAGCCACAAAACACAAAAGACTAGCCCGAATAAAAGAACAAGGCCAATACACGGTTCAATTAACTAAACCCAATCATAATTAGGCTTAAGCCCGTGCTTAAAACCCAATAATGACGGATTTAGGAGCGTCTAGGTTAAAATTTAAGCTGCCGCAGAAAATGTCGCGCGCATCTCACAAAGTCGTGCTCAACGGTCGCGTGCAACTTATTCAGTTGCGCGCAGTACTCCGCGCAACTTCTGGAGATGCGCTCGGGAAAGATTCAGAATATCAAAATATTTGAAAATGGAATCTTACCATAGAGCTGCGCGCAAGACAAATAACTGCGCGCATCATCTGCGAACGACTTATTCACTTGCGCGTAACAGCCGCGCGCAACTCATTTAGTTGCACGCGACACCTGTGCGGCAGAATGCTCTTAACCCTAAACCTAATCATTCCCTATAAATAAGACCCTAACCCGAGGCTTGAACACACATAAAATAACCTAAAACGCTGGCAGAATACTTGTGAACTTGTGCTTCCTAACCCTCTTGTCCTAAACACTCACCCCTTTGATACTTTGTTACTACGGTGGAGGTTCCCCAACAAGAAGGAATCCATAAGTGTTCTAAACGGAGATCTAGCAAAGAGAAGTGGTAAATTCCCAAGCACTTAGTTAAATCACGTTTATTTTCTTTGTTTAAAAGAACCTTAATTAATTAATTAGTGTTGTTTGATCACCTTTAAAATAATTAATTAATCAATTCCATATAGCATCTTTCGTTAAATAAAGACTAGAATTGAGTAAAAAAATTGTTGGTTGATCACTTAAGCCAAGGCGAATATTGTTTATTTTCTTGTTCTTTTCACGAATTTAATTAAATAAGAATAACGACCTTACGATGTAATTCCTACGTAAATTGACGTGTGTAAATAAAATCAACTAACATAGTTTTAGGTATCACGTTGCATATATTGTTTGGTGATGAAATTGTGCAAAGGAAGAGCTAGTAGAGGCCGCACTAGGGCTGGGATCGCAATTCCTCTCTAAAGGGAACGTTATCTTAGTACCCTCGCTCTCGAACTCATTTCTGGTTTATGTACACCAATTTGGGCATGGGTAAACTTATGATTCATGCAAAATATCCCTTGAACTCTACTTGGGAGAAAGGCATGAACGAGGTTTATGGGTTTTCCTAAAACTCATTGGCGACTCCTACTTGTTCCTTACAAAAAAGCGTGTATGATAGAATCATTTCTAGTTCAAGGTCCCCCAAACAGTCAGGAGTTAAAATCCTAATACACTATAACAAGTGTAAAGTCCTAGGCTTTTAAAATACCATGGGCATTTAAGGAGAGTACTCCTTATACGGGATCACCCTCCTTAGAGTGGTGACTCCACTGGGGACTTAGAGGTTACATGATTAGTTCGCAGTTATGGTCCAAGGTTTCCAACACTAGGTTGCCTAAGGGTTGTAACGAGAACAAACTTGGATAATCTCTAGTTAGAGAGCGAGACTTGAAAGCATAATATCTTCCTTTTGCACAAAAGTAAAAACCAAACAAGCAACATTGCATCATGCATAAGTATAGCACATTTAAACATTGGGGATTGGCTTATTGACTAGGGGTTTCCAACACTAGGCTTCTATCCCGAAATCCATAACAATCATCCCATCCATATCGCCCAAAAAATGTTGGGAGGACGGTGTCATAGGTCAACTCGTTGAGTGATTGATTTGTGCGTCGTTTCTTAAGATATGGTACCTTGGACACCCAAGCCTTTTTCGACCTTAGAATGGCAATACGTGAATCTTGACTTGTGGCATGCTTATGTGATTATGTGACTATATGCAATGTGTTAGGATAGTCTTCTTTTTTTTTTTCTTTTAGTTTGGTCTAG
The DNA here is from genome assembly GCF_948465745.1 of Chenopodium album. NCBI lineage: Eukaryota > Viridiplantae > Streptophyta > Magnoliopsida > Caryophyllales > Amaranthaceae > Chenopodium > Chenopodium album. The sequence goes on along the minus strand of NC_137837.1, from coordinate 44,413,470 downwards.
GTTCCCAATTACGAAGTCGTGTCTTCGTGATTTAAAGTCATATTCGATGGGTAACATAAAAAAAACAAAAAGAGCAATGCAAAAAAAAAAAAAAAAGGAAAACAAAAAAAAGCGCTCGAATTAAAAAAAAAATCATAGGAGCAGGTGGCGCGCCCAACTCATTGAGTTGCGCGATACCTCCCAGCTCAAGTCATTTCGTTGCGTGCGACATCCGCGCGCAACTGAATCACTTGCGCGCTCCCACTGTACGAATCGATTTTGATTTTTCAAAAAACAAATTGACTTGTCCAAACGATATCTTTATTCAAGAATTGTTAAGGGCGATGTTATCTGTTCGAATATATCTCGCGTCATTTTCTTTTCTTTCTTCCCCTTCTAAGCAAGAGTATCGATTTACTTATTCTTTAGTACTTCTTTTAGGGCCGGTTTCCAATATTGGGAAAGAAGACTCCCGGGCACTCGCCTTCTACGTTTACCATCCAAAGATCAATCCCTTTCAAACCATTTTTCTTCGACAACTAGTCCTAGTCCAACAACAATGTCAACCATTGAAGAACTTCAAGAGGAGATTCTTCATTTGAGAGAGGAAAAGGCTTAAGAAGTCGAGGAGAAAAGAATTAAGAAAATTGAAAAGGCTAATAAGAAAAATGCTGAAGCCTTAGCCTTGCAAGAAAAGATGGAACAATTATCCATCAAAGAAGAGTCGTTGGAGAAGCTAGGTCTTCGTTCTACAATGGGGAACAAGTACTTCGACGCAGAAAAGTTTGCTCCTCCCGCAGGACTTGCTTTACCAGAAAAATTCGTAGCTACGGACTTGCCAATATTTAAGGTGACCAATAATCCACAAAATCATTTAATGTGTTTTACTGGCACCATGGCATTAAAGGGAGTTGATCCTAAGCTTTATGCTTTGACTTTCCCTTTATCTCTAGACCCAAACGCAAGAGAGTGGTACTATGGGCTAGATCCAAAACTCAAGGCAACATGGGAAAATGTAGTTTCGGCTTTCATTACACAATATGAGAGTAATGTAGAGTTCAAATCCACTCTACGTGAACTCGAGATGTAAAAGCAACGCGACGATGAAGGTTTCCTTGCTTTCTATGGTAGATGGCGAGAAAAGCCGGCCCACCTTGCCCAAAGGCCACCCGAACTCGAATTAGTACAAAAATTCATTGACAACTGTCGTGAAAAGTACAACAAACATCTACTTTACCTTGGTTTAGACACTTTTCAAAAGGTCTATTCCGTGGCTATTAGGATTGAAGATGATCTTGCTAAAGAAAAATCAAATAAACCCCATCATCATCATGAACCTAAAAATAACTTCAAGAAGGGGAATGATAGCACATCATACTTTATTGACGTATTTGGGACCACCACGCAATACAATAACACGAATCAATATAATGATCCTAGGAAAATATGGACAAGAGAAAGAAAATTTACTCAATTTCCTGTGAGCTATAAAGAATTGTTAAAGAAATTAAATGAAAAAGGTTTACTTGCACCAACAAAACCAACACCACCCACTCCACCAGAAAGAAGATTTGCTAATTGGGATGGTAATGCTTATTGCGCTTATCATAGAGGCAATGGACACGATACTGAACGTTGCTTTGTCTTAAAGCACAAAATACAAGATTTGGTAGACGACGGGAGAATTCCCACGCCTAAACCTAATAATAATGCAACCCCCTTAGGGGTGTTTCACATCAATGAGGACCATATGGGAAGTGATATGTTCAATCCTTTTAACTATATCACACCTGTAGGAGAACCTCTATCCACAATACTCATTGGGGAAACTAATGAAGTATGTGGACTATGGGATGACGACTTTCAAGAGTTATATGTCTCTAAGTATGCCGCCGTCCCACCTCCATCTTGTTTACAAAATGAAACAAATGGAGCGCTTAATTAGGATCATTTCTTGGGGAAGTCACAAGACTTATCAAATCTCTCCTTGGATGAACAATGACATCAAGCTCAACTCCTGGAACATCTTGAAATGGAGGCATGCTCAAAGCCTCTAGAAGAAAGTTGGTTTATGAGTCCTACAACTAATCCAAACGAGATAGATCATCTAGCTCGTTCTGGGCGAGTTTACCAAGCACCACCACCAAATGGATCTTCGACCACACAAAATCAAACTCAAGGTCAAATGCAAAATACAATACCACCTCCACTTGAGGTGGAAGATCCATTAGTCAAACAACTTCGCCAATCCAAGGCGAATGTTAGCATTTTGGAACTCCTAAGTACTTCTAAAGAACATAGGAATTCCCTTATGAATGCTCTAACGGCTTTGTCTGTAAGCGCAGACACAACCCCTCAAGATCTCGTTAGCTTGCTTACTAGCGAGAAATCTGACAAATCAATCGTTTTCACTAATGATGATTTGCCTTCAAAAGACACCACCCACAACAATGCATTATATTTAACTATGGGGTGCAAGGGATACAACATCCCTCTAACTTTGGTGGACAATGGGTCAGCTGTAAACGTATGCCCATTGCGAACTACAAATTACTTAGGCCTTAATCCAGAAAAGGATTTTCAATCAACAACACAAAGCATTAGGACCTATGACAATTCGAGAAGATTGGTGTGTGGAACTGTTAAGCTACCAATTACCACAGGCCCAACACAAAAGATGGTTGAATTCCATGTTCTGGACATAAAACCTACATTCAACCTTCTACTTGGACTTCCTTGGATACATGAGCTTGGTGCAATACCTTCCTCACTTCATAAAATGATTAGGTTGAACTATCAAGGGCTTCCTATGACTATACATGCTTCTCCACTTAAAATATCAATAAATGATCAATCACTCTTAGAAATAAACCACGATAATGATGATGAGGACATGTGGGGATTTGCCGCGGAGCCAATCTACACAATAGAAATGGAGGAAGACTTGGAAGCACCTTTCAAGCTTGATCCATATTCCACCCAGATAGTAAATAACATCTTACTCAAGAGTAGTTACTTACCTGGGATGCCTTTAGGAATAGGAATGAAGAAATCTTTGTTACTTCCTATGCCAAAGAAAAGCTTCTTCTTTGGATTGGGATACAAACCAACCAAAGAAGAATTGAAGTCTCACGATGCGAAAAACAGAGCACGTAGAGACAACAACAAGAAAGGGATAGTCACTTTACTCCCATCCTACCAACAAACCCTTAATGGACAATTCATTAGGGTGGGAGAAGACTATCCAAGCTATGACTTTCCAGAACAACTAGTTTTGGAAGGAATCAAGAAGCCTAGATTCGAAATATTTCACGATTGCTACTTCTCGGATGACAATTTTAGTATCGTCAAATAAAAATACCCAATTCCAGGGTGCTATGATAGGCAAGCATTTAACTTGCTATTTGGACTAGAACAAAATCATGTCACTGCGATGACCAATCAAAATGCCATCCAAGATGAAGCTTTTGACCCAACTTCATTGATAACCCATTCTAATGAAACCTTGGAGCATGGGTGTAGGAAATCTTTCAAGTGGACCAATAACAAAGGCGATAAGCTGGAAATCGTCACAGGCGAAGGGAAGATGTTTGAAGAATCGGACGACGAATCTATTATAGACTCTAGGGAAGCTAAGAATCTAGGCCTTGTGGCCATTACTGAGTCTTTATTTTCTAGTTCTCAGGACGAAGATCCCAAAAAGGATTCTTCTCTTAATGTAATTTCTTTTGATTCTAATAATTGAGCTCTATTTCCGAGTATATGCCTTCTATTGAATCTTTCGAATGCTATAACAATAAAAATAATGAAGATATTAATAAGTTGGTTGAACTAATGAATGAACGAGAACAAAAGAACCCTATCATAGAAGAAACTGAAACAATCAATATAGGAACTAATGAAAACAAAAGAGAAGTCAAAATTGGCTCAACTCTAAATCCGAAAGACGATCGACCCTCATATCGACGCTCAAAGAATTCGAAGACGTGTTCGCTTGGTCATACAAGGACATGCCTAGAATAGATAAGGAAATTGCGGAACATACCATTCCCTTGAAACCTATCTCTTAACCAGTAAAACAAAAACTTCAACGAATGAAACCTGACGTCGCGTTAAAAATAAAAGAAGAAGTACAAAAATAATTGGACGCAGGTTTCATTCGCGTATGTAATTATCCATAATGGGTAGCAAACATCGTCCCAGTCCCTAAAAAGGATGGACGAGTTCGCATGTGTGTCGACTTTAGGGACCTTAATAAGGCTAGCCCTAAAGACGATTTTCCTCTACCATATATTGATATATTGGTAGATAACACGGCTGAACATGCGATGTTATCTGGACGGATACGCAGGTTACAACCAAATTTTAATGGCAAAAGAATACGAAGAAAAGACATGCTTTATCACCCCTTGGGGTACGTATTGCTATACAGTCATGCCATTTGGTTTAAAAAATGCAGGAGCTACGTACCAAAGAACGGCTACGACTCTCTTGCATGATATGATGCATAAATAAATAAAAGTGTATGTGGATGATATGATTGTAAAGTCTAAAGATAGAATGGGACATATAAAAACTTTACACAAATTTTTCACACGCATAAAAAAAATACAACATGCGATTAAATCCACAAAAATGCGCCTTCGGAGTAACTTCCGGCAAGTTACTCGGATACGTAGTAAGCACTCGCGGTATTGAGATCGATCCCTCTAAAATAAAGGCAATTATTGACATGCCTCCCCCTTAAAAAGAAAAAGAAATTAGGGGGTTCCTTGGCAAACTGCAATACATTAGTCGATTTATCAACAAATTGACTATGACTTGTGAGCCAATACTTAAAAAATTGAAAAAAGATGAAAAACATGAATGGGACGATCAATGCCAAAAGGCTTTTGAGAAAATCAAAGATTATCTCAAAAGTCCACCGATTTTAGCACCACCAGTACCCAAACTACCTCTTAGGCTATACATTACAGTTACAGACATGGCCACAGGCGTCATGTTAGCACAAGAAGTAGAAAAAGTCGAGCGTGCAATATATTACATAACTAAAAAATTCATCCAATATGAAACAAAATATAGCACCTTAGAAAAGACAAGTTTAACATTAGTGTGGGCAACTAAAAAATTATGACATTATATGCTACCACACACTACTCATGTGATTTCTTAACAAAATCCGATAAAGTATTTGTTTGAACAACCACCTATACAAGGAAGAATATCCAAATGGTTGGTGATGTTTGCCAAATTTGAGTTAAAATATATTCCAGAAAAATCAATGAAAGGAAAAGTAATTTCCGACTTTTTTGGCCCAACATCCAATTCAAACAAGTCATATAGAAACTACTCATCTTCCGGGTAAAGAGATTCTCATGACACAAGATGACAAATGGGTAATGTAATTCGACGGTGCATCCAACCAAAAGGGATGTGGCGTAGGAGTGTTACTCATAAGCCAGAGGGAGCTCATACTCCAATCTTTGTCAAACTAGACTTTGAGGTTACTAATTGAAAGGAATGGTATCCTTCGTATTATTTTGATAGCGGGTTCAGAATTATTAGAAAGCTAATATATCCAGCAAGGTCCAGTGATCGAAATGCCTGGGTGGAGGCCGCTTCCGATCAATAATATTAATGTATAATTAATATTACAGCTTAATCTTTACTGAACCCTTCGAGTCACACCCTAGCAAATATACGAACTGAATTGACGAATTAATTCGGAAGAAATTAATTCGTCGCCCGAGTATTAACTATTTAGACGTCGGAAATTCAAGCTTGGAGCGTCGAAACCGAACGTTGGAAGTCGAGTCAAAATAATAAAATACGAGACACGAAAATAATAAATTAATAAGACTAAAATACCCCTAGCATCGAAATGCCCCGAGCAAACCGAGTGCTAAGGGCATTTGGTATAGCATGGTGGCTAGCATGCGGACCAAGCCGAGCCTAGGATGGCTGGTGCATGCTAGTGCACTAATGCTAGCACAGCAAGCTAGCAGCGCTGGGCCGACACGCGCAAGGTGCAAGGCACTCAGCAAGCAGCCCGCAACATTGATGCGCGGCTTGCTGGCCGAGTGCGCAAGCAGCCCGCACAAACTGTGCTGGGCGTGCTGGCCAGCAGTGCCAAGCAGCCCGCACGCTTGTGCTGGGCCTGCTGGCAGCCGCACATGGCAGCCCACCTTGGGTTGCCTTGGTGCCCAAGTTTGGCGCCATGTGGAGCATTGTGAGGGGAGGCTTGAGGTATGAGGTGGCCGATTTTTGGAGAGGGAGTGGGGATTAAGTTTGGTCCCCCCTCCTCTAAATGGTCCTCACTTAACCTCTCTCATGAGCTTGCCACTTGTTGATTTTTTACTAGTTGGTTATTTATTTTATTTTAGCTTTACAAGAAAATAAAAAAAATCAAATTCTCCCACATTGATGGGAGAGCTTTTTCACTCTCAATTTTCCCTATAAATACCCAAGTTGGGGTATTTGGAAAATCACTTGAGTGTGTTTAAAAAGGAAACACCATTGTGAAAACCTTTGAACTCATTTAATCACTCGGGTTTTGGTCGGACCTTGCTAACTTTAAGGTAGCGGACCTAAAAAGTCGTTGTTCGTCCTTTGTGGGTGGATACCGTTGGAGGCTTTCGTGTGAGCGGGGCTAAAGCTTTCAAGTAAGAGCCCGACTATGAGGGCGAAGCACGCGTCAAAGGTAAATTCCGATTTTATCCTTTTATGTTTATTTATTATGCTTTATGGTTTTATTAATTGCGAGTGGTTCTTTGGGTCGGGGTCGTTTCCGCGGTAAGTTGGACTTACCAAACCCCAACAGCGGTATCGGAGCCATGCTCGTTTATTTTTAAATCATAATATTTTTCAACGTGATTTTTATGGCTTAATTTTTCTGGTTTAAGTTGCTAATTAGATTAGCAGCTCGTATTATTTATTTTAACATTAAGCTACCTTCAGCCCCAAACCAAGATTTCAACTCAAAAATAGTGAATTTTTGGTGGAAAATGTGTTCTGGAAATGGTTTAATCCTTCCAGAGTGCGATTTTTAGCCAAAAAAACGACCAGAAATGCTATTTTCGAGGGTTTTTTCGTTTTTACGAAATTTTTTTTGTCTTTCTAACCTTGAAAATTAATTGCATATTTATGGTGGTTATGTAATTGGTTCAATACATATTTTATATGCAATTTTAAACCTCTTTAGGCATGGTTACTTTGTAGTAATTTGTGCTTGAATGCTTGGTTTTATTTTTCACATAATTGCAAACTAATTGCATTAAGTGTGAAATTGTTATTCTTTGAGGCTTCTAAGTATTAAAGATTCAATCTTTAATTATGTTAAGTGATTGAAACTTTATATTACTAAATTCCATGAATTTTGTTAAACTTTAATGATTTAATCATTTTTTAATTGATTGGAATCATAAAGTTTAAAACTTTGTGATAGAAAAATTGTTTATCTTCATATTGGAAGATATAATTTTTCAAGGATTCACAAGTATTAAAGTTAGAATCTTTATTGATTTTATGTTCATTTTTCAAACTTTCTCTTATTTTGTCAAAACTCAAAGTTAATTTAAATTAATTAAATTAATAGTGAGTATTTGCCCTATTATTTTTGTTGCACGAAGTTAAACCAATTTAATTAAAGAATGGTTCTTGGGAATTATTTTGGTTGCATGCACTTTAAAATTTTTTATTTGAGTTAGACTTATTTAAATTTTAATTTTTCTCATTAAAATTAGTCCTAAAATTAATTTAGAATTAATTTTGAAAGTCACGCAAACATTTTCGGGGATCAAATCCCGAGGCTAATGGCATGCAAAACAAGGCATGAATGCCCTTGGCTAGCTGGGCTGCATAGCAGCCCGCATGTGGCTGCAAAGGGGTTGCCATGCCCTGTGCGTGCAGCCATTGTGTGGCTGGTGCGCGCGGCCGCAAGCAGCAGCAGCGCCTGCGTGCGTGCGTGCGTGTGTGCTGTGTTGCGTGCACTTGGGGCTGCTGTGGCGCGTTGATGCGGGGCACGAGCACATGGTGCATCGTTTTGACTTGGTGCATGCATCATGTAATTAGGGGTATGCGTAGACGTTGCTCGCGAAGCAATGTAGTGCAATGAATTAGTTCAACATGGCCATCTAGGGCCACGTTTTTGATGTGTGAAAGTTCGCTGATGTGGGCAGTGTAACGCTTAGCGACATCGGGCCCACTCCCACGTTCATTGAGCATCTAACTGTTGTGCGAAATGTGAGCACTCCGTGTCTTAGTTCTAGGCACTTAGACACTTTGGACTACGTATTTTTGCTTAAAAATTGTCGTTTTAATTATTTTATTAATCTAATTTGTTTCAATTATTTTAATAAATTTTGGAGGCTAGGCCTCAGTTTTGAGCGACATTGGCAAAATTTATTTTGACAAATTTTGGGAATTACCGGCTTAATTAATTGGATTAATTAACTTGGATGCGGAATTTAGTGGGAGCTTCAAATATTAAATTGCGCTTATTTACATAACAGGTTAAAACAATTTTGACTAGTTTTAATTAGGCGTGTTAATTGGATTAACCACCTAGATTAGTTACTAGTTCACGCGTGTATTTTTTTTTTTTTTTTTGCATTGTTACTTGTTTACCGTTGTAAAATGCATGGGCCATTCACAAATAGTGAATGGATGAATGGAATGTATATTCTCTCACAGGTTTTATGAAATGGCAACTAGTCGGGCTCGATTAGGATAGAAAATACGGACTGTGATCCGTGAAGTATTTTTGTAAATCTAAATACGGTCTGCGTACCGTTAAGTATTTTTGTACCTTAATATTTAGATTAATCCTAATCGTAGATACTAGTAGTTGCATTTAATTATGGTCAAGTCTTGAAGATGGAGGTTCTTGGAAGACGTAGCCATGAAGTTGCAAATGAAGACCTTTTGAAGAATTGAAGATCTCAAGGGCTCATGCTACTTGCCAAATGCATCTATATTTATGTTTTTCAATATATATATGTTTATGTATATGAATTATATGTTAGATGCATGTTTAGGATTTCGAATGTTGTGATGATTAATTAAGTTCACTTAAATCAACCAACATAGAAACCCTAGGTCCCCAAATATTGAGTAAAAACTTGCCATTCTAAAACAACACTTACCGGCCGAACGAGGGTAGTGGTGGGCTACGCCAAAGCGAGGCATCACTACCTCTCCTGGGAATTAAGGCATACCGGGTATGCAAGTTGGTTTTTGTTGTACTCAACGATATGAGTGATGGAGTCCTAACATGTCGTGGCAAAGTGAATAAATTGTTGAGAGAGCATTATATACGACGATTTATTCAACCAAGAGTGGCTTGGAGCCATTAGCAAAGCGTTGCTTACCTTAGGAGATTGAGTGTTAAGACAAGCCAAAACATGCTTAACCACTCTTTGTTTCTTCGGATCTTGGAATTGACTTATTCTCACCAAATTGGGGACAACTTTAAATGTGTGAATAAGACGTTTTAAATAAGTTTGATTAAAATGCATGAATTCAATCTTATTTTAATTTAATGAATGGTTTTTCATTTCAAAATTCTTTCAAATGTAGAATCATGTCTTCATCTATCGACAACAATCTTATGTTCTCAGAAATTCCCGAGAAGTTATCATTTAGCTTGAACTTGGTAAACATCAAGGAATGGCAAGAGGAACTCCGTTTGACCCTCCGCAATTGCTACTTAGAGCATATCTTGGATACTACCATCCCGAGTTTCTACTCAAAAGGGATTATGAGCGATATGGCTCATGAGGAGTGGAGTTATGATTGCAAGAGAGTCTCTCGACTCATGGAAAACTCCATTCCGGAACAGTGGAAGAAGAAATTCTCCAACTACCTTCTGGATGTACTTCTCAAGGATCTAGAATATGTGGTCAATTTGAGGGTAACAAAGAGCGAAAAGGGCAACTATGATGGACTCGTGGAAGAAGTGACTAGGTCATTATCTAACATGAGGATCAAGCCACCGCAAGATGGATGTCTTAGCAAAGAAAGGCAAGAAGTATGGGCTAAGGTCTATAGTGCAAGACTTAGACCCGGGATACCACTTAAAGCCCATGTGCAAAAGATGACAAGGTCATTTAACCATCTGGAACTGATTGGTAAACCGGTGGAGGATGAGCAAGCAGCTCATATGCTTCTAAGCTCACTCCACTTGGGGTATGTTGCAATTAAGATGCGACTTACCAACAATCAAAACAAACTATCCTACAAGGAAGTTATCCAAGAGCTCCAGAAAACGTACTCTTGCAAGACGGCTATGTTTGCTCCGAGGCTCAAGAAAAAGGAGTTCAAAAACAAGGCAAATATGCGTTGCTTCTATTGTAGTAAGCAAGGCCACTACAAAAGAGAATTTAGCGAGTATTTGGAAGATGAGGCAAGAGAAAAGATAGCCTCAATCTCAGGTATCATCCACACACTTGAAAATAAGCAATTTATAAGGTATTAGATACCGGAAAATTGACTCGTGCTCTTATTTCAGGAACGAAATGAGCAATGTTTTTCAAGTGGTCATGAGTACACAAGTGGAAGATGAAGAAAGTCTATCCAAAGAAAGCTTGTAATCTCATGTATTTTGTCTAGAACTTGTTAAGTTTTATCTACCATACTTTGATCTTGCGACGTTGGATGTTATTTTAAACCTTGATCACAAGACCTTTTGTTTAAATGTCTTGTTTATATTTATGGAAATTACACCTTTTGTGTGTTTAGATAAAATTGTTTATGATACCAAAAGAGCTAATACCATGGAGTCAAACCAAACTTACTTGTGGCATTGTCGTCTTGGCCACATTAACATCAAATGCATCAAGAGACTTCTACAAGAAGGTATTCTTGACTCTTTCGATTTAGAATCGTTTGAGAATTGTGAGGGATATTTATTAGGCAAGATGATTAAACAGCCATTCTCCAAGTTAGGAGAAAGGGCATGAGACTTTTTAGGTCTAATACACACTGATATGTGTGGACCAATGAGCTCAACCACAAGAAATGGACACCAATATTTCATCACCTTCATAGATGACTATAGTAGATATGTTTATGTCTACCTAATGTCACATAAATCTGAATCATTTGAAAAGTTCAAAGAATTTCAGAGTGTAGTTGAAAATCAGCTTGGCAAGAAAATCAAAGCCCTTCGATGGGATCGAGGTGGTGAATACTTGAGCCAAGAACCCGATGACCATCTGAAAGAAAAAGGTATACTTTCAGAATTGACACCTCCAGGAACTCCTCAATGGAACGGAGTATCCGAAAGGAGAATCGAACCTTGTTGGACATGGTACGATCAACAATGGGTCTTAGTGATCTTCCTATCTCTTTCTGGGGACACGCACTTCTAACTGCGGCACTAACACTGAACCGTGCACCATCAAAAGCTGTAGATTAAACTCCATATGATTTATGGACGAAGAAACCTCCTAGGTTGTCTTTTCTAAAGATATGGGGATGCGAAGCATATGTCAAAAATTTGATTTCTGATAAACTTCATCCCAAATCTGACAAGGTTTACTTTGTGGGCTACCCAAAAGAAACCAAAGGGTATTACTTCTACAACAAATCGGAGAACAAAGTGTTTGTTGCTCGCGATGGTGTCTTTTTGGAGAAGGAACACCTTTCCAAAATGACAAGTGGGAGGAAAATCGAACTCGACGAAGTTCGTGAGGATGAGCAAGAAAATCAGAATGACAGTCAAAGTGCTCAAACAACATCTGTTGACGCAGGTCAAAATGATAAAAATGTGCAAAGTCAAACCGACAATGCAAATTCTCAATCCATTACCCTACGTAGGTCTTAGAGGCCGAGATCTCAACCTGATAGATATCTTGGTTTAGTATTAACCGAGATATCACAGGACATCCTAATTATGGATGGAGATGAACCGGCAACCTACAAGCAAGCAATGGCAAGCACCGACTCTGCTAAATGGCATGAGGCCATGAGATCTGAAATGGATTCCATGTTTGAAAATCATGTTTGGGACTTGGTTAACTTACCCGAAGGTTATACACCTATCGGATGTAAGTAAATTTTCAAGATGGAAACCGACAAAATGTCTTCATTTACAAAGCTAGATTGGTGGCAAAAGGTTATAGAGAAGTTCATGGTATTGATTACGATGAAACCTTTTCACCAGTCGCAATGCTTAAATTCGTTCGGATCCTCCTGGCGATTGCTGCATATTATAACTATGAAATATGGCAGATGGACGTCAAAACCGCCTTCTTAAATGGTATTTTGAAGGAAACTGTGTACATGACACAGCCAGAAGGTTTTGTCGACCAAAACAATGTTGGGAAGGTTTGTAAGCTTAAGAATTTCATTTATGGACTAAAGCAAGCTAGCAGAAGTTGGAATCTGCGATTCGATGAAGCCATCGGTAAGTTTGGTCTTATCAAGAATCCAGATGAATCTTATGTTTACAAGAAGGTCAGTGGGAGTGACATCGCTTTCTTAGTATTATATGTCGATGACATATTGCTCATTGGAAACATCATTTCATTGTTAGAGTCTGTAAACGCCTGACTTGGAAAATGTTTCTCAATGAAAGACTTAGGAGAGGCTCAGTACATACTAGGCATTAAGATCTATAGGGATAGATAAAAAAGGATGATTGGATTAAGTACTTATATTGATAAGGTACTTGCTCAATTTGGCATGGAAGGGGCCAAAAGAGGTCACCTGCCAATGTCACATGGCATAACCCTAAGGAAGAAGCTAAGTAGTGTCCACATACACCTGATGAGCGGGAAAGAATGAATCTGATTCAATATGCTTTGCTTTGGATCAATCATGTATGCCATGATATGTACTAGGCCAGATGTATCGTATGCCTTGAGTGCTACGAGCCATTACCAATCAGATCCAGGAGACGCCCATTGGACTGCGGCTAAGAATATGCTAAAGTACTTGAAAAGGAACAAGGATAAATTCCTGGTATATGGTGGTTTAGAAGAATTAGTTGTTGAAGGTTATACCAATGCAAGCTTCCAGACATACAGAGACGATTTCAAATCGCAATCTAGATATGTGTTTTGTCTAAATGGAGGAGCGTTTAGTTAGAAGAGTGTCAAGCAGAGTACAACTGCAGATTCTACAATTGAAGCCGAGTACTTATCAGCTGCTGAAGCGGCTAAGGAGGCTGTTTGGATTCGTAAGTTCAATGGTGAACTTGATGTTGTACCCTCCATAAAGGGTCCAATAGCCCTCTATTGTGACAACAATTGAGCTATTGCTCAGGCCAGAGAGCCAAGGGAACATCAGAAAGTCAAACATGTCAAATGGTGGTTTCACATGATTCGAGAATGGAAATCAGAAGGTGAAATCAGAATTTACAAAGTTGGAATGGATGATAACGTAGTTGATCCACTTACTAAACCTTTCACTTAAGTGAAGCACAACAAGCACGTTGAGGCAATGGGAATTAGGCATGTAGGAGACTGGGTTTGATTTCTCTATCTAGTGTTTTAGTTAAATTTTTGAACATTTAATATAAGACACTAAGAAAAGTTATTCAAGTTTTGGAGTAATAAAAATTTCATGCAATATTTTATTACTCCGTTTGCTATTTAATTGTGGTTTAGGATTAAATAATGAGTCCATTCGATTCTTGGAATATTCAAAATAGGGTATCAAGACCAGTCTTGATAAGGAAACAACTATTAAGTAAACATTGAATATTATAATAAAAAATTGTCCCTAATCGAGGTCATTTAAACGATGGACGATTAATGACCAATTGAGATTAATGTGTAGTTTGATTTATAGCACTGTTTCTTGTGCTACGAGGACATGATTGTCATAAATCATTTGCACAGGTATTGGTTTAGAACCGTACTGGATCGACCTATGAGAATATTTTAAGAGATTAAAAATCGTCATAAGTATATTTCTTATTATGGTTATCGGAACCTATTTCCTTGACCATGAGTATTGTGAGTTCTCTTGTTTGAGTACTAGATCGTTTTGATGTTGTCAAACGTATGCCATAATAGGGGAACATAACGGCAACACTCGGGCGGCTAGGTACTCTTAGTAAGAGGAGCTACATTACAAGACTGGGAATGTCCCCCTACTAAAATAGGGAAGATGTCTTTGTTATATACAAGGCTTCTCATAGAGCGAGACTGTAAAATGCATGGCTGTGCTCGGATGGATTTTAGAAATCATCTGTTTATTGACAGTCGGACTTGGAATCAAGAAACACTTATGGACGTAATAAGGATGACATAATAATCTTACCTAATAGTTCATGAAGAGACATTAAACGACAAAGGAAAAAGGGTATACACTAAATACGCACTTGTCCGGAAGGACAAGTGGGAGATTGAAATGAATGGTGTCCTTCGAACAAGTGTATTATTCTGATAGCGGGTTCAGAATTATTAGAAATCTAATATATTCAGCAAGATCAAGTGATCGGAATGCCTGGGTGGAGGCCGCTTCCGATCAGTAATATTAATGTATAATTAATATTACAGCTTAATCTTGACTGAACCCTTCGGGTCACACCCTAGCAAATATACGAACCGACTCGACGAATTAATTCGTCTCCCGAGTATAAAAATTTAGACGTCGGAAATTCGAGCTTGGAGCGTCGAAACCGAACGTCGGAAGTCGAGTCAAAATAATAAAATACGAGACACAAAAATAATAAATCAACAAGACCAAAATACCCCTAGCAATGGAATGCCCCGAGCAAACCGAGTGCTAGGGGCATTTGGTATAGCATGGTGGCTAGCATGCGCACCAAGACGAGCCTAGGCTGGCTGGTGCATGCTAGCGCACCAATGCTAGCACAGCAAGCTAGCAGCGTTGGGCTAACATGCGCAAGTTGCAAGGCACTCAACAAGAAGCCCGCATCATTGATGCGAGGCTTGCTGGTCGAGTGCGCAAGCAGTCCGCACAAGCTGTGTTGGGCGTGCTGGCCAGCAGCGCCAAGCAGCCCGCACGCTTGTGATGGGCCTTCTGGCAGCCGCACATGGCATCTCACCTTGGGTTGCCTTGGTGCACAAGTGTGGCGCCATGTGGAGCATTGTGAGGGGAGGATTGAGGTATGAGGTGTCCGGTTTTTGGAGAGGGAGCGGGAAGCAAGTTTGGTCCCCCTCCTCCAAATGGTCCTCACCTAACCTCTCTCATGAGCTTGCCACTTGTTGATTTATTACTAGTTTGATTATTTATTTTATTTTAGCTATAAAATATAATAGAAAAATCAAATTCTCCCACATTGATGGGAGAGCTTTTTCACTCTCAAGTTTTCCCTATAAATACCCAAGTTGGGGTATTGGGAAAATCACTTGAGTGTGAGTTGAAAAAGACATCACCATTGTGAAAAACTTTGAACTCATTTAATCACTCGGGTTTTTGTCTGACCTTGATAACTCCAAGGTAGCGGACCTAAAAAGTTGGTGTTCGTCCTTTGTGGGTGGATACCGTTGGAGTCTCTCGTGTGAGCGGGGCTAAAGCTTTCAAGTAAGAGCCCGACTTTGAGGGCGAAGCACGCGTCAAAGTTAAATTCCGATTTTAGCTTTTTATGTTTATTTATTATGATTTATGGTTTTATTAATTGCGAGTGGTTCTTTGGGTCGGGGTCGTTTCCGCGGTAAGGTTGACTTACCAAACCCCAACACTAATAATGCCGCATAATGTGAAGCGTGCATTATTGGATAGAAGCAGCAACTAGCATAGGTGTGTAAAAATTAGAGGTATATGGAGATTCCAGTTTGATTATAAATCATATACTGAAAAAATGGAAAATAAAGAACTCCACAATGATATTATAACAAGCACACCTAGAGAAACTCGTCGAGCACTTTGAACATATTGACTTTAAATATCTTCCAAGGGATGATAATCAATTTGCCAATGCGCTAGCAAAATTAGCCTCAATGATCAACATTCCAGATAACTTGAATATAATGCCATTATGCGTTGATAGAAGAGAAGAACCATCATATTGCAACGCAATAGAGGAAATAAATGACATCGAAGGGAACAGTCCTTGGTATGATCATATCCTCCAATATATTACTCATGGCACATATCCCGAAAATACTTCATCGAAAGACCAACGAGCCTTACGAACACTTGCGGCTCAAAACGGTCTATTAAATGGTCAATTATGCAAAAAAAGGACCTAATGGTCAAAGTTTATTGTGTATAGACCAACACGAAACCACACGCCTTGTAGAGAATACTCACAAAGGTGTTTGTGGACCTCACATGAATGGTAAAATGCTTGCAAAAATAATTTTGCAACAAGGGTACTGTTGGTCCACTACGGAACATGATTGCATACAATATGTCAAAAAATTTCCAGAGTGCCAAATGTTTGCTAATTTACAACACCTTCCACCATCCGAACTATATAATCTCACTTCCCCTTGACCCTTTTCAACTTGGGGAATCAACATAATTGGAAAAGTCTCTCCAACAGGAGCAGGAGGGCACGAGTCTGTATTGGTAGCAATCGATTACTACACCAAGTGGATTGAGGCTTCTTTTTACGTGAATATTACTTCTAAACATGTCACAAAGTTTCTTGAACGAAACATATTTTGTAGATATGGAGTTCCACACGAACAAATTAGTGATCAGGGATCTCAATTCAAAGCTGAAGTCGAGACCCTCTTAACTCGTTATAAAGTGAAACATCATCACTCATCCCCAATCAGACCTCAAATGAATGGAGCTGTAGAATCGACAAATAAAAATATAACAGTCATCATTATGAAAGTGGCAGAAAATTATAAAGACTGGTTGAATAAACTACACTTCGCACTATGGGGTTATAGAACGTCTATACGAACATCAATAGGAGTAACTCCTTACTCCTTAGTTTTCGGAATGGACGTAGTTCAACCAGTCGAACTGGAAATACCATCTCGACGCATCATACTCGAAAGTAAGCTACCGGAAGCTGAATGGGTAAGAGCGAGGTATGAGGAGCTTTTATTGCTCGATGAACGACGATTAAGAGCTTTGCATCATGTACAAGTCTACCAAAGGCGCATTACGTGTCATTTCAATAAAAGAGTAAAACCCAGAAATATAAAAGAAGGTTACTTTGTACTAAAAGAGGTTAGGGGTCCATCTACCGATCCAAAAGGGAAATTCAAACCTAATTGGGTAGGTCCGTACTGCGTAATTGAAATCCTATCAGGAGGAGCCGTCAAATTAATGGACATTGGAGGAGATGAAATTCGCCAATTAATAATCATTGATTGACTCAAGAAATATTACATATGAATTCCGGATTAACTCGTTCATTCAACTTTAATTAGCATTCAATTGAAAGATTCTAAGTGTTATGTATTTTACCAAATGACACTATAAAATACATAACACTTGGGGGGGGGGGTAATTTAAAAATAATAAACCGTTCTAAGTGTTCAGATTTTTTTATCGAACTTCACGAAAAAAATCTTCACACTTGGGGGGGGGTGATAAGTGACTTTTATGTCACTTTTAGGGTGATTATTAAGTCGCTTTCCGGCTTATTTTACAATAATTTAGCCCCTTTTTGTCCTTTATTTCTTTATTTACTTATTCTCGTCTTTTATCTTGATTTCGAGTATTTAAGTAGTTTTTAATAGTTTTTAGCTTATTTTCTTAATTTATTTAATTTATCTTATTTTCTTTGTTTTTATTTTTAGTTTTTAGTTCTTGTTATTTAATAAGTTCCTAGTTTCTTTTATTTTCTTATTTTATTTTATTTTCATATTTGTTTTACTTTATTTTATATAATTTCTTTTGATTTTATTTTTTTAAGTTTATTTTATTCTATTTTATTTCATTTTTTATTTTATTTTATCTTCCAATTCACCCTCGTGTTTTTGTTGTAGGTCGAGTTTGGTGTTTTGGGTTTTAAAGTCTTGTTCGAGTTCAAAGTCCGGGGTTCGAGGCACAAGCTCCCAAGCAAACTGCTGCCCTGTTTCTGCCAGCTTAAACATCACCACCCCACACCTTAACCTCCACCACACCAGTCACACACCCATCTCCCCTGCTCCCTGCTCTCCCTCACGCAAAACACCCAACATCACCAACATCGCAACTCCACCAATCCCAGCCACGCAGCACCTCCAACCAGACCAGCTTCCACCTGCGACCACAGCCGCGCCAGCCGCCCAGCCTAAACACCTCTGCCACCAGTCGATACCCACGCAATCCCACACACACACTCACCAATTAAACCCCGCAACACCAATTAAACCACCAGCCACAAAACCCTGCTCCTCCCAATCGCACCGAAACCACCCAACCTCACCTCCCATTTCACCACCAATTCGCATCTCCAATCGCACCAATCGAACCAAATTCACAGCAAGGAGCAACCCAGACCTCGCGGCCGCGCAGCCCTGTCAGAAAGCGCACACAATTGAGTCCAAAATCAGAGTCGAGGCAGAAGCTTTGCGCGTCCTCTGTGCGACCTCTGTGCGGGCGCGCATTCGTGGGTCAATCACGAGCTTTTCACGTGATTTTTAATGAGAATTGAACGGCTTTGATTGATGCTTGATTGATGACGATGAGGATTGACGGTGGTGATTGAGTGATAATTGATGATGCGTGATGGTGATGATGGAAAGAAAAACAGAGCAGCCAAGATCGAAAGAGAAAGAAAGGGGGAAAGCTGATGGTTTTCGTGGGTTTTGGGGAATTTGATGGGTTTTGTTTCTGTTTTCCTTTCTCTTTTCATTTTCTTTTATTTTCTTTTATTTTTAGTTTAGTTTTATTTTTGTTTTTTTTAAGTTTAGTTATTTTAATTATTTTAGTTTAGTTTTTATTTCTTTTTAGTTTTCTCTTTTACTTTATTTTATTTAGCCTTGTATTATAAATACCCCTTTGGGGTTATTTTCTCTCAACTAATACTTAACATTAGTTTACCCTAGATTAGATTAGATTAGTTTAGCTCTTTTATTTTCTCTCTCTTAGGGTTAGGAGTAGTTTAGAGAGAGAAAGATTGGATTTTTCATGGAATTTTTGGGATTTTGAAGAAGCAAATTGGTGGATTTTTCCTCTCATAAATTCAATGAGTTTTCCTAACTTTCTCTCACCTTTATTGCTTTCATTTATTATTGTTTTTGTTTATTTATTTGTTTATTTGAGTAAATTAATTAGTTTAGTTGTTGATTCTTGCTTTTATTATTATTTTACCTTGTTTTCCATATTTTTGTTCATTATGTTAGTTTAGGTTTTGTTCTAGGGAAATGGATGAAGGTTATGTTAATTAATTTGATGATTGATTGTGGTTAGTATGAAATTGTTTCTTGATTATTGCGTATGGATGATGCTTTTATGGATTAGAATCTTTCTAGCTAATTGATTCTATGCTTTTAATTGTGTTTTCAATCAATTGTGCGAAAGTGAGTTGTTTGAGAACCCTAAATTCCTCCATATCTTTGCTAGGCTAGTTGCACGAGAGTGAATTAGTTTAGTAGGATAATTAACATGCTTAATTGTGCGAGAGTGAGTTAAATGTGTTGATTGTTCCTAATCAAGGTCATTTTCATCTAATTGTATGATGTTGTTGAATGCATTGATGTAATTGGATTCCACTTTCCCTAGTTTTAGTTATTTGCTCTTAGTAGTGTTTAATTGAACCTCTCTTACCTCACAAGCTTTCCTAGTAGTCTAATTAGCATAGATTGATACACTTAGTCCTTTTGGGTTCGACCCTTTACTTACCCCTATACTCGTATTAGGGTAGTTTAGGTATTATAAATTGTTAATTTGATTAGGGTTAGTAGACTAACGACACTATCTAATCCTTCGATCAAATTTTGGCGCCGTTGCCGGGGACTAAGGCGTTCATTAGTTTGTGTTGATTAGATTAGCTAGGTTCTTGTATATAATTTGATTTGTGTTTGCTTTTCTTTGTTTGATATTTGTATAAAAATGGCATGCTTATCTTTTCCTCAATTTGATGGTGAACCCTTTTATGCTTACTTTGAAAGACTAGATGGTTTTCTTAGTTACCATGGGTGTTCTCTTAATGATGCTTGTGATATAGCTTATTGGGGCATGAATGAGTATACTAGGGGAATGGTTGAGGACATGAATAATGGTAGATTTTGTCATTTGTCTATGCATGATGCGTGGGATTTCTTCACATGGCTTGCTAAGGATTCTTTAGATAGAGAATCTCATGTTTCTTACTTTGATTCTCAATGCCAAGATTCTTTTAATTTTTGCATGAATTCTCTTGATACTTCTTATGTGCCTAGTGATAATCCAAGTATGCAAATTGACACCTTTCCCCCTTATGCTCATTTTGATGAGGTTTGTGCTAATTTTGATGATGTGCAATTTGACTTTGATCATGAACCTCAACCCAATAACATTGAAGCCCAAATTCTTTCTCAAATGCAATATCTCACCCAACAACTCCAAGAGCTTCAAGAGGAACAAAAATTGAGAGAAGTAAGGCTTGCCCAAGTGATGAGTGCTTTGGTTGATGTAAATGGATGTGAGGCACCTCATTTGGAGTGTGAGAGTGTTTTTGAGAATGATGTGGGCCAAGGGTGTGAAGTTGAGGGGAGATTTACTTGTGATGAGGGGATTTTTGAGGATTTTGATCCTTTTCATTCCCCATTTGAGCTTGAATGCCATCCTTCCCCTTATTTACCCCCTTTGAGAGCTTCCCTTGGGGAGGATGTGAGTGAGCCATCTTCAATTTTGAATGAGGGATTTCATGAGGATGATGATGATGAGTTTGAGCAATCAAGAGAGATTGAAAGTCCCTTGAGTGATGGTGGAAGAGTTGTGAATGAAGAAAATATCGATTTTGAGGTTTCCAACCCCCTTCCCCATCTTGATGAGTCTACCTTGCATGTTTGTGACCCTTCTATCCATGAGTCTTTGGACTCATTTGAGGTTATGGCTAGTATGTTCATTGAAGGTGTAACAAATCATCATAGCCTCTTGAAAAAGTTCATTGGCAATGCTTCATGGGAAAGGGATGGATTTGAGAGAAACCTTCATCCTTTCATGCATGGTTTAGAGACTCTAGGCTTTCAGGATCTTGAGGGAGTTGTTGTTCATCGATTGGATAGAGAGGAGGATGAGGTTGTTTCTATTGGAGAGTTTTTGTTTGAGGGAGATGTGAGTCATGAGTGTTCTTTTGAGGATTCTATGATTGATTTTCATGCCCTCATTGGTGATGTGAGGTTTTGTGAGACCATTGTTTCTCCTCCTTTTCCTCATGTCCCTTTCTCAAGGAAATTTGACCACATCCCCTACTATCCTATGTTCCTCCCCTCTTTTGTCTTAGAGCCTATTGAGGACCCTCTCTTGTTTGATGAGACTTTTCCTTCTCATCCTCCCATCATTGAGGAAATGGGTGATTATGCCACCCAAAAAGATTTTGAGGAGGTTTTGCCTTTTTATTCTTTTCCTTATTTTTCTTCTTCTTTCTCTTCTTATTTTTTTGATTTTTCTTTTGATTTTTCTTCTTTCTTTTGGCATCTTCCTCCTCATTTACGTGCAATAATCTTATTGCACGTCCTCCTCCCGTCATTTGCCTACTTGTTATCATATGAGATGTGTAGTAGTGCATTTGATAAGCTCTTGCGTTCGTTGCAATTTTATTTACTAGAGCGGTCTCGCTTGGACGTTAAACAAGCCTTTCTCGGGAAGTAACCCGAGGTTTTTATTGCTTTCATTTTCTTTCCTTTTTAGATTAGATTTTCTCTCATGGAAATGTTTGTGTGCCTTTTGCTAGGTACATGGCTTGATATACTCTTATGCATTGGTTTGGATCAAGAACCAAGGAAGTTTGACGCCTATTTTTGCTAGCATAAGGAAATCGAGATTCAATTCAAGAGAAAATCGGCTTTGAAAGGTTAAATTGGTTCATTTGCGGGTAATTACACCCACCAATATCCGGTAATATCTTTCCTAGATCTTTCTCTAATGGTTGGTGACTCGTTGGACTTGTGTTGGTTTGTTGGATTGATTTCTTTCTTTTCCCCTCCCATGGATTATTTGGTTTATGTTTGAGTATATTGTCTCATTCAAGCTTGGGGGAGGGTATCCTATCATGTTTGGTGGGATGTTGATTCGTTTATGCCATGCACTTGAGTATATGCATTTTCATGTCTTTTCTTATATTTTGAAAATTCTAAAAAGATTTTTGTGTACTTTCAAGGTAATTTTGGCAAAATGTTTTTTGTTTGTTCTTATATTGGACATTTTGTTTTGGGACTTGAATCCTTGAATGTTTTTCTTCCTAAGTGGTAAATGTATGCACGGTTTGAGAGTGTCATTGGTTGACTCTAGGATACTATATGCTAAGGTAGCCGGTTTAAGAACTTTTAGGGGTCCATGAAGCCTTAGTTCACGGGAATGTGGTAAGATGGAGTTGCTCTCTATAGTGGATTTGAAACCCTTGGTTGGTATTTGTTTGGTTATAATCCCTTGTGAGCTTCATTTGTTCTAGCCTTCATCACCTTGTTGAGCGGCTATTTAGGATCCTTGACTATGCATGTCTTAATCCTTGTTTTGACCTCTAGCTCCCAAGATCGTGACCGGGCCTCTCTAGGGGAGGAAAAGGGAACCTTTTCTCATTTTTCTTTATCTTCTTTTTATTTTGTTACAAATTTGATTTTCTATTTTGCATCAACCTACTTATTAACCAATTTGAGCCTAATGTTTCCCGCTCTTGTTTAAACCGCATTACAAACCCAATGGCCTATGTTTACCAACCCTTTTAGTTAGTGAAGCATAGGCATGTGAGGTTTGAGTGTTGAGAGTGTTGATCATGAGCAAGAAAACTTTGTGAATTGGTTTAAGTACGGTATTTGAAAGTTGAGCTTGAAAAGAATATGCAAAAAGTTCGAGAAGAAAGATGCAATTCAAGAAAATCAAATGAAGTTTCAAGAAAAAGCCGTCCATGGTTAGAAAAAGGCAAGGACACATAAAAAAAATAAAAAGAAACAAATAAACACAAATAATATATTTTAGTTTGGTTTCGTTTTCTTCCCTTGTTTAAGCATTGAGGACAATGCTTCGTTCAAGCTTGGGGGGGAGCGTTCCTTCATTTTTTTTTGTATATATTGTGTGTTAGTGTTGAGTAAGCTTGTGGGAGATGGCATTATTGGTATTTTTGTTTGATATTTTGCGATTTCTTGAGTTTGTTTTTGAGAGTAGGCCACTCTTTTGCTTCACTTAGGAAATATCACCAAAATTTTCAAATTTTTACCCTGCCTTAACCATTAGCCTTACGTTACAACCTAATAAAAGTCCCTTAGACTTTAGTGGGGTTAGGTCAAAGAACGGTGGAGGGAGATAGATTTCAAACCTATGGAGAGAGTATGCATAGTTGAGATGTCGGGATTACCTTCTCAAAGTTTTTCATTTCTTTATCTTTTTCCGATTCCTTCGTGGAATCATGAGAAGCTAGCTTAAGGGTTGATTTGAAGCTAGTGGAGAGAACGCGGCCCGATTGGTTGGGGCTAGGGTGGATTGAGTCCTCATTAGTTCTCTATGCTTAGCATATGTTATGTTTCAATCAACCATTGACATCTTGGAACGTGCATACATTTGTCTATTTAGAAAGGTTTGCATCCATCGGTGTTTGTTCCAATCTCTTGTCCAAATATGAACTTGTGTTTTTCTTTCTCGTTTTATGTTTCTTTTTCTTTTCTTTTTATTGCCTTGCCTTGGTTTTTATTTAGAGTTGTGGGTTAAACTCTTAGGACACCCTCACGAGAGCACACTCGTCCTCTAGGGCGATCTAGGGGTTTAAAGGGCTTGTCATTAGTTGCTAAAAGTGTCCGTGATTCCTACGAAAGTGAGTTAGTGTACATTCTTGTCTCCTTAAGTGTCTTAGATTTTCTTGAATAAATCACTCTCCTTCTCTCGTGTTTCATGTTAATTTGCTCGAGGACGAGCAAAATTTTAGCTTGGGGGAGTTTGATAAGTGACTTTTATGTCACTTTTAGGGTGATTATTAAGTCGCTTTCCGGCTTATTTTACAATAATTTAGCCCCTTTTTGTCCTTTATTTCTTTATTTACTTATTCTCGTCTTTTATCTTGATTTCGAGTATTTAAGTAGTTTTTAATAGTTTTTAGCTTATTTTCTTAATTTATTTAATTTATCTTATTTTCTTTGTTTTTATTTTTAGTTTTTAATTCTTGTTATTTAATAAGTTCCTAGTTTCTTTTATTTTCTTATTTTATTTTATTTTCATATTTGTTTTACTTTATTTTATATAATTTCTTTTGATTTTATTTTTTTAAGTTTATTTTATTCTATTTTATTTCATTTTTTATTTTATTTTATCTTCCAATTCACCCTCGTGTTTTTGTTGTAGGTCGAGTTTGGTGTTTTGGGTTTTAAAGTCTTGTTCGAGTTCAAAGTCCGGGGTTCGAGGCACAAGCTCCCAAGCAAACTGCTGCCCTGTTTCTGCCAGCTTAAACATCACCACCCCACACCTTAACCTCCACCACACCAGTCACACACCCATCTCCCCTGCTCCCTGCTCTCCCTCACGCAAAACACCCAACATCACCAACATCGCAACTCCACCAATCCCAGCCACGCAGCACCTCCAACCAGACCAGCTTCCACCTGCGACCACAGCCGCGCCAGCCGCCCAGCCTAAACACCTCTGCCACCAGTCGATACCCACGCAATCCCACACACACACTCACCAATTAAACCCCGCAACACCAATTAAACCACCAGCCACAAAACCCTGCTCCTCCCAATCGCACCGAAACCACCCAACCTCACCTCCCATTTCACCACCAATTCGCATCTCCAATCGCACCAATCGAACCAAATTCACAGCAAGGAGCAACCCAGACCTCGCGGCCGCGCAGCCCTGTCAGAAAGCGCACACAATTGAGTCCAAAATCAGAGTCGAGGCAGAAGCTTTGCGCGTCCTCTGTGCGACCTCTGTGCGGGCGCGCATTCGTGGGTCAATCACGAGCTTTTCACGTGATTTTTAATGAGAATTGAACGGCTTTGATTGATGCTTGATTGATGACGATGAGGATTGACGGTGGTGATTGAGTGATAATTGATGATGCGTGATGGTGATGATGGAAAGAAAAACAGAGCAGCCAAGATCGAAAGAGAAAGAAAGGGGGAAAGCTGATGGTTTTCGTGGGTTTTGGGGAATTTGATGGGTTTTGTTTCTGTTTTCCTTTCTCTTTTCATTTTCTTTTATTTTCTTTTATTTTTAGTTTAGTTTTATTTTTGTTTTTTTTAAGTTTAGTTATTTTAATTATTTTAGTTTAGTTTTTATTTCTTTTTAGTTTTCTCTTTTACTTTATTTTATTTAGCCTTGTATTATAAATACCCCTTTGGGGTTATTTTCTCTCAACTAATACTTAACATTAGTTTACCCTAGATTAGATTAGATTAGTTTAGCTCTTTTATTTTCTCTCTCTTAGGGTTAGGAGTAGTTTAGAGAGAGAAAGATTGGATTTTTCATGGAATTTTTGGGATTTTGAAGAAGCAAATTGGTGGATTTTTCCTCTCATAAATTCAATGAGTTTTCCTAACTTTCTCTCACCTTTATTGCTTTCATTTATTATTGTTTTTGTTTATTTATTTGTTTATTTGAGTAAATTAATTAGTTTAGTTGTTGATTCTTGCTTTTATTATTATTTTACCTTGTTTTCCATATTTTTGTTCATTATGTTAGTTTAGGTTTTGTTCAAGGGAAATGGATGAAGGTTATGTTAATTAATTTGATGATTGATTGTGGTTAGTATGAAATTGTTTCTTGATTATTGCGTATGGATGATGCTTTTATGGATTAGAATCTTTCTAGCTAATTGATTCTATGCTTTTAATTGTGTTTTCAATCAATTGTGCGAAAGTGAGTTGTTTGAGAACCCTAAATTCCTCCATATCTTTGCTAGGCTAGTTGCACGAGAGTGAATTAGTTTAGTAGGATAATTAACATGCTTAATTGTGCGAGAGTGAGTTAAATGTGTTGATTGTTCCTAATCAAGGTCATTTTCATCTAATTGTATGATGTTGTTGAATGCATTGATGTAATTGGATTCCACTTTCCCTAGTTTTAGTTATTTGCTCTTAGTAGTGTTTAATTGAACCTCTCTTACCTCACAAGCTTTCCTAGTAGTCTAATTAGCATAGATTGATACACTTAGTCCTTTTGGGTTCGACCCTTTACTTACCCCTATACTCGTATTAGGGTAGTTTAGGTATTATAAATTGTTAATTTGATTAGGGTTAGTAGACTAACGACACTATCTAATCCTTCGATCAGGGGGGTAATAGCACATAAATATTTTTTTTTCGAAACACTCGTAGTACAGGTGTCGCGCGCAACTGGAATAGTTGTGCGCGGATGTCACGCGCAACTCATGCAGTTGCGCGCGACAGGTTTGCGCAACCTTAGATGTTGCGCGTGCCACCTGATCGTAAACTGCGAACCCAGACTTTATTGTTTGAAAGAAGTTGCAACTTCTACTTACGATAAAAGGAGGGCGTTTCGTGAATATAAACATGTACTTGGAAAATATAAAAATTAAACTTTGGTATTATTCCTTTTAAACAAAGTTTGATTAATTTTTTCATTTAATTTCTACTTAAGGAGTTAAAGAAAAAATAAAATAAAAAAATAAAAAAAATATACATAATAAAAGAATTAGAACTACGCAATGACCTAATTTCGTGATACGAATACGTAGGAAATCTATATGATTCGGTCATATCAAAATATCAAAACATAAAGCTCATTTTTATTTCATTCAAATTAAAAAAAAAAGGGAGACATTGTTGAACTAGATCATAAATAAAGAAAAGGGGCATAGTAGTGATTACACTTTATTCAAAAAAATAAAATAAAAGAGAAAACACAACGAAATTGTGTAACACTCTAAGGCTTCACTATATCCTCAACTGTCATGGATGATGGAGGAGTAGTTTCCATCGCAGTATTTTAAGAAACCTTAGAGCTTTCTCCTACAGTCTTCTTCTTGACCCATACATTGTTTTTCAATTTAGGAATAGGAGCCTTTTCAACCCTTTTTCCCTTTTCCGAAGCTTTTATTAGAGTCCTCTTTCGAGTTTGTTGCGAAGGTTCCTTGATTATCACACCTTTTTGTGCGGGTTTGGAGGGAGCTTTCCTTTTGGATTCCTTCGAACGCGCCTTAGGGGATGAGATGTCCAATTTTCTTCTCACTCCTTTGTTTTGGCCACTAGAAGGGGTAGTGGTGGCCGAATGCATTAAAGGCTTAGGTGGATTGCGAGCCGTGGCAGTTTGATATTGAGATCGGGCCTTGTTTAATTCGCCCTTATCCGCCGCATTCATCCAAGCTTTATAAAATGAAGATAATACAATACTTGCAGCAGGATTTTGTACTACCCACCTTGGAAGACTTGACCAATACTCTATCCAACGAAAAATTCGCTCGGGTCTAAAAGTCACATATTTGGGTGCGTCACAGTCTTGCGGGGGAATAATCTGTTTCATCCCGTATTGTCTCATTACCCTGCAAGGAAAAATGTAAGTAGCATTAGATAGGCCTACAAGCCAAATGTAAGGGCAATTGAGACTACTCCCAACCATACTATTTATGTTCCACCAAGGAATCACAAAACGTATGTTAGGAACCCCGTGACAGAAAAACGACGTCCATTCCTCTTCAATCTTGTGCTTGTAAAGGATGCGACATCCAGGGAATGTCCGTACTCCATTAGCCTCGATATTTTGTGGCTGATCAACTATTCGCAAACGCTCCATGAGCCAAATCTGGAAAAAAAAATCAGTTTTTACACGAGCAGGTGGCGCGCACATCAGAATAAGTTGCGCGCGCCATCCGCGCGCAGCGCAGAAGATTGCGCTGGACATACCAGCGTAACTTCATGGCTTGTGCAAAAAAACGACAAAAAAAACTTACGTGTAATAGGAGTGGACTTCCTGTGAATCCATTTTCGATAGGGTCTCCTCTAAGGCGATTCAAGCATAAAATGGTTTCTACCAATGCCAAAGGAGCGGGTGAATTACATCCCTCTATTTGCTCTACTACGGACATCATGGAATAATCTCCATATTCTTTGTCTGTCCTAAGTAAACAATTGACAAAAAGACAATAGCATAAAGCACAAATTTTAAAGCGTTGTTTAGTCATGTTGTCACGAGGGGCGACGAAATGTTAAATAAATTGAATTAAATTCACACCTTCTTCAGTTCCAATATTGGTCATATCATTGTCGGACAAGCCGAAAAATATTTGGAATATAGGTTTGGGATCCGACAATGGGGGCGAATAAGTCACAGGGAGAGTATTTGTAGGGAAGCCTAGCAAGGCCTCGAACTCACCAGGAAGAGGAATAATTTCGTCCCCTTTAAATAAAAAGAGATGGTGGTTGGAGTCCCAATGGTTAACTGCAGCATGAAGGAAATCAAAATTAATAACTAATTTCATATAATTCAATAGAGGGTTTAGGTGATACATTTTGAAAGCTATTTTGTCCTCATTTGAAAGGGAGGTAACCCATTGCTTCAAACGCTGTTCAAAGGTCTTCACCATTGTTCAATGTAAAAAAAAAAAAAAAAGAGAGAGAGTAAGAATTTAGAGGGATTATTCTTTTTAGTTCTTATAATATTACTAAGCGAATGAATGCGAGATGATAAAAAAACCTACACAAAACCATGCTTAAATAGACCCAACAGAGGTATATTTTCGGCAATTTTTGCCTAAAGGAAAGTTCACAAATAGATGGCAAGCGCAACTAAATCACATGCGCGCGATAGCTGCGCGCAACACATCTAGTTGCGCGCGTCTTCTCTGTCGGGACATGTGGTTTAGGTTTATTTCCATATTTTGGCTTATATAATGACGGAATCTTGACGAAATCTTAAGACTAATCATACGCTTGCCTTTTGCTTACTCTTGTGTCCCATTTCTTTCCTTTTTATTTGTTTTCTTTATTTTTTTTTATTTTTTTATTTTCTTGTTTTTCTTTTCTTTCTTTCTTTTTTTCCCTTATTTTCTTTCTTCCTTTTTAGTCTCTTTTTTCTTATTTTCCTTTCTTTTCTTATTTTTTCGAGGGGGGTAAGTCGGGAATCCTTTCCCTCCCTCGGAAAATTTTTTCTTTTTCTTTTATATGCGTACACATAGAAACAAAAAATAATAATAGTATAAATGACATTTACAAAAAAAAAGTGTCATATGTACAACAAAACAAAATAATATGTACATTTGTTTCCTAAAAATATAACAAAATGTGTACAAAAGGACTCAGGGTGCTCTGCGACTGCTAGATGGTTGCTGTACATCCTGCAAAATCCCAAAACGAAGATTAATACATGAAATGTAATAACTTGGTCGAAAAAGAAAAGAAATGAAACTTACCGCAATCATCCGATGATCACGGCATGACAAAGTCACGAGGGCTCTCCGATAAGCAACTCGAAAAGCACGTATAGCCCTCACCATGCCGTTCACGGTCTCCCGCGGAACCTGTTCCAAGAACACAAGGACAGTTAATAAATAAATGTATATGAAGCGAAAAATAGAAATATTTTAAGTACATATACAAAAAAAAAGACATACCGACTCAACCGTCTCAAGAATGAACGGTATCCCATCATCATCCTCCGCTGCTAGAAGGATCTCACGAATTATCGACCCGACAGCATCGGTATACGTAATTTCCGCCGTAGGAGGAACCCAACCGTCTAGCTCGACCCGCTAAAAAAAAAAGGGGGGGTCAAAGTTCCGAAAATTAAATAAAAAAAAAAGAGAAAAAAAGAGAATTGAGATACTAACCGGAACAAAAGCTGGGAAAGGAGTTAGCCTGGATGCAATGAAAGTCGGATAAGGAGCATCCGGCAGCACCAGCTGATCCGCTAGATAACCAAGGATCGCCTGAGCTCGATCCTTGGTCGACAGCGAATCCGGACGTAGCATCCAGATCGGGGGATCCACAGGAACCACAGGCTCCTCTAACTAATGCTGCAAGAGAACGCACTCGCCTAAAACCCAAACGTCCGTATTTCATATTATCATACTTTGTGAGTGAATATTTAAGTGTTGGGATTGTGTTGTGTATATGATTGTTTGGTGAATTTTTGTGGAGTTGAGTTGTGATTGGAGATGTTTTTGTCATCAAGTGTTGTGACCTTGGGTTTTATTAGGATATGGCTCCCTTAAGCATAGATTTTCTCTCACTTGTTCCCAAATGATTTCTATCCTTACCGCCTTACATTACAAGCTTTAAAGACCTTCTGATCTTTGTGCATAAGAGTTGTAAGAATGTGAAAGTGTTGTTTATCAATGCAAGTTATGATTTGACATATTTTGAGTCGACTAGTAGGTTGAGCGTACATTGTTTTAAACACACGAGAGTGTGAGTTGGGAGGGCATTGTTCACAAATAAAGGGGTTGGTTGGAGAGCGATTGAGTACATCTTTTACACGCCACATAAATGAGAGTTGAGTGTGTGAGCACTAGTCTTGAATTCTATATGCTCATGTGGTTTTCTCTACTTGATAATTGTTGGGGAGGAAGGATGGTTAGATCAATGAGATTGATTTGACATTGAACCATGTTCATTAGATTTTCCTTGAATCGTTTGTGCTTGATTTTGTTTATTTGGGATGAAGCATGTTTTATATGTTCATTGATGAGCTCTTTGCTTAGGGACAAGCAAAGGTTTGGCTTGGGGGAGTTTGATATGTCCAATTTATATAGTGTTTTACCCCCGTCCCATGGTCATAATTAGTGGTGTTTTTTGCTCTTTAGAGCCACTTTTATTACTAATTTGTGTTTTCTAGTGTTTTTGTAGTTTTGCTTGAGTTTTGTAGGAAATTGCACACTTGGAGCGTTTTCCGGGTTTTTCACGAAGCAACTATGAGCATTAGGAGGACACGACCGTTTTTAAAGCCCTGTACCGGTTAGAGCCGGTGATTAAGGGCTTGGTATATGATACCGGGGCAATTGGATCGAGTATTCAAGACCCGAAGAGGAAATCCGGATTGGGTCGAAGAATTGAGCCCAATCGTAGTCCAAGCCTCGAAGAACAAGTCGGGCCCGATCGGGTAAGCTTACGCCCGATCGGGCGGGCGCGCACAAAGAAGCAGCAAGGAGAAGGTGCGCCCGATCGGGTGAACGTAGGCTCGATCGGGCGCGGCGCACCAGGAAGGGCGTAGAAAAAAAGGCGGGCCCGATCGGGCGCGTGTTTTTTTAGAGACCTGATTAGTTTTCGTTTAGGATTTGTTTTAGGGATTTTTAAGTACGATTTTTGTACGTAATTTTGATTACCTTCTTTTTTTAGATTTTTTCTCTCTACTTAAAATATTTCCTCTCTCTTAAATTCTCTCAATTTTGTTCTTAACTCCATTCATTAATCCAGATTTGTTTTGGTAACAATTTCTTCTCTTTTAATTTCAGTTATTTTATTTAATTCTTCCATTATGTCTTGCTTTATTGATTTGATTAGTTCATATTTAATTATGCTTGAGTATTTTTATTTCTAGGGTTTATGGAGATCTAATAAATAATATGAAGGGGTAAATTTGTGATTATTGATTATCAATGCTTGATTAATTTCCTATTGATTGATTTAATGCTATGCAATTAGGTTTGGCCAGATTTAATTGTATGAGTTTAGCAATATTAATTCGAGATTTGACAGATGAGAATTGATGTTTAGGCCTAGTTTCAATAAGCAGACTAATTTATAAATGATTAAGTCGAGATTCGACAGATGAGATTTAATACCGGTAAATTAACTCTGCGATTATAATACGTAGTGAAAGCCCTTTATAATCTGATTAATTGATGCTTGATGATTGCTTATTGTGATTTGCCCTGGAATATTGTTTATTAGTAAACCTATGCCCTAGGTTTCTCGTCATTGATTTATACCCTTTTTATTCCTTCCTACTCTTACTTTTAGTATTTAATTACCTTTTTACAACAAATTGTTACTTGATAATTTAGATTGCATTTAATTAATTAGGAGTAAATTGACTTGTTTCCCTGTGGTTCAACCCTTCTTCCCTATCTACATAGTTAGTGGATTTAGGTTTATTTTTTATTAGGTGAATACGACTTGAGCTTGTCATCTATACGGCTCTGGTGACCTGCAGACTCGTTTTGAGAGCTTACCCGACGAGGTAAAGGAGACTGTGAAGCTTTTAGGGATCGATCACGTGCTAGCGGCTCTTCGGGATTTGTCGAGTCAGTTTGCTTCGTCATCTTTCCTCCACAGATTGCTGGAGTTTTGGTGGGATTCCACCAACACTTTTCACTTTCTAGGGAGAGATGACTGTCACCCCTTACGACTTCTCTATGATTACGGGTTTTCCTTTTGTAGGTGAGCGTGTAGTTATAGAGGTCGTAACGTTGTAGGACTTGAGACTGAGGGATCTCGTGGGGATCGTCTGGCGGCGATCCTTCACCTATATCCTTAGTCTTGTCCGTACTCGATTCTTGCCGACGAGTTGTTGGCTGACGAGGTTGACCGGCAGTGCACACCTGAGCATCTGGCTCGGATATACATTGCCCACATTCTTTCCGTCACTCTCTTGAGTGATCGGGTAGAGCGTTTCCCTATCAGTTTACTTACTCGCCTCATAGACTTGGGGCAAGTAAGCAATTTGAACTGGGCGGAGGTGTCGTATGCCCGTATGCTTAGAGCTATGGGCAAGGCAACCCGTAATTTAGAAATAATAAACCGTTCTAAGTGTTCAAATTTTTTCGAACATAACGAAAAAATCTTCACACTTGGGGGGGGGGGGGGGTAACAATACGAATTTTAAAATAAATTTTTTCGAGACATTCGCAGCACAGGTGTCGCGCGCAACTAATTTTGTTGTGCGCGACAGGCTCGCGCAACTGCAGAAGTTGCGCGCGCCACCTGATGACGAACTGCGAACCCGATTTTTTTGACATTTGAATGAAGTTGCGATTTCTACTTACGATAAAAAGAGGGTGTTTCTTAAATATAACATATACTCGGAAAATAAAATTAAACTTTGATATAATTCTTTTACACAATGTTTGATTAATTTTTTCATTTAATTTCTATCTAAGAGATTAAAGAAAAAAAAACAAACAAACACAAAAAAAAAATTTAGAACTACGCAAAGACCTGATTTCGTAATGCGAATATGTAGGCAATCTCTATGATTCGGACATATCAAAATATAAAAATATAAAGCTCATTTTGTTTCATTCAAAATTCAAAAGAGAGATATTATTGAATTAGATAGTAAACGAAAAAAAAAACATAGTAGTGATTACACTTTATTTGAAAAAAAAATACTAATGATAAAATTGTGTAACACTCTGAGGTTTTACTATGTCCTCGATTGTCACAGATGATGGAGGATTAGTTTCCATCGCAGCATTTTCAGCAACCTTGGAGCTTTCCCCTACACTCTTCTTTTCACCCAAACATTGTTTTTCAATTTTGGGATAAGGGCCTTTGCAACCTGTTTTCCTTTTCCTTTGATTATTGGAGCTTTAATGTGAGTATTTAGTGAAGTTTCTTTAATTTTCACACCTTGTTGCGCGGGTTTTGAAGGAGCCTTTATTTTTGTTTCCTTTGAACGAGCCTTAGGGGATGAGAAGTCTAACTTTCTTCTCACTCCTTTATTTTGACCACTAGGAGGAGTAGTAGTAGTTGAATGCATCAAAGGATTAGGTGGATTGCGAGCGGTGGCGACTTGAAGTTGAGATCGAGCCTTGTTTAATTCACCCTTATCCGCCGCATTCATCCAAGCCTTGTAAAAGGAAGATAATGTTATACTCATATGAGAATTTGTATTACCCATTTAGGAAGACTTGACCAATATTCCATCCAACGAGCAATCCTTTCGGGTTTAAAAGTCACATCTTTAGGGGCATCACAATCTTGCGGAGGAATATTGCCTCATCCCATATTGTATCATCACCCAACAAGGAAAAATATAAGTAGTACTAGATAGGCCTAAAAGCCTAATGTAAGGGCAATTGAGACTATTCCCAATCATACTATTTATGTTACACCAAGGAATCAGAAACCGTATGTTAGGAACTCCATGACAGAAAAACGACGTCCATTCCTCTTCAATCTTATGCTTATAAAGAACTCAACGTTCAGGAAATGTCTTTACTCCATTAGCCTCATGGTTTTGAGGATGATCAACAATTCGCAAACGCTCCATGTGCCAAATCTTAAAAAACAAAAAAAAAATATTTTGCGATTTATTACCCGAGCAGGTGGCGCGCGCAACTAAATCTGTTGCGCGCACCCTCCGCGTGCAACTCAGAAGATTGCGCTGGTCATGCCAGAGCAACTTCTTAACTTGCGCTGATAAACGCCGAAAAAAAAACGTACGTGTAATAGGAGTGGACTTCCCATGAAACCGTTTTCTTTAGGATCTCCTCTAAGGCGATTCAAGCACATAACGGTTTCCGCCAAAATTAAAGGAGGGGGTGAATGACATCCCTCTATTTGCTCTACTATGGACACCATTGAATAATCTCCGTATTCTTTGCCTGTCCTAAGTAAACAATTCACAAAAAGACAATAACATAAAGCACGAATTTTAAAGTGTTGTTTATTCATGTTGTCACGAGGTGCAACGAAGTGTTTAATAAATTGAATTAAATTCACGCCTTATTCAGTTCCTCTGTTGGTCATATCATTGTCGGACAAACCAAAAAATCTTTGGAATATAGGTTTGGGATCCGACAAGGTAGGCGAATAAGTCACAGGAAGAGTGTTTGTAGGGAAACCTAGCAAGGCCTCGAACTCACCAGGAAGGGGGACAATTTCATCCCCTCTAAACAAGAAACAATGGTGGTTAGAGTCCCAATGGTTGACTGTGTAATGAAGAAAATCAAAGTTAACCACTAATTGCGTATAATTCAATAAAGGGTCCAAGTGATGAATTTTGAAAGCTAGTTTGTCCTCGGTTGAAATGGAAGTGACCCATTGCTTCAAACGTTGTTCAAAGGTCTTCACCATTGTTAAAAAAAAAAAAAAGGGGAGAGAGAATAATATTTTAGTGAGATTAATTCTTTTTAATTTCTTATGTTACTAAGCGAATGAATGCGAGATGATCAAAAGCCTACACAAAACCACGTTTAAATAGACCCAAGAGTGGAAAATTTTCGGCAAATTCGGTTTACAGGAAAGTTCACTGACAGGTGGCGCGCGCAACAAAATTACATGCGCGCGACAGCCGCGCGCAACTCACGAAGTTGCTCGCGACTTCCCTGACACAACATGTAATTATGGTTAATTTTTGTATTTTGGCTCATATAATGACGAAATATTCACGAGATCTTAAGACGAATCATACGCTTGCCTTCTAATACTCTGTGTCCCTTTTCTTACCTACTTTTTAATTTTCTTTTTAATTTTCTTTTATTCTTTTATTATTTTATTGTTTTCTTTTTATTTTTCTTTTTTCAATTGTTTTCTTACTTTCCTTTTCTTTTCTTTTTTTTTTCCTACTTTTTTCTTTTTCCTTCTTTTTGCCTTCTTTTCTGGAGTTTTTTTTATTTTTTTCAAGGGGGGTAAGTCGGGAACCCTTTCCCTCCCTCGAAAAATTTTCACATTAATGTACACATGATAAAAAAAATGACATATATACAAATGTGTCATATATATACAAAAAATGCAAAAAATATAGGTCCATCCCAATATCATGATTATATGGATGGCCTAAACGATAGCAAGTCATTAGAACTACCCCATAATGGGGCTCCAAGACTTGCGAAATAGCAATAATGGCATGACCCGACACATGGGGGCTCCAATATCAACAAAAAAAACAAAATGAGATATTCATGCCATTCGAGCTACTTTCGAGAATCGCCTAAACTACAAATGGTTTACGTAGATCTCGAGCCATACAATTTTCAAACGTATCAAAATGATATAATAATCATGTTGTTCCTTTGAAAACTAAATTTGCAACTGAACTTGGCCATTAAACAGGTTACATACTTGAGCCATTTTCAAGTTCAACTTCAAAAACTAATCTTAGTGCATATTTGTTGTTTCAGTACTTCAATTTACTCTAGAGATTAGAGAGTATGACTAGAACAGAGCAAAAGAAACAAAATCATACTTGCTCATACGAAAGTTTAGTACTCAATCATTAATCATGAAAATTGTATCAATACACAATATTAACATAAGACAAACGATTTCATGAGTTAGAATGTAAACAAAAGACTCCTAAATTCGAAATTAAGGAGTCTTCATTTAAAATTATTCTCCATTGTTGCACACATTGGAATTTTGCAAGGACGATAACATCTACTTTCTCGATATTCAAAAACTGTGACAAAATTTGAACTTAAAAGAAAGAATTCAAAAGTAGCAAGAATAGACGAAAAATTTTGAACAACATTTCATTGTTTTCCCTTACCTGTTCTAATGAATGACCAATATTACTAGACTTAGCAAATTTCTTTATTAAAAATATGAATGGTCAGAAAACGGTTTAAACACACTAGTTTAATCATTTCCAAGATCCTAATTGTTATCATAATAAGACGAAACACGGGATTTGTAGACCCATTTCAAGCGACATGAAAGGGTCTAATTATTGACAACAAGCAAATCATCGAAGCACCTAACACTGGGGGCTACAACATTCGAAAATGTAAAATGGGGGCTTACGAACCCGCGATATAACCAAGCTACACCAGTTAAATGACCTCTTCAAAAATTTCCTAAACTAACTAGTTTTCTGCAAATCTTGAAATCACAGTTTTATAAGTGAATAACAATAATTGTCGGTTATTTTTATCATTGATAAATTCAATTTTGAAACTTACGCATGAAAAAATGAACATGAGTCACAAGAACAAATTCATGCTATTATAAAAGTTCAAAATTTCATTTATAATTTTAATGCATAATTGTTGTACTAAACACTTCAATTTACATTAAAATTAATAAGTATAGTCTATATGAGCAAAACAAAAGAGAAATAAAGTTCAAGCACAAATTAGAACAAAAAAAAAAAAAACACATATATGCTTGACATGCTCATACAGGATCAATACTTTATCACTTCACATGAAATTTGTTGCAAAATATTGCTTAAACATGTCACAACGACAAAACAAAAAAATTCATGAAAACAAGTTGAATAAAAAAAAGGAAAATTTGTCAAAAATAAGCCAACCTTTAAGCGATTAGCTCAAAATAAGCCAACCTTTTAATTAACTAAGAATAAGTCAACCTTTTGGAGGTATTTTCTTTGATTGAGTATTAACCTGTTTAAAACCGGTAAAACAAGTTAAAATGACATATGTTTTGATTTTATTGGTTTGGATTTTAATTTTGATTTTTTACTTACTTTCAATTCAATTTTAGTTTAACTTTTTAATTTTTTTACCCCAATCTCTGCCTCCTTCCTCCTCCCACCTTCCACCGTCCCCTTCTCTCTCCTCTCCCAACACCACTCTATTCTCTCTCCTTCTTAACGCCAATATTGACCATAATCCATGGTTTGTAAAAATGTTAGCCTTTAGTTTTTATTTTTATTTTTATTTTATTTTTATTTTTTTATCACCCAATTCGTGCCCCACCTTCCCTCTTCGACAAACCCAAATTAAAAAGTTGGAAGTGTGGAGTGGAAAGACAGGTAGGTCCATGACAAAGTTGTAGTGAGGGAGGCGGAGGCGGAGGCGGCAGCAGCGGCAGCGGCAGCGTATGAGGTTTTAGAATAGTCCAATGATGAAGATGATGTCCAGGAGAAGTATTATTTTGATTATCTCAAGGAGTTTGAGGGTGACGCGTGCGATGAACAGTTGGAAGAGTTAATGGATTTCTAGTAGTTGATTAATGATTTGTTTTGTACTTTTTGTGTGTGGGGGGGGGGAAAGTAGTTGTTTTGTGGTGGTTGCAGAGAAAAATGGTGAGACAGTGGGCGGCGGTGGAGGCAAGGCTGTGCTTCAAGGGGGCATGTTGCTATGAGGCGGTTGGGGTAATGGGATAATTGGTTGGCATACGACAATGGTGGTTGGGTGGCTTGAAGATGGTGGTTGTGTAGATAGTGGTTTGGGTGGAGGATTTTTCAATAAAATTAAATACTAATAAAGTGACTTGTTGTGAAGGTTGTAGGTAATTTGGCCTAAATAAAAATAATGTCATATAAAAGTTGACTTATTCTTAGTTAATTAAAAGGTTGGCTTATTTTGAGATAACCGCTAAAAGGTTGGCTTATTTTTGACAAATTTTCCTAAAAAAAAAACCCAAATACAAAATTTGGGGTTTAAAGGTTCAAAAATCACCTAAATTCAGCCAAGAATGAACGAATTATGGAAAATATGAATAAGGGACGAAATCAACTTCCTTTAGCTTCGAAAATCAAGAAAACCCGAGCTCTTTAAAAAGAGAAAGAAGCAAAAATTGTGAAGGAAGGAGAGAGAAAGAGAAATGAAAAATCGCGCTCAACGATACTCTTTTTGCTGACTTCAATGTCGCGCGCAACTGAATTAGTTGCGCGTAACAGACCAGCGCAACTCACAAAAAAGCTCGCCTGGCCAGCGCGACCTATTAAGTTGCGCTCGGATACTGGTCACTAAAATCACCAGTATCCAGATTTTTATCCGTTTGATCATTTTTCAACGGTTTTTGCTCGTCATTAGACATAATGGCGCGCAAATTATCAAAATCTTTTTAAATTTGCTTTGCATTTTGTAATTTGTTTTCTTCTTTGTTAGTTTTTTGCATCATTCTTGCATGCACACCGTGCTTTGTGCCTTCCCCAGGCATACGTTTTGAACGTTTTTTGTAAGAGCGCCTTAACACGTTCCGTGGTGGTGCTTTACGTAAAAGCACCCATAGAAAGGTTTGTCATTTTACTGTACAGACGTTACAAATGTCCAGGTTTTCTTCTTTTTTCACGTCTGAAGCAAAAAGGAAGGTGTTTTCATGTAGCGTAAAAATGCAAATGGCGTATCGTACGGCGCAAAATTGTACGACGTAGGTGTTGCGTAAAATTTCACTCAGCCCAAGCTTTGCGAGATCTACCTCTTAGAACTAATAGGTAGAGAATTACTGAGGCGTTAGCTTAACGAGTCGACAGGCGCGCCGAACCTTCTGGAACAAGTACTTCTTGAATGGGAGCAAATACGGTAGTTAGTGCACTTACTAACTTACAGGACAGTTAGGGTGTCGAATCCACCCCCTGTATAAAAAACCGACGAGACGATGTCGCGCCTATGTAGTCATGTACCCCCAGTCTTGAGACACGTGTACTCATCTTGTGGACAAAACTGATGAGAGAGTTGCTGACTTTCTTCCCTCTCACTGAATTTGGATATATGCCTCCAGTCCTAAGACATGTATTTCTATCTTGTGGACGTCCGGCACGAATACTGGACCCGGCTCGAATACCGGACTATTTCGGCTCAAATACCGAAAACCCCTTTTTCATCTTTTACTTTGTTAAAGTCATGCTAAAGTTTTAATGACATATCGAGGGACTTTAGATCAACGATGACACGATTGAGAGGAAATCATCCCCTTTAATTCTTTTAAAAACCGATCTCTTCTCATGACCTGAAATCACCCAAAATGCTTTTACTTGTAAGACCGTTTTACAATTGCAAAGGATCAATCTAGATTCTTTAGCGCTTTAAGACTAGGAAGGACTTTTTCTGGCCTTAATAGCTACTGGTTTTAAACACTTAGCGAACCAAGGACTGTTTCGACATCCTTAAACATTACTGAAAGATTCTCTATCCTTAGAGAACTTCGTAGAATAAGTCTCGGATTTATTTCCTTGACTACTTTGATCATCGTCTATTCTAGACTCGATCAAAGTGGGGGCTAAATGTAGACATCTAATTTTGGTCTCCTGTCCCGACAAGAAGTGCAATGACGATAAATAAAGCCATCTTCGTGTTGGATCAAAGTGAAGAATACTTATAGATAACTAGTTAAGCTACAAAACACAAAAGACTAGCCTAAATTAAATAAAATCCAAAACAAAGGTCCAATTAACTAAGCTCGATCATAATTAGGCTTAAGCCCGTGCTTAAACCCTAACAATGACGGATTTAGGAGCACCTAGGTTAAAACTTTGTGCTGCCGGAGAAAAAGCCGCACGCATCTCACAAAGTCGCGCGGGGCTGCTGCGCGCGACACCAACACAACTTTCAGAGTTGCGCTGCTGAAGATTTGTAATTATTCGGAAATTATACGGAAAATATAAAATCAAATCTTACCATACAGCCGCGCGCAAGACTAATAGTTGCGCTGCATATATTGTTTATTTATTATTCTTTCACGAATATTATTAAATAAGAATAACGACTTTTGCAATGTAATTCCTACGTGAATTAATGTTTTTAAATAAAATCAACTAACATAGTTTTAGGTATCGCGTTGAATATATTGTTTGGTGATGAAATTGTGAAAAAGGAAGAGCTAGTGGAGGCCGTACTAGGGCTAAGATGATATTCCCCTCTAAAAGGAACGTTATCTTAGTACCCTCGCTCCCGAACTCATTTCTGGTTTATAGACCAATTTGGGCATGGGTAAACTTATGATTTGTGCTAATTATTCCATGAACTCCTCATGGAAGAAAGGCATGAACAAGGTTTATGAGTTTTTCCTAAAACTCATTGGCGACTCCTACTTGTTTCTTATAAAAAAGTGTGATAATGGAATCAATTCTAATTCAAAATCCCCAAAAAAGTCAGGAATTCAAATCCTACTACACTTTAAAAAGTGTAAAGTCCTAGGCTTTTAAGTGGCCAAGGGCATTTAAGGAGAGTACCCCTTACGATGGGATCACCCTCCTTACAATGTGTGATGCTTGTGACTTTGCAGAAGGTGTCGTGCTTAGGAAAAAGAAAGAAGAAGATCATATGTCATCTGCTATGCAAGTAGAATTCTTAATGAAGCTCAAAAGAATTACACTGCAACAGAAAAGGAAATGTTAGCGGTGGTGTTTGCATTTGACAAGTTTTAATCCTTTCTTATTTGCTCTATGGTGATTGTGTACACGGATCATATAGTGGTTCGATATCTCATGACTAAGAAGAAAGCAAAGACACGACTTATCCATTGGGTTCTCTCCCTCTAAGATTTTCACATGAAATAAGGGACAAAAAGGTGGCGGATCATTTGTCTAGGCTTCCTTCAGAGAACTAGAAGGATGTGCCAATCAATGAGGAAATGGGATTTGAAACTCTTATGGCTTTGGCTTCAGTATCTAGCCCATGGTATGTCGATATGGCAAATTTACTTGCTTGTGGGGTCATTCCCGCGATCTCTCTTCTCAACAAAAGAAACGGTTCTTCAAGGAGGCGAAGAGGGACTTTTAGAATGACCCTTACCTTTTCAAACAATGTGGAGATGGACTTTTTTGTAAGTGTGTGTCAAATCATGAGATTAATGGAGTTCTTGAGCATTTCCACTCGTTGCCATGTGGAGGCCATGGCAGAGTTGATAAGCCGCAGGCCAAGATTTCTCAATCCCTCTTATGGTGGCCGGCTATGCATAAGGATGCTTGCAAGTTTTTGTCGAGATGCGATAGGTGTCCAAGAAGTGGTGGCGTAAGCAAGAGAGATGAAAGGCCTCAACAAAACATTTTGGAAGTTAAGCCTTTTGTTTCCTCTTGTTGGAATTTGTATATTTTCGTAGCGTTTGATTACGTGACTAAATGGATTGAAGCCATACGTTCTCCTACCAATGATCACAAGGTTGTGCTCAAGCTTCTAAAGCAGATAATTATTCCTCGATTTGGGGTTCCAAGGGTGTTTATTAGTTATGGAGGCTCCCCTTTTTCCAAAAAGCAATTTGAAGCTCTTCTAAAGAGATATGGAGTTCATCACAAAGTTGGTTTTCCATACCTTCCTCAAAATCAAGGGCAAGTGGAGGTGTTGAATCGAGAAATCAAGAACCTCCTTGAAAGAATGGTAAACAAATCGAGAAAGGATTGGTCGCTCAAGCTTGATGACACGCTATGAGCTCTTAGGACGGCATACAAGACTCCAATAGGTACAACACCTTATCGATTAGTCTATGGGAAGCCTTGTCATTTGTCAGTGGAATTAGAATATAAATCTTGGTGGGCTATTAAGGAGCTAAACGTGGATATGTCGTTAGCCAATGAAAAGAGATTGCTCAAACTCAATGAACTTGAAGAGCTTAGATATGATGCATATGAAAACTCAATGATATATTAGTAGAAGACCAAGAAGTGGCACGGCCAACATATAAGGAACAAGAGCTTTAAGCTTAGAGTAAGGTGTTGCTTTTTAACTCAAGGCTTCGCTTGTTTCCCGGAAAACTCAAGTCCCAATGGTAGGGGCCTTTCGTGGTTTTAAAGACTACTCCCCATGGTTCTTTTGAGTTAGATGCGGGCGGTAACAAATTTGTGGTCAATGGTCATCCTTTTGAGGCATTACTTTTGCAAGGAAGAAGTTGGTCTCATTGAAAGCTTAAGTCATGATCCTTTGGATTCCAAGCCTCACCCTTGATGGATTTTTCTCATCGTCAAGCTAGCGACCTCATAAAGAAGCGCTTCATAGGAGGCAACCCGAGTCCTTTACTCTTTTCATTTCCATTCTCCTATTTTTGGTCGTTTTTTGTTGATGGTCTATATCTTATGATTCTTTGGTTTTTGTTATAGGTACTTGGACCTTTGGGTGCTACATGTATGGTTAGGGATTTGAGGCCGTAAAATCATGGTTTGTCAAGTCAAAATTGAGTTAAGAGTGGAGAAGAATGAAGAAAAATGATTCACATGGGAAAAGAAGAGTCGCGCCCAAAGGGGAGCCCTCACTAGGGGACCGCGAGCGCGGCTAAACAAGGAGAGGGCGTGGCCAGCAGAGATCTTAAAGGTTGAATTTTTCAGTAGATGGCCAACCGTTCCTCAGGAGAAGGCGCGGCTCGAGGTCCCGCGGGCGCGACATATAGGCTCGCAAGCACGAATGCCAGCAACCCGCGGGCATGACCTTGATGCCGCGGGCGCGGCTGTCGAGGTTAACCGATTAAATTATCCCCTCAAAGCCAATTTTCGTCCCCCTCATTTCTCTCATTTCAATTTCTTTCACTCTTTCTCTCTCTCCGAAAACCCTAAACACTCATCCCTAACCTCCTAAATTCATCAAATTCCACCAATTTTCATATCAAAATTCACAAAACCTCCTCGTTTAACATCAAATTCGTCTTTGTTTTGCTATTTCTATCATCAAGATTTCAAAAATATCAAGAGTTCACCTTTGTTGAAGCAAGTGGAGTTCTTGTTTTTTAGGGCTAGTAGCAGTTCATTGTGGTCTTTATAGTTGGTATAATCTTCTCCTCTCTAGTTTCATTAAATTTTTGAGCATGTTTTGGATGATTTCCATGGTTAATTCTTGTGATTTTTACTTGGTGGTATTTTATGCTTGAATTGGTGATTTTGTTGTTATCATTGGTTTAATCTTGGTTGATTGTTGTTGTTAGTTGATTATTTGGAAATTCTTGGTCAAATTATATTGTTTAGAGTTGAGATATATTTGGATTGTTGGGGCTTGTGTTGTGTGATTTGTTGGTGGATTTGTTGGATTGAATTTGGAGTTGTGAGCTTGAATTGTTTGATAAGTGAAAATGGTGCTTGGATTAAGTTCTAAGAAGAGGAAGAGTGGAAAGGAACCCGAAGGTTCATCTTCCCAAACACCTCAAACCGATAAACAACAACCTCCACCACCTTTACCCCCAACCAAATTCACAAATCGGAACCACAATGCCAACTTTGATAACCTCCAATGAAGAAAAAATTCATCCCTCTAAACACTACCATCAACCCACCACCACAACATTGGGAATCGATGACGATTGTTGGTTTTTCTTCAACAATATTAGGATAAACTCCTTTGTCACAAAAGCCTATACCACATACCGTCAGACCACATTGGAGTTCTTAGCCTCATTTGAAGCCCATGCCACGGGAAATAACAACATTTCAATCTCCTTTTAACTTTTCAACAAAAAAGAAACTATGTCCCTTCTAAAGTTTAATGAATACCTCGATCTAAACCCTGATGCTGACATACTACTCCCCGAGTATGCGAAACTTTCCGACTACCTTTCTTTGGTGGAAAAAATCTTCCGAAAGGATAAATTTGATGCCAAGTGGTCATTATCTAGTGAGATCATGCACCCTGCTCTAAGTTTGCTCCGCCGTATCCTTGGGTACATGGTTTTCGATAAGAAAGATTTTGGAAAGATTACATTGGAAGAAATCCAGGTTATATGGCTTGTATCTCAGCCAAAATACGGTCACAAGTTAATTTGGAATACATCTTCTACGAATGCATTAAAGATATTGTTTCGGGAACAAAGACGGAGGAGATACATTAGGGGCTATGGTGACCCGATTAGCAGAGAAATTGGGCCATGAAGGCAAGGTAGCCAAACACAAGCCACTGGGTCGAGTGAACAATCTACCCA
Organism: Chenopodium album; assembly: GCF_948465745.1. Classification (NCBI taxonomy): domain Eukaryota; kingdom Viridiplantae; phylum Streptophyta; class Magnoliopsida; order Caryophyllales; family Amaranthaceae; genus Chenopodium; species Chenopodium album. The sequence goes on along the minus strand of NC_137837.1, from coordinate 44,369,071 downwards.
AATGCCAAACACCCAAATTCCATACATATTAGAGTGGTGTACCGAAGTAGTATTTTCTCAAACCAACAGAAAGAGTGGAGTTTGGGCACATTATCAATTAAGTAGAGATGGACGGAGAGCCAAGTGTCGGACTTGTTTGAAAATTTTCTTGGCTGAAACTAAGGGAGGGACATGACACCTTATTAGACATGCAAAAAAATGTTGTGAACCATCTAGTGATCCAACCCAACCCAAAATTTCTCATTTCCATCCACAAGGCTTCACTTACAGTTATAAGAGAGACAGGGATGAACTTGGGAGAATGATTATACATGCCGAACAACCTTTTTTTTCGCCGAAAATGATGCCTATAATAACTACATTAACCGAACACTACAACCCAAACACAAAAAAATCTCTCGAAAAACCGTTCAATCTGCTGCCATGAAGAATTATTTAGAGTATAAATTGAAATTAGAAAATGAATTGGGTAATATTCCTACTAGAGTTTCTTTAACTATCGATACATGGGATAGTGGTTATGGACTTCACTATTTATGTGTTACTTGTCATTGGTTGGATAATTATTTGTTGTTACAAAAACGAATCATTCATTTTAAAATGCTTGAGTACCCTCATATCGGTCTTAACATTTCTCATCATTTAATGCAAGCTATTGATGCATATAGTCTTAGGGATAAAATCGTGTCTATGACTTTTGATAATGCAACTTCTATGACATTTAGTGCTAATTTGGTTAAACTCCAATTGACCGATTTAGTATTAGATAGAGATGCACTTCATATTAGATGTATTTGTCATGTTCTTAACTTGTGTGTGAATGATGGAACAGTAGCAATTTGTCAAATTTATCACAAAATTAGGAATGCTATTATGACTATTAATAGCTCTAAGTTGAGATATCAAGAACGGAAAGGTTATTGCAGGATACAAAGGGTAAAGGTTATAAAAATAGCACCAGATTGTCCAACTAGGTGGAACTCCACCTATGAAATGATGAGTAGGGAAATCGATTACAAGGTTCTTTTAAAACATTTTTATAATAAAAAAATTTCCACAAAATGCTTTACTAGAAGATGATTGGGGTCATTGTGAAAAATATATGAAGTTTTTACAATTACTATATAATATGACACATTGTTTTTCTTCTATATATAATCCTTGTTCTCATTCTATTCTTAGCAATGCATGTTTACTTGCACAACTTTTTTCCAAACACCGATCACAACACGATTATCATGGATATCTTCCATCTATGGAGGGAAAATGGCGTAAATATTACACTAATATTCCTATGATTTATATTTTTGCTTCTATTTTAGATCCTAGGAAAAAATATGGTGGCACTTTTTTATTAATTGATATTTATTATAATAACATGGATTTTGAAGATGATGTTGAAACTTTTAAAAATAAGGTGACTAATGTGTTTTTCTCTTTATATAGAGTTTATGAAAGTAAATATGGAACCGTGTCTCGTTTTGCCCTTTCTTAAAAATCCAAAAACGTAAGTAAACGGGCCAAAGGTTTATTTACACAAGCTGCTAACATGATATCCAAGTTTTCAGGTACAGAATCATCATCAACTAGAAGAACGCAAAGCGATGTTTCGGAGTTGCAAATGTACCTAAATTAAAACTTCATGAAAGGCATGGACTATGAAGAGAAGTTCGTCCTCAACATCCTTTATTGGTGGAAATCACAAACAATAAAACATCCAATTTTGTCGGCAATGGCTCGTGATATTTTTACTATCCAAGTCTCCTCTGTTGCCTTTGAAAGAGCTTTTTGTGTGTCGGGACAGGTTTTAGACGATAGAAGAACAAGACTAAAACCCAAAACACTTGAAATGTGTGTTTTCTTCAAGGATTGGTTGGCTGCCAAAACTCGTTCTCAAGATCGTACTTATGTACAAAACGGCGATTAAGGAACGTCGACTTCTTTTAGTTCTCATACTTCTCAATCAATTCAATTAACTCAATTGGGCAATGAACTTGAACCACAAGAAGACGAAGACGAAGACGAACAATAATAATTATATTATTACATATTTACATTATACACTATTGAACAATTTTTGTATTATCGAACCTCGTACTCTATATAATAAATGAAGTTATTCACCAATTATTGTAAATTTTTAATTATCATTAACTATTTGTATTATCGATTTATCGTACCAGCTACCAGCATATAATTAAATAAGTTATTCTTCAATTTTTTGTGTGTTCGGCTTATCGCACTCGTAATTTTTTTTTATTATATGCATTTTTGTTTTTTGCTAAATTAATAAAATTATTTATATAAACTTAAACATAATTAGATAAATAATTTATATAACCTTAATTAATATAAAGATGTTCAAAACAAAATATATTAACATTAACATAAATATAAGTTATTAACATTATTTATATAAAAATAAGTTGTACCAGTATATATATATATATATGTAGTGAGAACCTAGGCATAGAATAGGAACTAGGAACTAATCTGGTGCGTTGATCTTCCTTAATTCAACGGCTGACATCCAACACGCCTTTTTCATGTCAGTAATGGCATTTTGGTAATTTTGCCACTTTGAATGACCTCCTTTCTTTCTCTCTCTTCCTTTCATTTTTTCTCTCTCTCTCTCCGCGTCCTTATTTTCTCTCTCTAACCTTGAGTTCTCCGCCCGCGATCTGAGCTCTTCGATTTAGCAAATTTTTTGCCCAGATTTTTCGATTTTCAGCTTCAATTACATCGCATTCTTTGATTTTTGTCATTCATTGAGGTAATTTTTGAATTATATTTGTATTTTCGATGTTTATTTTGATTTCATATCTTGGCTGATTATTACGTGTTTTCCTATTTTGTGTTTTTTTATCTTAACTTTTATCAATTTTAGTAATTGAGGTAATTTTCTTATTACGTGATTTCCTATTTCGTGTTTTTTTATCAATTTTTACTTATTAATTGTTCTTTGAATTATTCTATACAATTTAGTGTTTGAATTTGTGCTTAATTTATACGATTTTAATTTTTTATTTCTATTTTATGGTTTTACACTTACGAAATTCATTGTAGATGTTTTGTGCATATCGTTGCTATATATTGCTTGATGTTATTAATGAAGTTGTATAATTTGTTGCTGTTTTACACTTACGAAATTCATTGTAGATGTTTTCTGCATATTCTTGTAACTTCATGTTTTTTACATTCTTCAAGTTTTTAAAATTTTTTTTTACTATATGCTCTTAGTCATTTACTTTTTAGTATATCTCTAATAGTTTTTATTAGCTTATTTTTTAAAAATTTTGTTTACTTTTAGTTATAGTTTATTTACTTTTAATTATTATTTGTTTACTTTTTCCTTCGATTCATTTACTTTTCAGGAACATGTCTTAAAGTTTAGAGCATTGTTCTTCTTCTGTCACTACTAAAGATAACAATGTAAGAATTTTCAAAACACCCACTCAGCCTTTGCTTCCTAAAATATATTATGATTCTGGAGTTGATAAAGAGTATATGCTAGGTTGTTCTTTTGAAAACAAACCTTTTGTTGGAATGATATTTGATACTCTTCAAGATGGTATTGCCTTTTATTACAAATATGCTAATGAGTGTGGATTAAAAGTTCGTTTTAGTACTACTAAATCACAAAAGAATAAGGATGATCCTACTGGTAAAGGAGTTACTGTAATTAAATATTTATTATTTAGAAAAGAAGGATATGTGACAAATAACAACTGTGAAGAGAGTTGGTTGTCCTTCTAAGATAAAATTTAGGTTTTGTACTGAAGGGAAGTATATGGTATATTGTTTTTATGAATATCATTCTCATCCTTTTTCTACACCTATTACTAGGCAGGTTACTAAACTTGAAGTTGGTTTAAATTTTGCTCATAAGATGTTTTTTTTTTTTTGACAACTCAAATTTAAATATAGGGGTTGTTATGTCTTATAGGATCGTGAAAGGACTTTGTGCTGGGTTTGAAAATGTCAGAGGCAGTAAAAATGATTTCAAAAATTTTTCTAGGGACTTGAAAGATTATATCTCCAATGCTGGTGGTGCAATGTTTGTTCGAAACCATGAACAAAAAGTGAAAACCAGTAAAGGGGGTTATTATTTTGATTACTGTGTTGATGAAAGCAGGAATTTGACCCGTGTCTTTTGGGCTGATGTTATTGGTAGAAGAGATTATCAAATATTCGTTGGTTTTCTGCCCTTTTACTGGTGTTGATAATCACAAGAGATGTGTTACATTTTGTGTTACTCTATTATCTAAAGAGGACATAAATTCTTTTGTTTGGCTATTTCAAACTTTTTTTTAGTGCATGGGAAGAGAACCCTCTTGTATTATAACTAATCAAGATCCTGCAATGGATATTGCAATAGAAAAGTTTTTTAATAAGACAAAACATAGGCTATGTATGTGGCACATAATGAAGAAGGTACCTGAAAAGGTTGGAACTGTTTTTTGTAATGAAACTGATTTCCTAAAAAAGCTAAGTGCAGTAGTTTGGGATAGAGAAATTGATCCTAATGTATTTTGTTGATGGCTGAATAGTGTAGTGGAGGATTTTAACCTTGTCGATCATGAGTGGTTTGCATACATGTTCAAGATTAAACATCTTTGGATTCCTGCATATTTTAGGGACTTATTTATGGGTGGTTTATTGCTTTCTACTTCTAGGTCTGAAGGTGAAAACAGTTTCTTTTGTAATTTTACAAACCCTTATATGACTTATGTTGAATTCTTTGTCCGTTATGAAACTGCTCTTGATGCTCAAAGGCATGAGCATGATGAGTTAATCAGGCTTAATAAACTTGAGCACCAATTGGTTACTCATTTACAGTTGGAAAAGCACGTTGCTATTGTTTATACTCGTGCCATATTTTATGATTTTCAAGAAGAATGTGAGGGAGCCTGTTTTTCATGTGGTGTTGAAAGTTGTAGTTCTCTGTATGGAGATGGTGTGGAGTTTTTTGTTATTGTTGATCATGAGAAAAGGAAAAATTTTGATGTAACTTTTGACTTGGCCACATATGAGTCAAGTTGTACTTGTAGAATGTTTGAGAGTCAAGGCGTATTATGTAGACACATTCTGTTTCTTATGAAAGGCAACTGTATACGTGAAATTCCCGATTCTTATATCTTGAATCGTTGGAGAAAAGATGTTCTGAAGAAAGCTTTTGTCACAAATGTTGCTCTTGATGATGCTTCTAAGTATGATAAGAAGAAGCAATTGGTCAGTGATGTATGGTCTAAGATTTTCAGTTGCGTGAGTTTAACTGACCAATCTGAGGATGATTTATCTGAGCTTATTAGGACATTATCTTCATTTGAGGAGCAGATGATATTAAAGAATAATCCTGAAAATGCACCTAGTTCAAAAGAGGTGAGAGATGCTGATATTCAGGTGTTGGTTGGGTCAAATGAAGTAGATGTAAATATCTTGCCTCCAAATCAGTGTCTTAATAAAGATTCTTCCAGAAGTTCAAAGCGGTTGAAGAGTGTAAAAGAAATAGCTACTGAACAAAAATCCAAAAAGGGCAGAACCTGTAGAGCTTGTAGGCAATCATTTATTTCCCATGACAGTAGAAAATTTCCAAACATAATTTTTCAGGTATTTTTACTTTTAATTGTGTTCAATTTACTTTAAAGTTCTATTTATTTACTTTAACCTTAACTTTATTTACTTTTTATTTTGTACAGGTATTATTATAATTGATAAATGTCCAAACAAGTAATTTTTCAGGTATTTTACTTTTAAATGTGTTCAATTTACTTTAAACTTCTATTTATTTACTTTAACCTTATCTTTATTTACTTTTTATTTTTGCAGGCATTATTATACTAGATACCTTTTTTATTTGGTATTTTTTACTTTTCCTATTTACTTTAAGTTGTAATTTATTTACTTTACAATCTAATTTATTTCCTTTAATTTCTCACAAATAAATGATGTTTATTTCTGTGTAGTTATTATAATACTTGGAAATTAGAAGATGTTTTGGAAGATCAAGATCAAGATTTAATGAACAATTTTTTTTTAATTATTGTTATTATTGTAATATTTTTACAACAGAACTTAAGTTTAGTTTATTTACTTTGGAAAAATTGCCCGGAATAATCCCACCTTTAGGTCGTCCGCTAAAAATAATCCCACCTTTGGATTATTTTTAAATAATCCCAACTTTATACCCACTTTGCTATAACTGATCCCATTTTACTTGGAACTGGTTGAACAGGTAATTTTTTTTTTAAAAGTAAAATTAACACGTGTCACTTCTTAATTAGTCAAAAAAATAAAAATAAGAAGTAGTAAAAAACCACCACCATCACCTAAGCCACACCAATTCAGCCACCACCACCCAACCTAAACCCTTGAACCACCATCCCACCCACACCTGAAACCGCTATGCTGACCGGAATCCCACCAAGCCAACAAAACCCAACCCCAATTACCCATTAACCCAACGCTTTAACCCCATTATCCATTTAACCCAACCCCAAAGCTTCATTAACCCAAGAAAATCGGGGAAGGGGAGTTCGACGACGCGGCTGGAAACGGTGAACAGTGGATATCAACGCGACCAGAATCTGGGGATGGAAGAGGTCGGCGCGCTGGAGTTGTGTTTAAGGGAGTTATATCATGGTGGCTCGCCTGGGTTGTCGCAGGGGAAGGAGTGAGGGGGAGGGGGTAAGTCGCACGCCGGAGCTGGGTTTGGGGATGGGTTCTTGGCGCATCGATGCCAGGGAGGGAGGCAAGCAGGGCGGGTTGGGTGTGGAGGGGCAAGGGAGCTAGGGAGGGGGTTCAACGGTGGTTGCGCGCTTGGTTTCGTGAGGGATGGAGGTGGTTCAGGGGAGGGGGTTAAGGTACGCCGCTAATGCCGGCACTAGTGTTGGGGTCTGAGCTGCTGGAGCGACAGTGATGAGGCGGCGGGGAAAGCTCTGGCTGGTGGTGTTTTTATTTAATTATTGATTTATCTATTTTTTCTTTAAAAAAAATTTAACTTATTTTTGAATTTATTTTATTTTATTTTTATTTTTTTTTAACGAATCATAGGTCGACACGTGTCAAACAACTTGTTATAACAAGTTATTTGACCGGTTGGGACCATTTATAGTGGATTGATATCAGAGGTGGGATTATTTAAAAATAATCCAAAGGTGGGATTATTTTTAGCAGACGGGCCAATGGTGGGATTATTCCAGGCAATTTTTTCATTTACTTTTAGCTATTATACATTAACTTTATGGCAGTTTCTATTTACTTTTATATCATATGAATTGTTTGATATATATAATGTTTTTATTTACAAAATTAAAAATAATATCTTGTATTACTCCTTTTGTCCTAGAATAGTTTTTACCATTTCCATTTTTTGTTCTAAAATACTTGTCACATTTTTCATGGAACCCGAATTTACAAGAGTATTTGAGACCCGATCTCGAACATGAATTGACGTATAGATGACCTGACCTAAATGTAAACAATAGATTATTGACTTGGTGATTTCAACTTGATTATAAGTAGTAAAATTATTGACTTGAACCAAATTCGTCTAAAATTCTAGATTGATTAATTCTCTAACTCGCTAATTATTTACTTGACTTGAATGTAACTTGACCAGTTATTAAACTCACCGAAACTTGTACCAAACCTAATAAGATGTAAGGCCGGTTGTAATTCAACTCAAGCATGACCTAATCTGTGTTTGATCAACATAGGTCACAGTATTAATTCCTTTTCACCTAACTCGAATAGATACGACCTATTCTTACTTAAACCAAACCAAACTCGTTCTTGCTGAAATAGTGTGGTGCATGACCTTCTAAACAACAATATTTTAAAAATTTGTATATTCTTTAGTGTGACAAAGCATTTAACTACCACCTTCACAATTATCTCCACCCATGGATGTGGGGCATGTCAAGTAGGAGGCTTGACCGATTCTTAGTTTGGTGGGCATGGTTCTCGGTTTGGCGAGTGGTGGGGCAGAGATTGATGTATTTTAAGTTGTACCCGCCCCATCCCTTCCTTACATTACTCGTTCCACTTTGTACTCACCCTATCCCTAACTCATATACCCACATATATATCTTTAAAAGAAAAATTATATACTTTTATACTATTTAATAAAAGAATTATGTGAATTAAAATATTGTACACGTTGTGACGTTGTGGCGAAGGGGATGGGGATTGAAAGGCCAACATCCGCTCTGCTCCGCCCTTGTAATCGAATTAATTCCCTTTACTTATAATCGAATAACATGTTTTTAAGTTGAATTTTTTTTTTTTGCACTTGAATACTTTTTCCCATTTCCACCTCTACTTTAGATCCATTTTCTATTACTTTAACAGTATTTTTCTTTCCTTTAAAATTGAAAACCATATTTTACAATTTTTTTTTAAAACTTTTTTTCTTTTACTTTAAATATAGTTTTATTTACTTTAACACTATTTTCATTCACTTATAATCGAATAACATGTTTTTGACTTGAATTTTTTTTCTTGTTTTGACTTTAATACTTTTTCCTATCTCCACCTCTACTCTAGATCCATTTTTATTAGTTTAACAATATTTTTTTTACTTTAAAATCGAACACCATATTTCAGAAAGTTTTTTTTTAAAAAAAACTTTTTTCTTTTACTTTTAACATAGTGTTATTTACTTTAACACTATTTTCATTTACTTTGTGATTGATTTCTTGTACTTTTACATCTACCACCATTTTTATCACAAAACAATACTAGTAATTCAACTTATGGATATAATATGTATTCTTCGTATAAACAAACTACTTAAAACTATTGATATATTCTAATATCTATGATATATTCAAATCTACTAATATCATTTACAATTGTTCAGATGCTTTCTTCTCTTCCCAATTCTCAACATTTGTAAGCAGTGTTTGTTTCATTTGATTTTTATCATTGAGAAGTAGGTTACGCACTGTTCTTATGTGATGGTAATTCAGTCTTGGAAATTCCTGTAAAAAAAATAAAAGATTAACTTTAGTTAAATAAATTACTAGATAAATATAGAGTTCAAGGACTTCAAAATTAAGTATGATAACTTACCTCTTTTATTGTTCCTAATCCTATTCCATTTTCACCATCATAAACCTTCATATGTAGCAGTAGATAGCTTGCTCAAAAATTATCTTCTTTTTCTTTTTGGAATGGAAATTCAATTATTCTCAGCTTGTAGGACATCATATCATTTGCTTGTGGATGCTTTCTTTTTTTAAACAATTTTTGTACTTGTATCACCTGCAATGCAATGAATATTAATATAATATGAGAAATTGAAAAATGAATTTAAAGACATTTTTTTAAACTATTGATATTTTACCATTGCAATGAAAAAACTCTATACAGGCTCATGTTCTTCATTGATCTCGTACAAAGTGTTGTCCACATGATCAATTGTTTCATCTTTGAAGTTTATCACACCAAGAAAATAATGATCTTCCATCTTCAAAGGTATATATACCTACACAAAGGTTTGTTTTACACATATTTACTTTAAAACTGTTTTTTATTACTTTAAACATATATTGTTCTATTTTAAAAATTAATTATGTCTTACACATTGAGCTGCATCCAAGTCCAATGATTGTGAACTGTTCCAAACAATCCATAGTTTTTGCAGACTTGTTACTCTTTTTTTCCTATGAGCATTCAAACACATTGTTAAAGCATCATTCAAAAAAAAATCCAAAGATTATTTCTAATATTTATTTAATGCATAATTTTAAATTATAAAATTAAATCAAAAAAACTTACTATGAACTCAAATTCTAAGAAGAATCTGACCAAGTCATTTTAAGACCTGTCCTTTTGCATTTCAATATTATTGAGGTGGTTTGACCAATCAGTGATCATATTACTTGAAACTTTCCATTCGTTGAGCAAAGCGTTACAATCCTGTCTTACTATTTCAATTGAATCTATAAACCACCCAACTACTTCGCTGTAATTTTGAATTAAAATTAAAGTTATACTTATGCCAATTATTTTAGGAAAAATTGTCCGGAATAATCCCACCTTTAGGTCGTCTGCTGAAAATAATCCCACCTTTGGATTATTTTTAAATAATTCGACCTTTATACCCAATCTGCTCTAAACGGTCCCACGTGACTTGTAACCGATTCCATAAGTTTTTTTTTTAATTACATATAATTTACACGCGTTACTATATGGTTGGTCAATAAATAAGTTTTAATTTTAATTTTTCTTATAAATGATTATAACTTATTAACATTAATTAATTCTTTAAAAACTAATTTAAAAACAATTCAACCACCATCCAGCCTACTCTACGCTGCCACCATTAGCCCAGACCGCGCCGTCGCCAATTCCAGAACCCGCGCCGGTCGCTGCTTCCAGACCCACGCGTAGATCGCCGCTCCTCCCCTTATCTTGTCCGACGTCTTTGAACCACCTCACCCATTCTCGTGGTGACTGGGGAGAGGGGATTATGTTGAAATCGACGGGGGGGAGTGGAGGGGCCGAAACTGACTGGGGAGAGGGGATTATGTCGAAATCGACAGGAGAGGGGAAGGAGAGGGGGTCGGAAAAGGGACATGGGTAGAGGAGGAGGCAGCCAAGCCGGAAAACGCGGTGGGGAAAGGTCGCTTGTAGTTTTCCGAAACCCTTGACATCCGAGTTTTTTTGGGGGAGGGAGGAATTTTGGTGGTTCAAGGTGGGGGATCGGGAGCGACCGGAGCCACTTGGTTGGTCGCCGGCGCTAGGGTTTAGCCATGGTGGCCGACGTCACGGAGCAGGGGGCTCTGGCCGTGGCTTCGATGGTTTTTAAATATTAATATTTTATTTTTATTTTGTCTTTTAAAAAAATTAAATTATTTGTTATATATTTATTTATTTATATATTTTATCAATCACAGGTCGCCATGTGTCAAGTAACCTGTTATAAAAGGTTACATGTCCGGTTGGGATCATTTAGAGCGGATTAGGTATAAAGGTCGGATTATTTAAAAATAATCAAAAGGTGGGATTATTTTCAGCGGACGGCCCAAAGGTGGGATTATTCCGGGCAATTTTTTCATTATTTTATATATAATGCAATATGAGTATTTGTTTTTTAGCAAGTACAAAACATACCTCTAGTTTGGAAAGTTTTCGTCATCATTGATTGCTAAGCAGTCAATCACTTGGTCACATGTCAAACTCATGTTATCCATTACTTCCATGTGTTTCTTCAAGAAATCTGAAACACATATCATATCTTCCACCCCTTTCTCCTTCTCCAGTTTCCTAACTACCCTGAACCTTGAAATTTTTCCCATAAGTTGTTTTCTTTTGGTGTTTATGTTTGCCAAAGCAAGAGCAGCACATATTTCTGCACGATGCACCTTTCTCCTATTTGCTAAATCAAGATCAGAATCAAAACTGTCTGCAGAAAAACACAGCATATGTATCATTGCAAAAACACCACAATCAAGAGTATATCTTG